>NC_080599.1:4939822-5557300 GCF_027887145.1 Ammospiza caudacuta
CTATTGCTGGCCGCGGGCTATGTACAAATCACCAACAGGAGGAGACTGCTGAGGAACGTGTATCGAGCTGTTTATTTTCCAGCATCAGTCTCATTGCATGGTTATGACAATGGGAAGATGCCAGCACCTCGTGTCCTTGGCAGCAGACAAAGAACTTAATGTTACAACTTAGTTGAAAAGTTTTTTGACCAATCACAAAAAGAAAAAGCATATTGACAGTAGTTCTATCCAACCACTGTAAGCACAGGTTCCTTTGGTTAAAACAATGGTTGCTTGTTTTGTATACAATATCTGCTTGTGAGCCTTTAAACACAATGCACAGATCTCCATTATTAAGCTTAGAACTTCCTAATATCTCTGTGGCTTAGGGATTTATTCTAGACAAGCGTTAATACACCAACCATTGTTCTATTTGTCCTTACTTTCTACTTCTAATATAACTTTTCTGCTAACAAATCTTATGGCTACCGCTTAGCTCTAATCACAGTTCTGCTGTCTCTGAGGCCCGCCTTTTGCAGGTTTCCCAAAACCCTCTGATTTTAAGGATTCCCACATTCATCATCATGAAAGTGCTCAGAGTAGAGCTGATCAAAAAAGGCAATTGCAGTTTTACAGATAAATTTAAAGTGGCAAGCAGAATAGTGGCAAGAGCAGCCAGGATCTCCAATTCACAAGGCAAAGGCAGCAGCAGCCTCCTGCCATCAGCTCAGGGTGAGTAAAACAGTGCTGAAAACAGTGCTGGAACCTGATCCTTTCTTCCTCTGAGGGCTGGCTCGGGGCAGCACAGTCGGGCCCTGAGCAGTCTGGGCTGTGTGTGGGTGCTGGTTGGTCTGCTCCAGAATTGAGCTGGAAAAAGCCCTTGGCAGCCGAGGCAGGAGCAGGCGGGAAGGGGCCGGCGCTGCTGCTGCTCCTGGCCGGGAGCCCCGGCTGGGCCGGGCCGGCGCCCCCTGTGCTGCGGCTGCTGCTGCTGCCAGAGCCGGGCGGGACTCGGGGACAGGGAATGGACACGGGGGGACAGCAAAGGCCTGGCGGCTGCAGGGATGGTGGCTCTGGGGCCGGGGCCAGCACAGAGCTTCAGCCCGCAGTTAACCCCGAGGGAAACGCTGGGGAAAGGCTCCATTTCAGCCTTTCTGCACTCGTTGCTGTGAAGGGACTGAAATGAATGGAGAACAATCAGGGCCCGACCCCTTCTCCTTTGGGAGGAGCCCCAGGCCTGGGGCTGTGAGGGGCCATGAGGGGCTGTGAGGGGCTGTGATGGAATTGTGAGGGGTCCTGAGGGGCCAGGAGGAGTTTTTAGGGGCCATGAGATTCTCTGAGGGGCCATGAAGGGCTGTTGGGGACCTTGGGGGAAGAAGGTCTCTGAGAGGCTTTGGGAGGCCAGGCACCTAATGGAAAAAAGGATCCATTATGACACTGTGGAACCAAGGAGACTGTTTTTTACAGCATAGAAACTTATGGAGTCAAAAGTCCATTGTGACTTTCTGGGGCCTCATGGAACCATGGAGACCATTATGACACTTCAGGACTCACTGGAACCAAGGGCGGCCATTGTGACACTGCAGAGCCTCATTTAACCAAGGGCTCATTGTAGCACAGCAGGGCATTATGGAATCAAGGGGATCATAGTGGGGCTCCATGACACCATGGGGACATTCTGACTCTGTGAAACCAAGGAAACCATTGTGACACTACAGGGCTCGTGGAACTAGGAACTCATGTAACAGTGAGGAGCCCAATGGAATCAATGGGCCATTCCGTACATCAGGGCTTCATGGAGGCAAGGTGCCCTGGTGACACTGTGGGGCCTCATGGAATCCTGGAGACCATTATGGCACTTTGAGGCCTTGTTGAATCAAGGGGCTCTGCAGGGCCTTGTGGAACCAAGGAGCTCTTTGTGACACTGCAGAGCCTCATGGCAGCAAGGAGCCAGTGTGACACAGCCACACCCTCAGGAACCAAGGGTCCACTGTGATCGTGGGTAGCCCTAAGGAACCAAGGGGCCATTGTGCCATTGCGCTGTTCCATGAAACCAAGGAAAGCATTTTGACACTGCAAGGCCTCATGGAAGCAAGGGGCCATTGTGCCACTGAACAGCGAAGGAGACCATTGTGGTATTGCTGGCCCTTATGGAAACAAAGATCTGTTGTGATACTACAGGGTCTCATGGAACCAAGTGGACATTGTGATGCTGCAGGGCCCCAGGGATCCAAGAAAATGGAAAAATTCTGATTGGCTTGGCTTGATTGGTCCAGCTGACCTTGTCATGTTGAGAGTTGCTTCTCATCTAGCCCTGGAGTTCTGTGCTTTCCTTCTTGTGGGAAAGAACTCTCCTTATCCAAGGGTTTATGGCTGAAATTGGGATTTTACCTCCATATTTGATTAAGTCCAAAGATTGTCCCACATGTAACCTGCCAGAACAGATAGCTCATGATGGCTTGAGCATTTTGGGGGCCACCTCTCATCTGCCTTCAAAACACTGGGGGGCCAAGCTTTTCTTTCCATGGAAAAAGCATCTTTCAAGTCTAGGTGTCCAAAACCAAAATTGGGAATCTGCCTCCAAAATTCCCTATATCCAAGGACAGCTCTCAGACAAAAGCTGTCAGGACTGTCTAGGTTCCCTTGGCTTCCTAAGGGCCAGCACTCACCTACCTGTGAAACACTGGGGCTCTGTACTTCCCTTCCTATGGAAAAGAACTGTCCTTCTCATCCAGGTGGCCATGGACAAAACTGGGATTTGGCCTCCCAAATTCCCTCCATCCAAGGATTGCTCCTAGACAAAGGTAGCCAAGACAAACAGGTCTGGCTGGCCTTGGCCTCCTTGGGGCTGCCTCTAATCAGCCTTTGAAATACTGGGGCTCTGCCCTTTCCTTCCTGTAGAGAAGAACTGTCATTCTGGTCCAGGCACCCATGGCTGAAATGGAATTCCATCTCCAAAATTTCCCAAATATCCAAAGTTTGCTTTCAGACAAAAGCTGCAAGAACAGACACGTCTGGCTGGAAAGCCCAGATTAGGAACAAAGAGAAAGGAATTTCCCTCCCAGAGCAGGGCTATGGCACAACACATTCACCAGAAGGAGTCTATGTTAGCCCCAGGCTTTTTGTGGGCAGGCAGAGGCAGGCAGGAGGCAGAGCTGTCAGCAAAGGAAGGGGCCAGCCAGGTGGGGCAGCCGGGGGATGCTGACAGCCTGCAGGGACAGAGGCGCAGGGCAGGAACACCGTGGGACAGCCTGGGCTGCACAGGGCACAGGGATGGGCAGCAGCTGCAAGACAGCCCTGCCAGAGCCAACTTGGGCAGCACTTTGGCCATGGCTGCTGGGCCTGGATCTGAGGCAGGAGCAGGAGACAAGTGACCCTTGCAGGGTTGAGGCCTCATTGCCTCCTTGTCCCTGCTCAGCAGCCTGGCAGGGCCCACCCCATGCTCCTGCCCTTGCCATTGCACATCCCCACATGCCAGTGCCCATCCCAGGAAGAGCCCTGAGCAAGAAGGGAGGGACAGGATCTGCCTGGCCAGGGGCTGGGGCTCAGGCCTTGGCCCTTTGCATTCCTCAAACACATCCAGGTGTGCTCAGCACCAGAGACATCTTGGCCTTGTTTATCCCCAGCTGTCATCACTGCCTCCAATGTTCTGCTCTGACTGGAACCTGGGGACACTTTCTCAGTCATGTCCCTCTGTGGGACCCATTAAAACTTCAAGAAAATTTGGAGTTTAAATTTAATTTTGATTTCTTGAGAAGTTGTTGAAGACCTCTCAGGGACTGAGTCTGATGTAAACAACAGCAAAGCCCCAGGAGGCTCATTAAGGTCCTTGTGCTGTGTCTGTGCTGCTGAGCTTTAAAGGAGCAGCTCTTCCCAGGACAAGCTCCTCTCCCAGTCCAGCAGGGCTGAGGGCTCTGCCTGCAGGCACTGAGGGGACAGGAGCCAGGCAGAGACAGGCTGAAGGAAATCAGGATTGGGAAGACATTGAGCTGAGACTTCACCTGGGGAAAAATCTTCACAGCCCTGGGCATGGTGAGTGTGTGGGTGCAGGGCAATGTCTCCTGTGATCCTGGAGGGATCTCCTGGCGCCAGCACACCCCACAGCCTGGGGGATGTGTCATGAGAACTCTCCCAGTTTCTCTGTCAGCAGAGGAGGAGGAGGAGGAGGTGGATGTGCTGCAGAGCGGGGCTGCCCTGGGCACCGTCAGAGGGACAGGGCAAGACGGCTCCTGCTGCCAGGGACAGCTGCAGGGGATGAAGCTGGGGCTGCAGCCAGGGCTGCTTAGAGCTTCAGCTCATGCCCAGCTCATTTCTAAAGTGGACTTGTCATGAGCTCATTCAGGGCAGGAGTTTCCTGCGTGGGTCTCTGCTTTCCTGGATCTGTGCTCCCACTTTTCCCTGGCTCAGCTTGGTGGCAATGGAAACTCAACTGTCCAGGGCAGAGCAGGGGCTGAGGCTCTTAAACCATCACACTGAGGATTCCTGGGAACCTCAGCAATTGCCTGCACCTGCCCAGCCTCCAGATCCATGCACCTTTCCATGGTGCCCAGGCTGGAGGAGCTGTTCTTTAATCCCTGCAGGGCCCAGCAGCTGCAGGGCAGGGCCGGCCCAGGGGCTGGGCTGGGCTCTGGCAGCTCTGGCAGGGAAGGAGCCCGGGGCCACAGGAGCAGCTCTGGCTGGGACAGCTCCAGCAGCAGAGCCGTGGGCAGGCAGGGAGGGAGGCAGTGCTGAGGGAAGCCCTGCTGCAGGGCAGATGTGCCACCTGCTAGGCCTGACCTGCAGGGCAGACACTGCCCTGAGCAGCACAGTTCGTGTGTCCCCTCGCAGCCAGCACAGCCCTCAGCCCGGGGGCTCAGGGCCCTCAGTCCCTCCTGGGCCGGCAGAGCAGCCCCAGAGATGAAGGGCATCTCTGCGGCCATGTGCCCATTCCCTGCTGTCCAGGGCCTGAGGGCCACAGTCCTGCCCTACTGCTGCCTGGCACGGGCTGCGCAGGGCTGGGCAGGGAAAGGCTTTTCCTCAGGCCCGGCTGCCTCTCTCTCTTGGCCTTGCCCAGGTGCTGCTGGCATTGCTGAGGGGCTCTCTGCAATGGCAGTTCCAGCTGCAGGGCCAGGCCCAGCCCTTGGGCTCCTCCTGTGCACGCTGAGCACAGCAATGGGGTGTCCCAGCTCCCTGTGCCCGGGCAGCTCTGGGCAGGGCAGCCTGGGAGGCTGGCAATGAGCCCACTCTCCTGACTCTGGGAAAGGCAGCAGCCACTTTGTGTGCCAGGGATCCCTCTGCTCTCAGCTGTGTATCCCGGCTGTCCAGGGTAACACAGGAGTGGATTTCAGAAAGGTGCAAGTGCAGGGCAGCTGGAAAAGGTCACCTGGACAGAGCAGCTCCCCTCAGTCTGCACTAAGCCTCAGAAAACCCTCCTGCCTTGCTGGACAATCTGTTCTCCATAGGTGCAGCAGAATCTCTCGTTCTACCTTCTGTTATCCCCCACCCCTTCACCCCGGAAGCTCCTCTGCCTTAGCTGAACCTTCTTTATCCAAGTCCCCAATACCTGGACTGTCCCCGGCCCTCACTATTCCCCTGCACTGACTGGGGGTCAGGGCTCACTCCCAGGTGTCCTGCAGGTCAAGGTCCAGCTCCTCACAAAATATTGGCCAGCAGCAACCAGGGCTCCAGTAAAAAAGGTGAAGGAAGATCTCTGAGACATGGACAGAGGAAGGTGTTTAGTGTCAGGAAAGGGTCTAAGAGAAAGGGCTTTGATTTTTCTGAGAGAAATCTCCCCTCCATTTCCCTGT
Source organism: Ammospiza caudacuta (assembly GCF_027887145.1). Taxonomy (NCBI): domain Eukaryota; kingdom Metazoa; phylum Chordata; class Aves; order Passeriformes; family Passerellidae; genus Ammospiza; species Ammospiza caudacuta. Next base: position 4,945,585 of record NC_080599.1, read on the forward strand.
CTTTCCTGCTTCTGTAGGTTGAAATTTACAGACACAGAGAATGTCCAACAGCAGCTCCATCAGGCACTTCCTCCTGCTGGCATTCGCACACACGCGGCAGCTGCAGCTCCTGCACTTCTGCCTCTTGCTGGGCATCTCCCTGGCTGCCCTCCTGGGCAACGGCCTCATCATCAGCGCCATAGCCTGCGGCCACCACCTGCACACACCCATGTTCTTCTTCCTGCTCAACCTGGCCCTCAGCGACCTGGGCTCCATCTGCACCACTGTCCCCAAAGCCATGCACAATTCCCTCTGGGACACCAGCAACATCTCCTACTCAGGATGTGCTGCTCAGGTGTTTCTGTTTGCCTTTTTCATTTCAGCAGAGGTTTCCCTCCTGACTGTCATGTGCTACGACCGCTACGTGTCCATCTGCAAACCCCTGCAGTACGGGACCCTCCTGGGCAGCAGAGCTTGTGCCCACATGGCAGCAGCTGCCTGGGCCAGTGGCTTTCTCAATGCTCTCATGCACACAGCCAATACATTTTCACTGCCCCTGTGCCATGGCAATGCCCTGGGCCAGTTCTTCTGTGAAATCCCACAAATCCTCAAGCTCTCCTGCTCACACTCTACCCTCAGGAAACTTGGTGTCATTGTGGTTAGTGCTCTTCTGTTGTTCGGTTGTTTTGTGTTCATGGTTTTCTCCTATGTGCAGATCTTCAGGGCTGTGCTGAGGATCCCCTCTGAGCAGGGACGGCACAAAGCCTTTTCCACCTGCCTCCCTCACCTGGCTGTGGTCTCCCTGTTTGTCAGCACTTGCATTTTTACCTACCTGAAGCCCCCATCCATCTCCTCCCCATCCCTGGATCTGGCCCTGTCAGTTCTGTACTCGGTGGTGCCTCCAGCCCTGAACCCCCTCATCTACAGCCTGAGGAACCAGGAGCTCAAGACTGCACTGTGGAGACTGATGACTGGATGCTTTCAGAAGGATTAAACTGGTTGCCAAATTCTGTAAATTACTTTTTATAGAAGTCATCTTTGATACTTCCTGTTGGTTTCTTTGCTTTACTTTTATAATATTGTCCCTAAACAAAAGCCATTTATCCTGACATATCTCATTTTGTTCCTCCACACCTTCACTGTTACCCACAGACTGTGTCAATGAGGAGCGATGCTCCTGGTGGGTTTAAATGACCTTAAGGACTTCCAAGCAGACTTTTCACAGGCGATCCCCCTTTTGTTCCTTCTCTGGAGCTGCAGCAGCAATGTCTGTGTGCAGAGCTGGGGGCAGATCAGTGCTGGCACAGCAGCTGTGCCCAGCAGCAGCAGCACTTGCTGTTGCCAGTGCTGCTGCCATGGCCCTGCCCTGCTGCCCTGGTGGCCCTGGTGTTGCTGCAGGGCCTGAGTGCTCTCAGGGCTGGGCACAGTCATGGGGGTGGCAGTGCCGGGGCTGCAGCAGGGACAGGCCATGGGCACTGCTGGGGCAGCACTGACACCTCAGGCCAGGCCCTGGGGCTCCAGGCTCCTTGCCCAGGCTCTCTCAAGAACACGGCCAGGCCAATGCTCAGCACAGAAAAGCCCCGTGAGCAGCCCCAGGCTGGCGATGGGCAGGCTGGGGGCAAACAGTATGGCTGGGGCTCTGCAAGGGCCCTGGGGCAGACGGGAAGGAGCAGCAGAGCAGGGGCTGATCCATCCCCAGTGCGCTGCACAGCTCAGGGCAGTGTCCCAGAGCGTCCTGATGGAGCTGCCAACAACACCCCCCCTCTGCAGCCCTGGCCTCTCTCCCAGCTCACACAGCTGCCCCATCCTTGCAGGCACAGACACGGTAGCACTGGATCAGGAACCCCTGTTTGCATTGCACACAGCAGGGATAGCACCCCCATGCTGTTGGTGTGGGGACATGAACCTGAGGGAGCACAAATGCCATCAGCCCCTGGGGCCAGCAAGGGCTGGGGGACACCAGGGAAACCACTCAGCTTTGTCCTGGCCTCTGCAGTCTGCCAGAAAGTTTGTTCCCATCAGCTGGGAGTTTCCTGTCTCACTGCAGATGCTGTTGCCACTGCTCCAAGGGTGGTTTCAGAGTGTGCCAGAAGAAGCAAGGTTGGAAAAGACCTTGGAGATCATCAAGTACAACCTGTTCCCTGACACCACCTTGTCTCCCTGAGTCTCCTCCAGGATAAACAACCCCAGCTCCCTCAGTCACTCCTCACAGGACTTGTGCTCCAGACCCCTCACCAGCCTTGGTGCCCTTCTCTTGACATGCTCCAGCCCCTCCATGTCCTTCCTAATCGAGGTGTGGCCTTACCAGTGCTGAGCACAGGGGAAGAATCACTGCCCTGCTCCTGCTGGCCACACCATTCCTGATCCAGGCCAGCAGCCATTGGCCTTCTTGGTCACCCGGGCACACTGCTGGCTCCTGTCCAGCCTGCTGTCCATCACTCCCTGAAGGTTCCTTTCTGCCTGGCTGCTGTCCAGCCACTCTGTCCCCAGCCTGTAGTGCTGCAGGGGTTGTTGTGGCCAAAGTGCAGGACCCGGCACTTGGACTTGTTAAACCTCACCTTGTTGTATTTGGGCCCTGGATCCAGCGTGTTCAGGGCCCTGTGCAGAACCCTCCTACCCTCCAGCAAATCCACACTCACACCCAGCTTGGTGTCATCTGCAGACTTGCTGATGCTGGACTCAGGCCCTTCATGCAGATCATCAGTGCAGATATTGAAATCCACGCTGGCTGGCTCTGACCCTCGGCCATCCTGTGGGTGCCCTGGGATGGCACTCAAGGTGATCTGTTCCATAACCTTGCCGGGCACCCAGGTCAGGCTGACAGGCCTGGAGTTGCTCAGGCCTCCTTCCAGCCCTTCTTGGGGATGGGCTCACATTGGCACCTCCAGTTCTCTGGGACCTCCCTGCTGAGCCAGCACTGATGGTAAATGACGGAGAGCAGCCTGGGGAGCTCATCCATCAGCTCCCTCATCCCCCTGGGATGGATTCCATCTGCTCCCAGAGACACCTGTGAGCATCTGAGTGGCTCAGCAGGTCCCCAGCTGCTTCCTCCTGGATTACAGGGGCTGTTGTGCTCCCTGTGCCCGTCCACCAGCTCAGGACTTGTCCTGAGGACAACTTGACTTAGTCTTGAAAACTGAGGCAAAGAAGGGGTTAGGTACCTCAGCCTTTCCATCATATTTTGTAACCACATCTCCCCTAATAATGAATAGAGATTCTCCTTGTACCTCCTTTTGCCATTAATGTATTTATAGAAACATTTTTATTATCCTTCACAGAAGTGGCCTGGTTAAACTTTAAGCTTTTACCTCTCTTCTTTCTGCATGACCTAACAACATCCTTAAACATTTCCTGAGTTACCCACCTCTCTGTCCAAAAGCTGATGCACCTTCTTTTTTGCCCCATGTTCCTGCAAAAGGCCCATCACATACAGAACGTCATCTGTTGGCTAAAGAACGCCTCAGAGCAGGAAAATACAAGAGTCTATAAAAAGAAGGAAAGCAAGCTAGTAAAGTAAAAGAAGAAAAAGAGGCTGGGAAGGCTGACAAAAACTGGGACCTCCCTGACCACTTACCTTGTCCTACCCTTGCAGTACCCCAAATCTTTTCTCAAATTCCTCTTTCTGTGGACCCAATTCCTCCTCCTCTCCCAGCTGTCATTCCTTTACCACCTCCTAACCCAGTTATACCTCCAACACCTTCCCCTCAACCCTCTCCTTACTCTCTTTACCCTTCACTACTGTTCCCGTACCTCTACTATCTCATGCACCCCTTATTCACCAGCAAGTTCCTGCTCTGCCTCCCCCAGCACAAATGAGAAGCCAAACAACATCTCAGAATCTCATGCCCAAGAGTGAAGTTACCCAGTCAGCCTCCACAGCTGATGTTGTAACACCTGGTCCAAAGAGGCTAAAGTGGAAAAATTGTTCCCCCTCAGAGAAGTTCCCATAGGTGGGGTGGCCAGTGAGATTGGATTTGTAAATGCTCCTTTGACTGCGTCCGAAGTTGGAAACTTTAAGAAAGAATTGTGAAATTTAGTGGAAGACCCAGTAGGAATAGCAAATCAAATTGATCAATATTTAGCCCCTAATATTTATACATGAGGAGAATTGTACATCTTAAACATCCTATTTTCCCCAGAAGACACTCGAATAATAAGAACTACAGGAATGAAAATTTGTGAGCGAGAAAACCAACCTGGGCCCCAAAGTAACAAAAAATGACTTTAGTGGAGCCTGACTGGGACCCTAATCAAGAAGAGAGGAGAAGGAATATGAGAGATCACAGGTCCCTGATGACCAGAGGGATAAAAGAATCAGTCCCTAGAGGGAGTAATACCAGGTTAGTGTTTGATAGCACCTAGGAAAAAGAAAAGACTCCAGCACCATGGCTTAATAGGCTAAAGCAAAACTTCCAGATTTACTCTAATGTTGACCTAGATAGCCCCGAAGGCCAAGTCCTTCTCAACACAAAATTTGTAACTAAATCCTGGCCCGATATCAGATGAAAGTTAGAAAGAATAGAGGACTGGCAGGAAAAAAGTATAATGAACATCTGAGAGAAGCCATAAGAGTATATCTGAGAATAGAAGAAAAAAAGACAAAAACAAAAGCTAAAATTATGGTAGCCATAGGCAGAGAAAGTGTAGGAGCCAACAAGGATGGGCCAGTAGAACCACTTAGAAAAGACAAAGGTTTTATTGGACAAAAAGGGGCTAGGGCTCTACTCAGTGACAAATATTGTTATTACTGTGGAGAGAAAGGACACCTAAAGAGAAATTGTAAGAAACTCCACTTGGATGAAGCCATAGCCTGGGAGCAAGAAACTCTAGAGAACATCTTAAGAAGAGATGAGAAATATGCGGAATAGGGGTGTCAAGGGTTCTATGCTCCGGGGAATTTAATGAATCATCTAGAAGAGCCCTTGGTAAATTTCGAGATTGGTCCCCAGAATGATGAATTTGAATTTTTAGTTGATACCGGAGCAGACGAGTCATGTGTGACTAAAATACCAACAGGACTCACAGTCGGTAAAAAGGTCTGCAAAGTTCGAGGGGCCAAAGGAGAATCATTTGAGGCCCAGATTATAGAAGATGTAGAAATTAGAGGAAATTCAAGAGAGTGTTGAGCTAATTTCATTTACATCCCTAGTTAGGTTGTGATTTATTAGGATATAATTTACAAATCAAATTGGGAATTGGAGTAATGCCAAAAGAAGGAAAAATGGTAGTACAAATAATGGTCTATACAAAGGGAGACATAGATGAAATCAACCCAAATGTGTGGGCAGAGGAGGGAAAAATTGGTTGTTTGAACAGTCCACCAGTAGAAGTAGAGCTGCAGAAAGACATCCCCCCCATTCGAGCAAAGCAGTATCCAATTTCCCGAGAGGGAAAGAAAGGACCAGCCCCAATACCTTACCAGTTATTAAAGGAAGGATTTTAGAACCGTGCATGTCTCCACATAATACTCCCATACTAGCATTGAGAAAAGCTGATGGAAGGTATCTATTAGCACAAGATTCAAGAGCAGTTAATAAAAGAATGATTGTGAGGCACCTGGTAGTACAAAACCCGGACACCCTTTTAAGCCAAGTACCTAAGGAGCATGCATGGTTCTCTGTCATGGATTTAAAGGATGCCTTCTGGGCGTGTCCCCTGGCTGAAGAGTGCCGGAAATGGTTTGCCTTTGAATGGGAGGACATTGAAAAGAAAAGAAACCAGCAACTAAGGTGGACAGGTCTTCCCCAGGGGTTTAGAGAATCCCTGAATCTCTTTGGCAAGCTCTAGAAGAACTCCTAGAACAGTTTAAACCTGAGAATGGGGTACATATTTTACAATATGTTGATGATTTACTTGCATCAGAGGGAGAACAAGACTAAGTTAGAAGTTCTAGCATACAGTTCTTAAATTTCTTAGGGGAAAAAGGCCTAAAAGTAACACAACAGAAACTGCAATTTGTAGAACAAGAAGTAACATATCTAGGACATATAATTGGCCAAGGGTATAAAAGGTGAAGCCCCAAGAGAATGTTGGGAATTCTGTCCATCCCTGCCCCAAAGACCAAAAGGGATTTAAGAAAATTACTAGGTTTGTTTGGGTATTGCAGATTATGGCTTCATCAGTACAATAAAAGTGTTAAATTTCCATATGGCAAATTGAACGAATCAGAGTCTGTAACCTGGACCTCAAATGACAAGAACCAGCTTCAGAATCTGAAAATTAAATTGTCCCCTGCCCCTGTACTGAGCCCATCAGACCTTATAAAGAACTTTGACCTATTTTGAATGTGGAAGAGGGGATAGCTTGTGGAGTCCTTACACAGGACTGGGGAGGATGCAGGAAGCCGATTGCATCTCTCTCCAAGTTACCAGATCCAGTAGCCAGAGGGTGGCCAGCCTTTGTAAAAGTGACAAAGGCAACAGCCACCCCAATAGAAGACACACAGAAATTAACCTTAAAGAGGAAGATCCAAGTTCATAACCTGTGGGATCTCAGCACCTCAGGACTGATGTGCAGAGTGACCGAGACCACCCTTGGGGGGCTCGGGAGTCCTGGAATGTTGCCAGAAGTGTCTGGTGGCTGGACTTTGATCCTACACGAGAGACGACACCTGTATGAGGATGGGAGGATTTCACTGGGGTGAATGGTGAAGGGATAAGTTAATTAGTGTGAAACACAGGGTTTAAGATTTCTGTACAGGGGGGTCTAAAGAAGTAAGATGGAGGAATTGGGGCGTGTCCTGTTCTTCTTCTTCTTCTTCTTCTTGGCCTCCATCTTCTGTGGTGATGTTGGCACTTTGGGATTGGTTATTACTAAAAGTGCACTGGTTCATAAGGGTAGAAGGTATTGGGGAAAAATGATAAATATTGTATACGTAATTTCAAGTATAAAGATAGGTGACCACCCTGGGGGCTCTCAGTGTGCTCATGGCTGGCTGCTGTGCAGACCTCTGTTGGGCCGAAAGAAAATCTTTTAGATAAACAATTAATAAACACCGAGACCGAGAAAAGATCTGAAGCCTCTTCTCGTCCTTTGAAGCGCGGGCTGTCCAAGACCACCCTGGGCCTTTCCAGGTCACCTAAACAGCCGAGAAACCGACAAGTGGCGTTCGCTGTGTGGGCTACCCCCCACCAACCCTTTCGGGGGGGAACAGCCCTGAAGAGCTGAAGAGCTGAAGAGCTGAAGAGCCGAGAGGGCAGCTCCGGCCTAGGACGAGTTCCCAGGAGAGCACTGATAGCTCCTGAGGAGAGAAGCCTGAAGGAAGAAAAAAAAAAAACGGCCAGAAGAGTCTGCAAAAAACAGCAGTCACTGAGAATTACATCTCTCAGCTTCTGCCGAAGAAAGTTCGTAGCAGAGCAGCCCGGATCGGAACCAGAAAGGCGCCTCTGGATCCTTCTCTCGTGAACTGCTGGACGGAGACCGGGAGCCTTTGGACTACTCTGATGACAGATTCGGTGAGAAGGTCAAAAATAAGAACATGGGGGGCACACTCTCTCAGGAACAGCGGGAAATTCTGTCTGCCTTACAAGGCGTGGCTGAATCATACACAGAAGGGATCCCAAAGAAAGAATTAAAACAGTTATTATTGTGGGCGAGGCTCAATTATCCACTTGCAGAAACATGCCTGCTATTCGAAGTTGGGTTTTGGCAAGAAATTAACAGACATTTATATCTCTTAGCAACGAAAAAAGATGAGACAGCGTTAAAGCTGCTCTCGCCAGCAAGAAGAATGCTAGAAGGCATTTCGGTGAAGTCGGAAAGACTGAAAAAGCAACAAAAAGTTGCAGCACCCTCAGAAGGAAGAGGGGAGCAAAGCTCTGAGAAAAAATTAGTTCTGGCCTCAAGAAGCCAGGGGGAAAGGGCTCTCGAAGAAAGAGAGCAGGAAATAATATTAAAACCTCCGGTCCCAAAACCCAGAAACCCCAGGAAACTCCTAGAGCATCCTAAAACCCCGGAGAGTACAGGGGAGTCAGGATCGGAAGGGGGGATGCAGGGGGGAGAGAAGGGATCGGGGGGGGCGCTTACTTGCGGCGGCGCGGCGGCAGAGCAGGGCGGCCAGGCTGCGGCAGTGCAGGCGGGGGGCACGAGTAAAGAGATAATGGGAGATACGAGTTCCGGTGCGGCTTTTGTCAGCGCAGCGCTGGGGGTGGCGGCCGCCCCGGCCGGCAGGGTAGCAGAGACACGCGCGGCGGGCAAAACCCGCAAAAACCCAGGGGGGGAATCACAAACCAGCGCAGGAGCGGTAAACACGGGCGGCGAACTGGGGGAAGCTGCGCAGCCCCAAAAGGCCACTGTAGTGAGACGCAGGAGGCGCACGGTTGTGACGTCAGACCTGGTGCAGAGTTCGGCCCGAATCGCGGAGCGGACCCGGGGGCTGGCGGGAGGCGGGCTATACACACCGGTGGGAGGAATGGACACAGCGTCAGAGGAGGAGGAGACAGAGTCAGGGACAGACCAAGGGGAGGAGACTTCGGAGGTGGAACAAGGGGGAGAGAGTGACGTCAGCTCGAGAGAGACAGGGAGCGGCTTGGAGAGCACGCATGCGCGGAGAGCAGAATGCAGGCGGGGGCGGGCCAGGTCACCTGTGATGTCTCGGGCGAGGAGGTGCCATGCTCGGGATTCTATGTCCCGGGGCTCCGCACCTTCTTCAGACTTGGTACCTTTAGTTGAAACCCTCGGGGTCCAAGGCTCATCGCTTCAAGGGAGACGTTTTGGTGTTCGAGCTCCATTTTCAGCTGAATTAAAAGCCAGGCAGAAGACACGGCAGTCGACCGGAAGAGCAGTCAAGCTCATTCCGTCATCCAAGCTGGGGAGGCCGGTGACAGCGCCGCCTAGTGGGTGGAGGACAGAAGTGCATGACATGCTGGAACTGTTCGGTGGAGCCACAGCGCCATCTCGTGGCGAGACTGCAACAATGCAGCAATTTTTCCCAACATTATACAAAAAGAAAAGCACTTCAAAGAAGACAATGTTAACACAACAAAGGGATTATCCATCGACTTCGGGATTTCGTGAAGACGATGAAAGTTCAGATGAAGCACAGCTACAAGGAGAAGATGTCATAAGGATCACAGCATCGGAAGGTGTTTCGACATGGATGCTGTCAGCAGCAGAAGCAGCAAAAAGCTTCTTGCATTCAGTTGATACAGCAAAACAGAAATATCAACAGGATCCTCGAGTTTCCTTTTCGGATTTAGGAGCAAGGCCAAAAACCTCAAGGCGAGAAATGAGGCACGATGAATCACTGATGACATCCACAACACCATTATTCATGCAAATCCCAATGGAACCTCAAGAAGAGGAATTTCAAGAGCCGGTGAAGACGATGGATTGGAAGCGAATCAGAAAAGCATTGGCAAAAGAAAAGCATTTATTTCCGGGATCAGGAGATCTGACAATGCCGGTGACATATGATGCCCAGGGACAGAATCCAAGGTGGGAAAGGATGGGTAACGAGACACTTAAAGACTTGGGGAAGGCGGCTCAAAATTTTGGGCTGAATTCACAATACTTCAAACAGCTACTAAAAGGGACATTCACCACATATGACCTCACGCCATATGATATTCAAAGTATTGTGGCAATGATTCTCACTGACACACAGAGTCTCATCTGGGAAAAAAGGTGGAGAAAATATCTTTCTGAATTGCGGAATAGATATCAAGGGGGCCAAACGCGAACCTCACAGAAGGGCAGCTAGCAGGAGATCCTCCAGACGACAACCCAGGGGAACAAGCAGCGCGGCTTCCACAAAGAGTGTTAAGCGACAATAACCCACACAATGTGAAAGATGTTTTAAGTCACAAGGCCTCTCAGTGGCTAACCGACTACCAAATACTAAAGTATGAAGTCATCCTAATAAGTACCAAGGGCCTTGAATGTGTCACTTCAAAATGTTTAAATCCAGCCCAGTTCCTCACGGGAGAGCTGTTAACAGACCTGGAGCATGATTGTTTAGAAATTATTGAAACACAGACTAAAGTGCAAGAAGATTTAGAAAAAGGGCCCCTCCCATATGGGAGAATTTTATTTACAGATGGATCATCACAAATGGCAGCCAGTAAACAGGTCTCAGGGTATGCAATCATAGATGGGCAGAACATGCAAGTTGAGGAAAAAGGAAAGCTACCCTCAAATTGGTGTGCCCACTGCTGTGAAATCTGTGCCCTGAAGAGAGGGCTACATTTACTAGAAAAAGACAAAAGAACAATCTATACTGACTCCCAGTACGCATTTGGGATTGCCCATACATTTGGAAAAACATGGGAAGAACAAGGGTACCTAAATTCTAAAGGCAAAAATTTAATACCTAAAGAGCTAAGAAAATTTGTAATAGAGTCCCTGAGGAAACCAACAGAGATAGAGATAGCCAAAGTTCACATAAAAGGACATCAAAAAGGGGACATCCTTAAAATGAAAGGAAATTGATTAGCTGATCAAGTAGCAAAAGAAGTAGCCTTGGAACAAGGTAGTCCAATTAAAATTCTTATGATAGAAGGAACACCTAGTTGTGGGATCTCAGCACCTCAGGATGGAGGTGCAGAGAGGCCGAGACCACCCTTGGGGGGCTCGGGAATCCTGGAATGTTGCCAGAAGTGTCTGGTGGCAGGATTTTGATCCTACACAGGAGATGAGACCTGTATGAGGACTGGGAGGATTTCACTGGGTGAATGGTGAAGGGATAAGTTAGTTAAAGTGTAGAACACAGGGTTTAGGATTTTGGTACAGGGGGGTCTAGAGAAGTAAGATGGAGGAATTGGGGCGTGTCCTGTCCTTCTTCTTCTTCTTCTTGGCCTCCATCTTCTGTGGTGGTGGTGGCACTTTGGGATTGGTCATTACTAGAAGTGCACAGGTTAACAAGGGTAGAAAGTATTGGAGAAAAATGATAAATATTGTACACGTAACTTAGGGTATAAAGATAAGTGACCGCCCGGGGGCTTCGGCAGTGTGCCCATGGCTGACTTGCTGTGCAGACCTCTGTCGGGCTGAAAGAAAATCTTTTAGATAAACAATTAATAAACACCGAGACCGAGACAAGATCAGAAGTCTCTCCTCGTTCTTTGAAGCGTCGGCTCTCCAAGGCCATCCCTGGGCCTTTCCAGGCCACCTAAACAGCAAAAAAACACAGAAAACTAACAAGCGGTGTCCCTGAAATAGCTCTGGACATAAATCAGCCCAGCAAAGAGAAAAGAAGAACGCCAGGAAATTTACAAGTGGCGTTCGCTGCGTGGGCACCCCCCACCAACCCTTTCGGGGGGGGATCAGCCCTGAAGAGCTGAAGAGCTGAAGAGCTGAAGAGCTGAAGAGCTGAAGAGCCGAGAGAACAGCTCCTGAGGAGAGAAGCCTGAGAAAAAAAAAAAAAAAAAAAGGAAAAGAAGAAAGAAGAAAAGAAAAAAAAAAAAACAGCCAGAAGAGTCTGCAAAAAAACAGCAGTCACTGAGAATTCCATCTCTCAGCTTCTGCCGAAGGCAGTTCGCAGAGCAGCCCGGATCGGAACCAGAAGGCGCCTCTGGATTCCTTCTCCTGTGACCTGCTGGACAGAGACGGGAGCCTTCGGACAGCTCTGACGACAGATTCGGTGAGAAGGTCAAAAAATAAGAACATAATTGCACACTCTCCCAAAAAACAACGGGAAATTTTGTCCGCCTTACAAGGCGTGGCTCAAACATATACAGAAAGGATCTCAAAAGAAAGAATTAAAACAGCTGTTGTTGTGGGCAAGGCTTAATTACCCACTGGCCGAAACATGCCTGCTATTCGAAGTGGGGTTTTGGCAGGAAATTAATAGGCACTTATATTTTTTAGCAACAAAGAAGGACGAGACAGCGTTAAAGCTGCTCTCGTCGGCAAGATTGATGCCAGAAAGGCATCATCTCGGCGCAGTCGAAAAGACTGGGAGAGCAACGAAAAGTTGCCGGCACCCTCAGAAGGAGGGTGGGGAGCAAAGCTCCAGGAGAAAAAAAAAAAAAAGAAAAAATTTTAATTAGTTCTGGCCTCAAGAAGCCAGGGGAAAGGGCTCTCGAGAAAAGAGAGCAGGAAATAATATTAAAGCCCCCGGTCCCAAAACCCAGAAACCCCAAGAAGCTCCTAAAGCGTCCTAAAACTCCGGAGAATACAAGGGAGTCAGGATCGGAGGGGGGGGTGCAGGGGGAAGAGAAGGAATCGGGGGGGGAGGCGCTTCCTCGCGGGGGGCACGGCGCGGCAGCGACGGAGCCGGCGGGGAGCGCGGGTGAAGAGACAGAAAAGGGAGACATGAGTGCAGACGCGGCTTTTATCAGCGCGGCGCCGGGGGGTGGCGGCCGCTCCGGCCGGCCGGCAGAGTAGCGGAGACGCGCGCGGCGGGCAAAACTCGCAAAAACCCGGGAGCGAAGTCGGGTCGAATTGCGGGGCGGGCCCGGGTGCCGGCGGGGGGCGGGCTGTACACACCGGCGGGAGGAGCCAGGGACACAACGTCAGAGGGAGAGGAGACAGAGTCGGGACAGACCGAGGGGAGGAGATTCGGAGGTGGAACGAGGGGGAGAGAGTGACGTCTCGGGTGAGGAGGGGCCGTGCTCGGGATCCTATGTCCCAGCGGCTCCACACCCTCCTCAGACTTGATGCCTCTGGTATAACCCTCGGAGTCCCAGTCCCTTCCCTTCAAGGGAGACGTTCTGGTGTTCAAGCTCCATTTTCAGCTGAATTAAAAGCCAAGCAGACACGGTCTCAAATGAGATCACGAACACGGCAGTCGACAGGACAGGGGCGGTAGAGCTCATGCTGTCATCCGAGCTGGGGAGGCCGGTGACAGCGCCACCTAGTGGGGGGCAAGGGTTTCGCTTGTATCTCCACAGATCGAGACGTGGGTGTCGGCACGACACGTGAAACCATTTCGAGTGCGAGAACATGAAAATACGGATCCCAGAAACAAAGATCCAAGAAAAACAAAGAGACGAGTACTCAGACAAGGGTCGAGACTCAGATTGCCAAGACGACTCGGAAGAGAAATAAGAAGAAACTAAGGACTTTGGGGGGATTCTCTGTTAAGGTCCTGAATGAAAAGCAAAGCAATGATGTCACACAGAAGTGAAGCCATGAGTTTCATGATGCTTATACGCATCATTCTTTCATTCATTGAAATAAGCAATGGGGGTAATTTACCTATCTGTCAGCCAAAGCAAAATGTATGGTAGAATTCTTTGACATCTCTCCCATTTGGAGAGGAATTTTAAGGGTAGACTTCTTTGACATCTCTCCCATTTGGAGAGGAATTTTAAGAGTAGGATTTTATGTTTTAATAATTCTCCTATTCCTCATACTTGTCATCCCATGCATATTTGCATGTTTAAAACACGCTATGAATCGGATAGTAAAAGAGATCTTCCTGGTGCAAACAGAAGGGGGAGATGTGGGATCTCAGCACCTCAGGATGGAGGTGCAGAGAGGCCGAGACCACCCTTGGGGGGCTCGGGAATCCTGGAATGTTGCCAGAAGTGTCTGGTGGCAGGATTTTGATCCTACACAGGAGATGAGACCTGTATGAGGACTGGGAGGATTTCACTGGGTGAATGGTGAAGGGATAAGTTAGTTAAAGTGTAGAACACAGGGTTTAGGATTTTGGTACAGGGGGGTCTAGAGAAGTAAGATGGAGGAATTGGGGCGTGTCCTGTCCTTCTTCTTCTTCTTCTTGGCCTCCATCTTCTGTGGTGGTGGTGGCACTTTGGGATTGGTCATTACTAGAAGTGCACAGGTTAACAAGGGTAGAAAGTATTGGAGAAAAATGATAAATATTGTACACGTAACTTAGGGTATAAAGATAAGTGACCGCCCGGGGGCTTCGGCAGTGTGCCCATGGCTGACTTGCTGTGCAGACCTCTGTCGGGCTGAAAGAAAATCTTTTAGATAAACAATTAATAAACACCGAGACCGAGACAAGATCAGAAGTCTCTCCTCGTTCTTTGAAGCGTCGGCTCTCCAAGGACATCCTTGAGAATTCCAGAGCACCTAAAACAGCAGCAGAAAACCTAACAAGCCTAAACAGCCGAGAAACCCAACAAGCGGCCTCCCGGAGCTATCTCCGGTAATAAATCAGCCGGACATAAATCAGCAAGAAGAACGCCGGGAGAAAAATGGAAAATTTACACCTAGTAGGGAAAGAAAAGAGGAAAGACCCATCTTTGATGAGAAAGAATTAAGAGAGTTAGAAAAGATAAGAGGACAGCAAAAAGAAATTGGAGAATGGTGGACCTCTGATGGATGGCAATTTTTAAATAAAGCTCCAGCCCAAAAGGTGATGATGGATTTACACGAGTTGACCCATTGGGGAATACAAGGCTTATGTGACCACCTTCCAAGGGATCATATGTGCATAGGAGTACCTAACATAGCAAAGGCAGTTACCAAGGGATGTTTAACTTGCCAACAAATTAATCAGAAAGTAACAAGAAGAGTACTGTCTGATCTGGGGGAAGAGAGTTGGCCTTGCAGCCATTCCAAAGTGTGCAGGTAGACATCACAGTAATGCCCCCTGTCCAGGGATACAGACACTTATTAGTGATCATGGATCATCTCACCCATTGGGTAGAGGCATTCCCAACAAAAAGAGAGACAGCCCAAGTAGCCACAAAAACAATCCTAGAAAACATCATTCCCCAATATGGGTTGATAAATAATGTCGATTCTGACTGAGGTCCACATTTTACTGCCCAAGTCTTACAAAAAGTTGTTGAAGCCCTGGGAATGAAATGGAGGTTGCACAGCCCATTGGCATCCCCGTTGCTCCAGAGGAGCAGAAAGAATGAATAAAACCATCAAAAACATGTTAACTAAATTAGTTACAGAAACCCAGATGTATTGACTTAAATGTCTACCCTTAGCACTGTTACAAATTAGAACAAGGCCTTGATCAGGTATAAGAGTCTCACCTTATGAAATGATGTTTGGACTCCCTTTCTTGAAAACCTCATATAGCACAGGAATTTATCCAGAAGGAGAGACAGCCAGCCAAAAATATCTAAAGGCTATAGGAAATGCGTTAGAAGATCTTAGGAAAAAGATCAAACCTCTCCGTTAGACACTAAGGGACATAACATCAATCCAGGAGACTGGGTGTTAGTTAAATGGTGGAACTCTGCACCTTTACCCTCTAAGTTTGAAGGCCCTTTTCAGGTCCTACTCATCACCAATGCAGCCATATGACCCAAGAGAAGGGGTGGACGCATATAACCCAGATTAAAGGACCTGACCACCTCCCACTGAAGAGTCAAAACCAATCACATCCCCTAGTAAGTCTTCTAATGAATTTATATGTTAAATTGGATTCTAAGATTACAAGCAGTACTTGAGATGGTATTGAACTGAACCTCTCTAGCTTTAGACCACATAAATGACCAACTATCCCAGACTAGAACTGTAGGGTATCAAATCAGACTAGCAGTAGGTTATTTATTGGTCGATGAAGGAAGTATATGTGGAAAATTTAAATCCTCTAAGGGTTGTTTAGAAATGGGTGACCACAGTGAAGTCATTAGAAATATCTCAAAGGAAATCTGGAAGTTAGTTTATGTTGGAAGACAAGAGTGGACCCCTACATTCGATACCAGCTGGTGGGACAATTTTTGTCATTAAAAGGTAACAGATGGAAAAAACCAGCCTTTTTCATCTTATGTGAAATTGCTAGTTTGATCCTCCTACTTTGCATGCTCCCCTGTATAATCCGAGTTGTGACATCTGCTGTACAAGCAAGTTTAATGATACTAAAAGAGCTTAATAAGAAAGAAGTAAAAGAAATCATGATAATGAATGATCAAGAACGTGAAGATGCCAAGCAAATTTACAACCAATATTAAAAATTGTACTTTCAAGAAGAAGTAATTGCTAATTGATGCATGCTTGGGCCCGACTGAACAATTAGAGGGGGAAATTGTAGAGAATTGATTGTTAAAGGAGTTGATATAAAGTTCATTGTTAAAGGAGTTAATATAAAGTTCCAATGTTAGTCATAGATTGTTTGTTGAATGTTTAATAGTTAGGTCAACTTCCGATGCTAGTTAAAGGATTTATAATTATGTAAATCCCCTCACTGTCAGGTGTTACCCCCACTGCTCCTGTTAGCGTTCAGAAGCACATAATCACAAGAATGATTCTATGCAGGTGCTTTTGTTGAAGAGCTCTGGGTGTCAGGGGTACAAACCCAAATCTGTCTCTGACATGCATTCAGGATGAACATGTTTTTATATTCTATAGTTATATAACTTTCATGTTAATTACTAAACTTATATTGTTCTATTGTATACATAGATTTCATCCAAGCATGGGCTCCTCGTGGCTCCCTCTTAAGTTTCTAACATAGTTTCTCATGATTCTTCTTATGATTATACAATAATTATATTTAATTACTAAGCAATCATCACATTGAACAATTATATAATTTATCATATACTGCTTAAGTAAATGCAATTTCACATGATTTGGCAAACACAAAGCCTGACATTTTCAGAGTCTACTTTTCACATTTTTCCAGGCTCCACTAAGTCCAGCTTCTTTCTAATTCCCCAAATTTTATGATTTTAGAACCTTTTACTATCACTCCCACTCTCATCTAAGATGGCGAACTACCCGACACCATAAAGAAGAGGATTATGTCATAATAACCAAATATGAAAATCCCATAAGACCTAACAGAAAAGAATGACCTAACAAAAACCCCTAGAACAACAAGCCACTGTGCAAATGAAGAATTAAAATAACACCTCTAACCAGAGAAAACATAAGACAACATCAGGGCAATGGTCAGAGCTTTTTGCCTTTGTCACCCTAACCAGAGCAGGCCAAGAGCAGTACAGGGACCATGGACCTGAAACCAACAGTGTCTACCCAGAGACTCTTGAAAGGAGAGAAAACCCAGCCAAGCCAGGCCTTGCTCAGCACTGCATTTTCCTGCTCAGAGCCTTGGGCTCCCTGCAATCCTGCCCTCAAGGATCTGCTCTCACCAGGCCCTGGGCAGCCTTTGGCACTCCCTGCCGTCACTGGGGCCCAGCCATGCTCCAAGGCACTTGGAGTTTTGCTGCTGACTCCTTGAGCAGCTTCTCCATCCTTCTCTGCGTGCCTGAGGCTCCTGGAGCCAGCCCCAAATCCAGCATGGGGCTGATTAAAATACAGAAAGACCTCAGGAGCTCTTTGTCTCCCTCCCAGTGTCTTTGAGTCTCCAGGGCTTGTGCAGGGATTGGAGTAATTTGGAGTTGTCTTCAGGAGGGAGATTCCAAAGTGCACATCTTGATTTTTGGTTTCAGTCAAGGAAATATTTTTTTACTTTTCATTTCAGCGAAGAGGGGATAGAAGCATTGCCCAGGTGATCTTGATGCTGAATGTCTCCTTAGGAAGGTCTGGGCAGGGAGAAGAATGAGCCCCTTGCAGGCTGAGCCTGTTTGGCCAAGCTGCTCCTCACCCCCAGCCTCACCATGTGTGACATCACACACCTGGGTCTGACATCCCAAAACATTAAAAAAATTCTGCATTTTACTTGAAAATTAGAATATAATAATTAGTAAAATTGTAGTAATATTTTTCTTATTTATTATACTCTTATTCAAAATTCTTATTACCCAATTTCTAAAGTGATATGAAAAATCAATGCGTTTTTAGCTACCAAAAAATTATTCCTCATTCGTTCTAAGTCACAAAATTCCCTTCATTAATTGTCAGCTATCAGCTATTGATTTCTCCTTCTTTATTCAAATAATTTAGCACTCTTGTCATCTTTTGTCCTATTTTCTCACACAGACTCAAGGGAGGAACTTTGGGGTCCCTGGAGACATTTCTGGGGCACATTTGGGGCAGTTCTGGGTCGGGGAGGTAATTCAGAGAGAACTTGAGGGTGTGGAGGACACTTGGGGAAGCCGGGTGGGCACTTGGAGGGGTACTCAGGGATTCTGAGGGACAGTTCGGGGTCCAGGGGGGCCCCTGGAGGTCAGAGAGGGGAATTTGGGGCCCTACGGGGTCCGGGCGTGCCCTTGGGGGACTTGAACGGGGCTCTCTGGGGCACGGGGGGTGAAGGGAGTTGAAGGCGCGGGGATCATACAGTTTGATGGCACCGCGGAGCATCACGGGAGTTTTGGGTGCAGCCGCAATGGCTCTCGGTGGGGCACGGGGCATGACGGGAGATGAAGTCTCGGCTGGAATCGCACTGTACAGGCGCTGCAGAGGATGATGGGAGCTGTAGTCCCACAGGTGTTTTGGAACACGATGTTTGGGGGTCCGGGAAGGCACTTGGGGGACACTTTTGCGTCCGAGACGCGAGTTGAAGTCCTCGGGGGAACTTAAATGGTTCGAAAGCCCTTGGGGGGAGCTCGGAGAGCTCTAACCAGGCTCTTTAGGACGCGGGTCACAGCAGGAGTTTCAGGTGTGGGACTGTGTTCTGAGGGGCTCTGGGGCCGCGTGGGATGAGAGGAGATGAATTCCCAGAAGTAGCACTACCGGGCATCTGTGGGGTTGGGAGCAATCAGGGGGTCCGGGGAAACTTTGGGGGGTCCAGAATGGGCGCTGAGAGGGCACTGAGGGATCCTGGAGGGTCTGGACACTTATGGGACAGATGGGGGTGGTTGCCGCAGGTTCTGTGGAGCGCAGGGCATGACGAGCGTTTTAGTTGCAGCTCCAGTGGGGCTATATCCGGATGCGGGGCATGATGGGAGATGTAGGCAAATAAAAATATGGTGCCAATCTAGGCACCGCCCGTAGTCCCGTATCCCTGGTGCTGATTGGCTGCGAACGGTGATGGGCGGGAGCCTCGGCAAATGGGATGCAGTGGAGGCGAGAACAGCAAAATCAGCCTTCTCCAGTCCTTCCCACTACAGCCCAGTTCACTCCCAGTACAGACCAATATAACCTCAGTAAAGCCCAGTTCATCCCCAAGTAGAATCCAGTACAACCCCAATACCCCTCCAGTTCCTCCCAGTACAGCCCAGTCCATCCCAATACACCTGAGTAGATTCCCAGTTGTTCCCTGTTTCTCCCAATGTCATCCACAGGATGCCCCAGTGTCCCCAATCTTCTCTGCAATAACCCCAGTGTCCCCAGTATGTCCCAGTCCCCCCCACTGTCACTCCCAGTATGTCCCAGTCCTCCCCAGTGTCTCCAAGGACAGTTTCATTTCTCATGGTGGCCGTGGCAGCCAAACCCAGCAGTGGGGTCAGCGCAGTGCCCATGGCCACAGCCCCTTGCAGTGCCCAGTGCAGCTTGGGCTGATGATCCACCCTCACAGCTGGCACAGGGCAGCTCTGCAGTGCCTTTGGTGGCACCTGGGGCTAGCACACACCTGAGCAGTGTGTCTGTTTGCACTGGGGAAAATCAGGAGTTTCAGATTGCTTCAAAAATCCCCCAAAAGGGAAAACCCCTCTGAGGCTGGGTGCAGCCAGCTCTGCAAGCACAGCAGGGCCCAGGGAAGTGAGAACAGACAGGATGGGGCTGGGCAATGTGGAGCAAGGTTGTCCACACTGGGTCAGAGCTCCAGGCACAGCTCCTGTGAGCAGGCCAGAGCTGCTGAGGAGAGACCCTGGGTCAATATCAATAACAGAATTATGCAATCAACTCTGCTCTAAAGAGAAATAAAATAAAATACTTTATTTAAAATAGGGATATGTATTTCATACAAGTTCTTTGAAATCTTTCTCCATAACTGGACTAGGATAAATTTAATGATTCTCACAGGGCATTGATGTTGTTTACATCAGACTCAGTCCCTGAGAGTGTCTTCAAAAAACTTCTCAAGAACTCAAAATTAAATTGTAACTCTGAACATTCTTGAAGTTTTAATGGGTCCCACTGAGGGACACGACTGAGAAAGTTCCAGTTGGAGCAGAACACTGGAGGCAGTGCTGACAGCTGGGGACCAAAAGGCTGAGCACACCTGGATGTGTTTGAGGAATGCAAAGGGTCAAGGCCTGAGCCCCAGCCCCTGGCCAGGCAGATCCTGTCCCTCCCTCCTTGCTCAGGGCTCTTCCCGGGATGGGCACTGGCATGTGGGGATGTGCAATGCCAAGGGCAGGAGCATGGGGCGGCCCCTGCCAGGCTGCTGAGCAGGGACAAGGAGGCAATGAGGCCTCAACCCTGCAAGGGTCACTTGTCTCCTGCTCCTGCCTCAGGCCCAGGCCCAGCAGCCATGGCCAAAATGCTGCCCAAGTTGGCTCTGGCAGGGCTGTCTTGCAGCTGCTGCCCATCCCTGTGCCCTGTGCAGCCCAGGCTGTCCCACGGTGTCCCTGCCCTGCGCCTCTGTCCCTGCAGGCTGTCGGCATCCCCTGGCTGCCCCACCTGGCTGGGCCCTTCCTTTGCTGACAGCTCTGTCTCCTGCCTGCCCCTGCCTGCCCACACAGAGCCTGGGGCTGATACCAAAATGGTTCATTCCGTTTTTACCCTGCCTGTGAACTTCCAGCACAGGAACAAGGCATGCAGGGGCTGCTTTCCTAGCAAGGATGGTTGAAAGAGGAAAAGAAGACATCTGGCTCAAGGGGGCAGGGATAGAGAAAACAAGGAGTGAATCTGGGAACTTGGGGTGGGTTCTATGGAAGTGGGTAAATTGTAATTCACATTTAGGGACTTTATATAGGTATCACACTGGTAGAATTCCATGTCCACATAGGGTTAGGAGTTATCCCATGTTGGACCTTAAGCCTGAATAAATGATTGTCTCTGAAATAGCAGATTAGTGTTTGGGAGCCTTATTCTGATATTTCAGAGATTTGGTGACAGCAGGGCCTCACAGAAGCAAGGAGTCAGCTGTGACACTGAGCAAACTCATGGAACAAAGGGTCCATGTGACACAGCAGAATCCCATGGAACCAAAATCCATTTTGGCCATTGGGGCCTCATTGAACCAATGGTCCATTGTGATACTGCGGATCCAAGGAGACCATGGTGACCCTGAGAAACCTCTTGGAACCAAGGGGCCATTGTGACACAGCAAGGCCTGGTAGAACCATGGGTCCATTGTGACACTGCAGAACCTCACAGAACCAAGGTGACCGTGTTACACTGTGGAACCTCATGGAACAAAGGGTCCATGGTGACACTGAAGAACCAAGGAGACTGCTGCTGGCAGTGTGAGAGCTCATGGAACCAGAAGTCCATTGTGACGCAGCAAGGCTTCGTGGGACCAAGGGTGCCTTGTTAAACTGTGTGGCCTCATGGAACCATGAGCCATTGTGACACAGAGTGGCCACACAGAGCCAAGGGGCCACTGTGACACTGCAGCCCCAAGGAGACCATTGGGACTGAGGAACCTCATGGAACCAAGAGTCCATTGTCCCCCTGTGGGGCCCTGTGGAACCAAGGGGAGCACAATGACATTGCAGAGCCTCATGGAACAATGGAGACTGTTCTGACCCTTTGGGACCCAATGGAACCAAGGGGCCATTAGAGCATGGCAGGGCCTGGTGGAAGCAAGGGGACTGCAGTGAACACTGTGGGTGGCCATGGGATGAAGGGTCCATTCTGACTCTGTGGGACCAAGGATACCATTGTGATGCTCTGGGGCATCATGGAACCGAAGGCCCATTGTGACCCTGCAGGGCCTCATGGAACCATGGAGGCCATTTTTACACTTGGAGGCCTTGTGAAACCAAAGGGCCATTGTGGCACTTCAGAGCCTTGTGGAGCCAAGGGGACCACAGTGACACTGTGGGCTCCATGAAACCAATGGTCTGTTGTGACATTGCAAGGCCTTATGGGATCATGGAGAACATTGTGACACTACAAGCCTAATGGAAGCAAGGGGCCATTGTGAAATTATGGAGTCTTGGCAGGCCAAGGGGCAGTTGTTACACTCTGTGGCACCATGGAACCAAGGAGTCCATTGTGACACTCCAGGGCCCCTGGAACTAAGGATCCATGGAACAGTGCAGGACCCCATGGAAACAAAGGTCCATTGGGACATTGTGGGGCCTCATGGAATCCTGGAGGCCATGATGACACTTGGAGGCCTCGATGACACTTGGAGGCCTCATGGGATCAAGGGGCTCTGCAGGGCCTCATGGAACCATGGAGACCCTTCTGACATTGGGAATCCCCATGGAACCAAGGGTTCATTGTGACACTGCAGCACCAAGGAGACCCCTGTGATACTGCCAGGCCTCATGGAAGCCAGGGACCATTGTGACAGTCTGGAGCCCCATGGAAACAAGGGGTCAGTGTGACACATCTGGGCCTGATGGAACCAAGGATCCAATATGACACCATCACTGTGACACTGCAGGGCCCCATGGAAACAAGGGAACAGGGAACTGGTCTGGTTGGCTTGGCCTGACTGGTCCAACTGCCCTTGGCATGTCGAGTGTCTCCTCATGTACCCTTGAAACCCTGGGGCTCTGGGCTTTCCTTCAAATGGAAAAGAACTGCCCTGCTCATTCAAGCATCCGTGGACAAAATCAGATTCCCCCTCCAAAATTCCCAATATCCAGGGATTTCTCACACATAAAAGCTGCCATTACAACATGTCTGGCTGACCTTGTCTTCCTGAGGGCTGGGTCTCACCTGCCTTCAGACACTGGGGCTCTGTGCTTCCCTTCCTATGGAAAAGAAACATCCCTCCTGCACAGGCACCCATGGCCAAAACTGGTACTTGTCCTCCAAAATTCCTGCCTTCAAGGGTTTTTTCTCCCAGACAAGATCTCCCAGTAGAGACAGGCCTGCCTGGCCTTGGCTTTTGGTGGTTGTCTGAATTCTGCCCTGAAACACTGGGGCTCTGCCCTTTCCATCCTAAGGGAAAAGAACCATCCTTCTTCTCCAGGTGTCCATGGCTGGAATTGGGATTCCACCTCCAATAGTCCTATATCCAATTATTGCTCCTACACAAAAGCTTCCATTACAGACAAGTCTGGCTGGCCTTGGTCTCTGGTGCCTGCAGTTCATCAGCCCCTGAAGCACTGGGGCTATGTGCTTTCCTTCCTATGGAAAAGAATCTTCTTATTCCTCCATGGCCAAAATTGCTACTCCTCCTAAAATATTCTCTACATGAAAGGTTTCTCCCAGACAAAACCTGCCTGCTCTCACAGGTGTTGTGGGCTCTGATGGCCACCTGTCATCTACCCCTGAAACACTGGGGCTCTCTGCCTTCCTTGTGATGGAAATAGAACAGTCTCCTCATCCAGGGACCATGGCCAAATTTGAGATTTGGGCCCTAAATTTCATATATCCAAGGATAGCTCCCAAGCAAAAGCTGCCAGGAGAGACAAGTTTGGCTGGCTTGGCCTCCCAGGGGCTGCTTCTCATCTACCATCAAACCCTGGGGCTCTCTCTTTGCTTCAGATGGAAAAGAAATGGCCTTGTCATCAAGGGACCAGTGGCCAAACCTTGTATTCTACCTCCCAAATTATGTGTATCCAAGGATTTCTCTCAGGCACAAGCTGCAATTCCAGAAAGGTCTGGCTCGCCTTGGCCCTTGGTGGCTGCTGTTCATCTGCCCCTGAAACACCAGGCCTCTGTTTTACTTCCAATAAAAGAGAAGAGAATCGTTGCTCACATCAAAGTGCCCATGGGCAAAACTGAAATTCGGCCTAAAAAAACCCATCTATCCAATGATTGCTCCAAGGCAAAAGTAGCCAGGACACACAGGTCTGACTGGTCTTGTCCTGAGGTGATTTTCTTAGCCTATGAGCAGAATGTTTTCATTTGCCAATATCTTGGAGAGGGCCCAGAGATTTCCCAAGGTGGGGTTTGGAGGCCTCAAGCACATGAGCACAATATAGGGACAAAGCATCTCTGTGCTCAGTGGGGTGGAGACTGAGGACAGCAGAGGAGAGCCCTGGGAGGGACTGGAGGGTGGTTTCAGAGATGGTGGCTCCTTTTGACATAGTAGAGAACAGACAGAGAAAGAAAGAATTAATGCAAAGGACAGATAGGGAGGGCCAGACAGGACCCAAAGAGAAAGGAATTTCCCTGGCAGGGCAGGGCTGTGGTGCAGCACATCCCCAGCAGGAGTCTGGGTCAGCCCCAGGCTTTGTGTGAGCAGACAGGGGCAGGCAGGAGGCAGAGCTGTCAGCAAAGGAAGGGCCCAGCCAGGTGGGGCAGCCAGGGGATGCCGACAGCCTGCAGGGACAGAGGCGCAGGGCAGGGACACCGTGGGACAGCCTGGGCTGCACAGGGCACAGGGATGGGCAGCAGCTGCAAGACAGCCCTGCCAGAGCCAACTTGGGCAGCACGTTGGCCATGGCTGCTGGGCCTGGGCCTGAGGCCATGAGGGGACAAGTGACCCTTGCAGGGTTGAGGCCTCATTGCCTCCTTGTCCCTGCTCAGCAGCCTGGCAGGGCCCACCCCATGCTCCTGCCCTCGGCATTGCACATCCCCACATGCCAGTGCCCATCCCGGGAAGAGCCCTGAGCAAGGAGGGAGGGACAGGATCTGCCTGGCCAGGGGCTGGGGCTCAGGCCTTGACCCTTTGCATTCCTCAAACACATCCAGGTGTGCTCAGCACCAGAGATACCTTGGCCTTGTTTATCCCCAGCTGTCATCACTGCCTCCTGTGTTCTCCTCTAACTGGAACCTGGGGACACTTTTTGAGTTGTGTTCCTCACTGGGACCCCATAACAACTTAAAGAAACTTCAGAGTTTCAATTTAGCTTTGAGTTCTTGAGAAGTTTTTTGAACACTCTCTCAGGGACTGAGTCTGATGTAAACAACACCAAAGCCCCAAGAGGGTCATTAAAGTCCTTGTGCTGTGTCTGTGCTGCTGAGCTGGGCTGGGCTCCTGGCCCAGAGGCAGCTGCCTGCAAACCAAGAAGTGCTTCAAAAAGACATTTCTGCTTAGGAGCAACTCCTCTCCCAGCCCAGCAGGGCTGGGGCACTGCCTGCAGCCACTCTGGGCACAGCACAGAGGCACAGAGAGCTTCAATCAGTCCAGGCTGGGAAGGTGCTGAGAAGTGCCTGGGGCACAATCACTGCCAGCCCTTGGCACAGAAACCTCTGGCTGCAAGACAATGTAGCTGCAGCTCCTGGAGCCATCTCCTAAAGCTGGAACATCCAAATGCCTGCAGACTCTGTGAGTAAAACTCTGATTATTTCTGGTGCAGGGGAGGTGAAATGCTCATGGAGCTTTGACATGCTGAGGAATGCTGGTCAGTCATAAAATATTTCCAATACAAGGATTTCATTAAAAATTAGGACATTTCCAAAGACTTTGTCTTCAGTTTCCGAATATTGGAGAATGGCAGGGAGCGGGGGATTAACATTAAAGATTAATTATGAATTATTAATTATGAAATTTTACAAGTGTCTGAGACATTTGACCTGTTACTTTCAGTGATCAATAGGTACACAGGAGATCCCTAATGTGTTTTCAGCCACTCTGCCCACAGACAGCACCAACATCCCCTTTGCTGGAGCCATCAGGCTCAGTCTGAGCTGTCCTTTGTCCCATCTGCAAACAGAACCTGCCCCAGCCAGTGCCCTGCAGACAGGGTTCTGTAGGGCCAAGGAGAGGGCACAGAGATTTGGGGTCTGTGAGTGCTGGCAGGGAGGGATCAGGCACAGAGAAACACCTGCAGGAGGGAAATCTCCAGGAAGCAGAGAGAAGATCAGGCAATAAGAGAAAACAAAACCCAGCAATGCAGTGGCAGGGAGAGTTTAGAGATGCCAACAGGATCACCTCCAGTGCAGCCCATCCCTCTGAACAAGCCCCCTCCCTCCTGTCCCCCAGGCAAGCCTCTGCCCTCAGGGCTGGGGCTCCAAGGCGTGCAGCCCCTCCTGTGCAGGCAGAGCTGCAGCAGAGCCGTGGGGCAGCTCTGCAGCCCTGGGCCCAGTTCCCTCTGCAGAGCACAGAGCTGGGAGCAGCTGCCTGGCCCTGGGGGCTCTGGAGGGGGCACAGCTGGCTCAGGGTGACACTGTCCCCAGTCCAGGCTCTGGGCAATGCTGTCAGTGCAGCCAGGGAAGGAGCTGCATCTCCCTCAATCCAATGCCATCATAGGACACCTGGAATCTCCCTGAGATTTCAGTCAAAGCTTTGAGCTTCCCTGCAGGATACAAACCTGTCCTGTAGCATCTCTGTGTTATCTAAAAGCCCCATGGTGAGACACAGAAGGTCTATGATGAGAAAATGCTGTTGGGTTGGTGAAATTAGCCCTGTCCTGGGTACAAATGTGGGGCTGAGACCTTGAAAAGGGGATGGACATTTGGTGGACTGTGGGGATCCATCTGCTCTCAGCAATGTCAGGATGGTTTTTAAAGGAAACATGGGAGGGTGATCATCCTCTCTCTGGGAAAGGTGAAAGCCCAGAGAATCCTGGAACAGGACAGGGTGACAGACCTCCTTCCCTCCCTCTCCACTCACCACCTTGCCTCAGAGAACTCAGTGTTCTCCCTGAGGGCAGCAGAAATGCAGAGTTTCTGACATCCAAAAATATTCAGCAGGGGAGATGAATAAAAGCTGTAAATAACACTAGTACTTTTAAACAGACTTTACCATTCCTGTTCTCTGGCAGTGGGAGGGCAGATGCTGACAGGGCCTTCTGTGTTAACAGAGACTCAAAGAGGAACATGAGGACAGGTCCTTGTCCCTCGCCTATGTCTGCACAGCAAGGCTGAACTAAAAAAACCTCTGTGTGTACCTGCCCTGAACCTGAAGTCCCAGTCATGCAGCACCAGCCAGGGCTCCACACTTGGAGCTGAAGGAAAATCTGCTGGAAAATGAAAAGGGTGTCAGAGTGTTACAGGAGAAGGATCTGTGGGAAAGCCTTTAATTTTGCTGGAAGAAGTTTCTCCCAACCGGTCACTGACTTTTCTCCATGAACAGCTTCCAATGGCCAGAGACAGCAAATGTCTAACAGCAGCTCCATCAGCCACTTCCTCCTGCTGGCATTCGCACACACGCGGCAGCTGCAGCTCCTGCACTTCTGCCTCTTGCTGGGCATCTCCCTGGCTGCCCTCCTGGGCAACGGCCTCATCATCAGTGCCGTAGCCTGCAGCCACCACCTGCACACGCCCATGTTCTTCTTCCTGCTCAACCTGGCCCTCAGCGACCTGGGCTCCATCTGCACCACTGTCCCCAAAGCCATGCACAATTCCCTCTGGGACACCAGGGACATCTCATACACTGCATGTGCTGCTCAGCTCTTTTTCTTAGTGTTCTTCATTGGAGCAGAGTTTTCTCTCCTGACCATCATGTGCTACGACCGCTACGTGTCCATCTGCAAACCCCTGCAGTACGGGACCCTCCTGGGCAGCAGAGCTTGTGCCCACATGGCAGCAGCTGCTTGGGCCAGTGCCTTTCTCACTGCTCTCATGCACACAGCCAATACATTCTCCCTGCCCCTGTGCCATGGCAATGCCCTGGGCCAGTTCTTCTGTGAAATTCCCCAGATTCTCGAGCTCTCCTGCTCCAAATCCTACCTCAGGGAATTTGGGCTCATTGTGTTTAACATTTTTTTACTATTTGGTTGTTTTATGTTCATTGTTTTTTCCTATGTGCAGATCATCAGAGCCGTGCTGAGGATCCCCTCTGAGCAGGGACGGCACAAAGCCTTTTCCACCTGCCTCCCTCACCTGGCTGTGCTCTCCCTGTACCTCAGCACTGGCACATTCGCTCACCTGAAGCCCCCTTCCATGTCCTCCCCATCCCTGGATCTGGTGATGTCACTACTTTACTCGGTAGTGCCTCCAGCCCTGAACCCCCTCATCTACAGCTTGAGGAACCAGGAGCTCAAGGCTGCAGTGTGGAGACTGATGACTGGATGGTTTCAGAATCATTAAACTGCTGGCCAATGTTTGCAAATCACTTGTAATAGAAGTGATATCTTATAATTCTTGGTTTCATTTTGGAGGTCTGTGAAAAACACTTATCACTTGGTTTTGACATTTTACAAGTTTATTAGTAATAAAGTGTTATAAAATAGTAATATAATTAGAGTAATAAAAATTTGGACAATTAGGATTTAGGACAATATGAGAAAATAAAAAACAAAGAGTTATGGACAGTCTGGGTACCTCTTTCTGGGAAAAATAAGACCAAAAAGGACACAGAGGATCAACTCTTAAAAACAACAGCCTGTTGAATATTCATACATCACATACATGATGCATAAATTCCAATTAAAGAAGGTATTCTTTCTGTTAGTGTGAACTTCTTCCTCTTAATCCTAACAGCATCTTCAGGGCTGAGCGAGGCAAGAAGAAGTTGGATTCTTCTGATAAGAGAGCAATAAATTCCTCTATAAAAGATTTAGGTGTCCTGTGGCTGCTATATGATGCAAGTCTTCTCTTTGAAAAGAAGTACCATAAATACATAGTTTCTATTTTAACATCATGTTAGAACCTAAAACTGTATTTAACACAAAACTTAAAAATTAATGCAACATAACTTTCTAATGAAACACATATAATATTCATTTTAATATTTGCAAAAAGCCAGTATAAAATACACATTTTTCACAAGGTCCTTTTCCTTTGTTTTATGTTTTAATATTAACCCCAAAGACAGGTCATTGTTTCTGCCATTTCTAATTTTGTTTCTCTCCATCTTCCTGGTGGCCACAGACTGTGTCAATAAGGGGCTATGCTCTTGGTGGCTTTAAAGGAACTAAAGGATCTCCCAGCAGAGTTTTGTGCAGAGATGCCCTTTTGTTGCCTTCTCTGGAGCTGCAGCAGCAATGTCTGTGTGCAGAGCTGGGGGCAGAGCAGTGCTGGCCCAGCAGCTGTGCCCAGCAGCAGCAGCACTTGCTGTTG
This sequence comes from Ammospiza caudacuta, assembly GCF_027887145.1. Taxonomy (NCBI): domain Eukaryota; kingdom Metazoa; phylum Chordata; class Aves; order Passeriformes; family Passerellidae; genus Ammospiza; species Ammospiza caudacuta. Next base: position 4,974,241 of record NC_080599.1, read on the forward strand.
CCAGTGCTGCTGCCGTGGCCCTGCCCTGCTGCCCTGGTGGCCCTGGTGTTGCTGTAGGGCCTGAGTGCTCTTGGGGCCGGGCACAGCCCTGGGGGTGGCAGTGCCGGGGCTGCAGCAGGGACAGGCCATGGGCACTGCTGGGGCAGCGCTGATGCCTCAGGCCAGGGCCTGGGGGCTCCAGGCTCCTTGCCCAGGCTCTCTCAAGAACACGGCCAGGCCAATGCTCAGCACAGAAAAGCCCCGTGAGCAGCCCCAGGCTGGCCGTGGGCAGGCTGGGGGCAAACAGCATGGCTGGGGCCCTGCAAGGGCCCTGGGGGAGATGGGAAGGAGCAGCAGAGCAGGGGCTGATCCATCCCCAGTGCGCTGCACAGCCCAGGGCAGCGTCCCAGAGCATCCTCATGGAGCTGCCAACAACTTCCCTCCTCTGCAGCCCTGGCCTCTCCCCCAGCTCACACAGCTTCCCCAGCCTTGCAGGCACAGACACAGCAGCACTGGCTCAGCAGCCCCTGTTTGCATTGCACAGAGCAGGGGGAGCACCCCCATGCTGTTGCTGTGGGGACATGTGTGGAGAGATTTATTAATAATTGGTTAGCTGAGAAAGGCCACGCTGAAATAATGCCGCTGGTTAAGCTGAAAGAGAAAAGCCAGCAGTCAGCAAGCTAAAAGGAAAGGTCAGCAGTGACCTTGCTGCAACATGAGGAAAGGGAGTAGAGATATTCCTGAATATATCCTGAGAATATGTAGAAAGTATCAAAAGTAGAACCATAGGAATGTAGAAGTAGGCGTAGATGCTGATATGTAAGCTGACCAATCCTGAGCTCAACTTTTGCAATATGTATGAAGCTTATTATTAACTGTATTTAACCCGCCGTACTGATCAATAAAATTGGGCCTGTGATGATCAAACGGATGTCTGGGTCTCCTTCCTTCGACAAATGGTGGAGAATGCGGGCATAACCGAATCTCTGCCCTTTTTCTCGGATTAAAAGAAAAAGGGATTACGCCACGGTCGAGGAAGTTGGGTTTGGGTCCCCCTGCAGCAGGGACGGTGCCGGAATTTGAAGCACCCTTAAGGTTCACAACGGTGGACTTAAGCCAATACGTGCCGCGGGAGCCTGGAGAGCTGCAACAGCGCGCGCTGATTAATAGGTATGGATAGGCAAGCGGCATATGATTTATTCGCCCCATATTTAGAGTGGCGAGAGATAAAAGGGATAGATTTAAAAAAGGAGTTACCAGGGTTATTAGCCTATGGCCATGCTAAGGGTATCTTTTCTAATCCTTATACAGTTCATGAGCTAGCAGAGTGGAAGAAGTTTGGGGAAATATTGTGGGATACAGTGTTGGACGATGATAAGTCAGCTAAGAAATTCGGGAAGTTATGGCGGGTGGTGTATAACACGTTACTGCAGCAGGTCTCTGAGAGAAAGGCAGCAGAAAGGGCAACAGAAGCTCATAGGAGGAATATAGGGTATGGTCGTGAGGATGATCCCCTGGCACCTTCTGTAACTAAGATACTTATGCCTAAGGGTCCCCAGGAAAGTAGTGTGGAAGATTTTCCTATAGGCGCAGTGGAACCGTCTGCACCTTTCCTGTCAGAGGGGGAGGGCGAGTCGGATGGTGGGGGTAAGAGCAAACCAGCTTTGCCTCCGCTACCGGCTTCGGGCGGGTCGGATGGTGGGGGTGTGAGCAAGCCAGCTTTGCCTCCGCTACCGGCTTCGGGCGGGTCGGACGGTGGGAGTGGGAGCAAGCCAGCTTCGCCTCCGCCGTCAGCCTTGCCTCCGCCGCTTCCCCTCAATGAGCCGGCTCCGATTACAGCTTCAGCGGGGGGGCTGCATACCCCGCGCGAGCCGGCTCCAGCGGGGGGGCTGATTGCCCCCCGCGGGCCGTCTCAGCTTGAGCCGGCTCCGGTTTCACTGTCAGCTCCTGCGGGGGGGCTGCTTCCCCTGCTTCCCCCGCGCGAGCCAGCCTCTGCTTCACTGCCTTCCCCGTGCAAAAACTCGGTGTCTGCACCGAAGCGCCAGCAGCATAGCACCCTTAAAGAGCCAGATCCCATCCCAGGGGCACACCGTGATCCATGGGGGGAGATGGCTAAACAGAGGAGGGAAGCTTGGGCTGCTTTGGCGAAAGAAGTAATGCAAATGGGGGATGGTGAGGCGGTGGAAATAGCTTCTAGTCTTGCATGTCCGGTAACATACACACCACAGTATGATGCACAGGGGAACCTTACGCATAATATAGCAGAATATACTCCCTTAGATTGGAAGCTGTTAACTCAGCTACGTTCTACGGTTAGTCAGTTTGGAGTAAAAAGTGAACCTGTTAAGCAAATGCTAGATTATCTTTTTAATACTCAGGTTTTATGTCCTAATGATTTAAGAGGAATAGTTCGGTTGATATTCACTCAGCATCAGCAGTTATTGTTTAATGCACATGACCCATTACATGGAGTAACAGTAAAGGAGCTGATGGGCTTAGAGGCATTTTTACGTACAGAGGCACAGATGATATCGGGAGAAGATAAACTTAGGGAGTCTATGTGGTTAGTGCGTGCTGCAATTGACATGGTTAAAGAGCCAGGAGGGTTACCGGTTTATATGGGCGTTAAACAAGGTAGAGAAGAATAATTTGGAAATTTTATTGATAGAACAGCTACTGCTATAGATCGGGCTGGTGTTGCAGGGCCCTATTGAAGTAGTGTGCCTTGCAAAATAGCAATCCAGCAACCCAAAGAGTGTTAGCTGCTTTAGGGGCAAATTGGGCTATTGAGGAAGCATTAGAGTGAATGGCATTAATGCCAACAGCTTCACAGGCATTTATAGTAGAAGCCTTAAAGGAATTAGGATTAGGGTTGCAAAAGCATAGTCTACTCAGAGTCAGGTGTTAGCTGCTCTTGCTCCTCTCCGAAGAGGCTCACTGGCAGTCACGTAAAGAGGCTCGAGACCATTCATCAAGTGTTACCGATGTGGCAATGAGGGACAGACACAAGTTGCCGCCTGACATCGGAGACACCAGCTGCTGCCGTGACATCGCTGCTACCTCCTGTCTGCAACCCACAACAACAGGGAGCCTCAGCTTGGACTTATCAGCAGCAGTAGACGTCACACTAAGGACGAACCGGCCTGAGAGGATACCCACTGGAGTAAAGGGCCCTCTTATATTAAATGGACAAACATGTGGAGCATTATTGCTGGGACGTTCTTCTATAACTATGTTGGGATTATTTGTTTTGCCTGGTGTTATCGATGCAGACTTTACTGGGGAAATACAAATCATGGCTTACACCCTTTATCCTCCGATTAAAATTACAAAAGGACAACGCATTGCACAATTGGTACCACTGTCACAAATGACATCAGGAATACAATCACTTACTGGACAAACACGGGATGAAAAAGGTTTTGGTTCTACTGGTGTTACACTTTTAATTGTGGATTTACAAAATAGACCAAAGCAAAAGGTTGGAATTACTTATGGGCATCAAAGCATAACCCTTTATGGATTATTGGATACAGGACAATTGGACATTAAAACTTTACATGATGCACAGAAGTTGCTGGGAGACTTACAGTGGCTGAAGCCTATTGTGGGAATACCAAATCATTTACTAGAAGCCCTACGGCCTTTGTTGAGAGGCGTGGACCCTACTACTCCTGTACACCTGACAAAGGAGCATCATCTTGCCTTGCAGCAAATTAGTAACTGTGTACAGCAAGGGTATGTGTCTCGTCGACAACTCGACCACCCCATCAACCTTATTATCTGGAATAGCCCTTGCCACTTGCTTGGTGCTCTCTCTCAGTTGCAAAAGAAAACGGGGGAGATACGGGTGTTGGAATGGTTATCACCACCACTACAGCATAAGAAAACAATATCTTCAAAAATTGAACAATTGGCTGCATTAATCAAAAAGGGGCGTCTCAGAATTCTTGAAGTGGATGGTAGAGGACCTGCTACTATTAGATTGCCTATGGAAAAAGAAACCTTGGACTGGTACTTGATTAATTCAAAGAATTTACAAGAAGCATTATTGATGTCACCTGCTAAAGTAGAGACTAGTAAATTAGTGCCTAGAGTTTTGCAATGGATGACAGAATGGAACTGGATTACTCGACCTTTGAGAGAAGAATGCCCCATAGAAGGAGCTATTACAGCTTTTACAGATGCAGGAAAGAAATCAAGGCGTGCTGCTGTTACCTGGCAAGAAAAGGGACAATGGAAGCATCAACTCCTCACAGCAGACCCTGCAGATAGCTTACAAACTTTGGAATTGCTAGCAGTAGTATGGGCGGTATCCAACTTACAGGACCCTTTAAATGTGGTCACAGACTCTATGTATGTTGCAGGAGTAGCCAAACGAATAGAGGAAGCAACAATTAAGGAAGTGAATAATAAACGATTGTATGAGTTACTGATACAGTTAAGGAAGGCTTTACGAGAAAGAAATGCAGCATATTCTGTGATTCATATTAGGAGTCATAAATGGTCTGAAGGTTTAGGAGAAGGGAATGAACGTGCAGATAAATTGGTTACCCTACCCATTGATAATTCTTGTCCTATTGACAAGCACACATTGGCCAGAGAAGCACATAGTAGATATCATCAAAATGCAAGAGGTTTAGCAAAACACTTTGAGCTGAGTTTGTCAGAAGCCAAGGCCATTGTCAGAGCATGTCCAACATGTAGTTATCATAATGGTGGGATAGGTCTAGGCATCGGGGTTAATCCTCGAGGTTTAGAAATAAATGAGAAATGGCAAATGGATGTTACACACATAGCCAGATTTGGTAAAGTCAAGCATGTGCACGTCACCATAGATACATATAGTCATTACATAAGGGCTACGGCTCAGGCAGGGGAGAAAGCTACACATGTTATCAGACACCTGTTAAGTTGTTTCGCTGTTATGGGAGTTCCAAAGAGTATCAAAACCGATAATGGTCCAGCTTATGTAAGTGCTAGGGTTCGGAAATTTTTGAATCAGTGGTCTGTTAAGCATGTGACAGGTATTCCACACTCTCCTACTGGACAGGCAATAGTGGAAAGAGCAAACAGTACCCTTAAGCAGTATATTGAAAAACATCAAGATTTGGCAGATCCACAGGCATGTTTGTCTAAGGTTTTGTATGTGATTAACCATTTATGCATTTTTGGGGAAGATGATACCCCCCCTGCAATGAAACATCATCCGAGGTCAGGTCAGGAAAATACTAAGGAAACAGAGGTCTGGGTTAAGTATAAGAACCCGAGTACAGGATTATGGGAAAAACCTGCAAAAGTATTATATTGGGGTTGGGGGTATCTTTGTGTTTCCTCACCTACAGGGCCTTTGTGGGTGCCTGCTAAGTGGACTAAACCTGTCTTTGATGCAGCCTCTGGTGGATCGCCTTACGGAGGAGGACAGGGAGCGACTGGGGAAGAAACTGCTTCTAGTCCTACAGCCACTACTGTTACAATTGAAGGGGTACTCGGAAGCGGTGGACAGAACACTGACACGTCACTATCGGACAGCCCAGGAGCTGATTGGTTTTATTGACTCATTATCAACTTTTCATTTAACGAATCCAGCGAAACTACATTGTCTTGACTGTTACAATCCACATTGTGCTGCCTGGATAGCTCTACGTTGTGGGGGTTGTGAAAGAACTTTTTGGATAGAACAATCACTATTGTGGGATTTGTGGTGTCATACTTGTGAACAAGAGCACACGTGGGGTAAAAGTTGGCAAGATGAATTAAGGAGACATACAGGGCAAAATGCATATATAGCTTTAAATCTTTATGAGTCTCCTGAACAGAAAATTCTTGCTTATTATCGATGGGAACTACAATGTATTGTGAATAGAATTAAGGTTCAAAGTAAATCACGTATAGTTTCTATAAGGTGTAGGAAATTAGTGCCTTTAACACAGCATTCAGTTGTAGGACCCTTCAAAGGGGATCCTGATAGAGCATTAGATTGCTGCATTGACAAGTTGCAAAAATTGAGTTTGCAAGTGGCAGGACCAGTGAGATCAGGAGCAGCAAGATTAAAGACAGATAAGAAAAAGAAGGCAAAAGGGGAAGGGTCTCATTTGAATAAGGGTATCAGTGATTGCTAATTAATTTTCTATGATTAGAACACTTCTACAATTGTGGGACCCTCGGGAAGATATAGTTGTTGAGGAGGATAACGAACAAGAACTACGATTACGAAATAAGATACACCTTGTGTTAAAGAGAGACCTTGAGCTGTTAGCCTCATACAGTAAAAAGGCAGAAGAGGCTTTGCGATCACCACCATTGAATTGGTTGCTTTGGATTGAAGAACCACAATTTCATACTGGTCCTTACTTATATTCACTTCCTTGTTACGTTTGCAAAAGGGATAATGATAAATGCTATGCATGGGTAGCTTTGCATTGTGCAGATTGTAATCAGGTTTATTGGTATTCACAGAGGTCAGTAGATTATTTATGGTGTAAACCTTGTTCTGGAAAGTGGATTCGAAATTATTTCTGGGTTAGAGCTCTTGAACAAAGTACTGGCCTGCCAGGACGGACAGGATTACAGCTTTTTGAGAGTGCAGAACAAGTGATTATAGCATATCTTAGGTGGAAGTTGCAGGAAAACCTTAGAGTATTTGAAATTACTAAAGCTTCACGCATCATAGCAGCTCGCTGTAAAGCTGATTTGCCTTCAAACTTATCTCATGCTATACCTGTGAGCAAGGATGCTGATTTAGAATTAGATCAGTATATTCAAAAATTAACTCAGCCTTACAATAGACAATCTAACAAACCAGGGAAAAGACAGCGAAGAAAGGAAAAACAACGCAAGCAGAAGGAAGAAAAGGAGAAGCAAAGCAAGCAGAAAGAAAAATGAGGCTTGTTCTTGTTATACTGCTCAATGCTGTAGCAAGTGAAGCAGTAGGAATAACACACTTTAGTCAACCAAAGGAAAATTTATGGGTGACACTTGCTAATCAAACTAACCAATCATCACTTTGTCTTAGTCTTGGAGGAGTCACTAACCCATTTCGAACATGCCTGGTGGGACTTCCGGTGTGGTCTCCTGGGGAATTTTGCAGTTTGATAAACAACCAAACCTTATGTATGTCTAACATGTCAAACATCACATTGCCAGTGCAACAAGGGTATACTGCAGGTCAGAGTGATGGCTATCGTCAATGCTTACTAATCCAATCACTTAACACCTCTTTGCATTCTCCTCCTGAGGAACTGGATCTTTTTGGAAGTACAAATGCCAGCGTGTCTAACACTACAGCTGGTGGATGGTTTAGCTTTAGACTTTTGGGTGCTCAGAATTTAAACCAACCTAAAGAAACATGGGCCACCCTAGATTCATCCCTGAATGTGAGTGAATTCTCTCCACAGCATTACAATCAATGTAACGGCACAAATATCACAGCACCAATGAAATTACCCACAGGAATATTTTTGATTTGTGGAGACAGGGCATGGAATGGCATACCAGCTAAACCACAGGGTGGACCCTGTTATTTGGGAAAATTGTCACTGTTTCATCCTAATGTGTCCTTGCTAATGCAGCTGAGTCAAAATTCAAACAGGAAAAAACGCAGCATACATGACTTAGACTGCAGCAAGATAGGAGATCCACGGTTTTGGGGCACATTCAAACAGGTGGTGGTTTCAACTATCTTGCCAGGAGGATCTGCCAATAAAGCTATGAATTTAGCAAAACAATTAGGATGCTGGGCAAGGGATGAGCTGAACAAGACATCACAAATTCTAGACATGTTAACTGCAGATGTGCAAAGTGTTAACCATGCTGTTTTGCAGAATAGAGCTGCTGTAGATTTTTTGCTCTTAGCACAAGGGCATGGATGTGAAGAGTTTGAGGGAATGTGTTGCATGAATCTGTCTGATCATTCGGTGTCCATTCACTCTAAGATAAAAGAATTGCAACAGGGACTTCACAAACTTAAGGAAGAAGACGGTTTAGGAATTGACGAATGGCTTAAAGGCTTAGGACTTGGACCGTGGCTGAGGAACCTTGTGATCTATGCTATAGGCCTGCTGGGTGTAATCTTACTGTTTTTGCTTATTTTGCCTTGTATCTTTAACTGTATTCAAAACATGGTTAGCCGTACAATAGCAAAAACATGGCAAACTAATCTCCTTGCGCAAGAAGAAAACGGGGGAAATGTGGAGAGATTTATTAATAATTGGTTAGCTGAGAAAGGCCACGCTGAAATAATGCCGCTGGTTAAGCTGAAAGAGAAAAGCCAGCAGTCAGCAAGCTAAAAGGAAAGGTCAGCAGTGACCTTGCTGCAACATGAGGAAAGGGAGTAGAGATATTCCTGAATATATCCTGAGAATATGTAGAAAGTATCAAAAGTAGAACCATAGGAATGTAGAAGTAGGCGTAGATGCTGATATGTAAGCTGACCAATCCTGAGCTCAACTTTTGCAATATGTATGAAGCTTATTATTAACTGTATTTAACCCGCCGTACTGATCAATAAAATTGGGCCTATGATGATCAACGGATGTCTGGGTCTCCTTCCTTCGACAGACATGAACCTGAGGGAGCAAAAATATCATCAGTCCCTGGGGCCAGCAAGGGATCGGGGGACACCAGGGAAACCACTCAGCTTTATCCTGGCCTCTGCAGTCAGCCAGAAAGTTTGTTCCCATCAGCTGGGAGTTTCCTGTCCCACTGCAGATGGTGTTGCTCAGAGCTAGGGCTGCCTTGCAGCCACCCCCAAACTGCCCTGAGCATTTCCTTTGCTTTCACCTTTGCTTTCTTTACGCTCCCTTGTCCAAATTTTTTCCTCTTGCCCAGCCCTGTTCGCTCCCCTGCAAACAGCTCATCCCTGGTTGCCCTTTCCTCTCTGGCCCTACTCCCCATTGCAGTTCCTGACTTGGCCCCATGGGAACGTCCCTTGGGCAGCAGGATCATCCTACAAGTGCTGCAGGAATTGTCTGCAGGCTCCTGCAGTGCCTGGTGCTGCTCCCTTGCCAGAGTCACCCCAGGCCAGGGGGGCACATCTGGGCTGCTGTGTCTGGCTCTGGGGCTCCCTGTTCTGGGCAGTGAGGAGGAGCTGCAGAGGCTCTGCAGGACTGACAGGATGGGCTTTGGGGCTGGCAGGAGAAGCTGAGGGACCTGGGCTGCTGGAGCTTCTGAAGAGGAGGCCCAGGGCTCCTTCTGCAACTGCTCCAAAGGTGGTTCTAGAGAATCCCAGAATCAGCAAGGTTGGAAAAGACCTTGGAGATCATCAAGCCCAACCTGTGCTCTGACACTGCCTTTTCTCCCCTGAGCCTTCTCTTCTCCAGGATAAACAACCCCATCTCTCTCAGCTGCTCCTCACAGGACTTGTGCTCTTGTGCTCCAGACTCCTCCCCAGCCTTGTTGCCCTTCTCTGGACATGCTCCAGCCCCTCCATGTCCTTCCTTAATTGGAGGTCCTGGACTGGACACAGCATTCGAGGTTCTGCCCAACCTGTCCTGAGCACTGGGCTCACCATTCCTGATCTAGGCCAGGAGCCATTCTTCTGTCCTGGGGGTCTCTCTGGTGATTCCTGGTGGTCGTGGACCCCAATGTTCCAGTGGGCCTAGCTGAGCTGGCAAGACACGGAGGCTGCTGAACTTCCAGTTCCCCTTCTCACACAATGGGCATTGTTTGGTATCGATAGGCCTGGGGTTTTGGAGTACAAGCTCCAGGTGTCAGCTCACCTGGTGAAGACAATTGATCATCAGATAACGTGGTCACAGAGTGGGTTATGTGAGGTCATTGATCAGCCATGACATCACAGATCCAACTGTGACATCAGGGCAGAGATCTAACATCACAGAGCTGACTATGACATTAGAGACCAGCTGTGTGACATTAGAGAATGGGCTTTGACCTCACAGAGCAGTCTGTGACATCAAGAGGGGCTGTGTGACATCCCAGCAGGGCTGTGTCAGGTCACTGGGTTGGTCACTCTGCCCCAGCTTCCCCTCACAAGTTTCTCCCAAGAAGTCCAAAGCTGTTCATGCCCAGCAGGGTCCCTGTCCCCCGGGATCTCCCCGGCCCACCTGAAGCCACAGCCTCCATCAAAGGATGTTCCACAGGATCCACCCCAGAGCCTGACAGGGGACAAGGGGCCAGGGCTGTGTGACCAGGACATCAAGGACGGGGATTATCCAGGTCACTGTGGCCTGGGTTGGGTCCTCAGGGCAGGAAAGATGTCTGGCAGCTGGAGCAGGGTCTGGGAAGGGCCTCCAAGGTGGGGCTGGAGCCCTTGGGCTGTGAGCAGAGGCTGAGGGAGCTGGGCTGGTCCAGCCTGGAGCAGGGAAGGCTGAGGGGCTCCTCATCCCAGCCTGGCAGTGCCAGCGAGGAGGGGATGGAGAACACAGAGCCAGGCTCTTCACCGGGGGGCCTGGTGGGAGAAAAAAGCCAATGGGTGGAAGGGGAAAGAGGAGCTATCAGCCAGGACATGAGGAGTTGATATGAGTCAGGCTGCTTTCTGCATTTCCTCAACAGCAAAAGCAGGCTGACCTCCCTTCTCCCATCCACCACTGACAGCTTTGCAAATCAGGAATTGTTCAGGCTGTTTGGCCCCCAATCCAGGACGAGAATCCTGATACAAGAACTTAATTGTGTTTATATCTATCACAGAACCAGCTTTGTCTGAAATTAATTTTAGCACAGAAATCACTTGTGGATGGTGGACTCATCAGACACTGATGGGACATTGCACATAGCTCAGGGAGCAGTATGATTGTTATGACATTTTGTCCTGTACAACCATGGTCCGTTGGCCATGTAGAGAAACTTTCTGTGCCTCTTAGTCTCACCAGTTCCTGACCCTGAAGGACACAAGCCATATGAGTTGTTGTCGCAGACATTTTTTCATAGAAATCCTTTCTTTGGTATTTGTTCATCTTCCGGGAAGCTGAGGTCCCAGAAGAAGAATGTAAACAATTGTTATCGGCTGGTGTGGAATGTAACAGGTGCAGCAGTGATTGGGCTTCTGTGAGTGTTTGGATTTGCTGACCACTTACAGGAGAGTTTGTCCTTGCTTTCTGCTGGACACAGAACTTTGTTATTCATTCTTTTCTATGCTATTCTTAGCTTAGCAGCATCTGCAACTTCTCTCCTTGTTCTTTTTAGTATAGTTATAATGTATTATATATTATATATCAATAAATCCAGCCTTCTGATCATCAGCCAAGATTCTCATCCACTTCTCTCACCCATGAAGACCTCATCAGGTCGCTGTAATAAGTTGTGGTTCCCACTCCAGTGGTGGCACCTGGAGCTCCCTCCATACCCGGAGGATAGCTGCCTTGTTCCAAAAAGTCCCTGGCAAAATGGGACAGGCTCTGGGGATCAGGAGCAGGGCACAGCCAGGGATTTGGGATGGTTGTGAGCCCAGGGCGGGACCCAGCCCGTGGCCTTGGTGAACCTCATCCAATTGTCCTGGGCCCATGGCTCCAGCCTGCCCAGATCCCTCTGCAGAGCTTCCTGCCCTCCAGCACAGCCTCACTGCCCCCCAGCTTGCGCTCACCTGGGAACTGACTGAGGGTGCCCATGATGGCCTCATCCAGATCAGAAATAAAGAGATTGAACTGACCTGGCCAAAATCCTGAGCCCTGGAGACACCCCTGGATGTGACTCCATTCCTCAGCTGCTCTGAGTGCCAGGGGTTGGATGGGGGAAATGGTGGGGAGGGGGTAGGGACAAAGTCTGATTGATTGTCAGCCAAGAAAGGTCTTGATTTTTAGTATCGAATCAGACTGCATTAGAAAGTGCTGGGGGTCAATATAAATTGGATATTGCAGATGTCCGTCTATAATGAGGAGAAGAAAACTCAACCAAACAATTCTCTCTTCATTGTTTTCAATACAGTATATTCACTTGGAATTCACTTCTGAAATTTGTCTAATTAACCACAGAAGAATTAAAAGTTGGAATGATTCCCAAGGGCTTGTCTTGTTCAAGTGTTTTGAACAAATGTTTATGAGCATTTTCCAGTGAATTCCTGAACTGAATAGCTCAAGAAAGAAGAGGCCTCTGGAGGAGTAAAATTCATCAGCAACCCCCAAGTGGCTGAGGATCCATCCCCATCAGAGCAGCAATGAACAGAAATGGGCACAGCTTTGTGGCTGCCCCAGCTTTGGCATGGGCCCTGGGCCTGGAGCAGGAGCAGCTCTTGAGGGCCCCAAGGCCGGGGCTCTTGTGCTGCCCTGGGCAGATGGGATGGCAGCAGGGGCTGCAGAGCTCTCAGCACCTCAGGCAGAGCAGAGCAGGGCAGCCAGGGAGCCTCCTTTGGCCTTGGCCAAGCACCTTCCCCCATGGCTGGGGCTGAGTCCTGTGGCAGCTGCAGCTGCTGCTGTGCCCTTGCCAGGGGCTGAGGCCATGGGGCCAGTGGCCATAGCAGCCTGCTGAACCCCTGGATGTCTTCAAATGCATCCAAAAATTGCACATGAAAAAGGAAAAGACCTTGTGGGTTTGGGCAGACAAAAATGAATTCTATTAACAGCACCAACAGAAGGAAAAACTGTTGTTGAAATACTCCCACACAGAGTGACAAAAGGTTCAAAACTTGAGCTCAGGTTTATTTGTGCAAGTTAAATAGTAATAACAATAACAATAACAATAACAATAACAGTAATTGATTTCAATACTTATATATAAGACAGTAATTTACATTTTTATGTATGTAATTAAAAATTGACCCAGTGAAATATGGCTGACAATTATAATATGTAAGCTTTAGCTGCTCACTGTGACACTGAATACCCCACAGAAATGGTCTGGCCAAGACCCAAATATCAGTGGTAAGCTTAGTGTGATTTTATACAAAGAATAAAGGAGGAAGGGAAGAAATTGGCTATTTTTATAAGATTTGCTGATGTTGTGATGTGGAATGCTTTGTCTGTTACTCTGAAAAACGCAGTGATTTAGACTGCTGGGTTTTTCATATCCCAGACAATCCACAAGCTGCAGGACTGGTTGAACAGGTGAAGGGGTTGTTAAAGGAGCAGTTGAAAAAATGAGGAGATGGGAACCTGTCCCAGATTTGCTCCATGCCCTTAACAATGGCCCATGGGGAAATGGAAACCCCTTGCATGGCTGCACCAATTTACATTAATGAGCTAAATCAATTATTAGAAGAAATAATAAGTGATGCTTTTAAGATATCCAGTAGCACATGCTGTGAGCTCCAACAAACACAAATGGGGCTCTGCAGAACCTCACGGCCTTGGATTATCTGCTTGCTGGCCAGGGAGGAACCTGGGCTATTCCAGGACAGGAATGTGGCAGGAATGTCTATCAGTGCTGGGTTTGAGGTCCAACAATCAGGAATCACCTCAATAGGAAGATCTGGAGAACAGTGGCAGAAGGAAGAAAATTCTTCCTGGTGGGATTGGCTCCCAAATTAGAGGCTGCTGTGAAATAAATTTGTGGCAGTCACTGTGATCATTGCAGTGTGAGCACTTGGTGTGTTATGATTTAATGTTAGAGTTGTTGTGACACCTTGTGCTGGAAATGGAGTACTGAGACTTGTCTAAAGAGAGACACAGTCTCAAGAAAAAACAGAGGCATTTGATAAAGAACAGAGAATAGCAACTAATTAGGCATGTTTTAAAAGGAATGCAAATTATAGCTCTGAGTAATGAACTTGAACAGCACTTAATTGAAGAACAAGAGGCAATGCCTTTATACCTAACAGCTAAATCTAAACTGTGTTATTGAAATTGTTCTGAAGGTTGCAGTTCATCTGTAGGTCAAAGCACTGATTGAAGCACTGAGGCCTCACCAGGCCCTGACTGAGGCCTGAACAACGGGCCCTGAGGCAAAGCTGAGCTCCAGATGAACCTTCCAAGCAAAGGTTATATTTGTATCTGCTCATTAATGAATTTATCTTAATGAATTTACCTTAATGAATTTATATTTATATTGCTAATATTATTAGCAATGTGATCTCTGTATGTGTTCATGGGTGAAATGTGGATTTACCTTTCTGTATTTAAAAATCAGACAAGACCCATCTGGCTTTGTTTGGGGCTGAAGGATCAAAGTCACCTCCCTTGGTTCCTCCTGGGCCCTGGCCAGGCTTTGGGAGGCCAGGCTGTGGGGCCAGAGCCGGCTGGGCTGGGCTGGGGAGAGGCCCTTGGTGCTGCCCAGAGCTCAGGCAGCTGGCAGAGCTTGCAGGGAGCTGGGCTGGGCTCAGAAAGCCTGGCCCAGAAACCATCAGTGTCCATCTCAGGCTGGCTGAGCGTGCAGGGGCAGGACTCAGGCAAGGCCTTGTGGGGCAGGGCCAGCGCCTGTGCAAGGCATTGCCAACAGGCAAGTGGCCCAGAGAGGAGGCTGCTCTGTACCCTGGGTGTCATGGACAGAGCAGGGAGGGGGCCCAGGACATTTGTCAGCGCCAGCCTCTGTGCCAAGCCCTTGCCAGCCCTGGCTGCTGAGCCCAGCTTTGGCCTGGGCTGAGTTTGGCTGTGGCCCAGCTCCATCCTCCTGCGGGGCTCAGGGCCTGTTCCCGGCCATGGCCAGCCCTGGCTGCCTCTCTGCTGGCCCAGAGGCCGGCAGAGCCCAGGGCAGGGCTGTCTGTGCAGCCCCACAGGTGCCACAGGCTCTGCAGGAGCTGGCAGAGGCTGCCCAGCAGGGAGGCCATCAGGCACAGAGCTCCAAGGCTGCTGTGGGCACCACGGCACAGGGGCCATTCCCAGCCGCAATGCTCCTGGCCTGGGCTGGGCCTGCACAGGGGCTGGGCCACCATGGCTGTGCCAGCACAGGGCCACAAAGGGGCCACGCAGCCGCTGCTGGGGCTGACAGCAAGGGCAGGCACACACAAGCAAATGCTGAGCATGGCCTGCGCTGGCCAGGCCTGACTGTGCCAAAGGCAGAGCTCAGCTGCCCTTGGGGGCTGCAGCAACAGTCCAGAGCCCAAAGAGCCTCCATGGCTATGCTGGAGACCAAGGCTGCAGCAGGGAAATGCAGGGCTGCTGCGGGATGGGGAGGGCATTGAGTTCCAGCACACACCTCAGCTCTCTGATGATTCCGGCACCATGCTGGGCCCTGTTTCAGACCGGAGCAGAGCAGATGTTGATGGGACAGGAGCCCTGCGGGGCTGTCAGGGACCTGCAGCTTGCAAGGTGCTCTGCTCTCCCTCAGGTGCTCTCAGAGAGATCCAATCCCAGCTGGGCACCTCAGGGCACAAGTGGCACTGCCTGTTCATGGGCACACAGCTGATTTCTGCCTGAAAAGGGGCACAGGTGTTAATACCTGTTCATTTCATAATATACAAGCACTTTTTTATTATCTGTGTGTGGGAGATTAGGGACAGGAGACTGCAAGTTCTCGGGATGTGCGGGTAGACAGAACCCCTCCCCTTTACTGTTAAAGTTAATTAGCCCCCTGTTTTGTTGGCTGTTAACCCTCGTTCTGTGATGCAAGCAGAAGCAAGGATATATAACCCCGTGTAACCGTTGATAAACGCCATTTGCCGTCCACCATATTGGTGTCTGGGAGTACATAGGCCGAGCGGTAGGGGGGTTTCTGCCGTGCCGTTCCCAATCCCGGTCGTCACGCCTCAAGCAGAGACAACAAAGTGGTGCCAAAACTCGGGACACTGCCCGGGGGGACAGGAATCACCTGGATGGGTAAACGGCGGCCGTAGCAGCTAGACCAGCTCGGCAGGGAGGACGCACCCGGACCAGAGAGAGGAATAGAAGCCCTAGTGAAGGTCATTTTTAAAATTCACAGGCAGTGGGGTATTGACTGCAAGCCAAAAGATTTTACCCTCATAGTTTCGAGGCTGCTGCAGATTGGGGTTATTGAACAGCCGGTGGATATTCTCCACCTGGAAATATGGGATAAGTGTACCAAGGCTCTAGCTGAAGAAACCATGTCCTCAGGCTTGAGGCAGAATCTCAAATCATGGGGGAGAGTCATACAGGTTCTACAAAAAGTTGGGCAAGTGCAGGAAACCTGGAAAGCTATGTGGGACTGTTTGCTGGCCGTGCCTCAGCTGGGGGTGGGGGCAGACTGCAGGTGATTGTGATTTTGCCAAATACAGGGATTTGCAGCCATGGGGATGCTCTTCACAGCTCCCAAGCCCAGGCGTGCTGGCTGAGGGAAAAGAGCAGGCGCAGCCATTTTGGGATGGGCTGTCAGAGGAGGCGCGAGGCGCCGCTGTTAGCCCGGAGTCGAAGGGAGCCTGAACAGGGCCTCCGCTTTACGCGCCACAGAGTGGCGAACCCCAGAGGTGGGGGAACACGGACGCGGTCGGCGGGAATAGCTAAGGTTTGCGGGACACTGCAGACACTTCTGGGCAGGAAAGAGGGGAGGGGATTTCCCCAGTTCGCAGACGCAGCACGGACACCGCTGAGTGGGGACGGAGCCAGATCGAGATTGGGGCAGCGTAGGTGTCGGTCACAGGCAGAAGGAGCGTTCCAAAGACTGCGCCTGCGCTGAGACGAGTGCTGAGGAGACGCGGTCAGGGCGGGAGCGCCTGCACTCCCGTGAGGGCACAGGCAGAGATGGGGCGTGGTCAGGGTGCAGAGATGTGGAAGGGGCTAGCAGCAGGCCTGTTAGCTAAAGGAGCAAGAAGTAACAAGAAGAAGCTGATAAGGAGCTTTCTCCAAGGCTGTAACCAAGGAGATCGAGAGAAGGAAGGATAAGAGCATTCTGCAGCTGGATGAGGCATTTTTAGAAAGTTAGGTGGAGTCAGAATAACTTTTCACCAGTGGCATGGTATTGAATTATTGTGGCCAATACTTAAGGTAGAAGAAGGGTAAACAACTGGAAAGTGTATAAAAGATCAGCCATTTTCACTAATAAAGTGTTGCCAACTGAGACTGCTTGTGGTCTCTGCTTTAATGTCGTGACCGCCTCGACTGCGACATTTTGGTGATCCCCAATGTGATAAGAACATAGTCGGTGGGGGCCCATACAGGGTCCTAGCAATTGGCAACCATGACCAACTGGGATGTAGTGGGGGAGGCGGTGTTGGTGCAGCTGAGAGTGGCAGGTGGAAGCCACAGGGAGGTCCGGAATTGATTCCCTCCAATCAAGACACCTGGAAGTAGGTGAGCCACCAAGTAGTAATAATGGGACAAAATTTATCTAAAGAGGTAGAAAATGTTCTGTCTACATGGAATGTTTTGTTAAGAAATAAGGGATTTAATACGTCAGACTATGCACTTCGTAATATATTGCTGTGGGCTAAATCACAGAATTTTGGCACTGATCCTGACACAGCATTTAGTGTTAAGGCATGGAAGAAAGTCGGGGACAGACTTTGGCAAGTCATTTGAGTGGGAGATAAAACAGCTGTTGATTTAGCAGTTACTTGGAACTCGCTCTTTGAGGCTTTAAAGGAATGGAAAATAGAGAAATGGAGCAAGATGCGGACGAAGAGTCGGGGCTGATAACAGAACCTGACGGGGGGCCTCTGAGGTAGAAGGGGGCTCTGATGGGGAACTTGGTGAAGAAAGTTCGGATGCCATAGGAGTTACCTGGCACGCTGCCAAAGCTTCTGGGAAAGCTGCTAAGGCTTCTGGGAAAGCTGCCAAAACTTCTGGGCAACCTGCCCTAGCCTCTTCTTTTCAGACCCTTAAGCCTCCTTATATCACACCTGCACAGCAGCTCGCGATGGTGCCTAT
Organism: Ammospiza caudacuta; assembly: GCF_027887145.1. Lineage (NCBI taxonomy): Eukaryota > Metazoa > Chordata > Aves > Passeriformes > Passerellidae > Ammospiza > Ammospiza caudacuta. The sequence goes on from NC_080599.1 coordinate 4,991,865, forward strand.
CTATACTACACTGCTATGCCAGTTAGCTGAAATGTCTCTAGCAGAGAGAAAAACCCAGCCATCTGCCCCCCCCGCTTCCCTCCTCTCTGGTCCAGCCGTCTGTCCCCCCGCTCCCCTCTGAGCGGCTTGAACAATTTGCAAGGCCGTATCCTCCTTTACCTGACAGTGACAGCAACAGTGAATCAAGTGATGAGTCGCCCGCAGTAACACCTGAGTTGGGGCAGGGAGCTCTGGTCCCTTCATTTCCAAAGAGCTCTAGCCTTACTGCCCCATGGACTTTGCCTCCATGCCAAGTAAATGTGCTTCCTCGACACCCTCAGGAGTTTTGGGAATTTGTTAGGAGGAAAGCAGTTGAAGAAAAGAATTGGAACATCATAGAAAGGTTAGGTGCTCCAAGAGTACCTCAGGAGAACAGTGCCAATGCAAATGTTGCTTTTGATAATCCTATGGCTTTTCCAGTTTTCAAAGCAGCTCCTGGAACAGGACAGAACGACAGTCATCACGTCTTTGCCTGGAGGGTTGTGCAAGACCTCCAATTGAAAGTAGCTCAATATGGTATTAATTCCTCAGAGGTAACGCAATTAATACGTGTGATTAGTGCAGATTTGCTTGCACCTTATGACATCGCTCATCCTGCTACAATTCTATTCTAGCCGGTACAATATGGTGTATTTCAAGAAACTTGGAGGCGAGTGGCTGAACGCACTGCTTTAACAAATATGCAGTTGCCTCAACACGACCCTCGTCATGCTGTGGGTGTTGATGCCCTACTGGGCACTGGGCCTTTTGCTAATCCAGATTTACAGGCAAAGTGGGATCCTTCGATTTTGGCAGAAGCTCAGCAAATTGGCATGGGTGTTTTAAATAAACAATGGAAATGGCAGCTCCAAAACAGAAATATATCACTATACAACAAGGGATGAGAGAACCATTTTTGCAGTTTGCAGAAAAACTTGCTGCTGCTGTTGAGAAACAGGTAGATGATGAAACTTTGCGAGACAAATTGTGTGTACAATTGGCTAAAGAAAATGCAAACCCAGATTGCAGGAAGATTATTGATACTTTGCCTGGGGAACCCACCTTGTCTGAAATGGTTACTGCTTGATCGAAAGTTGGTTCAGTTGAGCATAAAATGGCAGCTCTTGCTGCAGTGCTAAGACCTCCAGCGAAGTGTTATAATTGTGGACAACAAGGGCACGTAAAGTCACAGTGTACTGTCCGGAAAACAACATTTAGGCCAAGTGCAAGCAGCGATGTTGTATGCAATCGTTGTGCTAAATCTGGGCACTATGCTAAGCAATGCAGGAGTAAATATCATGCAAATGGTCCGCTATTGCCAGGAAAACCAAAGAGGAGCGCGAGGGGGCACGTGGGGAAACAAATGCGCCAACAACTACAACAGCAAATGCGGGCCTTCCCAGCCCTGCAAAGCTGCCCATTTGTGAACAATACTCAGGGGCAACAAGCGGGTCCGCAGGGATTGATATACCCACTGCTGACACAGTAACCATTTTAACAAAAGAAATATGTAAAGTGCCTCTTGATGCCTATGGTCCGATAGGACGGGGACTGAGTGCGTTTTTGATAGGGAGATCAAGTACTACACTTAGAGGTATTCATGTGCATCTAGGGCTTATTGATGCTGATTATTTAGGGCAGATTCATGCTATGGTATCCATTGATGATCCTCCTGTCACTATTCAGAAAGGAACTTTTATTGCTCAACTTATACCTTTTGTGAGTTCTGTTCCAAATACAGTGGAACGAAGTCGCGGCACAGGAAGCTTTGGATTGACAGGAGTACCTCAAGTGTTCTGGATGGAGAAAGTAACAGAGAGCCGTCCAGAAAAGACATGCATTCTCACCGCCAGTGGATGTCATCCAGGAACTATATCAGTAACAGGTTTGATTGACACTGGAGCAGATGTCACAATACTCTCGCGACTTTGCTGGCCTCAATCGTGGCCTCTCACTTGTACAAGTTTTGGACTCCTGGGATTGGGTGGTGCTACAACAGGTGGCCTGTCAGCCATTGTAATTAATGTGAAACATCCTGATGGCCAACAAGCTAACATCAGACCCTATGTTGCCAATGCTCCTCAAAGTTTGTGGGGACGAGATTGTTTATCTCCATGGGGTGTCAAAATTACTACGGATTTTTAATGGGGGCCACTGTGTTGCAGGGCAATGAACGTCCAGTTGTACCCCTGACATGTTTGACAGATAAGCCTGTCCGGGTTCGCCAGTGGCCCCTGACTACTGAAAAGCTTACTGCCCTGCAAGAATTAGTTACAGAACAATTGCAAGCAGGACACATTGAGGAATCATTCAGTCCCTGGAACACCCCTGTTTTTGTAATAAAAAAGAAATCGGGAAAATTGAGACTTTTACATGATTTACGGCAGAAAAATGCTGTAATGGCAACAATGGGAGCTTTACAACCAGGCCTTCCTACACCTACGATGATTCCACAGGAATGGCAAATAGTTGTTATTGATCTAAAAGACTGTTTCTTCACTATTCCTTTGGCTGAGCAGGACAAAGAAAAATTCGCTTTTACGGTGCCTTCTGTAAATCATGCTGAACCTGATAAAAGATATCAATGGAAGGTACTCCCACAAGGCATGACAAATTCGCCAACTATTTGTCAATGGTTTGTGGCACAGGCCTTGTCAAAAGTGAGGGAGCAATTTAAAAACTGCTACTGCTATCATTACATGGATGATATCTTGTTGGCATCTGACAACAAACAACAGTTGTCAGCTCTTAAACAATGTGCTGTGACAAATTTGAAAGCTTTTGGCCTGATCATTGGTCCAGAGAAAGTGCAGGAACACATGCCGTGGAAATACCTAGGTATGTTGGTGACCAACACTCAAGTTATACCTCAACCTGTAAAGTTAGACATTGATGTTAAAACTGCTACTGATGTACAGAAATTGGTTGGTTTAATAGGTTGGATTCGATCATATTTAGGCATAACTAATCATCAGACGCAGCCATTGTTTGATTTGCTTTCAGGCATCACTTCCTCTACTGATGAGAGGCAATTGTCCTCAGCAGCAAAAAAGACCTTAGAAGAAGCTGAATTAGCCCTAGCACACAAATGTGTTAAGAGGATAGATACCTCTGTTGGTGTTCAATTGTTTATTTTGAAAGACCATGAAATACCATGTGGAATACTGTGTCAATGGAATGATTGGGAAGATCAAGTGCATATTCTGGAATGGGTATTTTTATCTTTCAGATCTCGGAAAACAGCGCCAGGACTTTATGAGCTTTTTGCAGATATTATCATCAAGGGCCGCAGGCGTTGTCATGAGATTTTGGGACAGGACCCTGTGACCATTGTGATACCTGTACAACAGTGGTATTTTGAATGATGCTTTCAAAATAATCATGAATTGCAATCTGCCTTATCTTGTTTTACAGGCCAAATCTCATATCATTTGCCTTCTCATCCTGTTCTAACACTGACTAAAGAGATTCCATTTGAAGGCAAGCAAATTTGTTCTCCTGTTCCAGTGGAAGGTATAACGGTTTTTACAGATGGGTCCGGGAAAACCGGAAAAGCAGCTGTGGCTTGGAGAAAGGATGATCACTGGGAATATCAGACAGTGATTCAGCAGGGATCTCCTCAACTGGTTGAACTTTCTGCTGTTCTTTTGGCTTTTACTTTGTTTCCTGGTTCTGTAAATATAGTTACTAATTCAGTTTATGTTGCCAATTTGGTTAAGCATTTAGATCAAGCAGTGCTGTATAATATAAAAGAGAAACCATTGTTTACCATATTAGTGAAGTTATGGACAGTTACTGGTGCTCGAAAACATTCTTACTTCATCATGCACATTCGCAGCCATACATCATTACCAGGATTTTTTGCTGAAGGCAATGCCTATGTAGACTCTTTAGTAGCTGCTGCCGCAATCAAAACTGTACCCAATGTGTTGCAGCAGGCAATTTTATCCCATCAATTTTTTCATCAGAATGCTCAAGCTTTACAGCAGCAATTCAAATTGTCTACTGCCAAAGCAAAATCTATTCTTTCCTCTTGTCCTGACTGTCATATGACTCATGTCACTCAGTATTACGGTACCAACCCTAGAGGTCTTTCTGCGTTAGAAGAATGGCAAACTGATGTTACAAAAATGCCAGAATTTGGTCGCTTTAAGTATGTTCATGTTACAGTTGATACTTTTTCTCATGCAATGGTTGCTTCAGCATTCACAGGAGAAAAAACTCAAGATGCTATTCGTCATTTTTATTATGCTCTTTCTATTTTAGATGTTCTGTGTCACGTAAAAACAGATAACGGCCCAGCATATGCTTCACAGAAAATGCAAGCATTCTTTCATGCCTGGGGCACTGAGCATTCAACAGGTATTCCACATGTCCCCATGGGCCAAGCAATTATTGAAAGAGCTCATGGACTTCTTAAATGTCAGGTTCAAAAACAAAAAGGGGGAATGCAACAGGAGTCACCTCAAGTGAGATTAGATAAAGCTGTTTATGTGTTAAACTTCTTGCGTCCCCTACCTGACTTACAGTTATCTCCAATCTTTTGCCATTTTTCTTCTTTGAATTCTAAGCAACCAAATTTCCATAGAAATGTCAAGGTATGGGTCAAGGATTTGATTACTGGTATATGGTCTGGTCCAGTGGAACTGATAACCTGGGGGAGGGGTTATGCTTGTGTTTTGACAGATAATGGTCCTTGATGGGTTCCTGCTCGCTGTGTCAAACCTTACCTAGAGCATGTGGGAAAGGACAGGATCGATGGTTCCACAGCGGAAGCAGAACATGCAGATGACACTGGCTAAGACCATATATCAGTACTTAAAGATGGATGAAGGACAGAAACGATTGTATTAAGAATGGGAACTTTGTTGATGGTTGTAATTGTGATTTTGTGTGTCTCCTCTCTGCTTGGGTTTTTGCAAAGAGCCCTGCAAAAATACATAGCAGCTGTATTTACAGTTCAAAAAACAAAAAAAAGGGGGAATTGTGGAAGGGGCTAGCAGCGGGCCTGTTAGCTAAAGGAGCGAGAAGTAAGAAGAAGAAGCTGAACCAAGGAGATCGAGAGAAGAAAGATAAGAGCATTCTGCAGCTGGATGGGAAACAACTGGAAAGTGTATAAAAGATCAGCCATTTTCACTAATAAAGTGTTGCCAATGGTTGCAAATGGTTGCTAACGGTTGACAACCGAGACTGAGACTGAGACTGCTTGTGGTCTCTGCTTTAATGTCGTGACTGCCTCAACCGCGACAGGAACAATGTTTTCAGCACTCTAAAAATAATATAAAAACTGCTGTGCCACACTCTCAGCTGTTACAGCCCCAAAAAGCACAGGCTGTCTTTGCTCACAGAGTCACAACTGTGGTGGGATTTCTACCACACCAGAGGACAATCAATTTTTTGTTTTCTCCTGGAAATAACTACAGCACTTCTGGGGAGCAAGGCAAACATGAGCCTCTTTCAATGGCCCTTGAAACTGGCCATGTGAAATGAGGGACACAAAGCCAAAGGCCAGCTGAACCTGTGATCTCTGAATGTCTTCACAATCTTCCCAGGAAGATGAATGGCAATCACTGTTCTGCCAGGGAAACTGCATCTGCTGGGAATGGGTGTAGAAAATGTGCTTTCTGCTCCTCTCAGAGCCAAAATTCCTACACATTTCTTGTAAGTCCCTCTTAGAAAAGGACCATGTTCAGCTGAGTGACAGTGAAGCAAAATGGCAATCCAGGAATAAATGTTCCTGTGCACAACATCCTCCATTCACATGGATGGTTCCTCACTGGCACTCAGGAACAAGGAAGGAACAAAAATGCATCATTGTACATAAAGTCAGATATGTTGAGGAATGAACAGATCTCACAGGCATATGGAAACCTCCCCTGAAAACCCAGTCCAGCGAGAGCCTGAGCTGTTTTGTGGTTCCAGGCATGAAGATGCTCAGGATCTTCCACAGATGCTCAGGATTGTGCCTGGATCTTGCTCTGGAAATGCCAGTGGCTCAGCTGAGAGCTGTGGGGATGATTTACTCTGCACTGAGAGGGGCCACAGTCCTGCAAGGGTCTTTTATCAGGAGCAAACAGCAGCCTGGAGGATGGGGAATGCTGGGTCTGAACCACTGCTCATCCTTCATCTTAATGTGGAGCTGCCCCCAAAGTTGCCATGTATCACTTTTTATTTTTCTCCTGTTGGGTATATTTTGGAGCAGCTGTTTTATATTACAACGACCTGAGGTGGTCACTGGGGTGAGAGAAAGATGAGAATCTTGTTTCTTGATCAGAAGGCTGGATTTATTGATATATGCTATATAATACATTATGACTATACTAAATAGAATAAAGAGAAGTTGCAGATGCTTGCTAAACTAAGAATAGAAAGAAAGAATCTATAACAAAGTTGTGTCCAGGGACTCTGTCCCCAGCTTGCTCCTGTGATTAGCCCCTAATTATAATGGGAACATGAACCAATCACAGGTGCATCCTATTGCATTTCACAGCAGCTGATAACAATTGCTTACATTCTCTTTCTGGGGCCCTTGCTTCCCAGAAAACGAACAAATCCCAAAGAAAGGATTTCTGTGAAAAAATGTCTGTGACATCTCACCTTTCTAAATTGTATAAATTAAAAGATAAATGCTGATGTGAAATGAACAGGAAATTTCTTCACCTGTTAAATATACAATACTAACAAATCACTAAAACAATCCTACAATCTAAGAAAATGCAAAAAACAATGCAAAGAGAATTCATGTCCAAGCAGCTGAGTTTCAGAAACAGTCCATGAGCTGAAGTTGTTTCTTTTGGACATCTGAGAGTCCTTTTTGGTCCTGAAAACAGACTTCTGCAAAAGAGTCCCATCAATAGTTATCAAAAAACCATTGACAGTCCTACAACAATTTCAAACAATTTCAAACAATTTGAACAACTTTGGAATGTCCTTTTCTGGCCCTTCAATGCTTCAGTGCTTCAGAGCTGCTGCCCGCTATTTTCAATCTTTTTTATTTAATTTTAATTTTTTTTTTTTTTGATCGAAAAGGAAAAGAGCAGCAGCCGAGCAGGGCAGTGCCAGAGAAGGAAAGGCCCTGGGGGCCCTGGCCCATGATGGACCAGGAACCCCAAAACTGGCTCACAGAGGGGGGCCAGGACCAGTAGGAGGAACCAGAACTCCCAGAAACACCAAGAGGCCAAATGCTGGCCCGTGCCCAAAAACTTCCTGAGCCCAACGGCCCAGGCCAAACCCATGACACAGGCTCTGCATTCCCACAGGCCTGCACCCTGCTGCCAGTACAATGGCAGCACGGGTGGTGACACGCTTCCTTTCCCCAAAACCACTGAGGCATGCCAGCAGCAGTGAAATAGAAGCCTTCCCCAGCAATCCCATCTGGGGTCTGGAGATGTTTGTTCCCCACAGCAAACCAGCTATGGTCTCCTCCAACTGTGCCCTCTCCCTCTGCACTGCATCGGGTTTGTCTCTCATCCGCCCCATGGCTTCATCCCCACCCCCTCTGGGCTGGGGACCAAAGGCAGAACTCTTGGGATGCACCTGCCCCCCCCCACTAGGGCGCAAGAGAGGCGGCAGCCTCCATGGGACAATCCCCAAAAACCACCCCCCAAACTTCCGAGAATGCTGATCTTAAAAACAGGGAGACGGTCTGCCCCCACAGTCAGCTGGCGGGCACTCCCTGCTCCACGGAAGGAGGGACCAGCCTCCGGGGCCGCTGCTGGGGCAGCCAGTCTGGGATGGTCCGAGCTTTAACAAGCCGCCGGTTCCAGGGCAGTCTCTGACACTGACACGGAGGACAGAGCCTCCGACAACAGCAGAGCCCGCTGGGACAGCCAGTGCAGGTGGCGGGAAGACCGGAACCGGGGAGGGAATCACGCCAGATGTAGGAGCAGCTGTGGGCTGCCCCGAGGTTCCTGCGGGTTCGGCGCCGTCTTCAACACCATCCTGAACAGGGACCGTCTCGGCTTGAGGCGGTGAGAAGGCCGATGGAAGCGGCGGAGGGGCCAAAGGGCCGGGAGAGATCAACTCCTCCGCTGAGCCGGAAGCTGGAGACGCGTCGTCGTTGCCTGGCAACAGCAACTCAGCCACAAGAAGGGAAGCTGGTGAAGCCATGGGCAGGACCGCCTGGAGAGGCAGAGACGGGATCACTCAGAGAGGCGGTGCTGGCAGGCCAGGGAGGCCTCAGAGACCGGTGCCACCCCCATCTCTGAGCAAGGCGGGGTCTGAGAGGCTGGCTGGGAAAGCACCGTCCATTCCCATCCCCCCTGCGGGGGAGAAGTGGAGGGAGGAGAAGGCTCCATCTGTGCAGGCTCGGGAGAAAGAGTAAAAAAAACTTCTTCGGGCGGCGAAGTTTCGCCCCCCCCCGCCGGGAAGCAGGGGAGGCTGGGAAGCCCCAGCTCATCCGCCACAGGGTCTTCTCCTGGGGATGGTGAAAACGAAGCCTGCCCATAGCAGTTAGAAATCCATTGAAAAGTAGCTTCTCTTTGTTTCAAAACTGGGAAGAGCTTTATAAATGCTGGGTAGATAGAAGGCAAAAGACATCCCTGACTGTAGACGAAATAAAAGATGGAATTCATGCACTCCCAGACGAAAACATCCAAAGCGTATAGGACATCAGTAAAGAACCCAAAAAAGCTTTGCCCATTGAAAGAACTCATAGAGATCTGTTTTTGCCAAAAACAATCCATCTTCTCTATACCATTCTTGCCAGAGGGCAATAAGGTTCTTTGAAGGAGAAAACGAACCACGTTCTCCAAGGGGTATGTCCCCCATATAAACAGCCATAATTTTCTCATGGCTGAACCCTCAGGGATAGAAAAGCCGACAGTACCTTTTGAAAAAGTCCAGCTTGCTCTGGCCCGCTCCGCAGGTATGCTGCTCTTTTCTACCATGTTTTCTGAAGGTTTTCCAGAAGAAGGTTCACTTGTGGTCAGCCTTGGCTGTGAACTCTGTCCAAATCAGGATCTTCAGTTCTTCAGCTCCTGGCTTGAATCCACTTCTGTGGTCACTTCAAAGCAACCATCACATGCTACACATACAGGATTTCACCCAGTGCAGCAATTTGCTCCTCTGGTCTTGTCAAATTAATTTTTGCTCTGACACAAGGGGTCACCGAATATTACAGTGAACCTGAGGTGGTCGCTTGGGTGAGAGAAAGACAAGAATCTTGTTTCTTGATCAGAAGGCTGGATTTATTGATATATGCTATATAATACATTATGACTATACTAAATAGAATAAAGAGAGAAGTTGCAGATGCTTGCTAAACTAAGAATAGAAAGAAAGAATCTATAACAAAGTTGTGTCCAGGGACTCTGTCCACAGCTTGCTCCTGTGATTGGGCCTTAATTATAAACATGGGAACATGAACCAATCACAGGTGCATCTTATTGCATTTCACAGCAGCTGATAACAATTGTTTACATTCTCTTTCTGGGGCCCTTGCTTCCCAGAAAATGAACAAATCCCAAAGAAAGGATTTCTGTGAAAAAATGTCTGCGGCAGTTTTATGTGGCTTTTTATGGTGATCCTGTGGGAAGCAGCCATTTGCCTGCTGTGATATCCTCACAACTAATGCTAACTCCTCATTCCCTTTGGTTTTATTTGGGGTTTTTTATTTGTTTGTTTGGTTTGTGTGAGTTTGTTTATTTGGGTTTTTGCCTGTTTTGGTTTGAGCTTTTTATTTGCTTTTTTATAAATGACTAGTTAAGTTGGCATAGCCAAACTCAAGAAAATGTAAACGAGGCTTGTCTTTCCAGAAATTACTTTTGGCTTGGTTTAGCTGCATCCCTAGACTCAGGATCACCAGTATATTTGCAGGTTTTGCTCTGCATCATCAGCCTGCCCAGACTCTGCTTGGTGTTCCACAAATGGAGAAGACAGTGGACATTGTGCCAACCTTCCTTTCAAACAGAAAAACCATCAGCATGACAGAACAAGAAAAAGATAAAATTCACCAGTTAGAACAAGTGTTCCACCATCTTTCCCTCCACTGTTATTAATTTTGTACATTTAGAGGCAAATGTGGGTCTAAAACTTCCATCTCTCAGTTCCTGATGCTATTTGCTACCCTTCAGCCTTGACATCCCCTGATCTGACTGACTGCTATCCAAGTGGCACTGGGGATGCTCAGCCTGAAAAGAGGAGACACTGGGAGGCCCCACTGTGGCTGTGCAGGACTGGGAGGGTCCCACAGGAAAGAAGGGGACAGAGTGTTCAACAGGGCCTGTGGTGACAGGACAGGGGATGGCTTTCAACTGCCAATTGATTGAAGCTGGATCTAAGGAAGCTGCTGTTCTACACTGAGGACAGTGAGGCACTGGCCCAGGCTGGGCACAGAGGCTGTGCATGCCCCATCCTTGGGAACAGGGCTCCCCCAAGGTCTGGGGGAAGGTTGCTCAGCTTGGAAAAAGATGATCTTCAGGGTCTGTTTCAAGCCCAGCCATTCAGGGATCCCCAGTGACCACTTCTGTTGACCCTGGAATCTTGGGATCTCTGTGATGTCACTTCCCACGTTCCAACTGGAACTGCCACCACCCAGCACAGAGAACAACTCAACCACTGGCCCTTGTGTCAGCCTACCGTTCGGTCCGCTCCTGCTCACCCTCGTCACAGTTCTTTCCGCCCTTCTTGTCACCTGCCTGCTGCTACTCCCATCAGTGCTGAGAGCTCCCTAGTGCCTGGATTTTGGCATCCATCACTTCAGGATGCTCACGTTTATCCTTTGTCTCATTTGTCAACTGAGGGAGGTATGGTGCCATTCCATGGAGGTGGACACCTCCAGCTGCCCGAGTGGGCTGCAGCTCTGTGGGGATGGTGTGGGACAGGGACCCCACTCTGAGGTTTTGCCACCTCTGCGGCTGTCATGTACAGAGAGGAAGAGATGGAGGTGGATGTCCAGACTCCTACAGTGGAGGATGTGGAAATGGAGGAAGAAGAGACTGAAGAGGAAGAGGTGGAGGTGGATATGGATACGGAAGAAGAGATGGAGGTGGATGTGGATGCGGAAGAGAAAATGGAAGTGGATGTTTATGAGGAAGAGGAGGAGATGGAAGTGGAATTGGAAGAATACATTGAGGACATGGACATTGATATAAAAGATGAGGAAGAGGAGATGATTTTGGGATGAAGACCAATGCCAGCAGCAGGATAGGCATGTGATCCCCACAGGCAGAGTGGGTCCCCTGCTGCCAGACTGGAGCTAGGCTGGTCCCTGTGCAGACACACAGCACCTCGCGAACTGGAGTCTGGTGGCCACACACCGCCTGTCCTGTGCTCACTTTGGGCCACTCAAGCTCCATCCCACAGCCAGCCAGGATCAGCTCTGGTAGCAGAGTCCTGCTTTGCCCACCTGTGCCAACCTGGGGACACATGGAAGAGCCCTCTGTGCCTGACTGCAGTGACCACGGCACCTGCTTTTCTTCCAGCACTGATGAACATTCCGGACAGAGATGCCACCCTTCTGTACATATGTTCTACAGTTTTTTGTCTTTAGGAATAGGATTTAGGACTTAAGACTTTTAGAATTTTTTTCTCTTCTACAAATGCATTTCATATATTTTAGCTAGATAGCTTCTTATGTATATACGTTCTACGGATTGTTGTTGTTACAAATGTTCTTACATTGTTAAATTGTTCTGTATTGTTGTTGATAAACAATTCTGTAATAAACAATTTTTTTTTTCACACCCCTGTTCTCTCACCATTTGCATTGGGCACAGGCAGCATTTGCAAAGTTGTGGTTTCCACTTGCTCCAGGTTCTCAGGGCTGGAGATCCCCAGGGGAGCTGGCACAGCCACCCCAGGAGTGGGGGCACCTGTGCACAGAGGGGTCCCACTGACAGAGGTCACCCCCTCCCTGCAGTTTCTCTGGACACACCTGGTAGCTGCAGGGGCAAATCCCAGCATGCCCTGTCCCATGGAATCCCATGTTGGAGCAGGGCTGAGCCTGCCTGCTCCTGCAGAGCCTCAGCCATGGCTCTGCCCTTGGGAGCCCCAGGGCTAAGGAGGGTGCGCTGGGCTGTGGGGAACCCCTGTTCCTGAGCACCCTGAGGGGCTGGACCAGCCTGGAGGGAGCCCCAGCCCTACATGGACCAAGATTTCCCTTGGAAACCCCGTCTGTGCCCAGACTCTGGTACAAGCACAACAGGAATTGATCCTCCTAGTTAAAGGTGTTAATTGGCACAAATTTATCCCTTGGACTTTCTAGTACAGTAAATGTCAGCACTTGTAATCCCTGTTCTGCACTCCCTGGTCAGGCACCAAAACATCTGAACCTGACAGAACATCTTTAACTAGCACCAACCTGCAGAGAGCTATGGGGGAGAACCTATCCCCAACACCCAGAGAAACACTTGACATTGAAAGTCTGGGGCAGAGCTGAAACTAAAGCATTTTAATGCCAAGACAGAAGATTTTTTTATTGAACGATAATGAAAGCTTTTGGTCTCCTCATCTGCCACAGATGTGTATTGCCATGGTTTGCTTCTGGGTTATGACTGATTTTTATTAATCTGTTCAGAACTCTGCTGCTGTTCCTGGCTAAGGTGCAGAGATGATATTTCAGAGCCAGATGAGCTCAGCACAGCTTGTGCAACACACAGTTTCCACACCAGACATTCAGGCCATGCAAACTGATACTTTTTCATCTCTGTGCAAAGATGAGTGTTAGGACATCACTGATGTACCACACACTTCTCAGAGCTGTCCCTTTCATCCAGGTCTCCCCAGTCACTTCACAGACTTCACTCCAATCAGTTTTTCTCTGATAGATTTCAGCGGCACATGGGATTTAATCCTGGTTTTTCTTCATCTTCTCCTGAGCTGTCTCCAGACACAGTGTGTGGGCACTGTCTGACAGCAGCAGCATTAACGTGTCACCTCCCTGACACTGAGGTTCATGTCACAACTTTTCACCAAAAACAGCAAATAAATGATTCCCACTGTGTCCCACACAGCTCCATGGGGAGTTTGTGTGGCTGCAGTTCCAGCACCAGCTCCGGTGCACAGGAATTTCAGGAGGAGATACAGAAGGAATCAGCCATTCACAGAGAAAAACATCACTTTGCATGGCCCAGATCCCCACAACACTGCAGACTCTGGTGACCCAGACTCTGCATTTACACTTTGGCCTCTGTGCCTTCCTTTTCTTCTCACTAAACTCCTCCCAGTTTCCCTCATGCTCAGGTTCCCAAGATAATTAAAAGCAGCATTAGGAGCAGAGATAGATGACCGGAACTGTCCCAAGGCTTGATAAAATTTATCTTTTCAGAGAATTCCAGCCAAGGAGAGAGGAAAAGCCTGCGTGAAAGAGGTGTGAGATCAATGCAGTAATCAAATTTAGGTATAATGAGAGAAGCTGAAGAGGTTTTCAATGTTCAGAACAAGATTAGCAGCTCCAGGCACAGGAGGGACGGGACAATTTCCCTGCTGTAACAACTCTGTGATGCAAATTGCATCTCAAACCATTCTCCCCGGCTCTGGGACCTGTTCAGCCATAAACGTGGTGCTGAATTTTTTAAAGCAAAGGGGAAGCTGGTCAGGGAGGTGGTTTGCAGATAAAAACCACAGAGGACAGCTGGGAAGCACCAGCTGGAGCAGAGAGGGGCAGAGCCTGGCCCTGAGATGCAGCACAGCCTGAAACTCTAACAAATTAAAGAACTTACCACTTGGGTTTTTTTCCCCCAGGAGCTACAGAAGCTGCTTTATCGAATCCCTGCCTCCTTCAGACCGCATCAGCCTGCAGGAGAGCCCAAGGATGAAGATTACAGCCCCTTCAGCTGCTGCTTCCATCTCCTGACTCAAATCTCACCAAAATTTTTCACCACTGGGCCTTCCTAAAGCCTCAGATTCACTCGGTCTGTGCAGGACTTCAGTTCTGAGGAGCATGAAGGGAGATAAAGGCACTTGCAGACACCAGAGAAGCAATTGCTGCCTGAGGTGCATTTCACTGCCCAGGTTAGTGCCTCTAAAACCATCAAAATCAGCCCCTTTGACAGCACCAAGCCAACAGCAGGACATCATGGCCTGCACATGGTTGGAAATGCCATTTTTTAATATTCCTCTCTCCGTCTCTCATTTCATGGTGCCATTGCAGGAGTTATTCCCATCACTTGGCAATCAGCTTCAGATGGATTTTTAGTGCTGAGCAAATAAGAGGCAATTTTACTTTGTCTCCAATGAATGAAATTTCATCTAAATCAGACCAACTCTGTGTTCTGAGGTTGGCCAGGCACTAACCACTGCCAGGTCCCCAACCTGGATGTCAAACTGCTCTAATATTGAAAAGTTATATTTATTTGGCTTTGTGTACAAGATTATTCTCTCTCAAAAGAATTGGAATCCATATAATTGCATTTCCAAGCACTAAACTCAGACCAGCCACAAAGAGCACAAGAGACAAGAAAAGAAATAGAGATTTCTAAGGAGATGGAAATTGAATGCTGAGTTTTTTCCCATTATAGAAAGTTTCCTAAATTATCACCTGCCAGCTCCTTGCCCTCACTTGTGTGGCCACCACTGAATACACTCACAGATAAGAAAATGTTTGTCCTACTGAAAAGTGAGACTAGAAGTAGAAAAAGGCTCAGATATCTGAATTAAAAGACAACATAATGAAAAGAACTGCCTTATAATAGCAAGATATGATGGACAGCAGGAATGGCTGAAGCCAGCAGAGATAAGTCCATGAACTATTCATGCTATAGAGATTTCTGACAAAACCCCCAATAACCCAAATACAACGTTTTGTCTGGCAGAGCTGACAGGAACCCTGTGCATTTAATTCAGTCATTGGCAGCAAATAGAGATCAGCTTGAAGCTCCTTTGGTCCACTACTACTTTTTTTTTTCACCCAGAAAATGGAATTACATCTACTCTTTGGGAAGAAATTACTGCTTTGAGTGGTTCAATGCAAAGAGTTTCTTCCCATACCCACTCATAATCAGTCACCAAGAGAAATATTTTCTAAAAAGATCTCTTCAAAATTTTGGAGTGACTTTCAACATAAATAACTGGGTTATTTTGCTTAGAATGATAAGGGAATTGAATTGGGCTCCCTCATCTTAAAAAGAAGTGTTTCTTCCTGGTTCTTCACAAAGAGGAACAAAACACTTTGTTGCAGCAGACTGAAGGGAGGAAGAGGTTTTTTCCCCCTGAGCTGCACAATAGGAGACAATTTTGTTGCCAAGAGGCAACAAAACCCAGCCGATTTCCAGTTCCTTTAATGTAAGGGAAAAGCTCTGAGGATCACAGCTGTGGGAGACACAGAGTGGCAGGAGAAGGGGATCTGCTGGGGGGTTTTGGGGTGGGGGACAGATTAAAGAAATACTCAAACAAAACCTGTGAGAGGTCAAGACTCCATCCCTCAGAGGAGAAACTCGATTTGACCCCAATGCCATTCAAATCCAACATTGAGGCATTTCCCCAAGCTCTGCTGAGCCATCAGGTACAACCCAAATCACTCTGTGGGACCAGGGCAGCAGATCCCAGGCATGGGACAGGGATGCTCCCCTGGGAAGTCACCTCCATTGCCCATGGGACTCACAAAATCTGCTTCTAAAGACCCCAACATCCAAAAAACTCCACATTAAAAGCCTTTAATTTGGGGGTTCACTTCTCCACCTGTCTGCTGTCACTAGGCAGCTGCTCCTCTTCAACACCCTTCTGATGAGTATAAATTTTCTCCTGATTCCCAGCCTAAACGGGAAGTTATTTCCATTTATTCTTCTGCAAGTACTGGGAGCTTGTACCTGCTTTGCTCTTTCTCTCCTGGTGTGCACATAAAATGCCAAAGCCAAGAGCATTTCCTTGTTTAAATCATGTCATTTGTCCTTATTATTTCTTTCCCATAAAATTGCATGGATTTGGTGCTGGCTCAACACTCAGAATATTGACAGCACAAAGTCCAGTTCTTACACTGACCTCTCCAAGTTTTGGACCAAACTTGCAAAGAAGGAAATACAGCAAAGAAATTCCAAACAGGGGCCCTAATAAAGGTAATAAAATGACACCTGTGTTTGCTGCGGGGAAGAATAGTGCTGCTTATTAAATCACTACAAACAATTAAAGCAGCAGAGGGGAGGAAGACAGTGCTATCGCTTCCATCTCCCCAGCCCTCTGCCACTGGCAGGAATTTCATAAAGCACAAATCTCCCAGCAGAAATCCCTCAGCAATTGGTTTGCTGCTCGTGAACACAGCAGGCACACACCCTGGTTTTCCTGACCAGAAAAGGAGAATTTGCCTTGATGTTTTTCCCTTGATGTTTTGTGATGTCAAATCCCCCTCCCTGCCCTGAAGTGACATGTTTCTGTAGGGTGACAGCCCTCTGGAGTGGCACAGAGAGCCTTGTGTCAGTGTAAGGGATCCCCACAAGTGCAGATCCCTAATTCAGGCTCCATCTCTGCTTACATGTAGTTCCTAGCAGAAAATTCATTGCATTTCCCAGAACAGGTAATTTCAAGCACAGAGCTATTCTGCCTTCCACAAAAGCAGCATGCCAGGGATTGCTTTGGAGACCAGCATCAGGAAACATAGCAACACCTAACAGCCAGGACCATCCAAACCCACTTATCAGCTCACCCCCACATCTCCCGGACTCACTTGAATGCCCAGGAGGGTCTGAAGAGCCAACTGTTTTCTAAGAAATGGTTGTGCAATCAAAAGGTAAATGACAGGGACAACCAGCCCCACACAGGTGCCCCAGGCAGGAGAAAGAGCAGGAGGGATCCATCCCTTACTGACAGAGGTGCAGCTCAAGTGATGCTCTCTCACTGCTTAGGTTGTTTTTGTTACTTTTACATTAAAAACACATCCTCTCAGGAGACAGTCTCATTTAAAACTTCTATGTCTTTAGCTTTGTACACTCAGCCCATTATATTGAAAGATTTTACCTTAATTTCTTCTCCAGGAAAGAAGTAATTGATCTTTATTTGTGGCACTTTAAGTTGGCATGTTGACTACAAAAATCCACTGCTCATCACATCAAAAGTTGATCCAATAGTGCCAATTACTCCAGTAATGGAGATCTTTAGAGGGATGGGTGGAAAGGAACAGGATCAAAATGGGTGGGTCTTCTCAGAGGAAGAAGCAGAATCTGGGAAGACAGCACAGCTTTAAATTAGGATATCTGCTGTGCATGGCAAGACAAAACACCACCCATTCCTCATCCTGGCTCTGGATGTGATTCAACCCACTCATCCCCAGCTCTGGAGGTGTGGTGGAGTCTGATCCTCACTCCTCTGGCAAATGACAGAGCTGAGCTGATCTCAGCCTGGAATCCCTGAGGGTTGACAGCAAGGACTCCTACCAGATGTAACTCGTGTTTGCAACAAGCACAGCATCCACTGGCAGGGAATGATTTGCTCTTCATCCTTCCCACTCTCCAGGTATTTCTCTAGGAAAATCCTCTCTCTAGTGGGGACAAAGCAGTAGATATGGAAGGTTCTGTGTGCCCCAAAAAGCCACCAGCCTGTTCACCCCACAGCTCTGCCACTCACAGCCACCAGCTCTGCACAGAGCAGGCAGCAAACTGGTGACTGCTGGCACTGCCTGTGGTCTGAACTGGGAACTGTGGATCACCATCAAGCTGCAAGTGTTTTCTAGTGGGAAGCATTTTACCAGTTCCATACAGATTCTGGTTATGGGTCAGTCCCACAGCAGCTTTGGGGAGTGTTTAGGTCAACAGGATCTCCCCAGGCTGCAGCTGGAGCTTGGGGCCTCCTTCCAAACTACAGCACAGTAAAAAAGATATACTAAGGTCACAATGAAAAATCCTCTGCTGAGCCTCCTTTAGTGTCTCTCAACTCCTAATTCTGATTGAAAAATGCTATTTAGGAAAATCAGACTGATCAAAATCAGGACACCTTTGTGGATTTTTGTAAAAATGTGTTTTGAAGCTTTAAGATGAGGGATTTTCACTGAAGTCATTAATCCTCTTACAAGTTTTTCGGCATTCTGTTGTTTTGACTTTCCACTCTTATCTCCTGCCAACTTTTACCTGCCCAGAGCCAATTGTTTTGCTGACAGCTGCCATGCCCATGTGCCATTTTCTGAGCATCACCTGCATGAAGCCTCAGGGGCTCACTAAGGAAAACTCACTCCTTCATATTCTTTGCAGAACCAGGAAAGATCTTGCTTGGAAGATCTCTTGCCCAATAGAAAATAAAGGTTTTCATTCAAACCTACTCTATGTGGCATCACTGATGTATTTTTGACTCAGAGAAATCTGTTTATTTTCTGTTCTTAAATCAGGAGTGAGCAGCTCCATGAGCAGAACCACAGCAGAGGAAACACAAACAGGCTGTTACTCAAACACCATCTCTGAAGGGATCGTGCTCTGCTTTTCAGATGAGATTAAGAGCTCAATTACAGTAGAGAAAAAGGCTTTCATTAAATCACACATAGAACATAATAAGGACAAATTACAAAGCTCTTCAGAAGCAAATCTGTGTCAGACTGCTGGGTAAGGAGGCCCTTTAGGGGAGGCCTTCAGAGGTTTCTCCTGCCCTTCTGAAGAAATTAGTCCTGCACACCTCATCTCACCATGTTTTTGAGGAAAGCTCACAACCAGAATCCTATGGGGCATGCAGTGTGCAAATCCCATGGACAGAAATATCCACTGGCCTCTGGATTTGCAGATGTGAACCTGGAGGTGAGGGACTGGATGCTTTTCCCTCCCCAGAAACCCAAGGCACTGCATGGCAGAGCTCAAAGTGGCCAGCAAAGGGTTACCCAGAATCCTGCACCTGGGAAAGGGGAAGTCCAGGTTCAGTCACAGAGTCGTCACCACTTGATTTTGTTCCCTTGTTATTTTGCTCTCCTGGAATGTATTATGGTTAATTAAAGGCAGTTAGCTAATTGGATGGTAAGCAGGTGCTGGTTAAAAAAAACCAAACCACTGTTCCCCTTTGAAATGCCAGACAGGAGATTAATTGAAATTCCCTTTGAAAAGATATCCCCAAACCTCCTAATCTGTTGATGAAAACAGTCAAGGAAAAGTCAAAGAGAAAAGAGCAAACAATGTTTTTCAGGAGGCTTCACAACTCAGGCAACTGCACACCCCATCAAGCATTAGGATTGAGGATTTTCATTGCCACACCAGGAAACCTTTCAAAGTCTCAAAATCTTTCACTGAACAGCAGTGCCAGAATGCCCCAAAGCTGAATAACAATCCCATGAAGGCATAATATTTCCACCAAGACCAGGATGAGATGAGTAGGAGAGGATGACTGGAGCTCTTCAAAAGCCAGACCTCAGAGTTGAGACAGGATTTAATCCCGATATTCCTCTGGTTATCCAGAAAAGGATCAAGACGTGTGAGGGAGCTCAGAAAGCCAGAGTGCTCAAAAAAGCAGCATGTACAGAAGGAAGAAGAGAAAATACAGCTGGATACTTCCTAATGCTCTTCTTTGGACTGACCTGGTGCAGTGAGTCACAGAAAACTTGCTCTAAACATGGGTGGCAGAACTGAAAATGCTCACTGGTAAGTGTGGAGAAATGGCTACATGACAGAGGTCACGTAGACATTCGCTTGTTAGCCGACCAGGAGCTGGGAAAGTACCGAACACAGCTAGTTTGAGTTTTGCACCTGCAAGATAGCGTGTCCTTAGGCCTAGGTGGCTATGATAACAAGTAGACAGAGAGACGTGGGAAATAGAGAATGTAGGCCCAAAGGAATGAGGAAGAGTTGATAGTATAGTTTAACCAATAGATCGCTTGGCTTACAGAATATTCATAAGCTTATTATTTGCTCTATAAGTGTCTGATGCTCTCTTCAATAAACGGAACTTGCTTATCACTCATATTGAGTGTCCGAGTCTCCCCTCACCGACAAATGGCTCATCCCCGACAAAGGCCTCATTCTGCAACAAATGGTTGCCCGAACAGGGACCTAAAGGAAGTTTGAACTTGAGAGCCATTCTGCAACAGCTTGGAGCGTGGGAAGAGCTTCAGACGGAGCTCCGACCTGATCAGCCACCAGATGATCCACACCGGGGAATGGCCCTACAAGTGTGGGGAATGTGGGAAGGGCTTCAGCTGCAGCTCTGCCCTCGTCACCCACCAACGCATCCATACTGGGGAGAGACCTTATGAGTGTCCCCAGTGTCAGAAGAGGTTTCAGACCAGCTCCAATCTCCTCCTGCACCAGCGCATTCACACAGAGGAGAGGCCCTCCTGCTGTCCTGACTGTGGGAAGGGCTTCAAGCACAACTTGACCCTCATCAGGCACCGACGCATCCACATCGGGGAGAGGTCCTACGAGTGTCCCCAGTGTGGGAAGAGCTTCTCACAGCGCTCGTTCTTTACCTGACACCAAGAGTCATCGGTAAGGGCAGCCCTGTGAGTGCCCCAACTGCAGGAGGAGCTTCATGCACTGCTCCAGCTTCATCCCCCATGGCAGGACCCATGTTGGTCAGAGCTCTGGCGATCCACATTCCCTGTGATCCATGTTGGGAAGACACTGGGCTGGTTATTCTTTTGTTTTGGCCCTAATTTTTGGATTCATCTTCATCCCTTTAAAACAGAGAAAATTGGGGTAAAAATCAATAAATTCATCAAGGGCATCTAAAGCCTCACTTTTTACTTGTGTTTCAGGGGAATCTGGGATTCAGGGAGATAACTGGGAGAATTTGGGGGTTTTGGGGGTATTTGGTGTACTTGTTTCCCTTTCTTGGCACTGAAAGAGACAAGAGGATTCAATCTGTCATCTTAATGCCACTGAAAACTACTCAATCCCACCCCAAAATTCCTTGATTCCACAGCTCTTTGGTGTGTAATGGGGTTGGAAGGGTGTTGAAGTGAGGGGGAGAACGACCATCCTATAATGCATCGAACTCCGACTTTATTGATCGATCCGTCACCTTAAATAATAGTGTTAACGAACTTCATGCATATTCCAAAATACAGCTTTATGATAGGCTAACAGAGAAAACTCTAACCACTCCTTTTGTTTTACAATACCGTTGATTGTTTACATCAAACAAAATCAGTGTTCTCACTGTGATACGAATGGTTCTCAAAACTTCCATAACTGTTCCCAGGGTGCCATCTTTTCCCAGAGAGGATGTTACCTTTGTTATGGGAAGACTGCCTGAGAACTTTATTGTTTATGCAAGGATGCCTGAGAGAGACTAATTGTTTATAGAAGTCAGGCTGGAAACTGCTTTGAAACTGCTTCACAGCTACCTGTTACTTTTCTCTCAGCTGCATGGCTTCGTGGCCTTTTTCTTTAAGCCATGCTTGAACTAAACTCCCAACAGAAGGGGATTGAGCAAAGTGAGCTTCAAATCAGGAGGGTTGAGATGGGGATTAGGCAGGGCAGGATGGGTGGGATGGAGTTTGGGAGGTGGAAAATGGGGGAAATACAGCTTGGGAAGGTGGCCATGATGTCCAGGAGGGGTGGGATGTGTTGAGGTTGGGAATGGGGAGGTGGGTTGGGGTCTGGAATGAGACAGCCAAAGTTTGGGGATGATGAAGGGAGGGGGAGCCCATTACTGAGTGAATTTTTTAATAATCTACATTCCTGAAGAGATTTTGAGGTATCTCACATTTCTGAGGCAGTTTTGGGGCACTCTCCAGCTCTTGGGGGCATTCCTGAGAGCAGCTCCATGGAGCCCCATTGCCAGGGGTGGTAGCCTTGGGCATGATCTCAGAGCTGTATCCAGAGTCTGTTGCCTTGGTGCTGGAGAGCAGAGAAATGATGAATGGCCCCAGACATCTCCAGTGTGTGTTTGGGAGCAGGGAGTGTTCTGCATAGGTGGGGTGGTCACTGCCCCACCCCAGCCACTGCAGCCTCTGCTGCAGCCCCAAAGTGGCTGCCAAGCCCCTGGCACCCCGAAAACCCCACCTGGGAGAGGGACCAGAGCAGGTCAGGCTGTGACACAGGTGTGACACTGACACATCCCACGGCTCCAGAGCTCACAGCAGCTGAGATCCAAGACTGACTGTTGATCTCTCTCTCCCTCTCTCTCTTCTCCTGACTTCCTCTTCTCAAAATCTGCATAATTCAAAGTTGGACAGGTTAGAGTTTGCAAAGTCAGTGCTTTGTCAAGTGATTTACTGTAATTCAATGCTGTTTAAGATTTCCCAAGTACCTCATTCTCTTAAGTTTGCAACTAAAAGTTTGTTCTCCACCCTCCTGAGAAGTTTGTTGTTTTCTCCCCTTGGCCATCTGTCCTGCAGGCTGTGCCCCCTGTGCGTGCTGCTCCTCTGCCCTGGCCGGCTGCACTCGCCCATCTCGCTGTGCCCCAGCATTTCTCACCCAGCATTTCTGTGCCCTCCCCGGGCTCCCTGCACCCAGCGCTACCGGCTCCTGGCACACAGAGCCTGGGCAGGAGCCCACCCTGCCAAGGGGCTCTGGAGCAGGGCGGGGGCTGCGATGGCTTCTGAGCTCAGCAGCTGCTCCTGGCATGGTTCCATGGAGACCGAGCACAGCAACGCTGCTGAGCATTGTCCCTGCTGAGGGTCACACACTGCCGGGGCACATTCCCTGCCTGCAGGATTGCTGAGCATTGTCCCTGCTGAGGGTCACACACTGGCGGAGCACATTCCCTGCCTGCAGGATTCCAAGCGCTGCACTTGTGTCTCCAGAGTTGCTTGCCAACAAAAGCAGGGGAATGCAAACTGTGCAGCTCATGGTATTTTAGAGTGTCTAAAACTTGCTAAGTCATTGATCTTAGAGGTGAGATGCATTTGAAATTAATGGCATGGAGAAGTATTGTAAGATGGAAAAGGGGAGCACAGAAATAAATTGAGGAAAACATTTCACATTATTTCTTTCCATTTTTATTTCACTTCTAGAAAGCTGACTCAGTTTCCCAGGAATCTTCTCTGTAATCCTGTCTGCTCTTTTCAAAAACATTTCCTGGAGAATGAGGTCGAGCTCCTGTCACAAGATGTGCCACCACCTGCAGCTTCTCTTGGCTTTCCACACTGTGCCTGCAGCAGGACTCTTGCAGCAAAGCAGGACAAAGGTTTGGAGAACTTGACAACTTGTCCTTTCTTTTGCTGGTGGACTGGGGAGTTGTGCCATTGGTGAGGTTTTCATTGTTACTGTTCCAGGCTAAGAAAACAGGAGGGGGTACCAGGAATTGTTAGGGAATACAAGCCTGGCTGTAAACTGGGGGCAGCAGCACTGCAAAACACCTCTGGGCATCTCTGTTTCCTGCTGCTGGGAAGGAGCCATGAAGCGAGTCGAGAAGTTCTGGTTTCTGTTTCTCCTGGTGGATTTTTTAGTTTAATTCCACACTGCAGAGGCAATTTTTGTGATGGCCTCTGTCAGCTTATTCTATTTCATCAGTGCCAGCAACAGGGCTGTGTTTGAGCACTGCAAATGTGGCCTGTAAGCCTTTAATTCCCCTCACCTTAGAGCTTGAGGTTGGTGAGCATTCCAGTATCTGTTGATCTTTATGCCTGCGACAAAAATACTGACTTCACTGTCAGGAAAGCACCGTGGGTAGCACCAGCTGAAAGCAGCACTTGCAGTTTCATGGATAAAATTCAGGTGGCAAGCAGAAGAGGGCCAAGAGCAGCCATGATCCCCAATTCCCAAGGCAAAGGCACCAGCAGCCTCCTGCTGCCACCTCAGGGTGAGTAAAACAGTGCTGTAAACAGCTCTGGAATCCGTTCCTTTCTTCCTCTGAGGTCTGGCTCGGGGCAGCACAGGCAGGCCCTGAGCAGTCAGGGCTGTGTGTGGGTGCTGGCTACTCTGCTCCAGAATTGAGCCGGAAAAAGCCCTTGGGAGCCGAGGCAGGAGCAGGCGGGAAGGGGCCGGCGCTGCTGCTGCTCCTGGCCGGGAGCCCCGGCTGGGCCGGGCCGGCGCCCCCTGCGCTGCGGCTGCTGCTGCTGCCAGAGCCGGGCGGGACTCGGGGACAGGGAAGGGACACGGGGGACAGCAAAGGCCTGGCGGCTGCAGGGATGGCGGCGCTGGGGCCGGGGCCAGCACAGAGCTTCAGCCCGCAGTTAACCCCGAGGGAAACGCTGGGGAAAGACTCCATTTCAGCCTTTCTTTCCTTGTCGCTGTAATGAAGGGACTGAAATGAAAGGAGAACAAGCAGGGCCCGACCCCTCCTCCTCTGGGAGGCACCCCGCGTCTGGGGCTGTGAGGGGGCGTGAGGGGCCGTGAGGGGCTGTGAGGGGCCATGAGGGGCCATGGGGAACTGTGAGGGGTTGTGAGGGGCCATGAGGGGCCGTGAGGGGCTGTGAGGAACTGTGAGGGGTTGTGAGGGGCTGTGAGGAACTGTGAGGGGTCATGAGGAGCTGTGAGGTGTCACTCTTGAGTCGAGAATGACACAGGAACAGGCGGGAGGCAGTTTGTAGAGAGAGTGAAAGAAGGTTTTATTCAAGAGAACCTTGTGGTTTTTATAGCATGAGATGATTTATTCTATTTGATTGGCTGGTTAACAAAAATACATTACACTGTCCTTGAGAAGAACAGACAAAGTAGAAGAATACCACCTGCAGATTATTTATACTTAACAAGTTATCACATCCCTACAACACCCTAAAAATTCTCACATGCTGCTGTGAGAAACACTTGCTGTTTCTCTCTCTCTCTTCCAGAGTGAGGGGCTGTGAGGGGTCTTGGGGAACTGTGAGGGAGCCATGAGCTGTGGGAGGCTGTGAGGGGACATGAGGGGCCATGGGGAGCTGTGAGGGACCATGGGGAACTGTGAGGGAGTCATGAGGGGCTGTGAAGGGCCATGAGGGGCTGCAAGGAGCTGAGAGGGTCTGTAAGAGTCTGTGAGGGGCCATGGGGAACTGTGAGTGAGCCATGAGGGGCTGTGAAGGGCCATGGGGAGCTGTGAGGGAGCCATGAGGGGCTGTGAGGGGCCATGAGGGGCCATGGGGAGCTGTGAGGGGCTGTGGGAGGCCAGGCTCCTCATGGAACCAAGGGTCCATTGTTACACTGCAGAACCAAGGAGATCATTGTTGACAGTACAGAACCTCATGGAACCAAGGGGCCATTGTGGCACAGCAAGGCCTTGTGGAACCAAAGGGACCATGGTGACACTATGGAACCTCATGGTACCACAGGTCCATTGTTACACAGCAGCCACAGCAGGGCCCCAGAACCAAGGAGATCATTGTGACACTACACAACCTCATGGAATCAAGGCGTCCATGTTAAACCAATGAACCTCATAGAGCAAAGGGTCCATTGTGACACTGTGGAACCAAGGAGACTGTTGTTGGCAGTACGAAAGCTCATGGAACCAAAAGTCCATTGTGACATTGTGGGGCCTCATTGAACCATGGAGACCATTAGGACACTTCAGGACCACTGGAACCAAGGGGCCATTGTGACACTGCAGGGCCTTGTGTAACTGACATGGTTTGACACTGGCACAATGCCAGTGCCGCCATGAAAAATTCGCTCTCCCTGACATCTGCTGTGAGGTGGTACCCGGAAATAAGCAAAGCAGGCTCCTGCTTAGGGAAAAAGGAAAAAAAACTTTATTAACTAAACTACAAAAAACTAAACCACAAAGAAAAAAAAACACAAGGAAAATGAAAACTACACAGAAACACTTCCCCCTCCTCCTCCTACCAGATGCTCAGTACATTTACATTTCCCAAAATTATCCACACTCGGTCTGGCACCACCCTTTAGAAAATCAAATCTTCAGCTCATGAAGAGTAGACGGAGTCCTTCCTTGTGCCACGGACTTCTTGTCACAATTAGCACCGCCCGGAGTCCTGCTATCTTGTGACATCTTCTTTCCATGCCAAGGTGCTCTCACCACCAGGCATGGGATGGGGCAGAGGCCTGCTTTCAGGGTGGACCTTTTTAAGGATGCCTTGTCTCATTCCAAGCAGAGCACACTCTCATCTCTGGGACCTTTGTCCCCCCCATTTCTTCTACACCCCCTGGGGCCGAGGGGTCTCAACACCGAACTCTCTTGGCTCCGAGCCCCCGCTTCCCCCTGCAATGCAGCCTCTGTATCACCTGGAAACAGTCCATGGATATACAACAAAAGAGTTCAGCAAAATTGCCACTCTATCTTCCTCCATTCCTTCAACATCTCTCTTTCTCTTTGCCAGACCTCCTTACTGGCCTATTTCTTCCTTCATCTTCCACTCTTATCCCTTTCCTAGGAAAGGTAATGTTCCGTGAAGTTCTCATCCGCAAGGGTTAAAAACTCTCCCAAGCGGCTGGGCTGCTTGCTGCCCCCACCCCCCTTCTCCTACCAGAAGTGCTGCCAGCACATGATATCAAGTTTCAAGGTAACACTTCAAGCACAGGCTGCATTCTCTCTCTGTCTCCAAAAGGGGGGGGGGGGGGGGGGGGTAAATAGGTCGCTCGGTGCCCCCTCCACCCTTCCACTGGGTCCGGCCTACCGTAGATGGGCCACGTGGCTTTCCCCTCCCCCAGCCTAGCCAGCAACTGGGCCGGGGGAGGGACACCCAACTCCTTCCCGCCGGAAATCCAAAGAGAGCTCTGAAGGAAAAGAGCCCTGCATTTAACTACTTGGGTTTGTGGTCTCTGAGGCGGATCCAATGCCCCACTGGTCAAACCAGGTGCTCATCTTAAAATCCGAACACCCATTGGTCACCACAGCAAAAACAACATATCCCAGATGTCCCATTTCCGGTCAAACCATGACAATAACCAAGGGGTCCTTGTAGCACAGCAGGGCCTCATGGACTCAAGAGGATTAAAGTGACACTGTGGGGCTCCATAAAGGGCTGTGGAGCTCCATAAGGGGCTGTGGGGGCTCCATGAGACCACAGGGCCATTCTGACGGTGGAACAAAGGATACCATTGTTACACTACAGAACAAAGAAGGCCATTGTGAACCAGCGGGGGAATCCACTGGGACTATTGTGACACTTCAAGGGCCATTGTGGAACAGCAGGGCCTCATGGAAGCGATGAGACCATTGTGACATCCCAGGGCCTCATGGGAGCAGGCGGCCATTGGGACACTGTGGGTCCCCATGGAAACAAGGGGCCAATGTAACACATCCAGGCCTGCTGGAGCCAAGGGGCCACTGTGATCCCAGGGAACCCAATAGAACCAAGGGGCCATTTGGAGACACTGTGACCTCATGGAAGCAAGGGGCCATTGTGGCCTTGTACAGTCCCACGGCAAGAAGGAAACCATTTGGACACTGCAAGGCCTCATGGAAAGCAAGGGACCATTGTGCCACTGCAGAGCCAAGGAGACCATTGTTATATCACTGGGCCTCATGGAAACAAAAATCTGTGGTGATCCTACAGGGCCACATGGAACCAAGGGGCAATTTTGATGCTGCAGGGCATCCAAGGATCCAGGAACATGGAACAGGTCTGGGTGGCTGGGCCTCCTGGGGGCTGCTTGACTGGTCCCGCTGGCCTTGGCATGTTGAGAGTTGCGTCTTATCATCCCCTGAAACCCTGGAGTTCTGTGCATTCCTTCCTGTGGGAAAGAACTGTCCTTCTCCTCCAGGGGTTCAAGGCTGAAATTGGGATTCCTCCCCCAAATCTGATTATATCCGAGGATTATTCCCATATGAAACCTGCCAGGACAGACAGCTCTGGCTGGCCTTGGCATCTTGGGGGCCACCCCTCATGTGCCTTCAAAACACTGGGGGCCCATTCTTTTCTTCCCATTGAAAAAAACACTTTCAAGTCCAGCCATCCAAGGCCAAAATTGAGAATCTGCCTACAAAATTCTTTATACGGTTTTCCAATGGTACCTCCCAGACAAAAGCTGCCAGGGCTATCTAGATTCCCTTGGCTGCCCTGGTGGCCCTGGTGTTGCTGTAGGGCCTGAGTTCTCTTGGGGCCGGGCACAGCCCTGGGGGTGGCAGTGTCGGGGCTGCAGCAGGGACAGGCCATGGGCACTACTGGGGCAGCGCTGATGCCTCAGGCCAGGCCCTGGGGGCTCCAGGCTCCTTGCCCGGGCTCTCCCAAGAACACACCCAGGCCAATGCTTGCAGGCACAGACACAGCAGCACTGGCTCAGCAGCCCCTGTTTGCATTGCACACAGCAGGGGGAGCACCCCCATGCTGTTGCTGTGGGGACATGAACCTGAGGGAGCACAAATGCCATCAGCCCCTGGGGCCAGCAAGGGCTTGGGGACACCAGGAAAACCACTCAGCTTTGTCCTGGCCTCTGCACTCAGCCAGAAAGTTTGTTCCCATCAGCTGGGAGTTTCCTGTCCCACTGCAGACGCTGTTGCTCAGAGCCAGGGCTTCCTGGCATCCACCCCCAAACTGCCCTGAGAATTTCCTTGGCTTCACCTTTGCTTTCTTTACTCTTTCAGCTATAAATTTCTTCCTCTTTCCCAGCCCTGTTTCCTCCCCTGCAAACAGCCCATCCCTGTTTGCCCTTTCCTCTCTGGCCCCACTCCCCATTGCAGTTCCTGACTTGGCACCATGGGAACGTCCCTTAGGGAGCAGGATCATCCTACAAGTTCTGCAGGAATTGTCTGCATGCTCCTGCAGTGCCTGGTGCTGCTCCCTTGCCAGAGTCACCCCAGGCCAGGGGGGCACATCTGGGCTGCTGTGTCTGGCTCTGGGGCTCCCTGTTCTGGGCAGTGAGGAGGAGCTGCAGAGGCTCTGCAGGACTGACAGGATGGGCTTTGGGGCTGGCAGGAGAAGCTGAGGGAACTGGGCTGCTGGAGCTGCTGAAGAGGAGGCCCAGGGCTCCTCCTGCAACTGCTCCAAGGGTTCTTTCAAAGAATCCCAGAATGAGCAAGGGTAGAACAGGCCATGGAGATCGTGAAGTCAAACCTGTGCCCTGACACTGCCTTGTCTCCCCTGAGCCTCTTCTTCTCCAGGATAAACAACCCCAGCTCCCTCAGCCACTCCTCACAGGACTTGTGCTCCAGACCCATCCCCAGCCTTGTTGCCCTTCTCTGGACATGCTCTAGCTCCTCCATGTCCTAAATTTGGGGCACCAGAACTGCAAACAGCACTTGAGATGCTGCCCAAGCAGTGCCGATCACAGGGGAAGAATCCCTGCCCTGCTCCTGCTGGCCACACCATTCCTAATCCAGGCCAGGAGCCACTGGCCTTCTTGGCCACCTGGGCACACTGCTGGCTCATGTCCAGCCTGCTGTCCATCAGTCCCTGCAGGTCCCTTTCTGCCTGGCTGCTTTCCAGCCCCTCTGGCACCTTGTTGAGGGAGGGAAGGGAAGGGAAGGGAAGGGAAGGGAAGGGAAGGGAAGGGAAGGGAAGGGAAGGGAAGGGTCCAGATCCAATCCTTCCTGAAATGTGGGGTATTACCGCACCTGAGTGGGCGTGGCTGGTGAGAGAGAGATGGTGAATCTTGTTTCTTGAATGAGAAGGCTTGATTTATTAATATATGATATAATACATTATAGTTATACTAGAAAGAATAAGGAGAGAGGTTTTGCAGAGCAGCTAGGCTAGCTAGGAAGAGATAGAAAAGAATCCAAAACAAAGCTGTGGCCAAGGACTCAGTCCCTTGGCTTGCACTGGTGATTGGCCCTTAATTATAAACATAAAACATGAACCAATCACCAATCAAAATAGGTGCCCCTGTTGCATTCCCCAGCAGCTGATAATAATTGTTTACCTTGTCTTCGGAGGCCTCTGGCCTCCCGAAGACACAGAAATCCGAAAGAAAGGATTTCTGTGGAGAAATGTCTGTGACAGTGGGGTTTGCTGGCACTGCCAGTGCCTTGATCCAAAAATTTCCCTATTCTGGCACAGCCCAAGTACAGCCATTTGCTGGCACAGAAATCCAAAACCTGGCAACTTCCTGCTACTGGGTTTGGCACCTCCCACATCTTGCGTTTGCTGCCCCAGTACCCAGATTTGGAAACTTCCTGGTGCCTGCACAGCCCAAGTCCAGTGATTTACTGGCACAGAAATCTAAAATTTTGGAAATTTCCAGGTTCTGACTCTTGCACCATCCAGATCTAGTGTTTGCTGGGACTGCCAGTGCCCAGATTTGGAAATTTCCCGATGCCTTCACAGCCTAGGTCTAGCAATTTGGTTTTAGCTAGCTTAGGAAGAGAAGTTCCTTTGGACTGTGACTTTCCTTTTTCTTGGAACTGTTTAAACCTGCTCTGGACTGAAAACCCAGAAAAACACTGGCAACAGCTCACACATGTGGCCCTCCCGAGCTCTGGGACACTGCGTTCCAGCAGCAGGGAGACTTAGAAGAGATGAAGTGAGTCAACTACAACCCACAAAAAGGACTTTCTGAATTTGCCATCTCTTCAGCACTGTCCGAGGTTTTATTTAATATTATTCATTTTTCTTGCTTGTGAATACTTTACTTGTTAAATAAACTGGGGTTTTTTCCACTTTTCTCAAGTCTTTTCCTGAACTAGTAGGAGGAGGGGCCGCTTGAACTTGTTTTCTAGACGGACCCCTTTTGGAGATTTCCTCCCCAAATTTGCCCTAAGCCAGCACAAACAGTCATCATGAAAATTGCACCAGTGGCATAATTTCCTGATGGAAAATCTTGTGACAGAAGCTTGACCTTGTTCTCAATGAGAGGTTCTTGGGAAGAGCAGACAGGAGAAGATTCCTGGAAAACTGAAACAGCTTTCCAGAAGTGAAATGAAAATGAAAGAAACAATCCAAGATGTTTCTCTTTATTTATTTCTGAGCTTCCCTTTTCCATGTTGCAACCCAGTAATTCCAGATGTACCTCACCTCTAAGATCGCTGACTTAGGGATTTTTAGACACTCTGAAATACCATGAGCCACACACAGTTTTCCTTCCCCTGTTTTTACTGGAAAGCAACACTGGAGGTGTGAGTGCAGTGCTCGGGTCAGGTAGGAATCCTTCCCCAAGGGAAGGTGTCCCGACAGTGTTTGACACTCAGCAAGGACAATGCACAGCAGCGAGCGAGGGGGTCGCTGTGCTGGTGTGCAGGAGTCAGGGCTCTGCATCTGGGCTCAGCACTGCAAAGTTCCCGTGTTTGGGCAGACGGAGGGGCTGTCCCCGGGGCACGCGGGTCTCGAAAGTGGGGCTCGTGGGGTGAGCAGGAAACGGACACGGGGACGAACGGCCCCGGTGCTTCAGTTGCAGCAGCGGCAGCGGCAGCAGCAGCAGTGGCGGCAGCAGTAGAGGCTTCGGCAGAAGCAGCGGCAGCAAAGAGATATTTGGAATAATCACTTTCTTTCTCTTTTCTCTTTCTTTCTCTCTCTCTCCCTTTCCCGCTGTCGGGCACCATTCTCTCGGGGTCCTTGCCCGGCGTCCCTCTCCTCTCCCCACCTCCCTCTCCCCTGCCGAGCTGGGCCATGTCCCCGGCCCGCCCCCGGGCCCGGGCGGGGCTGCCCCGTGCCCAGCCCCGGCCGTCCCGCCGCGGTCTCGCCTCCACCCGGCTCTGGCCGTGCTGATGGTGGCGCTGCTGGGCGGGCATCAGTGCCTGGTGCGGGGGCGGCATCGCCGCCCTTGGCCTCCGCCTGGCCCGAGCCCGGCCCCAGACCCGACGCAGGGTCCTGTCCCGACCCCGGCCCTGGCCCCGGCCCCGGCCCCGGCCCAAGTCGCGGCCCCGGCCCGTGCTCTTCCCGGGGCCCACGGAGGACGCACGCGGCGCGGCCGCTCCCGCCGCCTCTGCTGCCGCTTCCCCGGCCCGAGCTCCGCCGCTCGGCAGCGCGGCTGCCGGCCCCGAGCCTCCCGTGCGGCGTTCCGAAGAGCGAACGCCTGGGCGTGGCCGGCCCGGGGCGGGTGAGGGGCGCTCGGGGGCCGTTGCTGGCCCCGGGCCGAGCGCTGACAGCCGCGTCCCACCCGCAGGGACGGCGCAGGAGGCCCTGCAGGAGCGGTACCGGCTGGGCTCGCTGCTGGGGCGCGGCGGCTTCGGCAGAGTCTTCGCGGCCACGCGGCTCTCGGACGGCGCCCCGGTGAGCGGCGGGGCCAGCGGCGGGCGCAGGAGGAGGGGATGGAGGAGGAGGAGGGCGGAGGGCGGAGGATGGGGCTCGCAGTGCGGGCGGCAAGCTCACCCCGCTGCTGCCCTTGGCTTGCAGGTGGCCATCAAAAGGGTGCCACGGAACCGCGTCCGGCACTGGGGCGAGCTGGTGAGTGAGCGGGGACAGCAGCCGGGGCTGCCGGCCGGGGATGAGCCGAGGCCTGGCAGGGTGGGAGCCGCCAGGACGCCCCGAGGGAGAGCGGGCGTGGGCCTAGCGCAGGGCGCAGAGCATCCCGGGCTGGCTGAGGGCTTCCCCAGGCCTGGCACAGCCTCGGCCCCACTGACGGCATCGTGCTCCTCCCGCAGCCCGACGGCACCAGCGCACCCCTGGAGATTGTGCTGCTGGCCAAGGTGTCCACTGGCTTCCCCGGTGTGGTCCAGCTGCTGGAGTGGCTCGAGCTCCCCAACTGCATCGTGATGGTGCTGGAGCGGCCAGAGCAGTGTCAGGACCTGCATCGTTTCATTCGGGCACGGCGGTTTCTGCCCGAGGAGGTGGCGCGGGAGCTGTTCCACCAGGTGCTGGAGGCCGTGCGGCACTGCACCAGCTGCGGGGTCCTGCACAGGGACATCAAGCCAGAGAACATCCTGGTTGACCTGGACACCGGGCAGGCCAAACTCATCGACTTTGGCTGTGGCACCTACCTGCAGGACACAGTCTACACTCACTTTGCAGGTGAGCCTACACAGGGCTGCGCTCCCGCTGCTGACATCTCATGGCCCAACATCTCCCAGCCCAAGCTGGCTGTGGCAGCGGGAGTTCTCCCTTTTGCTGCCAGTCAGGGCACTGAATCTTCAGCTGAGTTACTTTGAAGCAGGGCTGGGTGGGCAGCCATCTTCCAGCCCTGCTGGCACCCTCTGCTAGCCACTCTGCCCAGGACTGGGACTGGGCTGGGGCAGCCAGCCCGACCAAACCCCCCGTGGGTGGGGGTAGCAGAGAGGGAGGGCGGAACATGTGCCCCAGCCAGTTTGGTGTGCAGACGAGAGGAAGGGCTTGGGCTGCTCCACTCGCCCTGTTTGCCTGGCTTCATAATATTTTTGGGACAATGCAGGCAGGGAGGATAAGGGCAGGTTTTTTCCCCAGCATGGAGTGGGTTTTTCCTTTGCATGTCATGGTCGGGCCTAGCCAGGGCTGCCCTCTTCCAGCACCAGAGGCTTCTTTTCCAACCCTAACTTTGTGCACAAGTCCCAGGTGCTGTCGAGAGGGCAGTGGTCACCCTGTGTGCCCCTGATGCAGCCCCCGCAGGCGCAGGGATGCTGGGGCCAGGCTCGGGGAGCAGCAGCATCCCCCTGATGAACTCCATCTGTATTCCATAGGAACACTGTCCTACAGCCCCCCGGAATGGAACGACTTTGGCTGGTACCATGGCGAGCCAGCTACCATCTGGTCCCTGGGCATCCTGCTGCACCAGATGGTCTGCGGGGAGCACCCTTTCAGGAGGGGCCAGAACCTCAGCTGGGGCCAGCTCCCGCTGCTACAAATTGATGCAGAATATCCAGGAGAAATTACAGTAATTCTGTTAAACAATAATGAACAAGATTGGATTATTAAACCCCATGACAGGGTAGCACAATTATTGACCTCAATCTTAACTGTGTTATTGAAAGAATTGTTAGGAAGGTTGTAGTTCATTGTAGGTCTCAGGACTGATCAAAGTACCAAGGCCTGAGCAGGCTGTGATCATGGCCTGAACAGGCCCTGAGGTGAAGTTCACCTCTAGAGGAACCTTCCAGCCAAATGTTATATTTGTATCCAATCCTTAAGGAAGCATTATTACCAACATGATCAGTGTATGTGTTCTTTGATAAAACAAGGATTCATCTTTCTGTGTTGAGAAACCAGACCTGGCCCCATCTGGCCTTGTTTGGGGCTGAAGGATCAAAGTCAACTGCCTTGGTTCCTCCTTGAGTCCTGGCCAGGCTTTGGGAGGAACCAATGAGGAGAATGAAACCAGATATTGCCACAAGTAGCAGTGATGTCAGCTTGTTTGTTTAACAGTGGAAAAGCTGTGTCCTCTCCCAGTGGGGTTGGAGCCTCCTTGCCTGCAAAGGTGGAGGCACCTGCAGGAGTTCCCAGTGTCTGGGAGTGGCTCTGCAGTCCTTGGCTTCCCCAGCTGATGTGTGGGTCTGGGTGATGGTAAAGCCTGAGGGGAACTGCTGATGCATCTTTCTTTAATCACTGCAGGCAACCTTTGGTAGTCATGACTGGATGGATTGCTGAGCTTCTTTTGTAATTCTTTGCTAAGATGTGCTTTGTTGAGCTTATCCTTTTGTAAATCTTTGCAGCTGTGCATGATAGAAATGACACAATTCCTTAACTTAGTGTCTGTGTCCTTGGTAGTGACCCTGCCCACTGGAGAAACAGGGCCCCCTCTTGCCTAAGTGTTCCCTGGGAAGGCAAAAGCCCTCCCTCCAAAATTCCCCCCTTCCTCCTTGTTCCCCCCTTCATACCCTGTGCATGATGTGCTCTGCTCTGGGCTATGCCCGGGCTCAGTTGGGGTCCCCTGTCCTGGCTGTGTCCCCTGCCCAGCTCCCCAGCTCCCCCGCAGCCCCAGCCCCTCCCCAGCGTGGCTGACGAGGGGCAGGACAGGCCTTGGCTGTGCTGCAGCTCAGCAAGAACAAAACCATCTCTGCGTGCTCAGCCCTGCGCTCAGCACCCGGCCCAGCAGTGTCTCAGTGCCAGGGGCTATGCCCTCAGTCCCTGCCGGGGGTTTCCATGGCAACTGCCAGGCCAGGTGACCCAGGTGTCCCCCCCAGTGCCGGTTGCCATGGGAACAGTGCCCAGCCCTGCCCCTTTCTGTCTGGCTGACCTGGCCTTTGGCCCTGGCAGTGCCGGTGGCTGCTGGTTCCTGGTGCCTGAGCGGCCAGCGCGGCACAGGGCAGGTGGCCATGGCACAGCCCCCAGCAAAGGGATCCCCTCTGGCTCTGGGCACTGACACCAGCCCTGAGCAAGGGACCAGGGCAGCTTTCCAGATCAGCAATAAAGAGATTTAACTGACCTAGCCCCAATCCTGAGCCCTGGGGACATCCCTGGATGTGACTCCATTCCTCAGCTGCTCTGAGTCCCAGGGCTTGGATGGGAGAAATATTGGGGTGGGGGTAGGGACAACATCTGAGTGATTTTCAGCCATGAAGGGTCTTGATTTTCATATCTGTTCAAACTGCATTAGGAGGTGCTGGGGGTCAATATCAATTGGACATTGCTGATCTCAGTCTATGAACAGGAGAACAAAACTGAACAGGACAAAACAATTCTCTCTTCATTGTTTTCAATATAGTAGATTCACATTGAATAGAGTTGTGAAAGCTGTGTAATTAACCACAGAAGGAATAAAGACTTGAATTATTCCCAAGGACTTGTCTTGTTTGGGTGTTTAGAAGAAATGTTTATGAGCTTTTCTCATTGAATTCCTGAACTGAAGAGCCCAAGAAAGAAGTGGCCTGTGGAGTAATAAAATTCATCAGCAATCTTCAAGTGGCTGAGGATCCATCCCCAACAGAGCAGCAATGAACAGAAATGGGCACAGCTTTGTGGCTGCCCCAGCTTTGGCCTGGGCCCTGGGCCTGGAGCAGGAGCAGCTCTTGAGGGCCCCAAGGCCGGGGCTCTTGTGCTGCCCTGGGCAGATGGGATGGCAGCAGGGGCTGCAGAGCTCTCAGCACCTCAGCCCAAGGGGAGCAGGGCAGCCAGGGAGCCTCCTTTGGCCTTGGCCAAGCACCTTCCCCCATGGCTGGGGCTGAGTCCTGTGGCAGCTGCAGCTGCTGCTGTGCCCTTGCCAGGGGCTGAGGCCGTGGGGCAGTGGCCATAGCAGCCAGGCCTGAGCAGAGCTGTGGGGCCAGAAGCGGCTGGGCTGGGCTGGGGAGAGGCCCTTGGTGCTGCCCAGAGCTCAGGGCAGCTGGCAGAGCTTGCAGGGAGCTGGGCTGGGCTCTGAGAGCCTGGCCCAGAAACCATCAGTGTCCATCTCAGCCTGGCTGAGCGTGCAGGGGCAGGACTCAGGCCGGGCCTTGTGGGGCAGGGCCAGCGCCTGTGCAAGGCATTGCAAACAGGCAAGTGGCCCAGAGAGGAGGCTGCTCTGTGCCCTTGGAGGCATGGACAGAGCAGGGAGGGGGCCCAGGACATTTGTCAGCGCCAGCCTCTGTGCCCAGTCCTAGGCAGCCCTGGCTGATGAGCCCAGCTTTGGCCTGGGCTGAGTCTGGCTGTGGCCCAGCTCCATCCTCCTGCGGGGCTCAGGGCCTGTTCCCGGCCATGGCCAGCCCTGGCTGCCTCTCTGCTGGCCCAGAGGCCGGCAGAGCCCGGAGCAGGGCTGTCTGTGCAGCCCCACAGGTGCCACGGGCTCTGCAGGAGCTGGCAGAGGCTGCCCAGCAGGGAGGCCATGAGGCACAGAGCCCCAAGGCTGCTGTGGGCACCACGGCACAGGGGCCGTTCCCAGCCGCAATGCTCCTGGCCTGGCCCGGGCCAGCACAGGGGCTGGGCCACCATGGCTGGGCCAGCACAGGGACACAAAGGGGCCGTGCAGCCACTACCAGGGCAGACAGCAAGGCCAGGCACACACAAACAATTGCTGAGCATGGCCTGCGCTGGCCAGGCCTGACTGTGCCAAAGGCAGAGCTCAGCTGCCTTGGGGGCTGTAGGAACAGTCCAGAGCCCAAAGAGCCTCCATGGCCGTGCTGGAGACCAGGGCTACAGATGGGAAATGCAGGGATGCTGAGGGATGGGACAGGATGGAATTCCAGCCGACTCATCAGCTTGCAAGAGGCCAATCTTAGCTTGGCACCTCAGGGCACATCGGCCCTACAAGTAGAACTGCCTGGATGAACAGAACATCAGAACAAGTGATGTCTGCCTGGAAAGGAGCACAGGTTTTATTACCTGTTGTGTCCTCTGAGTTGGATGTACTGCAGAAATACCAACAAGACATTCTCAGGAGCTCAAAACAACCAAACAGCCTTTACTGAGAAATTTAGAAAATCAGTGAAACTTTGGTAAAAGATTTAATATGACAGTCAATCAACAAACACTTCTCAAAGCATTAACTTGGCCCATTCAACTTCAGGAGCCCAAGCCTTTTCAATTTTAAGTTAATCAAACTTTGCAAGGGGAAAGAAATAGAAGTAGACACAGAAAGAGAGAAAGAAAAATAAGATATAGAGAAGCACCCACGCCCGGATTCCAGTGTTGTTCAGACGGAAATTCCAAGAGGAGGTTGGTGTGCTTGCCTTGTGGTCAGCCTTAAATACCCCTTGGTCTTCCTGGGCCCTGCCCCCAGGTGGGCCTTGGGGTCATTTGGTCCTTCAGGAGCTGGGCTGGGGGCTCCAGAGGTGGCTGTGGAGCATTGCCTGTGCTGTGCCAGGCGCTGGCAGACACTGCTGGGCTGGGATAGAGGCTCTGGGGGGGATTGGGGTTGCAGGGCAGGGCAGGGCTGGGGTTCCAGGGCAGGGCAAGGCTGGACCTGCCCCTTCCTCCCCACACATGAAATGATTCAAGCCAACAATCTCCTCCAGTTTGTCACAATAGGCAGTGTTGGAGATGGAACCCAAATTTGGCCATGGGCACCTGGCCGAGAAGGACAGTTCCTTTCCACAGGAAGGAAAGCACAGAGCCTTCCCCAGGGTTTTGGGGACAGATGGGAGGTGACCCTTGTGAAACCACTGCCAGACAGATTTGTCCTGGCAATATTGCTGTGGGAACAATCCCTGGATATAAGGAAATTTGGAGGTGAAATCCCAGTTCTGGCCATGGGCGCCTGGAGGAGAAGGACAGTTCTTTCCCATAGGAAGGAAAGCACAGAGCCCCAGTGTTTCAGCAGCAGATGAGAAGAGACCCTCAACATGCCAAGGTCAGCTGGACCAGTCAGGTGGCCCACGGGAGGCCAAACCAGCCAGACCTGTTCTGTCTTCCCTTGGTTTTGTGGGGCCCTGACGTGTCACAAGGGTGTCTTGGTTCCATGGGGTCCCACAGTGTCACAATGGCCCCCAGGTTCCTGAAGGTCCTGCAGTGTCTCAATGGTCCCAAGGATTCCACAGGGCCTTGCAGTGTCACAATAGTCTCTGTGGTTCCACAGGCCCCACAATGTCATGTCACTCCTCTGTTCAGTGAGGCCTGCACTGTCACAATGGACCTTTGGACCATGGGCGTTTGTGGTGTCACAATGGTCTCCTTTGGCTCCGCAGTGTCACAATGGACCATTGATGACAGGAGGCCACTCTGTGTCACCCTGGAGCTTTGGTTCCATGCAGCCCTGCCGTGTCACAATGGTCCTGCTTGGTTTCTTAGTGTCACAATGGACCACTGAGGACAGAAGACCTCGCAATGTCACAAAGGCCCCTTGGTTCCATGCAGCCCTGCAGTGACACAAAGGCCTCTTGGTTCCATGGTGCCCCACAGTGTCACAATGGTCTCATGGTCTCACAAGGCCCCACAGTGTCACAATGGTCTCCATGATTCCATGAGTCCTCTCAGTGTCACAATGGCTGCCTGGTTCCATGAGGCTGTGAAGTGAGTTAATGGTCTTTCCATGGTTCCATGAGGCCTTGCAATGGCACACTGGACCTTTGGTTCCACGGAATCTCACAGTGTCACAATGGCCCCTTGGTTCCATGACACCCCCAAGTGCCATAATGGTTTCCAGGGTTCCATGAGGCCCAGCAATGTCACAAGGGCCCCTTGGTTTGATGGGGCCTCTCAGTGTCACAAGGACCCCTACATTCCATGGAGTCACACAGCATCAGTACAGTTCCCCTGGTTCCATGAGGCGCAGCAATGTCACAGTGCTCTCCATGATTCCTTGAGGCCCCACAGTGTCACAATGGTCCCTTGGTCTCACAGGGCGCACAGTGTCACAATGGTCCCTTGGTCTCACAGGGCCCCACATTGTCACAATGGTCCCTTGGTCTCACAGGGCACACAGTGTGACAGTGGTTCATTGGTCTCACAGGGCGCACAGTGTCACAATGGTCCCTTGGTCTCACAGGGCCCCACAGGGTCACAATGCTCCCTTGGTTCCATGGGCCCTGTGCTGCTACATTCCCCCCTCCCCTTCTCAGCCTGCCCTGCCAGCTGAGAAATGCTCCCTGGGCCTCGGCCTTGGCCAACAGCCCCTGGGCTCAGCTCCTCTGCAGCTCATCACAAACACTGTCTGCTCCAGGCACTGCTGCTGCCCAACCAGCTCCTGGTTCCTATAGGAGCAGCCCTGGGACCTGTTTGTGTTCCCTGAGCGGCACAACATCCCTGTTCTCACACTGCCAAAGAAAGCTGCTGATGCCAAATGCGGCCAGGATGAACCATTGCTGGGACTGAAGCCCCTCTCTTGGGGCCCTGCAAACAGCGCTCCAAAAGGAGCCCTTGGAGCTCTCCTGGCCCAGAGACTCCCTCTGAGTGGGGCCTCTCCCAGCCGGGAACTCTCCCGTTTGCTGCACTCGGGGATCCTGAACAACGACGGAGCCTGGGCCGATCCCCCCACTCCTCCAGGCTCAACCCTTCACCCGCTGGGGAGATGCCAAAGGACCCACAGTGAGCATTTCCTGCCCTCAGGGGAATTGCTCACAGGTGCCTTGCACTGACTCTTTGTGTCTGTGTGCACACAGGAGTGCCTGTGTTGGGGAAATGTGGCAGAAATGCTGCACTCTGAGGGGCTTGAGTGCCTTGGATAGCTGAGTCAGTCAGGCCTGCAAGGAAGGGTGAGTCACAAGCTGTAAACTATGTTAAATGCTCCTAAGAGTTGTTCTTTTACTAAGTAATGAAGTTTAGTATGAGTTATAAGATAAGTTGAATATTGTTAAGAGTTATTCCACTGTGAAATCATTAAGTCCTAGGTTCTAAGTAAGGTTAAATACTGTAAAGTGCTGTTCTTTTGCTAAATGCTGAAGTCTAAGGTATCAATCAAGGTCTGTTAATTTTGAGCTCGGCTTAGCTTTTTGGCTGCATTCCTTTTATCCTTGCCCACACTGTCCTTTAGTCACACACACATGCACGCACACACACACGGAGAGTTCATGGTTCATTTCTGGTTTTATTGCCTGGATTCTGTTTGGTTTTGTAGTTGCTTTGTTTCCTTGGTGTGCCTGAAGTGCCCAGTCAGGAACAGAGTGACTCTTGCCAAGGAATTTTGTGCTTCTGTCCCTTAATATTAAATCTGGTTTTGGCTGATCCCTTGCCAGGGGTTTTTCAGCGCTCTCAAGGCCTCGTTTGTAACAGGGTGAAGGAGCCCTGGCCCAGGCTCTGGCCCTGGGGGACACGAGGACTCTGCTGGGGGGTCCCTGTCCCCCTGTGCCACCCCCAGGGCCCCGTCCCCCCGTCCCCGTGTCAGGCTCTGGGGTCGATCTCGTGGAACATCCTCTGGGGGAGGCTGCGGGGCCGGGTGCGGGGGGACCCGGGGGGACAGGGGACCCCACTGTGCACGAGCAGGGTTGGACTGCTCTGGGGGGAGCTGTGAGGGGGCCGGGGCAGAGTGACCTCCTCAGTGCCCTCACACAGCCCCTGTGATGTCACACAGGCCCTGTGATGTCACACTGCCCCTGTGATGTCATACTGCCCTGTGTGATGCCACACAGCATCCTTGTGAGGTCACACAGCCCCTGTGATGTCACAGGCTACCAGTGATGTCACACAGCCTCCTATGATGTCACACAAGCACTCTGTTATGTCACACAGATTCCATATGATGCCATTCAGCTGATACGTGATGTCACAGAGCAGATTTGTGATGTCACAGTTTCCCCTGTGATGTCACAGCCTTGTCTGTGATGTCACAGCCTTCTTTGTGGCATCACACAGCTGCCCTATGATATCATACTCTATGTCTCAACCCACGTTGTGATGTCAAAGAACCACCTTCTAGGATGTCACAGCTGGCTCTGTGATGTCACTCCCCCCTCAGTGTTGTCACACAGCCCACTCTGTGCTGTCACACAGCCCCTTGCTGACATCCCAACTGCTCTGTGCCTCTGTGACACAGCCCCCTCGGGGCCATCCCACAGCCCCTGCCAGTGCTGAGCCCCTGTGAGCTCCGTCTATGCCCTGCTGGTGTCCCTGAGGGGCCCTGGCAGCGTCCCAGCCCTGCTGGGCTGTGCACAGGAGCTGCTCCTGGCCAGAGCTGTCTCTCTGCAGCGCTGCCCTTGCCAGGAGCTGCCTCTGGGCCAGAAGCCTGGCCCAGCTCAGCAGCACAGACACAGCACAGGGACTTAATGACCCTCTGGGGATTCAGTGCTCTTTGCATCAGACCCAGTTCCTCAGAGTGGGCTAAAAGAACTTCTCAAGAGCTCAAAGTGAGATTGAAACACTGAAGTTTCTTGTACTTTAAATAGATCCCTGTGAGGGACAGGACTGAGAAAGTGTCCCCAGGTTCCAGGGAGAGCACAACACTGGAGGCAGTGATGACAGCTGGGGACAAGCAAGGCAAAGATATCTCTGTGCTGAGCACCACTGGATGTGTTTCAGAAATTCAAAGGGCCAAGGCCTGAGCCCCAGCCCCTGGCCAGGCAGATCCTGTCCCTCCCTCCTTGCTCAGGGCTCTTCCCGGGATGGGCACTGGCATGTGGGCATGTGCAATGCCAGGGACAGGAGCATGGGGCGGCCCCTGCCAGGCTGCTGAGCAGGGACAAGGAGGCAATGAGGCCCCAGGCCTGCAAGGGTCACTTGTCCCCTCATGGCCTCAGGCCCAGGGCCAACAGCCACGGCCAAAGTGCTGCCCAAGTTGGCTCTGGCAGGGCTGTCTTGCAGCTGCTGCCCATCCCTGTGCCCTGTGCAGCCCAGGCTGTCCCACGGTGTCCCTGCCCTGCGCCCCTGTCCCTGCAGGCCGTCGGCATCCCCCGGCTGCCCCACCTGGCTGGGCCCTTCCTTTGCTGACAGCTCTGCCTCCTGCCTGCCCCTGCCTGCCCACACAGAGCCTGGGGCTGCTCCAGGCTCCTGCTGGGGACGTGCTGCACCACAGCCCTGCCCTGCCAGGGAAATTCCTTTCTGCTGCTGCCCAGGCTGGGCCTCCCCAGCTGCCCTTGTGCGGGGTGCGGAGGTTCAGGGATATCACACCACAACCAATATGATCCAGTGAAGCCAAATTTATTATCCCTAAAAAGACTATATTTATAATAAATCTCTACTGTCCACGTGTCTCTAGCTAATACATGATTGGTTAATCCTAGCTGTTTACACATCTAAATTAGAATGCTGATTGGATCACCTAATTTTTCACGCGTCTTGCTGTCGTCTTCTGGCCCACACATGGTTCAGTTTTTTCCTTCTTTCCCAAGCTTGCTGTCAAACTTGCTGAGTCCTGATGACTCTTCTTGTATTTTTCTCAAGGATATACCGACCCCATTTCTGAATATGTCCATTATCCATTGTTTGTGAATGTGTCCATTGTCCATTAGTACAAGCAGGTTGGATTGTGCATCGGCTGAAGCTGGCCATTGTCTAACCAAAACTCCTCAATCTGCAAAAAACTCTCAACAGTTCCCCGGTTTTGTTTTTGCACAAGCCAGACTGATTTAAAAGTACGCTCAATTATTTTCTGCACAGCAAGGCACTACAAGCAGAATTGAAAAAAGAAGACAAAGTATCATTATGCCAAAGGGTACTAAATCCTTGAGCCAGCCTGTTATTCCCCAGGATTTTAGCCACTCATTTTGGAGAGTTTAGTTCAAGCATGGCTTAAAGAAAAAGGCCATGAAGCCATGCAATTGAGAGAAAAGTAACAGGTAGTTGTGAAGCAGTTCCAAAAGCAGTTCCCAGCCTGATTTCTATAAACAATTAGACTCTCTCAGGCATCATTGTATAAACAACAAGGTTCAAAGGCAGTCTTCCCATAACAAGCGAAACACCTTCTCTGGGAAAAGATGGCACCCTGGGAACAGATATGGAAGTTTTGGGAACCTTTCATATCACAGTGGGAACACTGGTTTTATTTTGTGTAAACAATCAGTGGTATTGTAAAACAAAAGGAGTGGTTAGAGTTTTCTCTGTTAGCCTATCATAAACCCGGATTTTGGAATATGCATGAAGTTCGTTAACACTATTATTTAAAATGGATGATCGATCAATAAACTTGAGTTCGATGCATCAAAGGATGGTCGTTCTCCCCTCACTTCAACAACTCATCAAAAGAATTCTCAACCACTGTGAGCTTTTTCATATTCTCCTTAAGCAATGACAATTTCTTGTCAATAGATCCAGAGTGGTCAGAGAGATTCATGCAACACATCCCTTCAAAATCTTCACGCTCATCTCCTTGTGCTAGCAACAAAAAATTTATAGCAGCCCTATCCTGTAACACAGCGTGGTGTATGCTACCTACATCAGTGGTAAGCTCATTCCGGATTGCAGATGTAATGTTAATTTGTTTTCCTGTCCAACAAGCCAATTGTTTGAATGCTGTAGGGGCCTGTGATGAAGCTAATCCTGGTGTAAAAAGTGATGCCAGGATAACTGAAGGCCAATTCCACAATTCTACATTATCCTTGCAGTCTGAGCCTAATAGATGCTCACTACATTTTGGACGTTGGAATTTGTGCCTGATGTCAAGCATCTGTTGAATGCTAGGGGCAAACAGTGTCAATTTCCCAAACTAGCATGGTCCTCCTAATCCTTTCTGAGGAATTGCAGGCCAAGCTTTATCTCCACCAAAGAGAAACAAAAGTAGAAAAAAGTTATTGCAGAAGCTATTGTAGAAGGGACTTTTCTCTCCAATGATGTAGAAGCTTTTCTTGTAGTAACTAATGCTGCAAGTAGAGTTTGAGAACCTTTCGACTGGAAGATTTTAGAAAAGATGAGAGCTGCATTTTCACAATTTGGTTGAAAATGCCAACTTGCACAGTCACTTCTGCAGTATATTTTTCCATCTAACGCATTAATTCCAGCTGATGTGCATACCCTATTAAGACTTAGAATGCCACCCCATCAGCAGGTGATGTTTCATAAAAGCTGG
The DNA here is from genome assembly GCF_027887145.1 of Ammospiza caudacuta. Lineage (NCBI taxonomy): Eukaryota > Metazoa > Chordata > Aves > Passeriformes > Passerellidae > Ammospiza > Ammospiza caudacuta. The sequence goes on from NC_080599.1 coordinate 5,035,667, forward strand.
GAGGAAAAGTGTGCTCAAGAAGCAGCAAGACCTAGAGTGCAGGGTGATCCTCTGTATGGTTTAACAGCACGACAGTTACTTGGCAAAGGGCCTGGGGCTACTGCCACTGCCCAGGCTAGGAGCATTGATCAAGTCTTACAGATGAGCCAACAACTAGCATGTAATGCATTTCTTGCACTTCCAGATAAGTTACAACTATGTCTTTTACAGAGATTTGTCAAAGAAAGAACGAAGACTTTGATAAATTTGTAGACAAATTGCATGAAGCTATCTATAATCATTCTGATTTAAATTCAGACACAAAGATACAATTGGATGGACTTTGGGATCATTTCTCCATTCCAAATGGCTTTCATTCACAAGAGCCTTCCATCTCTTCCAAAAATTGCCTGCTGAAACTCTTCTGCTCCCATCCAAATCAGTTCACTACTCCAGCATAACCCTTGAAGCACGGACAGATGACTCTTCAACTAATTATAGTAGAAAAGAAGTGTATTTATTGCAGCCCTGGTCACATGTGAACTAGTTTCCAAAGACACGTGCAAGGAGTTGCAGACTCCTGCTCTCTATTTCTACAGAAAAGGTTTCACATTAGGTTTCTAAGGACCCATAATACATAATTATCACCTGCCTGCTTCGCATTTTTATCAGCTGAATATCTGTTACAGCTGCACAATTGTATTCCCTCAAGTGGATCGGAAGGATTTTGAAATGAGGGAGTGGTTGTATGGGAGGAAGAAAGCTGTCTTCCCCATGGTGAACTCTCCTCCCATGGCGAGTTGGCAAGACCTTTTGACCTGCTGCTCATGGTCCAAGGCTCTCCTAACTGTTCAATTACTCTTAAGGCAAGGTCTTTCTATGGTCTCAGCTTCTTCACAATTGCTTCCTCTATCCCTGTCACTCCTAGCTTTATGTTCCTAATATATTTGGTACTCTTTAACTAAGGCACATGATTTCTGCTAGCTGTATTACTAACTTAGCTTCTTACCTCATTTTAAAATCTTAACTAAAATATGCAATCTTCTACTATCCCAATTCTATTCCCAGCTGGGCCCTTGACCCATCTGCACTTTTCAATTATCCTCATTACATTTTCAGCTAACCCCTTGACTCACCTCAGGCACATCCCCGACTGCCTCTCTCCCAGCAGCTCAGAGCTGCATTGCACAGCGCTTGCTGTGCACCACAGAGCACAAAGCAGGCTGGCCTGGTGGGCCTGAATATTTCTGCCAAACACTCTGCATCTCACACCTTTGCTCTGGCTCAGTGCAGAACTGCAGGATTGCAGGCGCTTCCTCCCAGAGCTGCGTGAGGCGCTGGCTCCTGCAGATGGGCCCTGCCAAGCTGTCCCTGCCTCACGCTGGCCTCGCTTCCCTGGCACAAGTGCCGGGCCTGAAGGAGCTGCCCTGTGCTCCAGCCTGCCGAGCAGCCCGGCTCCCTGCCCCGGTGCCCAGAGTGCTGCACACACTGCTGGCCTTTGCCAGGAGTTGCAGGGCAGCCGGCAGAAGAGGAGGAATCCTCAGCCAGCCCAGCGGCCCGCGGCTGCCCTTGGCCTTTCTCTGCTCCTGGGCACACTCCAGACGGCCATGGCCTCCAGGCCGGGCTGTGCCCAGCACGGCTGCGCTTCCCCTCGGCAGCAGCCAGCTGCCACCTGGGCTCTGAGAGCGGAAGATTCGCCCGCTCCCAGCAAGAGGCACCCAGGGCCCGGCTGCTGCCTCTTGCAGCTCCAAGGGCGTCCTTCCAGCCTGCCTCTGCCGGGGCTCAGGCTGCTCCGGCCTCTGCCGGGGCTCTGCTGGGGCTCCAGCCCGGGCAAGGCCGGGCCCGCTCTCACCTCACAGGCGCTGACAGCTCTGCGCCACAGGAGACCTTCCCAAGCACCCTCTCTGATCTTTCTGCTTTCTCACTTGAGCAAGGCTCTCCTCCAGCCAAAGAGATTATTGCATTTAGGGATACAAATCCAAATGGCAGGAACCCCATTGCTCTCCAGTCACAGCTGAAGGCCTGCATCTGCACAGGGTGTTTGGGCTGCCTCATTCTTCCTTTGGTTTTGCCTTCAAATGCCATTGCCCTTTCTGCCTCAACTAGAAATACCACAGCTGCGCCATAACCAGCCAGTGGGTCATATTCCAAAGGCAGTGCGGTCTGGAGAGGATGAATGAAGAAGAGCCCTCCTCACTTATGAAACCATACAAAAGAAGCCATATGTGTGACTTAGCACCAATAAAAAACAATAGGTAATTCAGAAGGAAATGTTGAATTTTCTGAAGGGGTCAGAAGGAGGAAAATCTTCAAAGTGAGTTGATGTTTCAGAAACTTTATTAATTTCAACTCTAATCTATAATTCTATGCTACAAATCTCTTCAGCAACCCTACTCTACAATCCTACTCTAAATTGGTAACAGAGATAACACCTTGACATGATTGCTATGTTCTCGTCTCCTAGGGTTAGGTTTAGGCTTAGGATTAGGCTTAGGTTTAGGCTTTGGTTTAGGCTTAGGCTTAGGCTTAGACTTAGACTTAGGTTCAGGTTTGGGTAAAGGTTTAGGCTTTGGCTTAGGCTTAGGGTTGGGGTTAGGGAAAGGGTAAGGGATAGAGGTAGGGATAGGGTTAGGGTTTAGGTTAGCATTTAAGTTTAGAGTTAGGTTTTAGGTTTAGAGTTTAGGGTTAGGGTTATTCGTCTTCTTCACTGAGTTGATGACTTGTGCCAGGATGAATGGTGGCTTGGCTGAAGTTACAAATGGATGCTGTCCACCGGAAAAAAAAAATACAACAAAGAAAAGTGAACCATTACTTTCCAAGCTCATTGCTTCAGGGACTCAATCAGGATACATCAAGTTCCTGGAAAGACCCAGAAAGAGGAGCAAAGGGACCATCTGCTCCCCAGTCATCCCCAATGTGCAAGACCTTGCCATCACAGGCAAACCTGGCCCAGAATCCCACTCATCTGTTTATTGTGATGTCTTCATCATGCTGGGATTTTTGCCCTGCCAGTGCTCTAGAAATGGCGCTTTCTGTCCCTGGGTTTTCTTCCTTTCAGGAAACTCCAATGACTCACATAGGTCCCTGCCTTGGAAAGACAGGCACTGTGCTGATTCCCACAGGGACAGAAAGCAGTGTCTGCCTTTCCATGCCCTGCCCCTCGTGTGCTGGATGGCACCTTCCTTCCCAGCAGGGCCAGCCCAGTGGCACTGGGCCCTGCAGTTCCCTCTCTGCCACACAACCTGGCAGTAACCCTGGCACAGTTCCTGTCTGCTTGAGCGTGCCAGGCAGCAGATGGGGCTGGGACAAGTCCCTCCCAGCTGTCCCAGTTTGTGTGGCAGAAACCTCTGAGGGTGGGCTGGGGGGCACCAACCAGGGCCCCTCAGAGGCTCACAGTGAGCCCCCCACAGCCCCTCCTGCCCACAGCCAAATCTCTGACCCCTAGGCTGGGACTGGTTTCCTTGGGTTCCTCCACCACCATTTCATGTCTCTGTACCCTGCATTGCTCTACTTCAATTCTTTTGCCATTAGATAAAACTGAACACTCCACCAAATCACAAAAGAGGGCAACAGAAACAGTCAGAGGACAGAGCACCTCTCCTCACAGGAAATGCAGAGGGAGCTGGAGTTATTCAGTTTTGTGAAGAACAGGCCCCAGGGAGACTTTATTGCCACTTTCCAAGACTTCACAGTGGCTTTGAAGAAAGTGCGGGACATCTTTTTTAACAGGGCCAGTTACAATAGGATATGGACAAATAGTTTTAAACACTAAGGGCATCTAATCAGAGTAGGTCTAAGGAAGAACTTGTTTACTCGGAGCATGGTGCCACCCTGGCACAGCTTGCCCAAAGAGCTTGTAGGTGCCCCATCCCTACAACCATTCCAGCTCTGGTGGCAAAGGGCTCTGAGCAACCTGATCTCTTTAAAGATGTCCCTGCTCATTGCAGGACACTTGCACCAGAGGACATTTACAGGGCCCTGCCAGCTCAGCCCAGTCTAGGATTCCTCACCATTTTCATTTGAAGAGCAGCAAGAGTGGAGGTGAGGAGGAAGGGGGCTCATCTGCTGCCTTGGGCTTGAGTGGAGGAGGAGCCCATCCCTCAGAGCCTGTTTCACCTGCAGCCCCTTCACATTTTACCTGCAGGAGCTCCTTGGCAGACCAGCGCTGCTCCTCGTCTGTCTGCAGGCAGCAGCTCAGGAAGTCACGCAGCAAAGCCGAGAGGAGCTTGGGCTGCCGCAGCTGTGGAGTCCCTACTGTGGCTATCAGGTATGTAGCCTGGAGAAAAAGGAGACACCAGGCTCCACCTCCTGCTTTCACATCTCTAAGGCTCTCCCAGATCCCTTTGTTTAATCTCTGTTCTTCAGTGGCAGTTTCTGCCCTGGCACAGACCCAGAGATGACTTTCCTTTACCAACCAAAAACCCAAACCCCGATGCAGCCACAGCTTTTCCACCATCCTGCAGATCTTGCCTTGGCAGCTGATTTCATTGCCTGACCTAGTTAGTGGGAACTACATCAGCAAAAGGACATCTGCTTCTCTGAGGATTCATGCCAGCTTGAGATGGTTTTTGGAAGAGGGACTTTGCTATACTAACTAATTTCAAGGGTTAGTACATGAAAGGCATCTCTGCAGTGCTTGTTGGTCCTTTAAGCACATGTGCCCTAGAACAAAACTCATCAAGCTTTTTGTGCTGTTCTTGAAAACAATGGGAATTGGAAGAAAAGAAAGGAAATCCATCAGTTAATAGCCAGGTAGGGAAACAAACATTTACAATCTCCTCTTCAACACAGACACATTAAGATGCCTGCACAAATGTATTGGGATGAAAATGCCTGCTTGAGCACACAGAAGCCACTTGCAGCTCTGTCTCTCAGCAGTCTGAAAATTTCAGCTTCCCACTTTTGCAGCAAAAGAAAAATTGTCTAGGTCAGAAGAAGGAGAGGTTCCATCCCTATGGACACCCTCTAGTCATTTGGCTGCTCAAGTCAATGCATTAATGGTAGGCCCATCCCAGAAAGTGCCAGGAAACAAACAGGAGGTTTTGGCAGGCTCTCCACATCACCAGGCTCTGGCTTGGTGATGTGCAGAATGTTGCTTGGGCTAGGAGAGAAACACGGTCACTGAGTGTTTCAGCAGCACTGCACAAGAAGCAGAAGAGACTCTGTGGCCTTTACACCCTCATGCCCATGTTTTCCAGTGAGAAGAAACTGCACACAGGGTTAGGTTCCTCTCTAAAGACCATGGTTTTAGAAACTTTGTTGGGTTTGGGTTTCCTTCCTTCATTTCTGGAAAGATAACAACACTTTTAAGATGCTTTTTCCCGTTATTAAGGCCATCTACACAGACAAAAGAACTGGAACCACTAACCCAAAGGAAAGTGTTGAGTGAGAATGGAGTTTGTTTGGAGTTTGTTTGCATGTGGTAAGGCTTGAGTTCCCCCACTGATGCAACCAAAAGTACAGCAGATGCTGATGTGTTGCAGGGACATTTGTAGGAGGGGACCTTGGTGGAAGTAGTTCCAGCAGATGGCAATGGGATTTTGTCCAGTGGCACAGAGGACATGGGAGAGGTGAGAAAGACAGTGGGATCAGTTAGTATTTGCTCCTTACCGTGCCAGAACTTTCGCTCAGGTAAGGAGGTTCTTGTTCTATCATTTCAATTCCCACAATTCCAAAAGACCATATGTCCACTTTGGGGCCATATGGTTGACCTGTCACCACTTCAGGTGCCATCCACCAAGGAGTCCCGGTTACCGAGCGCCGTCTGCTCTGCTCAGGGGTGAGCTGAGTAGCGAGGCCAAAATCAGCTGAGGAGAAAGCAAAATACTGGTTTTATCTGAATTCTGTGCAATTAGGAAAGCAAGCAAAAGAATTCCCCAGCAGAAGTTTGAAATTGCTCTGTTGAATCTCCTGGCATTGGTGACTTTAAAAATCCCCCCATGTTTTACACTGCCTCTAGCAGTGGCTTTTGTTCTTTGGAAACTTTAGACTTGTAACTCCCTCCCTCTGGAAGGGACCCACACAGAGCAAGGCCACTCTTGACTGCTTGTGGCTCCTTCTACCTCTGTGCACGTTGCAACTGTGCCATCAGCTCGCAGCAGGGGTCCCTGCACGCCCACCAGCACCATTTTTGGGGAGCTGGCAGTCACGCCAAGCAGCCCCACACCCACATCCCTGGAACGCTGCACCTGACCAAGAATATACTGACCCAGTTTGACAGAACCGTCGGTTCTGAGAAGGATGTTGTCACTCTTCACGTCTCGATGGATCACATCGTTTGCATGAAGAAAATCCAGTCCTTGCAGGCACTGAGCGAGAAAACAGAAACAGAAGGGCAAAAATGAGTGATGTGATTTCATCACACAAGAAAGGAAACAAAAAATCTAAAAGATTCCCTCTCCAGGGGAATGGGGAGTAATGGCAGAACAGTAATGGCCACTGAGAGGAAGAGCTTGCTGCTACAACACTTGCAGAGCAGGACCTTTCTGAGGAAAGGCACGTCAGCTTTTGAAAGAGCAACAGCACCTGCTGTTGTAGGCTGTCCCCTGCCAACCAGCCAGGATGACTCCTGCTGCAGCGCATGTGCTCAGAAGCAAAGAGCATTCTGGCTGCACTCCTATCCTTTTTAGCTGAGCACTGAGAGAAACGAGTCTCTCTTTTCTTTCTTTGCTGTTTGTTTCAAATCCTGCCACCAGCACCTTTGCTTTTACAGGCAAGGAATGCAGTGAAGACAGACTCCAGGCAAACATTTAGAGAGGCAAGGTGGAGAACAGCAAATACAAATACAAGAGACAGAGCGAGAATACAACAGCAGGAGATAGTACTGGCACTGAGTACAGGGAGTGCAGGGGCACTGGCAGGCCTTTCACTTGAGATGCTTTTACTTGCCCATAGCATACCAGCAACACAGAAACAAAGCTCGGCACAGGAAACCTCTCCTGTTCTGAGTCCCTGTTTCCCAGACAATCCTGTCCAAACCCTTGGAAACACAGCTGGGATTGCTGACCTCCCGACTGATGGCTGCCATCTCATCTTCAGACAGGCAGGTCTGGCTGACGATGTCGCTCAGGACACCTCCATCCATGTACTCTATAACCAGCAAGAGTTCCTCGCCCAGAAGGTAGCTGAAAGAAGGGAACAAGGGGGTAGAGATGAACATGCATGGCTACGTTGATTTTTTGCTTCCAGGTTTCTTATTTCCAGGTGCCTTTGTGACAAGGACAGAATCAAAGGAATAGACATTCCCTCTTGGCTGTGCATTATTTGCAATCTGTGCAGTCTCATAGAGAAAGACACATCTGTGAAAAAGGAGATGTCTTAGATGGGCAGCAAATGAAAAGTGCAGTTTAGAAACAGCCCAGATAAAAAACATGTCAGGCATGGTGTTTCTGGAAATAAGCACCTAGTCTTCCTGGCATGCATAGCAATGGCAAAGAGGGGCAACAATCCAAGGGAAATCCACTTTAGGATGGTTCATCTGCACTTAAGAAACTTTAAAAAATCAATCCCAAATAAATGTGGAGGCAGTGAACTTTGAGGCTATTGAGTTGGGAAGATACAGCTGATCCAGGTTTTGAATAATTTTGGAGTAATTATCAAACTAGGTGTGCCAGGAAAGACTCACGCAGACAAGATGCACTCTCTTCTCATCCATTGGAGATGAGTAGAGAAATACGAATAAATAAAAATTAACAGCTTTACTTGCTGCCACTGACCAAAGTGGGTTTTTAACCTCTCATGTTTGCTTTATATAAACACACATCCATGGGATAAGACCGTGACCTCTCACCTGTCTAAATAATTCACAACGTTGGGACTCCTATACCTCTTCATGATCATTATTTCATTAAAGGTTAGCTCCTTCCTCCTCACTCCTTGAAGATTTATTTTTTTTATTGCCACCTAAAATGACATTGAAAATCATGAACTTGAGAGGTTGGTGGCACGAGACCACAAGGCACGTGGAGCGAGTGATTTTGCAATGACACAGCTGAGCTGTGCCAAACTGCCTTGTGATTAGGCACTGCAGTAATCAGGAACTGACATTCCAACAGCCCATTTCTCTGCTCCCTTGGGAGCCAGTTACAGGACATGTGGGGCCACTGACATTTGGCCTTGACCACTTGGTAACAGCGGTGTCTCAGTTATCACCCACAAACCTCTGACCGCACTCTCTGCTGCTTTGTTTGGGACTCAGAAGAAGGAATCCATGCCTTAATACTCTGTGGATACATCTTGTGATATGGGCAGGGCTTAGGGCTTTCAGGGAGGCCTTGCAGGTCTCTCCCTACCTGCAGTTCCCAAGTGCAGCACTGCAGGTGGCCAAGGAACTACCAGTAACTTTCAGATGGATTTGCTGGCAGCCAGAAATGAGAATTCAGGACTCTGAAGCTTTAGCCCCAAAGAGCAGTGAGGTGCTCGCAGGCACCACCTTTGTTTTAGCAATGGAGAGCGAGTGAGCGCGTCCTTCTCTGAAAGGAACCGCTGCCCTCTGTGCCTTCCTTCCGGCAGCTGAGGAAGACAAAGTCCCAAATGTGTTTTGTGGGCTGGGACCAGTCTGTGTTTCTTGTGCCTTTTCAGCACAGCTCTGCCCAAAGCTCCAGCCACGGCTCACACCAGAGGGGAAAGCCCTCGAGTGCAGCAGAGTCTGCAGGGGCTGTTGACACTTACCTCTCCTCCTGTGGCACTGTCGAGTGCTCTATAAACATCTCCAAAAGTCCTAGAAACAAAACAGAAGCAGAGAAAGGAGAAGCTGTTTAGATCTTGCAGTGAAAGCCAGCCCACACAGGAGATCTCTGCTGGAAGTGTCAAAACCTGCAGGATGCAGGAGGGCTCTGCCAGAAGGGAGATGATGCATTTTCCTCTCAAGTGCATGGACACTGGGCCTGTTCCTGAAGCACTGGGGTTCAATTTCTCAAGGGAGTTTAGTCTTTCCTCTTGGGTTTCACTGTCTAAACAGTGTGGTTCCTTTCCTGACCACAGAGTGTTTCCCTCTTCAAACCAGGGGAAAGAATTGTTTCTAGGAACTGTTATCTCACAGCTTTGATAGGGCATAGGTTGCTCTTTCAGGCTAGCAAGTTTCTTCTCTTTTCATTAGTGTTCCAGTATGATTTTGAGATATACAAAAAATTCTAAAGATATTAACACAGAGCTGTCCCACACTTGAGAGACAAGGAGACCTTCCAGGTCCTGTTCCTTGATGCAGGCATGACCTCGGTAGCAAGGCATCTCTGACAATGCCTTCTGAGCCCACTCACAAATTCTGAGCAGCATTGAGAGATGGGACAATCTATCCCCAGTGTGTGATCATCTTTGCAGCTGGCCTGACTTCACGCTGGATAGACATTCCACCCCAAAAACACCTGGCCCACGGTTGTGCAGGAGTAACTGCTGTTGGACTCACCCGCTGCCAATATAATTCAGATGCGTGTATTTCATCAGGGGATTTTCAGTGGTGTTCACCATTCTCCCTGAGGGAAACAAAATGCAAGATGCTGACTTTAAAGCAGAGATCCCAGCTTCCAGGAGATACAAAAGGCAGCCCCAGTGCCTGGAGCTCTGAGCCCTTTGTGGTCGGCTGGGTAACAACAACCACAACCAGGCAGACAGCCCTGCAGCACAGGTGGCCAGCACAGAGACTGATTTGTACAGTCTTTTGAAGAGTTCTCTTGACAGGAAACAAAGCACAGGGACATACAATCCCAGGAGAGGAGGACATCTTCCCCACCTTTCAGCAGTTTGCCAAAGGAATGCCTTCCCATTTGTAAACCAGAGCAGCTCCAGCTGTAACCGATCCTGACGGGGCTTTCAGCATCAGGACCCTGACCTGTTTGTGAGCAGGCTGAGCTCAAAGATGCCCCTCTCCCAGCTAAGGAAGGCTCCAGCCTCTGCAGTCCCTCCAGCCCTCAGGGACAGGGCAGCAACCACAACAAGGCTGGCAAAGCCCAAGCATGAGCACTGACAGGCACTGATGGGAAGAAGCCAGAGTGAGCCTGAGCCCCAGACAAGCTGTTGCCCCCATTCAGGACACAACAGGATGGGCTTTGAGATCAGCCACACCGAGGCACAGATCAGTGCCCTTTTTGTCCCAACAGGTGATGGCAGACACAGAATCCACTGGGCTCTGGTCTCAGCCCCACCAGGTCTCTTATCTGAGAGCACAGCACTGGCAGCTGTTACGGGCAAGAAGCAGATTCATTGGGTTGTGCTGCAGAATCACAAAGGGCTTGATGTGTTTTCCTAGAGACTGATCTGAGCAGGGCCTGGGCCAATGGGTAGGATTCTAACAGTCATGGGAAAGAGTGGGAATCAGGTATGGAAAAGTGCCATGGATCTGAGGGATATACCATGGCTGGGCTGGAGGCTCTCTCCTGAGAAATGCCTGCAGTACAGTTTTATCTGATCACGCCACTTGGATGTGTCTCCTGGAAACATCTTGATAAGCATAAAACTAGAAGATTAAATAAAGTTTGTTATCAAAGTCTCTGTTTTTTCTTTGAGGGCACATGGGAAATACCTTGTGCTCTCTATTTGTCCTGTAACCTGATGTTCTTTCAAAGTAGTTCTAATTGACAAAAAGATAGCATTCTCTTCTTGACAAAAATATAGCATTCTCATGAAAATAAACTGCAGATGTAGTAGTGGTAACAGGAACAGTCATAAAAATGACATCAGTAAAACGTGGGGTAGAAGGGCTCCTTCAGGATGGAGAAAAACACAACAAAAAACCCCCACCAAAAATGAACAGAAAAGCAATCCCACCCCACCCCCCCAAAAAAAAATCTCCAACCAAAAAGACAAAACTCCAAAGTCAGTCCATTTCTGTGAAGTTTTTTTGCTGTGATGACTGGTTGAAAGTCAAGAGTCTAAGGAGAATTTAGGAAGCTAAAAATTCTGTTCAGTTTGGCCACTGGCACACAGGACTTGCCTAGATCATTTGCTAGGTCACAGCCTTCTGCTGATCCAAGAACAATCCCTGCTTCAGCCTTTAGCAGAGAGCGAAGCTCAGGCAAACCCAAGCCAGTCCCAGGTGCCCTCAGAGGCAGCAGGAACACCCAGAGCTCTCTCGCTGCCTCGGAGCACAGCACTGCCTCTGGGGAGTCCTAAATGGCCCTGTGACACCGAGCTCAGGAGGAGCATTTGGTACAGCTCTGCTGACACCTGCACACAACACACTGTCCCTCAGATAAGAAACACCCCAGACGTACCCAGCAGCTCCAGGTACTCCTCCTCAATCTCCTGTTCCCGGGATTTGCCCGAGCCTGAGTTCCCAGGTTTCACAGAAGGACTTCCTCGAGGTGATGCTGCTGCAGCAGCAGGTTCAGAGCCCATGATGTGCTGGACCTGGAGCATTTCTGGTGGGCACTGCTCCTGTGCCTCACTCCTAACTTGGGGTCCTTCATTGCCACACATTCCCTGCAAGTCTTCGCAGGCTGCCCGGTGAGATGTCAACACTTGCACCTCAAGTCAAACAGAACAAAGCAGTCAGACACTACAGCTTGTCCCTGTCAGCCAGGAGTCATCGACTGTGAGGAAAGGCAAAGAACAGATTGACAGGGGATACAACAGCTTGTTTCAATCCTCCATCCTGGGTCACCAAGTTCCACTGTAAAAACACCTCAAGAAAAAAGGAGAGCAGGAACAGGCCAGCAGGAATCAATTTGGATGACTGCTGGCCAAAAGGCCAAAGGACAAGTTTCACTGTCCAGGGCAGATGTTGAGATTCAGCACACCAGGAAATGTCCTTCAGAGTGACTGTGATACACACACTACAGCAGCATGGCACTCAGAGGCATGGCCCCACTCCCTGCTGCTGTGCACTGGAAAGGCAAGAAGGGCAGAAACCACCAGATTGGTGACTGCAGTGGCTGCATCCCTCTTTCACTCACTTGGTTTTGCAGAGACTGACGGAAGCGATTAAGTTTCTCTCTGATGATTTTCATTTCTTCCTCCAGCTGCTTATGCCTTGCCTTGATCATACTGTGAGCTGTCTGAAGCTCTGCATCCAGCTGTTCCTTCATGTTCTCTAACAAACAAAAGAGAGGACATTTCATGAGTGGAGTGGCTGACACTCTTTCATTCACCTGGTTTTGTTGATCGCCCCTCTGCTGGTGGAGATTCTCCTCTTGAATTCTTCCCATGTCTTCCTTGTTCTTTCTCTTCACTGCCATGATGTCACTCTGAGCTTCAGGCAGCTCTGCTTGTGGCTCTGCCTTGATGTTCTGTACACACAAAAGCAGAGCAAGGGACTGAGAGCTGCCGTCAGGCTCACCTTTTTTCCTCTTGCAGCCTCCAAATCACATTTATTCAGCCCCTTCTTTCTGCTTCCCTCCCCACATCTGCCTCCATTGCAAACCTCCTGTCCCAGGGCTGATCTCTGCAGATTGCAAGGCTCTGTGCTTCCATTGCCTGTGGGACTCCTGGCCTCCTCAGTTCCAAGAGCTCTGGTTTATGCCCCTCTTCCTACCCTTCCCTCTGTGCCCTGGCCAGTCAGGCTCACCTGGCCATTCTCCTGTGGCTCTTCCACCTGCTGCCTGAGCTGCTCTTCCTGCCCTCGGGCAGGGAACAGCTCTCCCTGAGTCTGGCATGGCAGCTCAGATGAGGCAGTGTGCTCCTGCTCTTTCTCTAGAAGCACCTGCACAGAAAGCAAGAGAAGATGGGTTTCAACTTCCCATACGCCCTTTGTGGACCAAGACTCACAGACTGCTGGGCTCACACGTTCCCAAAGCACTGTGCTGCTGCTCTCCTGGGTCGTTCTCTGCCCGAGGGGAGGCACAGATTCCAAAGTGACCCTGGCCCTACAATCAGGGGCCATCTGGGACTGAAGCTCCAGCAGCCTCTCAGGCAGCTGACAGGGAAGGGGTGGCATTTCTCAAGGGTCTGGTGAGGGCCTCTCTCTGCTTCTGCCGTGTCCTGTTTGTCTTTCAGTAGTGACTGACTCCCCGCCCTGTCCCTCAGCTCCATCCTGGCTCTGCAGAGGCTTCCTGGGTGAGCTCACTCCTTGTGAGAGACACTTCTGGAGTTCACCTTCTCTTCAGGCCTGCACCAGCATTCCTCCCTCCTGACATCCACACTCTTGTTAGAAAACCGGGTCATTCAGGAGATAAGGATGCATGCAAAGATCTCTGATGGAAGTCAGAGAACCTCTATGGCCACCTCAGTATATGGAGGAGGACCAAGGTGTTTCTTCTCCCTCTTTTGTCAACGGAGAATTCTGACCAGCAGTAACAGAGTTTCTCATAAGGCCCCATTAACGAATGCACTTACACAGCCCTGGGGATGCCAGTGAAGGAAACCATGTGTCATGTATGGCATGGCATGTATGACCACAGTCACCAGACCCCAGCTACAGCATGGGATAGTTCCACTCCCTTAAGACATGCAAAAATTTAAAGGACAAATGAAGGCTTCAGGTCAGAAAAGGCTGGAGTAGGAAAACATGAGGGGAAAAAACAACCATCTCTGGAGGGGGAAACATCTCTGCCTGCTCAGGATCAGTCAATGGAACTTGTCTCTACTTCTCTCGTGAAGGGATGCCTTTAGGTGAGCTTTGCATCTTCCACTGGTTTAGAGCAGAGTCAGGAAGATTAAAATAGATAGATAGACAGATCTCACTTTTATCATCTCTCTTTACTGTGCTGTAGTATTTACATTCTTTGAATGGAGAGAGATATAATTCTCTCTCCTAGGTTTTTTTTAAGGGAAGGTAGTGAGAAACTCATAGAAGGAGAGAAAGCAATTATTATCTCTACTTGCTGTTCTTGTTTTTTAGTACATGAATAATGTGTTATAGTGATTGTTTACTGAAAGTGATTTGTTAATTGGATTTTAGTGATAGTTGTTTAGACTGATTAGATAATTAGATAAAAGGCTGTTTGGAGACAGTCACGAGTATTTCTTTAGTATGTTTTTAGTATAATATCTCTTTAGTATAGTTTTAATATAGTACTAGTGTAATATAACATAGCTTAATAAAGCATTTGTTTAAACTTCTAAATCATAGAGTGAAAGCACATTTTTTGCCACGTCGGGGTCACCCTGAATCAATCCTGTCCTTTCTGTCGCTACACACATCAGCACTCGGCAGCAGTGCCCCAACCAGCAGCCATCCTGAACTTGCTCTCCTGTTGCTTCAGTAACCCACACTCTTGGGGAATCTGGAGCATGTAGGTCTTTATGGAATGCAACCAGACCCAGAGAATTGCACTGGGAACTGCACTCTTTGTGCATCTGTGCTCGGGCAAGTTCTTCGCTTGGACTCGACCACACTGATGGTGCTAAAGTGGCTGGAATCAGAAATGCAGCCCAGCCCCTCCCAGCTCCTCTAATCTCTGAGCACCAGCTGGAATGCAAGGGCATTGATTTCCTACTCAGTTCCCAAACACAACACACACTGATTCCCTGGACAGCCAAAAGACACGGGAGCCGTTAACTTGAAAAGGATGGGCAAGCCCTACTGGCTGGTCTGGCACCAGAGCAGCTCATTCTGCACCAACATCCCTGCCCCAAACTATGTGTTCTTGTGCAAAAATACTGCATTATCCAGAACTGCCCCCTTGAAAACTAAAATTCTAGCAGAATTTCTGCCAGTGCTGTAAAAGGGTAGGAAAGACTAAGAAAAAAGCTCCCTTGCTCTCTGGAGAAGGAGAAATTGCACAAGGCTTCTCCTTCTAGCAAACAAACAAATCAACAAAATATGAAAGTGTTACCCACACCAGTGTCTAAAGCACTTGGATGCAGTGAAGGGATGTTTGGCAGGGAAACAGCCCTCGTGCTGAGCATTGGCTCTATGGATCCAAGGCAGGGATCAATGGCAGTCTGCCTGAAGGTCCCTCAAGAGCCCCCATTGTCCAGGCTAAAGCTCCCTCAGCCCCTCCTCCCTGGCCTTGTGCTGCACCCCTTGCCCAGCTCCCCTGTCCCTCTGTGCCCACGCTGCAGCCCCTCCATGACTTTCTGCTTCCCAGGGCCCACAGCTGCACACAGCACTCCAGCTGTGGCCGCAGCGCTGCCCAGCACAGGGCCACGCTCCCTGCCCTGCTCCTGCTGCCCCACTGCTGCTGGCACAGCCACCGTGCCCTTGGCCTTCTTGGCCCCCTGGCCCCACGCTGCCTCATCTCCAGCTGCTCACGGCCGCCAGCCCTGCGTCCTTTGGGCCCACGCAGCTCCCCAGCCACAAAGGTGCCCATTGCACTTCAGATACTGCAGGCACCATTGCAAGATGGCCTTCCTGTGCTACCACCTCATGTTCCAAGTGGATATCATAAAGTTTGATAGGAATAGGATTCTAAGTCACTCTGTTTAAATTAAAATGATCTAATTCAACTGTAAATAAAATTGCTCTTAATTAAATTTTCCCTATCTGCTGTGTGCAAGCATCGTTCTCTTTTCAAAACTAGGTTTTAAGTTCTTCAAACTCGGAGAAGGAAATTTAAAAATATCTATCGCTGCCTTTGTTACTTTTGTTTCAGGCATGAATATGGCTTTTCTTTCGGCCTTCCTAGCTGGCCCTCTTCAGTCTACTGCTACTGGCCAAGCTCACATCTTCCTCTACAATTCTTAAACACCAGGAACATGAAATGTTCCTTTCTCACTCACCTCAGGATCTTCAGCGCTGCTGAATACACGCTTCAGGTGACCTGTAGTGGGAAGGGAAAATGAACCAGATGCTGTCAGAAAACTGCCTGGGCTGCTGAATCCCACAGAACAAGTCAACCCAAACAGAGATGATTTCCTGTTTCACAACATCCCTCCAGGAGACGCATTTCATTCACACAGCCAGCAAGAGATCAAGACAATATTCATGGTTGTGCCAACACTTTGGCCTGTTTAGCTAGTAAATGAATACAAATATGATCAAGAAAATGCAAATTGTTCTTCAACACTCAATGCTCCTCTTCTACCAAACACATAAAACAGCTTCTGAAATCCTCTCCTTCAGGTACTCTTTTTTTCCCCCAATCAGTTACATGCACTAATTCTCATTAACTTGCAGGAAATAGTTGCCCAGAAAAGCTTCCCAAAATTCCCCTCAGCTGTGACAGTTCTATTGTGGAAGAGCACAGCAGCACTGCTAGTGTTCAGGAGCAGACACTCACTGCTTTAGAGTTTGCATTTTCTTTTAAAGGTAATAACTATTTTGGCACACAGTAAAAGGTTATTAAGTTAGACAGTCAAATCCTTTCATGACAAAATTTAAAATAAAAATAAGCTTTCTCTGAATCCTGGGAACAACTGAAGAGTTTTTAGAAGGCCTTCCAAGAAGCTCTGCCAGTCTACATTTTCAAAGGTGTCTTGCTTGTCCCAGCAACCTGAGGAAATGACAGACTCTCCTGCCACAGACTCTCCCGGGGAGGGAACGGAAGCCCTGCAGGTTCCCCTGCAAATGCTGCCCCTGTGGCTACAGACACCCCCTTTTAGCTGAACCTCTTGACAGGAGCTTTAGCAAACCACTGGCATCCTAATGCTCTTTCTCTTTCAAAATCAGAAACTCAGCCCCCAAGAAAGAGCAGGAAGACATACAAAAGCCAGGTTAGGATACACCCTAACCTAAGCAGAAGGGAAGCCTCTACTTACGTGCGAAATTCGTGAAATAATAAATGGAATAAGTAATGCCATATGCAGCAAAAGCTGCAGTGGCCAGATGGTTAATTATTGGCATTTCTGCAATTTTTCTAAACGCTAAAAAAACAAGCCTCTTGTCAGTGGGCATCTGCCTACTGAAAGATGCTTTGACCAGGAAGGTTCTCCTGATCTGAGCAAGGTCTAGGGCTGCTCTGACACTCAGGCCTTCCGTGCACCAAGGCAACCTTCTGATGCCACTATGACGACGGGGCAACCATGCCCTGACATCACAAAGGGACAGCTCTGTGTTGGTCTGTGAGTTTATGCAAAGCAATAACCAACCTTCCCTACAGAAAACACAAAAGAGCCTGGGAAGTTCTCATCTGTCACAAAGCACCAAAAATTCCCCTCATGGGCCAAACCCTGTTGTTCAGGGGATCCAAGAGGAACTCCAGGAGTGCCCCAAGCACCTACAGCCTGTACCCCAACTGAGCACTCAGATGGGAAACAAGCAAAGGAAATCAGACCAAGAAAATGGCCCACAGCATTGCACGTGTGAGAAAAGACTCTCACTTTTAAAATTTTAAAGGTTTAGTAAACCTTAACAAAGGACTGAATAAGGAAAAGTTGCAGCATTGGGAGTCTCTGTGATTAGCAGCCACGTTCTCATCTACAAAAAGGATGCTCTGCCTTTTATACCCTCAGCCCCTCCAAAAGTTTTGTCAGTCAACTCTTTCTCTGCTGTCCATTGGTGGAGATTACTTTCCTGCATCCCGACTGGAGGTCAGGTGTTGTTACACCCTGCCTGCTGGTCACAAGCCAGCCCTCCCCAAATGCCCTGACTACCCAGGCTGTTACAAGGGGGACGGGAAAGAGGACTATGGGAGGATATATTACAATATAATCACTACTCATTTGAACATCCACATAACATCTGCTTCTTAATTGTCAGACCCAACCATTGCATTACTTGTCCAGAACACACAGAACCAGGAGAGAAGCCACTGTTGGCATCACAGCTGAAATGTTTCCTAACAAATCTCCCCACATATTTGCACTTTTATTGGACATGCCCAGGGCTCCGGTGCGGGTACATCTCTGCCTGTCTTCCCCTTTGGCAGCAGTGGAACTGGCAGCATCTGCCCGCCAGCAGCAGCTGCTCCCAGCTGGGAACGCCGCTGGCGGTGCTGATTTCCAGAAGCTTCTGTGTGCCAGGGGAAGCCAAGGCAGGAGCGGGTTGAACGGCGCTGGCGCTGCTGCTGCTCTGTGCCAGAGAGCCCCGGCTGGGCAGGGCACGGTGCCCACTGCGCTGCGGGCTCCTTCTCCTGCCACAGCTGGGCACACCTGGCAGCAAGGCATGACAACCTGTGGGCAAGCCAAGGGGTTTCTGGGGCTGCACTGCTCTGCACACACCCAGGACACCTGCAGCACAGAATATTAACCCTCAAACTGGTAAACCAAAGGGAAACAGCTGGAAAAGATTTCATTTTGGCCATTCTTACCTGCTCAACAGAAGTCTTCAAAATGAACGTTACCAAGCAGGGCCCAATTCCTGCTGCCAGCTCAGGGTTAGAAGAGAGGCAATCCTTGATCTCAGCACTGGGTGTGTGGGGAATCACTTCCCTAACACGTGCACACCCAGCAATCTCACTTACTAGTTTGTATCCATGGATTTAAGACATATTCAATACTTTGCTGAAACTCACAGGCTAAATATTCCCCCAAATTATTTGATTTACTGATTGATACCTATTGACTTCTTGATACCTAAATCACTTCTCCGAATTTACTGACAAGAGAATAGGAGTGTCCTGTAGGGCCCTACTGGTCATTGTCCCAGGTTCAGGAGGAGACCCATGCAGAAAATAACCCAGGACAAAACTGGGCTTGCAAAGCAAATTCATTCTATTTGCTGCAGTAGTAAATAGTACATACCAAGCCCTGGATTCCTAAAAATCTGCTGAGCGGGAGAAGGAGGTGGAGCGTGGTGCTGGGCAGCAGGAGCAGGTAGGCAGTGCACTTTCAGGACATCCACAGGAGCAAAACGCTGTGCATCTCATCCTTCTCACCCTTCCAGCTCAGAACCAGGCCTGGGATCTCCTGCTCAGGAGTAGAATTTCCCAGTTACAGCATCAGCTCACACATGGCTGGTGTGTGAGATGAGGCCATGAATCCAGGATTTAAAAGAACTGGAAGAGTTAAAATTTTAGCAAGATTTAGTTAGGGGGAAAGAGTATAGCAAGAAGAGTAGAAATAATAAGGGATAATTAATTTTTATCAGATAAGGTAGTTAAGGCTAGGGTAATATATCACTTGCCTGTCTTTACTATGTTTAAAGAAGCGGGATGGGATGCGGATTTCTTTGTGACAAAGAAGAGGACCGTAGCCTGCACCTGGGCCCCAAAACTACAACTATAGCCAAGGGGTGTGAAAGCCTGCCAACAGATCATAAGGAAAGAGGTCAAATTGAGGAAGACATCTTGGCCTTCATCAGAAGGACACCATTCCCCACTTTAAAACCCACCAACCCATTTGAAGTGAAAGACTGAAGAAATGTGAAGGAACTTTGGACTCAATTATAATACATTTTAATTCAAAGGAGGGTAAGCAGTGTTATCTAATGAATAAGTGTTAGGTTTTTTGGGATTTATATGAATGTGTAAGATATTTTAGATGAGTAGAGATGAGAGAGAGAGCCAGTGATTCTTCACACATGTCTTTAGGAGACAACTCCTCCTGTGCCTGGCTGTAATAAACACACCACCTCCTACCTTTAACTGTGGGGAGTTCTATTCCACACCTCATTTGGTGACCGCAGCAGGAACGCTTCCCTGCTCCAGTGAGAACATCCGGGCTCTGGACGTCTCTGGGCGCTGCCAGGACATTCCTTTCCTGGAGGCACCTCCGCTCTCGGCTGCTCCTCGTGGGGGACAGACAAGACTGCTGGCACTGTGGAGAAAGGAACGTTTAACTCTGTATAAAGTAACCCGTAAGGCGTATGCAGGGGAAGGGCTGTTCACAAGTCACACAGAGATGTCCTGTGCACAACGTACACCTGTACAGTTTGGGCTTGGGTCTGGCTGATGGCAGAAAGGATTTGCTGTGTCAATAAGGACCTGCTAGTAATTCTGGGGGTGAATTGAGCAAATCCTGTTTTATTGCTGCTGTTTTTCCTGTGTGTTGTAATTGTGGTTGTATTTTCAGTGTGTGAATGTTTGAGGAAGATGATGTGGGTGGATGCCGATGTGGTGTATGGTGTGTGTTGTGTTGAGAAGAGTGAGCTCTCTGTCCCCTCATAAAGAGATATTCCCTTCCCGGTAAGCCTGTGTGTGTGGACTTTCTAGTTGCAGGGATTGGTACTCCCTGTGACACCTGGTGCTTGGGTATACAGGGGGGTTGAGTGGTTTTTCTCCCACATTGTGGTCATTTGGGACTGCACGGTTGTGTTTGGGGAGATTTCAGGATTTTGTTTGCAACAAGTGCAGCAATTTATGCAGAAAACTACAGTGTGGTGATTTATTATGCTGAACTATGGCAGTTCCTTTCTACTGCCCCCCTCTCCGAGCATTTACAGTCTCCTGCCACGAGGAGGACACTCTCTTTCCTCCCCTGGACATCCTCTTTCCTTTCCTGGACACTCCCTTTCTCTCCTGGAGCTTTTCTCCATTAAAGCTGTGGGACTTGGTCCCGGGAAGAGAGAGCGCCTCTCGTCTTTTGCTTTTGTCCTTGTCAGTGTCACTGGGCCCAGAGCTTGCCAAACTGATCCCCCACAAGATGAATACTGACAAATGGTCCCATATACACAGCTCAAAAATTGGCCACATTTTTGATGGACTGGGGTGTTCGCCACATTTTGGAATTCCCTATTCCTACATAGGTCAGGCAATTGTTGAAAGGACGCAACACACTCTAAAACCATTCTACATCAAGAAAACGGGGAGTGGCCCAAGCAACACCCCTGATGAGGTTGAGCAAAGCTTTATATGTCTTTATGTTTTTAGTAGCTCATTTGCAGGAACTAATCCTCCAATTTTTAGGCACTTTTCAAACAGCACACAGGAAAAATTGAAAGAAAATCCTTCAGTTTTGATCAGAAACCTTGAGTTAGGACAAACTGAAGGACCATTTTCACTAATCACTTGGGACAAAGGGTATGCTTGTATTTGCACAGGTGCCGGACCTAAGTGGGTCCTGGTGAAGGATGTGAAACTGTCTCATACACAAGAGCGCACCGACAATTCCACCAGCAGGGAAATGAGCACGCAGATGTGAGCTGCACAAGAAGCTACGGTGCATGCCAGGCGTTCCCCGTTCAACCTGTGAAAGCTACAATTCTGGAGTTTGATGTTGATTTTTGGACTGGGAAAATGGTTTGTATCGTAGAGCTCTTTCAGCAAAAGCATGGTGTCCATTGTGTTCTAAAGAATTCTAAGATATCCAAATTTGTAAAAATTGAAGGTTAGAGGGACAGTTTAGTGCCCTGTAGTTGGCCAGTCCCTGAACAAGCGCTAAAAGATTTGCTTGAGAACTGAAATAGATGGGGAAGCTTTTGCCAAAAAACAGCTGACCAGGAACATGGAGCTTGATCAAATGATATACTGGCACTTGTTGGTTTTGCTTGCTTGCTTTTGCATGCATACATGCCTGTAGATCAACCAAAAATGAATGTTTGCCTTGCTTTAGCCAAGTCAGCAGGCTCAGTCACCATGTGTTTGACCCATTTCAGCCCAGACAAATCCTTTGCAACCCGTCTGGCCGGTGTGCCTGTGCCAGCCAAGGAGCAGCCAATACCCAATCATGACAAATATTGGTGTGAGGCTGCCAACAAGACCAATCCCATAACCAGCTGACATCACTGGGCCCATGATTTTCTTAAAGCACCTTCTGAACCTCAAGAATTGGGATTCTTGGTTCATTGGTGATGGAATTTTGTGCTGAGTTTCAGTACCAGGGAGATCCACAGTTGAATGTTACTCCCCATCATCCTGAGGACACATACTCCAGTTTGTGGTGCAATTGTAGTACCCCAGTGCCCCCTAAGGGTGAAACTGCTGACGAGTAGATGACCTAGATGAGTCCCCACATCAATTAGCAACAGAATATTGGCTCATTTGTGGAGATAGAGCCTGGCAGGACATTCCCTCAAAAATTAAAGTGGCCCATGTAGCATCAGACAACTCACTGTGATAGCACCTATCGTTAAAAAAGCCATCAAGAGAAAACACAGAAAAAAAGATTTGCCCATCATTATCAAGAAAACTGTAATAGCAATTTCAGACCCTAGGGCCCTGCAAAATGAGGTACATTGAATTTATTTCTACATCAACTTGCCTTGGGTGAGGCATTGAAACCATTACACCGATTGGGGTGTTGGCTGAAGAAAGGAGACAGTGCTACTTCCATTGCAATTAGTGACATGAGGACTGATGTTAGTGCTGTCAGACATGCAACCTTACAGAACAGAGCAGCAATTGATTTCCTTAGCAGCCATTCCATGTGTTCAGTGTCACCCCCATGTTCAACACTGTCACTGTCAGCTTTGACAGCTTTTGGACTGTGTTTGAGAAGTCAATTTTTTCTGACTGTTGAAGGGCTTTGGCGCCCAGAGTTCTTGTTAGGAACAAGGGATTAAGCGTGTGAGCCATGGAGTTGTTGGACCAGGTGTTTTGTGTAAGTGGTGAGAAGGGTTTCTTCCTTTCTGTTTCCCTTTCACGGGGAATATTAATGTTGCCCCTGAGTCCTCAGGAGGGGAGCCTGTGGACAGAGCTGCAGCAGAGGGAGCTTTGCCTGGCACCGAGAGCTGTGGGAACAATCCCCAGGAGCCCGAGGAGCCTGGTAAGGACAGAGCCCCCACTGGTTTAGAGAGGTGTGAGATGGCTGCTCTGAGCCTGCCTCTGGCAGGGAGGGAGATGAGAAGGCTTGAGTTCCTGTCTGCAGCCTTGGTGCTTCCTGGTGCCTTGAGTTCAAATCCTGCGCTGGCACAGCCTGCCTGAGCCCTGCCCTCCATGCTTCTCCAGAGGCTCTGACACTGAGTCCTCTGAGGGAATCCACAAAATTAGAGAGTTTTGGGAAAGCTGCAAAAGGCAGGTCTCAGATACAGCAGAACTGTGATTAGAGCCAAGCAGCAGCCGTGAGATAGCTCAGCAGAAAAATTATTTAAACTGCAGAAAAGCAAGGACAAATAGAACAATGGTCTGTGTATTAACGCTGGTCTAGAATAAATCTCCAAGCTACAGAAAAGTTTATCTAGCAAGATATTGGGAAGGTTGAAGCTTAATAATGGAGCTCAGTGCACTGTGTTTTAAGGCTTACTAGTAGGTATTGTCTTTGAAATAAACAAGCACTGTTTTAACCAAAGGTACTTGTGCTTAGAGTGATTGGATAGAACTACTGTCAATATGCTTTTGCTTTGTGTGATTGGTCAAAAAACTTTTCAAGTAAGTTTTAACATTAGGTTCTTTGTCTGCTGCCTGGGATGTGAGCTGCTGACATCTTCCCATTGTCATAACCATGTAATGAGACTGATGCTGGAAAACAAACAGCTCGAGGTGCGTTCCTCAGCAGCCCCGGTCCGCTCGTGATTTCTACATAGCCCCTGCCAGCGCCAAATGGCACGGCTTGATTTGCAGGGCAGACAGTCTTAAACATCTGCAATATCCTGTCAGAGTCCTAGTTTGGCTTCATTCAAAGAAAGAGGAGAGTGCACCTAACACTGACCACTTGATAGGCAATATCTTCCACCTTGCCTTTGTACCCCTACAGAGAGGCTGTCTGCAAAATGCCCAGAACACCCTCCAAATCTGCAGCAAGGACAGGAAAAGCAGGCAGAGAATCTTTCTGTTTTCAAGGTCCCCCTTCCTAGGCGACTTGACCCTTTCTACCTGATTCTCACTTGAGATCTACCCATGATAGAGCACTGCAGGAAAACACTTTAAAGGGTCATTAACCAGAGCCTGCTTGGAAAGCAAGGGTAGAAACTCTTTCCCTCCCTGATGGGATGCGGGCCAGCAACTGCTGCTCTGAAGATGTGCAGCTGCTCCTCTCTGGAGAGGCCATGGAAGGGCTGTGATGGTCTACAGGATTCAGAGGAACGATGAGCTCAGGTTGGCATTTGAGCTTCATGGGAACAAGCAGAATGAAGAGCTCACAGTGGAGATGAAATTTGCCTGTGCCTGGCTCCTCCGAGGAAACCCCAAGAATTCCAGATGAAGCAAACACCTTCTCCCAAGAAGCTAGGAAACCTCAGAGTCCTGAGCACCTGCACTTAGCCTGGAAAGGCCGGGAGGCAGCTCTAAATCCTCAGGTGAGGCAGCACTGAGGTCCTGGTATGAGAGCGCTGTGTAGCAGTGTTGTCCAGAGCCACTGCCAGGAAGTTCTGGGAGCTCCAGTCTATGAGATTCAGTTCTACAATTTGAAAGAACAATGCAGGTCACACCATGATGGCTAGAGAGCCCTGCCCTTCACCCGTGCTGCTGCAGCAGGTGTGGGTGCACATGTGCACACACACACGTACAGGTGAGGGGCAGCCTTCTGAGTGTCACTATGCCCAGCTGCTGGGGCCAGGTACCCTGCTCCAAGGCATCTACACTGTGCCCTAGACCACTGTCCCGCTAAGGCCACACAGGGACACTCCAGAAGGGGTCTGTGCTAGCCTGGGTACACCAAATAATACAGACAGCCCAGTTACACTGTCCTAGGAACAGCAATCCAGTGCAGAATGTTCTGGATGCCCAGCACTCAACCCTGTAGCCTACTTACAGTAGTCGTTGAACATCTCTGGTGCATCCAAGACCCGTTCTGGCTTTGAGGGAATATTTCTGCTATTCTTCCTGCTGGATCCAGGTGCCATTTTCTGACTGTAAAGCACTTTCAGGTTATTCTGACAGCCTGTGTGCAGGGGAACAGGTTTGTTAACCTGAGTTAGTTTCCTCCCAGCTGAGTGCTGCTTACCCAACTAGGAATCCCTTGGAGTGAAAATAAAGTCCTAAGAGAAACACTCACAAGCCTGCAGTGCACTAAAATCACGGGCAGTATGAACTGCTGAACAGGGGTGAGCTACAATTTCCTCATTCATGGAAACAAATTTGACAAACACTTGGGTTTTTGAATCCCATTATATTTAGTTGCAGTTTAAGCTAGAAAGTGCACAGTAGAGGGTTTGATGCTCTTGCAGACTTCAGGAAGGTTTGGAACCTGCAGTATAGGTGAAATGTCACCCACATCTTTTCATAAAAATCCTTTCTTTAGGATTTTTCCCCCTTCTGAGAAGCTGTGGCCTCAGCAACCAAAGGTAAACAATGGTTATCTGCTGCTGGGGAATGCAACAGGTGGATGTGTGATTGGTCTCGGGTGGATGTTTGGATTTACTGACCACTCAAGGCAGAGCTGGGTCTCACTCTCTTCTGAGACACAGCCCTTTGTTTATTCATTCTTTTTCTATTCTTAGCTTAGCTAGCTTCTGGGAACTTTCCTTCTATTTCTTTTAGTATAGTAATAATGTAATATATATCATAAAATAATAAATCAAACCTTCTGAACAGGAGGTCAAGATTCTCGTCTCTCTCTCCACCCTGAAGACCCTTGCAAGCCCTGTAACAGGTGACCAACTGGCAGTCATAGCAACTCTCCTAAATAAATTCACTGTAACTGTTATGCCCTCCCTCGACCTCAGGAACCTTAAGAAAGGAGACTCCAGCCTGTACAGCTCTCAGAAACCAGTTGATTTCTCCTGTGACCACACACAGAGCCTCTGTGTTGCTGTTCCCCTGACCTGATCTCTCCTGCTGATTCAGCTCACACAGAGCCTGTATCATACCTTCTGGAGCATTCTGTGGTTTTCCTCTGAGGTGGAGGATTTTTGCCTCTTCTACATCAAAACCATTCAGATTCACTGCCCAGGCTTTCTGTTGCTGCTACAGAGACAAATCACCCTCAGTGCAATGCATTGAAAACAATTCCCACACTGCAATTTAAACAGACACCTAAGTCCCCTTCTCTTAGAATCTGAAGATGTTTGCCTGTGCTGCAAGGGTCAGTCACACAGAGGCAGGTCAAAGCAGTTTTTCCTCACACTTTCATACATCGTCCTGCTCACATTTTCACACAATGGCAAATTCAGTGTCATTGTCAGTGGGAAAAGCCACAGCCACAAAGCGACCAAATGCTTAACAAACAGATTTCAGAAGACAGTGTAAAACATTCCAGAAGTGTTCCCTGTGCAGACATTGTCCTAGAACAGCTACCACCAGTAGTTTCACTTTGCATAGGCTCACAGCTTTGTGTTTGTGTTGCCTGCTACATTTTAAAGCCTCATTAGTCAAAAGTTAAATTTTGCTACCAGAAGCAGCATAGGCTTAGAGTGCATGGCAGTCTCTACAGCTTCAGTCTCATCCTAGGCTCCTGAAGCCCAGAGCTGCAAGTAGTGATGGCTGGGACTTGTCAGTCCCGTGTGCCCACTTGATAGAACCTATTGTTCACTGCTCTGTAAAGGGGCAGGAAGGAGTAGCGGTTGTTGAAGCAATTGTAACTTAGCAACATGCTCACCTTCTTGGTAGGGGAATCCTCAGCAGGGTCATTCTCTTTGGTTAGGAGGAAATTTGCCATCTCCATCTGCATAGTGCTGCGGTTGGGAATGTAGCGATCCCCCCCGGCCTTTGTGGCATAGCTTTGAATTTTGGATCCAGATTTACCTGCATTCACATATGAAAATATTGTCTTACAGCTATTTAACAGCCTGTATTAGAGCTTTCACGGGAGCAAACCCAACACTCTTCCACATCACACCCACCAGACCAGTAGGACTCTGAGGTCTCATGCCACACAGTCACAACTAACTTATATTTTCCTCCCTGCCACCAAGTTGGTTAGGGACAGTGTGGTGCAACTCCTTGGGTCTAGTGTAACAATTCCAGAGTCCAGAGATAAGGGGAAGATACAAAAACGCTGACAGGATGTAAAGCTGTCAGCTGACAGTCCCGCCCACACTCGTCCTAGCATACAGCTGTGCCAGCAAGGCTCAGCTGGGCGAACAGCAGCTCGCCAGCCCCAGTGCTCAGAGCTCTTCCCCTCATGCTGGCAAGGAGGTGGGGGCTGTCAGGAGCACAGCCCACCTCCTCCTGCCTGAGCAGCAGCCGGTAGGGCAGCGTGGCAGGGAGCCCAGAGCCCCATGGCTACGGACAAGCAGCCTGGGCAAGGCTCCCCCACTCAACCTCTGCCGTCGGTGGCCAGCGCTCACCAGCTGTCATGGACGGCGTCTTGCTGGAGCTGTGGGAGCGATTGGCCGGCTTCACGGGCGACACGCCAACGGGGCTGGGCCCGGGGCCGCTCTCCTTGGCCTTGTGCTGCCATCGCGCAGGCGGCACGTTCGGGATCAGCGTGTCCAGCTTCAGCAGCCCGTGCAGGTCCGCCTCCAACAGGAACTGCGCCGTGGTCCTGTGGGCGGGCGGGGTTAGCCGTGCCCACCGGCCGGGCTGAGCCTACTCCGACAGCCCCGCCGGCCTCCCCACCACCGGACCGTGCAAGCGCTCCGGCCGCTCCTCCCCGCCAACGCACACCCCCACTCTCCCCAGCTGCTCCTCGGGACACTCCGTCAGCCGATACGCCCTCCCTCCGCTCCTCGGGGCTCCTTGATCAGCCGGCACCTCTTCCAGCTGCTCTTTGGGGCTCCCTCCAATAAGCGACATTCTCCCTTCCCCTGCCTGCCTCACCACAGCCTCCCCGCTCGGGACTGCACCTCCAGGCCGCCTCTCCGGCCCTGTGGCACGCTCACCTCCACGGCGCCGCCGCCGCTCGCCCGCCCCGCAGCATTTCAAATGACGGGCGGACGGGGCCGCGCTTGGCCGCTTCACACCCACCGGCCGTGCACTGCCCGGTGACGGCGGCACGATGCAAAGCAATTGGCTGAGCCGCGGGACGGGGCGGAGCGCTCCGCGCGTGAAGTGAGGCGGCAGGAACGGGGGCGGGACCAGAGCGGGGCGTTCTTGTTAAGGCGGGGCGATCCGGGCTGGGGGCGCGGCGGCGCAGGAGGGACCAGGCGGGGGCTTGGGGGGAACAGGAGTTTATGGCGGGATGGGGGCGGTCGTGGCTGCCTGCGGCTCCCAGCCACCCATAAGCAGGTAGGACTGGTTGGCGATGTCGGTGCTAGACAGGCAGCCCCCAGCGTGCTCTGGCGGCGGGCCCGCCTCACGCCGCGGGCCGGGCAGCACCTCCAGCAGGCAAGGCAGGGTGGCCTCCTCCGGCAGCTGCTTGTCGAAGGCGCTGGCCTGGGGGGACATGGAGTGGACGGGGTAGGGGCTGCCCTTCAAGCTGCCCCTGGGAGCAGCTGAGCCGCTCTGCCCACCCACTCACCTGGCCATGCTTGCTGCTTTCCTGGAGGAAGCTGCCCAGAGCACGGTGCAGCTCAGGAACGGACGGCCAGAGTTTCTACTTCATGTTGCTGGGTACGCAGGAAGGGGCATCGAATTGACCCTCAGACTTGAGGTGCCCTAATGCCCCATGCAAGGTGCCCAGGCTTGGTGCTGGACCCCCCCGCCTGCCCCCGGCACAGCCCTTACCTGTAGAGGGAGGGGAAGGTGCAGCGCAGCCCCAGGAGCGCTGCTGAGAAGAGCAGCGGCACCACCGTAACACTGGGGATGAGCCAGCCTGCATCAGAGGAGGAATGCCGGAACTGTAGCCTTTCCCAGAGCCACCATCTCTGAGCCCCTCGCAGCCCCCTGCCCCGTGCCCCCCTCCCCATTTCCAGCACTGTCCGCCTCTTGCCGTCAGCCGTGTGCCTCCTGCGGCCGCAGCCTCCAGCCCTGCCCCTTACCCGCATCAGCCATGGCATCGACCACAACGGGTTTGGGCCCGGCGCTCCAGCTGCCCCGGTACCACGGCCCGCTGGGCTGGGCCCGCACCTGCGCGGGGTAGCGGGAGCCTGGCCGCAGGTCCAGGACCTCTTTCCTCGCTGCTCGCGGAACCTGCAGGACCTGCGGGGCAGAGCCGAGCTGGAGGCAGGGCTGCTGTGGGCTGGCACCAAGGGGCGGGTCCCGCTTGGCCCGACCCCGCGCCTGCCGTGTGTCAGCAGCGGAGGGGGGCAGCGCTGCTCGGGGTTTCCTGGGCAGGCCTTGCCTTCCAGTCATGGCTGTTCTCCATGGCATAGCGGACCTGGTAGTCCAGCTGCTCTGCAGGCAGCTCCAGGGGCGGCAGCCACTGCAGGCTCAGCCGGCCCTGTGACGCTGTTGCCTGCACAAGCTGTGGGGCATCTGTGAGCACTGCTGGTGTTGGGGATAGGCATTTGTCGCTCCTGTGAAACGGGACATGGGACACTGTGTCCCCTGTGAGCCAAGCAGGGGCTGCGGTGGCACTGGCACTCACCAGCCTGGTGCAGCCAAAAGGGCTCCTTGAAGTAGCTGAGTGTGGGCAGCATGTGGGTCCTGGTGACATTCACCAGGACACAGATGGCACTGCCAGCCTTGGGCTGGAAGGTGCAGGCATAGGTGCCCTGTGCCCCCCTGCTTACCTCCTCGCACTGTTGCCATGCATCTTCCCTGTGGGAGGAGTGGGGAGCCAGTCAGTCTCACCAAAGCATACCCACAGCCAGCATTCCTCCTGCTCTTCCCCAGGAAAGCTACTGCTGCTTGTAGTTGGAGGTGCAATGTGGTGAGGGGGTATGAGATTGGTGGTGGAAGGGCAGGACAGAGCAGGGCATGGGCAAGGGCCCCAGTGTGGGATATTGGGACACAGCAGGACCAGTGGTCTCTGGGATGTGCCTGCATGGGTGCCGCCTGCCTGCCATGCCCCTTACCTTGTGCCAGCCCCGCTCGGAGGTGGCCGGTAGAGGAGCTGGTGGGAGCTGTGGGGCTCTGCAGGGTCCCAGCTCCACTTGCAGCGCACGTGCCGCAGGTCAGGGGTTCTGCAGCACAGCCCGATGTCTCCTGGGCAGGGAGAGCCAGGACAGGGAGGGGCTGCTTCCCCTTGGCCCTCCAAAACTTGGGAGTCACACCTTGCTACAACAGGACCCCCAGCCCTGCAGCCCCAGGCGTGGGTGCCTCCCTGCTGTTGCTGCCAGCACCCCTGCAGAGGGGATGGCTGCTCACCGGAGGAGTGGGGGGTCTCTGCAGCCAGAGCCTGCGACCAGGGCCCCCAGACGCCGTCCATGGAGGTACCGTCGGGCTTGCTGCGCAGCTGGTACAGATGTGGTACCTCACCCCTGGCTCCAGGCCCCGGAGCACCACCCAAGTGTTGGCCTGGACCAGCCTCTGCAGGAGAGGGGCCAAGCTGAGGAGCAACTGCAGGCTCCAAACGCCCCTGCCCATCCCTGACACCTCTATGTACCTGTCCCAGTGCTGCTCATTTCAGAGGGTGCTGCCTTGGTGGAGAGAAAAATCAATCTTCTGCCTTTCAGGGAGCTGAACGAGAAGGGACTCTTCACCATCCAACACCTGACTGGGTCCCATTCAGAGGTCCTGCTTTGAAGCCTCCGTGAGGTTTGCTTGGCAGTTACCAGCGAGGTGAGAACATTGTTCTGAATTGTCCCCCATACTTCATACACGGTGTGTAGAGTAGGTATGTGCTTGTTCATCTCCATGTGTGCTCAGGGTCTGCCTTCATTTCTGGTTTTAGACCTGAGATTTCTAATTTCTGTCAGCTATCTGTAGGATCTGTGGGCACATGCAGCTGTATTTACTGGCAGGTCGGGTGTCTGACACTCATCTTTGAGTGCAAATGCAGAAACTGAGACACTAATGATGTTATTTCCCAGAGTCCCAGTTTCTGCCCAAGCTGTAATTCAAGACTGCAAATTATTCTGTAGACCTGAGCCTGTGTTTTCTGTTTCCTGGCTGAGTGCTTCAACTGCTGGTGTTGCTTTTTGGAACAGGAGCACCTGACTCTTTTATCTTTATGACGTGTGCCTTGATGATTTGAAAGCAGCCCTTGCTTTAATTTTCTAGTAAAAGGGCCTAAAATGAAAGCTGTGGACATTTTAGAAGTGTTAAGTAGAACACTGAATGAAATTTTTATTTTAGGCCCACAGTGAGCAGGTCTGAGGCCAGAAATTGGTGCCAGAGTAAGTGCCTTTCTGTGCTTGTGCTCTCCAGCTCTTCCTGTACTTGTACATTCCCCTGGACACAGTGGGATATGTTGTCATTTCCTGGGACTTCTCCTGAAGGCAACTGGTTTTCTTTTCAAGGTGATTCTTATGTTTCCCCTCATGGCTTCCCCATGTGACCAACCTCCGTTCCAAGGTGTCCTGCTCTGCCATTGTCACTCTGGGAGAGCTCTCTGTGACCTTGAAGAAGGACATGGACTCTGAGGTGGATGAGGTTGCTCGGGTCCTTCTCCAGATGGTGTCCAGCTCCCCAGAATTTGTTCAGAAAGCAGCCAGTCAGACCCTGGGGATCCTGGTGGAGAATGGAACTCCTGCACGAGCAATGACTGCTCTCATGGACATGGGATTCAAGTAGGTTCTTCTTCTTTTAGTGATATTCTTCACCTTTGTGTGTGTGGGAGGGAGAAGGGATGAGACAGAGAATGGGAATGGTTGGAGGGAAGGGTCCTGTATCCTGCATCTTCTATGAACTCAGTGACTTGATTCTCCAACTAACCTCACTTCTCTCCTCTTGTCACCTATTTCTGCCCTCCTGCAGCCCATTATTTCTCAGAATCACAGAAGTGTAGAATATGGGGAGTTTGAAGGGGCCCATCAGGACCATGGAGTCCAGCTCCTGGCCTTGCCCAGAACAGCCCAAGGGTCACACCAAGTGCCTGAGATTGTTGTCCAAATGCTCCTTCAACCCT
This sequence comes from Ammospiza caudacuta, assembly GCF_027887145.1. Lineage (NCBI taxonomy): Eukaryota > Metazoa > Chordata > Aves > Passeriformes > Passerellidae > Ammospiza > Ammospiza caudacuta. The sequence continues at coordinate 5,066,984 of NC_080599.1, forward strand.
GTCAGGCTTGGTGCTGTGACCACTGCCCTGGGGAGCCTGTTCCAGTGCCCAACCCTTTTTCGTGATATCCAAACTAAAGCTCCTCTGACTCAGCTTCCTGCTGCTTCCTGGAGTTATCCCAGTCTGTCAGATTTTCCTAGATGTGGTGACTGATGGGGAAGTGAAAGTGCCTGCAAAGGCCAAGGATAGAGCCTTGTGCTTTTGTGGGCAGAGGGACAATTGCAATTGCAGCTATGAGCAGTGTTTGGTATTTCACAGTGCTAACCACAGAGGCCCTGGGAAAACCATGTCTCCTCATGATGCCACTAACTTGCGAAATGAGGAGGGTCCTTGCTGGGGCATGGAGCACATGGGGGACAATCTGCTGGGTGTGGCACAGCCTGCACAGCAGGTGCAGCTCCTGCCAAAGGAGTCTGCTATGACTGTCCTGGCCTTGGAGCTCTGCTTTCTATTCAAACTGATGTTTCATGTTAGCCTTGAGATGATGAATCACTTTACAGGCACCTCCACAGGCTGACAGCCATGGGACAGTTGGAGCAAATGCTGCCTTAAATGTTGGTGCTGGGCCTGATAGTTCCCAAGAGACACTCTCTAGAACAGGACAGCCTGGCTAAACTGCCTGCCACCCTTTCCTCAGCTTTGCAATAGGGTCAAACATTCAGATGGATCCGTTGCCAAGCCCCACAGAAGAAACAGGCTGCATTGCTGGATATTCTGCAACTTCACAGCCCACCACGTGTTTTCCCTGCATTTGTTGTTTTCCAAAGGTCTGCAGATTTTGGGATAAATGGGTGGAAAGAGCCTCAGTCCTGCTGCAGCTCTGTGTACTGGGTACCTTCTGATGGGTCAGCATGAATGGTCCTTAATTTCTAAATTATTCATATGTAATCTATTTCTTTAATCTTTCTCAGAGTAAATACTGTGAAAGAAATTGAGTATCAGACAGAGCAGTGTGATAAATAGGTATGATTCGTGCTGATAAAAATTGAAACAGTAATCAATATTGATACTGTAATTAATATTTGAGAATAATAAAACAGTTAAACGTTGTAATGCCAAAGAAGAGAGGGAGAGGAGGGGCTCCACCCCCTCTTCCCAGCAGATGTTCTCAAGGACCACAGGAAAGAAGCTGAAGATACAGTTGCTAAAAATGAGCAAGAACCTGGTTGGGTCCCAGAAAATGCTAATTATAAGAGATTTATTGCCTTGATATGTAGATGCCGTGATATGTTAGTCTTGGCTTACATTGTACTGGCTTGATATGCATGTGTAACCCAAAGGTGAATTAAAGGACAATGAAGAAGACTAGAGAACCTTCATCAGCGACGACCCCCAAAGACTTGTGCGACCACCAAACCGAGTGGTGGCGCATGCGTGGTAAAGGTGGTAATGAAGGCGGAGACAGAAAAGTGACGAACCGAAAATGGGAGCAGATGGCATTGACATATGGCATATAAGGGGTGACTTTCACTTGGCAAGCTTGTACGTGAAGTGGCAAGGGTCATTGAACTCTGCCCTCCGTACCCTGTGGTATCTTTAGCTTATGAGCTATTATTGGAACCAAATTATCCCTTATTTTAATCGAATTATATTGTATCCAATTTTATATTTTTCATTTTAACTATTCAATTAAAATTGTTACTACTTTTAATATTGTTTGGGCTTTTTTTATGATGGGATAATTGGGCAAACATAACAGCAGGGAGACTGAATTCCTCCCTCTTCCGTGCAGGCAGGCCTAGTGTGCAATGCTACCTTTGTGTTTAGCTGAAGTCAGAGCCTTGTGCAGATGTCTGAAGGCGCAGGGAGAGCCCAGGCTCCTTCCCCCAGCAAGGGCAGGGAGCAGCTCTGGCCAAGGCCGGCGCTGCCGCTGCTCCTTGTCCCTGTGCCCAGGGTTTGCTCTCTCCTCCCCAGCAGCCGCCCCGCCCCGGTGCGCGAGTGTGCGGCCCAACTCCTCCTGTCCCTGGTGGAGAGAATTGGAGTCACCCAGCTCGCAGGCACCCCCAGGGCTGAGAGGCTGCCACACGTGGCAGGGAAGCTTGCTCAGGACTGCCACAAGGACACAAGTAATGATCTTCATTTCATTCACCTCCCAAAACAGGAAAACCGTTTTGTGTCTGGCTGTAAAGGGTAAACCACACAAGAGTGGAAACTAAAGGGAATATGAAGTTACCTCACGGTGTGAATAATGGTCACAGAGTCATGGAATATGCTGAGATGGAAGGGACCATCAGGGTCATCGAGTCCATCTCCTGGCCATGTGCAGTGACCCCAAGAGTCACTCCATGTGCTTGAGAGCATTGTCCAAACTCTTCTTGAGCTCTGTCAGCCTTGGCACTGTGACCACTGCTCTGGGCTGCCTGGGCAAATGGCTGTACTGGGAAACCTGAGGCTGGCCAGCAAAAAGGAGCGTTGCCAACTTTTTCCTGTGGCTTGAAGGATTCTTTACTGAGATCAACAGAGCTAAGATCAGCCAGTCCAACAGTTTTGTTTGGCCTTAGGTGCACAAAGCCGAAGTATTGGGTAATGTTCATCACTGAAGGATCCCAAACATCCATTTCTCACTAACTTCAGAGTTTCCTAGAAATATTTGAGGGCTCTTTAGCCAACATATTCAGTCTTTCTAAACCTGTTCTGCAGATTTCTAGAATGCTGTTATCTGTGGCCCAGTGAGCTCCACATTTCCTCTTGAAGAAAACTGTGGTTTCCTAGTGGCAAAATCAACCCAAACCACCAAAATCCCCTTCCTTTGATGATGAAATTGCCATGAATAGCTGCCAAGAACACCAGAGCAACTAGCTGTCCCAATGCATACACTTAGTATAGAATAATCAATAGGATGCATGAGGTGTTTTGTCCGGGCTTCCCTGCCAGTTAAAGAAAGGCAAATTATTGTGCAATGGCAGCAAGACACTGCTAACAGGCTCTGACAACAAAGCAGATGTGTTTTGCTTGTTCCCTGGGATGCTTTGATGCCACAGAAGCACACCCCCAGTTTCAGAGTGAAATGGTATTTTTCTGTTGCCCCACATTCTCCTCTTGTCTCTTGTGTTCAGCTGACAGCACTGTGCAGTGTCAAGTGAGGTAAATCTCCCTCTTTGCTGAGTAGGCAATGCCTTCTCATGCAGGGATTGCACCTGATGAGTTTAAGGTATCAGCCTCTTCTGTTAACACTCTTCCTGTGTTTGCTCACTTTTCTTTCCCTTCCTTCCTGCCTTCATTCCTTCCTTCCTTAGGCATTATGGACAGGAGATGGTGAAGATGTTGCTCAATCATCAACAATTTAAAATGCTTTTGGAACAATCTCTTTCCACCCGTGACCTGGAAGATATTCTGACAAGAATTAAGAAGAAAGTAAGTGCTTGGCAGGAGAAATGTCTCCTTTGTGCAAGTATTGCCACTGCTGATATGAGATCAAACATACCCAATCTATCTTTAGCTCATTCATCTTCTGCTGAATCATTTTGCTCCTGGGAATGAGCTGTTAATCCTCAGCCTGTTCATCTGCAGAGCACAAAGGAACTGATATTATTAGGGAAGAAGAGGGGTTTTGAATATTTTCAATATTGGTCACAAAGAGGAAAGGGAAAGAGGAGAAAATGGGTTTACATTTAAGCGTAAGCCCCCACCATGCTCTCCCTACTCTGCCCCCTGTAAAGCAATTAAGTGAGAATTGTGCTTCTGAAGGTAACAGAGTCTTTGCAAAGAACACTGGAAGTAGTAGTGCCAAGAAAATTTCCAAATTTACAAAAGATGTCCAAGTCAATCCTAGGTACTACTATGACTGTCTTTTGGGAATACTGCCCTGCTGTCCAGCCATGTGGGGCTGGAAGAAGCTTGGTGAATTCAGCAGCATCCAGTGGAAAATCCTTTGTTTGTTTGGGGGAGGATTTTATTTTTTTTAATCGACATTATAGAAGGGAGCCTGCCTTTGTGCAGGCACAGGGAGAGTTAATGTTGAACCAAATCGACTTCCAACACAATGGACCAACCCCCAAAAGAGTCCAATTTATTCTGTTGATTGCTTTACAAACACTTGTTGCCTACCAGTTTGCATTATTCCCATTTATGCTCAAGACCAAGGAATTTGGGATTTTAGACTGCTGCTGAGTCTGGTAGCACCCGTAACCTGCCTTGGGCTATTGAAAACAAAGAGCTGGCATCACTGAATCTCTGGTCTGTTTCCATCTGTAAGTTAGGAAACGTTTCCCTAAGCCTTGGTAGCAGTGATCCTGGTTCTAACTTGTGTTTTCAACAGGGAATTTCCTGTTTTATACTCTAAAGATTGATGGGGTTTCTCTGTGTCTTTGTAGGGGATGGAAAACCAGAAGGCTGAAGGCCCATCTGTCAAGGAGCCGGTGAAGGAGAGGAACGATGGCTCAGAGGAGCCCCAGGCCACATTGTCTGCTGGCAAATGGTACTGAGCACTTTTGTCAGATGTGACAAAGCACATGGCAAGCTTTACATGCCTCTTCCTCAGGAAAAACTGTCTGGCAGAGATGACCAATGTCACAGATTGTTTCCTTTCCCTACAAATGCTCTAGGATAAAAAATGTCTACTTGTGCATTGTGCTGAACACAACTTCTCTGGAGGGATTTCCACAAAAATGGAGAGACAAACAGACACCCATTGGTGGCAGCTCAGACGATCCAGTGCAGTGGCAAGGGCAGTGTTGTGGAGGCTGGGAGAGGGCCAAGTTTCTGCTGCCTGATTTGGGACAAGTAAATTCAAACAGGGCTTTTTTTTCACCTGAGTGGAGTCTTTTTCAGATGGGTGTTTTGATGAGAAATCTCAGTCTGGAAGCAAGATGCCCTTCCACAAAGATGCAGTTCTCATCCGTGTGCTTTGGCCTGGTTGAGTCATGGTTTTCTTACCCTCAAACAGTACCAAGTTTGAGTAGTAAGGAGCAAGGCAATTTCTGAACAACTTCAGTCAACAGGTGTCTGAATGTGGACTTTTTGCCTTGATATTCCTGTCGTCCATGTAATTTGCTTGATGGACAGCATGTTTGGTTTATTTCCCCCTGTGCTGCAATCAGCATTTAAGACAGGAATTTCCTCTTTGCTGTCTCTTCATGGCAGCTGCAGAGCTGCTTGTACCTGTCCTCCTCTGATAGCAGAGGGGATTTATTTAGCTCTGTCCTGCTCAGCAGTGGCAGGAAAGTGACCACATGCCTCAGTAGCAGAGCTGGCATCTTCCTGTGCTCATGGAAGAGACAGGTTGATCAGGAGAATTGTTCCCAGTGGGGGTGTTAAGCTGTGCATCTGATCTCCAGGGAAGCAAATGAAATGTGAGTGTAGTTCTGGGATGTCTGGCTTCTGTTTTTATCTCTGTTACTGATTTTCTGAATCCTTCAAATATGGCCCTGTTCATCTGTTCAGATGCATCTGAGCTGCTTTTCCAGATTGTCATGCCTGGTTGTAGAGACACTTCTCCAGAGTGATGAGTTTCCTTATTCTAAGACACACATGTCCCATATGAGGAGGCATTTAAACTTGGAAGTAGTGTCTCTCTTTCTCCACAAAGCAAAGTGACCTGTGTGCCCTGGCAGCCATCTGAAGATAGATCAGATGCATCTCATCCTTGGTTTTCCTGAGCACTGGCAAGAATGTTTCTTGCAGATTGTCTCCTGTAATGATTGTCATGAGGTGCACATTGTTCTTCAGACCCTCATGACTTTCCAGCTAGAAATCACATAATTAGGAAAGCTGCTCAAGATGTTTTGCTGACAATTATTTGAAGGTATTGTCTGTGGCTACAGCTCTCTCCATAGAGAGCAGCAGGCACAACTTTGCCAGGCATTGTCCTGGGGAAGGCTGTGAGAAGATCAGAGAAAAGAATGAGAAACAATTCTTATCTTCACTTGCTGCACCTGTTGTTGTGAAAATGTGGAATGTGTTATGGAGATTTGTTTACCAAAGGGCGATTTCTTAACTGGCCACTGGTGATGGTGTTTTGGATTCAATTGACCAATCTGGTTTGTCTGTATCAGACTGTCTGTGAGGGCAATGAGTTTCAGTATAGTATAGTATAGTATAGTATAGTATAGTATAGTATAGTATAGTATAGTATAGTATAGTAAAATAGAGTGATTGATCAGCCTTCTGGAATCATGGAGTCAATGCTAATTATTTCCACTATGGGGATGCCATGCTATGATAATTATCACCACCACGTCCTCATTTTGTTTTATTTCCCAGGGTGAAATCTCCCTCTGATGGACACCTCCTACCCCGTGCACAAGCCCAGGTCACGTCACCTCCAGCTGTGGAAGAAACGGAGCTGCTCCAGAAGCTTCACCATCTCCTGGAAGCCAAGGGGTTTCAGACAAGGATGGAAGGAGTGGAACTCCTCCTAGACCTGTGCAAAACCAGCCCCCAGCTCATCTCCACTAACATTGCCCAAGTATGTAGGGTATCTTCACTGCTCCTTTCCTTTAGCTCCTTTCCTAAACCTGTAGCAGCAAAGTTAATTCAGTGTGTCTTGGCACTCTGTCCTGGCTGTTTGGGACACGCTGGTCCCTCTCACCCAGACAAATGTAATTCAGGTCCAGGCTTCAGGACAAGTTATTTCAGTCCAGCTGTATTTGTCTGGCAGGTGCCTATTGATTCTGTTCATCAGATGATGGCAGAATTTTCTGCTGGTGTAAATGCTGCTCTCTCCTACTCCCAGCTGTGTTAAGGGAAGGGAATCCAGCCCCTGAAAGCATGGCAATTGTTCTGTAGACCAAAAATGGGTTTGCATAGGGAAGAGAAGTATCAGGCTGGGTTGGTTTAAATTCAGTTGGTTTTTTTTAAGAATACTTCTATACACTCCATCTTGTCACAGCTCTGGCTACTCATTTCCATCCTTGTTCCTATTCCTCTTGGTAAAGACAGTGCTCACCCTTCTTGGGGGTCTGTTTTTCTTTTTGGAAAAGGAGGAAAACAGCTAAGTACTCATCTCTGCCTTCTCCTCCCAGTAGCTGCTTTTTCCCCTTTTCCAGGAAAAGGTGCCTGATAATGAGGCTGTCAAGGGACTGAACCTGCTCTAATGAGAGCTGTACAGCACATTACATTTCAGAAGTCCACCTGTTACTTAGAGAAATGGTCTGGATCCTGGAAGAGTTGATCAGGGCCCTGCACTTCTCTAGACACTGGTTCTGAGACAAACAAAATAAAACTTAGATCTCTTCCAGCCATAGTTTTGGCAAAATCATAATTGCCCTCAGTACTTGAGGCAACTGTATAGAAAACCAGGCATTGTAAACATCTGCTTCCATTCAAAGCAAAGGTACTCTTTAGCATTAATAAATGGAATTGATTTAATGATTTATAGATGGAGAGAAATACCGTAGGAACTATTCTGTCCCCAGCCAAACCTCTTAAAATCAGAAGAAAATCTTTCAACCAGCATGAGGTTGTGCCACCATTCCAGTGAGTGGCCCACATGAAAACAGTGAAATTGTGCAAGCGAGTGCTGACCTGACAGAAAGGATCACTTTCATCTTTGACATTGCTGACTGCTACAGCCGCTCTTCAAACAGGGGCATTTGAATCCAGCTTTCACATTGCTTGTTCTCTTCACAGATTTTTGATTATTTTGTCCTGAGAATATCTGACAGCCACAAGAAAGTGAAGCAGAGGGTGCTGGACGTGCTGGCTGAAATCACAGGAGCCCTGAAAGATGCCTTGAACCCGATGATCATTGGTTTGGTGGAAGGAATAACAAAGAACCTGAACTCAAAGGATCCCAGGGTTCGTGGGGCAGCTGTGAAAGCACTGGGTGAATCCATTGCTCATTTGGGTAAGGCTGAGCCCTGGCAGGGACTCTCCTCAGCTTCGTCTCTGTCTCTCCTGCACAAGAGAGCGCTGAGTACCTTGACAGCTGCTCTTGTCTGTGGAACACTGCAGCTGACACCCACCAGAGGCTGTGCAGGTGCAGTCCTTATGCACCATCCCCAACAGGCTGGAATGGGATCAGCATTTCCCAACAGTCCCAGGAGCCCTTGGCTCTGTGCTGCTTGTCTGAAGGGCAAGTCCTGGGCTACAGCTCTGCTACAGTTCAGGGGCAAAGGGGGTTTGGAGTTTGCTTGGGCCCCGTCTGACTTCCCAAGTGAACAGCTTTGCTGTTGGCATGAAGGGACACTGACCCATCAGAGCTTCTGCAGAGCAGCCACCGGCAAGGCTCAACATTAGAGGCATTAGCTGCCTATTTTCCACTTTTCTTCTTTGTCTTCTATGTTCAAAGGGGAACTATTCTATATATTTCATTTTGATGATGAAAAAAAGTAAATAAATAAACAAAATTGAAAAAACCAAGAGGAGAATGTGAGACCAGGACCTGCTAGCCTAGAGATTATGGGAGTGCAGCTCACTCAATGTGCCAGTGTCTCACCACTTCCTTTCCTCATTGGGCCTCTCCTCTTCCTCTTTGGCCATGTCTTCTTTGTGTCATTTGTGCTGCTGTTTTAAACTTGTCATTGTAACAGGGCCACACATTGACATGTTTGGGGGACAATGGATCCAAAAGATCCTGTCTAGTCAAAGGTTTCCTACCTAGGTGTGTTCTGTGCTCACTAAAGGCCTGAGCAAAGAAACCAAGAGAAGTATGCCCAAATCCCAAAGCTTTGCTCCTTTGCAATCTCCCACAGATCTGGCTCACAGGTGTCTTCAATCACAATTCCATAGGTAAGAAGAGGTCATGTATTTCACTGGGAAATGATGCACTGCTTTGGCAAAGTCACCTGTATGTATATTTACCCGGGACAGCACTCCAGCTGTGTTGTTTGCACCTTGTTTGCAGAAGGATGAGTGCACTGGGAGGCCAATAACAAGTGACAAGGGTTCCTCAAATCTGCACTGCAGCCTGGGTGCCATTCAGCCCAGAGCTAGGGGATCATTTGTTCCCAGGGACCAGTGCTTGCCAGTGGAATGAATTCCTACACAGCTGGAAGAAGCAATTCTGGATTCAGCTCCAGCTCTTGGTGGGCTGCATGATCATTGACAATGCTGCCCTTCCAGAAATTATTCTGCAGTTTCCTTTCATAGTCGTTTGAAGCTTTTAAACTTCACATTTCAATTTGCTTTGCCTTAGGGAAAAACACTTCTGGGCCCAGTGCAAACTGTAACCTTTTGGCAGCAAAGTCCTCATGGTTGCCAGCTTCTGATGTTACACAATGTCACCTGGCTGCATGTGTTTGCTTAGCTCTGGGTCTAGTCTCAGCCTAGCAAAGCCCAGGAAGGGTGGCACGTTGCAGGGAAAACTGGTCCATGAGCTTATGGGGTTGCCATCAGCAGCAGAGTGAATGTGCCCTTTGGGGACTTCTCTGGAGACAAAATTAGGGACCTACTCCATGCCACAATATTCTCTTAGATCTTTCTAAAATATCCTGGAAAAGGCTGTGAAACTTCACATCTCCTTGCACAGCCAGTGTTTGAAGAGGGGCATTTTTGTCCCTCCTCAAAGTCATTGCTCTTGCACACCAGAAACATGAACATCCACCAACAGGAATGATGCATGGTCCTGCTGCTGCTGCTGCAGAGGACTGGGCAGTGCAGGCCTGGGTATTACCAATATGAGCACTTAATGAGCATTTCATGCTCCTTCAAGCTGTCCACATCTCAGGGCTTTTTGTTTCAAAGCAGCCACTGCACCATCTCTAGGGAAGAACAGGAACTGGGAAACAGCGACTGCCAGCCTTGCAGGGGTGTGAGGGAAAAACCTGAAGTGTCTGCATCAAAAGATGAATGTGAAGAGTGTAATTGCCAGAGCAAACGCTTTGTTAGGATAGCAGGAGCAGTTCTTTACTGCATGCTTGCATGAAGATCATTTGGAATCTCTTTTTTATGTCTCATGCAGAAAAGGGACTCTTAATAATACCATGCTACTTAAACCAGATTGGGATGTAGGTCTGTAGTGGTTCACAATGAAGCAGACTGCCTGCTGTGTCACTGCCAGCCCTGCTGAGCCTGCGAGGGACTGTAGTGTATCCCATGCCTGTTTTGCCTCCAAGCAAAGCTTGGTTTTCCTTATTAGTGTGGAGTAAATACAAGAGTAATAAAATGGGCAATTAAACTGGCCACTTAGGAGGATATGCTCATGCTTTGGCATGTCAGTCCTGTACCTCATGCTCCCACGGCTTGTTACTCATCATGAAATATTTTAACAAAAAAAATCAGCTCTCATGTTACATCTGAATAAAACTGCATCAGATCATCAAGAATTCTGCTGTCAGGAACAAGACAAGAGCCTTCCAACACTCACTTGCAGCTGTCCCGGATTGCTGCAGCCCTTTGTGAAAAGCTGCTGCAGACAGAGTGTTTGGAGTTGGTTTGGGCCTTTATGAAAGATCTGTGGAGCAGTGTGCAGGGCTCTCCTGGCAGGAAACTGTTTCTCCAAGCCCAGGGACACGGTGCCGGCAGGAGCGGAGCGGCCCCGCTCCCAGCCCGAGAGTCTGTGAGCTGAGCCACGCCGGGGAGACAAGGCAGCGAGGGGCTCCAGCCCAGCTGCTTCACTGCCCTGCCCGCTCCATGGAGCTCTGCCGTGGGAGAAAGCTGACACCGGATGAGTCCCCGAGCTTCCATCAGCTGCTGGAACTGCTCCGTGACAGCTCCTGTTCTTCCGAGAGAGACCCCAGCGCCTTCTTGGAACGCGTGTCATGGGGGGATTCTGTTTGATAATAAACTGTTGGGGGTTTGCCACTTCCATCCATTAGTAATAATTTCCTATTGCTGGAAAGGGATTGTTGGCACACTTTAGAGGAGACAACTTATTGCACAATATCCTGTTGGAAGTTGTCTGAAACTGTGTGAGACAGATGGCTTCACATAGGAGCATCCCCAAGGCTGCTGAGGTGGAAGGCACAGAGGAAGAAAAACCCAGTATTTCTGAGGGAAACTCCTTGACACCAACCCAACATGAGTTGTCAAACAGCAGACCTGATGTTTCGAGACATGATCCAAAGCGGAAACCTTTCAGTGTGTTTGGTCCAGGCTGGGTTATGCTTGAGGCAAAGGTGTGTCAGCGTGTTGGATAATACTCTTTTCTTGACCTAGAGATGGGGAAACTGAGAGGTGTTTCAAGAACTTTTATTCCATTTTCAGTCTCATGAGAAGGGTGAGACAATACAGATGTTATAATTCACGACATCACAATCAGAAGCCAACTAATTCCTAATTATAATACATTATAAGCGTTTCTTGGTCTATCAGCCTTTTGCCATGCCACGTTGTAGGTGCCTTAAAGCCAATTATTTAAAACTGCCCCTCAGGGGTCCCACTACAATGCATCTTTCATAGCTCTGTTTTTCCAAAATCTTATTTGCAAGGCCATCTTTTGGAAGTTTTTTCCAGCTTCATTTCTCTCTCAACAATATCTGTCCTATTCCATGGCATTTTTAAGTTAGCATTTCTTGTCTCAAGGTTTATATACAGATGCATACTCTGTGGGCCTTCTACTAGGCCCTAAAAGCTTTCTACAAATCCATTTCCCACATCAGTGCACTTGGCTCCTTCTCTCCTCATTGTGCCTGGCAAGCCCAGGAGCCCAGAGTTCCTGCAGAACCCATCACAGCACTCAGTGGGAGCAAACTTGTGTCCAGTCCTCACCTGGAGCTGCGGTGCCCAACATTCCACCACTCTGGAATGAGGAACTGTTCCTGCTCTTTCAGAAGGAGCTAAGGAGCTTTGGCCTTCAGATCAATTGTCTGCAGGCTCCTGCAGTGCCTGGTGCTGCTCCCTTGCCAGAGGCACCCCAGGCCAGGGGGGCACATCTGGGCTGCTGTGTCTGGCTCTGGGGCTCCCTGTTCTGGGCAGTGAGGAGGAGCTGCAGAGGCTCTGCAGGATGGGCAGGATGGGCTTTGGGGCTGGCAGGAGAAGCTGAAGGACCTGGGCTGCTAGAGTTTCTGAAGAGGAGGCCCAGGGCTCCTCCTGCAACTGCTCCAAGGGTGGTTCCAGACAGTCACAGAATCAGCAAGGGTGGAACAGGCCATGGAGATCATCAAGTCCAACCTGTGCCCTGACACTGCCTTGTCTCCCCTGAGCCTCCTCTTCTCCAGGATAAACAACCTCAGCTTCCTCAGCAACTCCTCACAGCTCTTGTGTTCCAGATCCATCACCAGCCTTGTTGTCCTTCTCTGGACACGCTCCAGCCCCTCCATGTCCTTCCTAAATTGGGCCCCAGAACTGGACACAGCACTCGAGGTGCTGCCCAACCAGTGCCCAGCACAGGAGAAGACTCCCTGCTCTGCTCCTGCTGGCCACACCATTCCTGATCCAGGCCAGGAGCCATTGGCCTTCTTGGCCACCTGGGCACACTGCTGGCTCATGTCCAGCCTGCTGTCCATCAGTCCCTGCAGGTCTCTTTCTGCCTGGCTGCTGTCCAGCCCCTCTGGCACCTTGTTGAGGGAGGGAGGTAGGGAGGGAATGGGTCCAGATCCAATCCTTCCTGAAATGTGGTGTTTGCTGGCACTGCCAGTTCCCAGATCTTGATATTTCCCTATTCTGGTACAGCCCAAGTGCAGCAATTTGCTGGCAAAGAAAGTCAAAACCAAGCAAAGACCTGGTACCTACAGCAACCCGATCTCGGGTTTGCTGATACCACCAGTACCCAGACTGGGAATGTTTCAGATGCCTGCACAGCCTAATTCCAGCAGTTTGCTTGCACAGAAAATTTGCATCTGGAAATTTCTCACTGCCAGCAAAACCTAAATGAAGCAATTTTCTGGCAAAGAAAGCCAGAACCCAGCAGCTTCCCAGTGCTGCCACCAGCACCACCCAGGTCTGGTGTTTGCTGCACAAAGTCCCAGATCTGGAAATTTCCCAATGCTGGCACAGCCCAAGTCCAGCAATATGCTGGCACAGAAAGCCAAAATTTGGCAGTCTCCTGATGCCAGTACAGGTGCTCAGACCTGGTGTTTGCTGCCACAGCCAGTGCTCATATCTGGCTATTTCCCTGTTCTGGCAGAGCCAAGTCCAGCAATTTTCTGGTCAAGAAAGCCACAATCTGGCAATTCCCTTCTACCGTCATTGGCAATGCCAAGATCCAGTGTTTGCTGGCACCACCAGTGCCCAGATGCGGGAATTTCCCAGTGCCAGCTCAGCCCAAGTCTAGTAATTTTCTGGCAAAGAAAACCAAAACCTTGCAAATTCCTGGTACCTACAGCTACCCAATCTTGTGTTTGCTGACACCACAGTGTCCAGATTCAGAATTTTTCAGGTTCCTATGAGACAGAGTAAAGATCCATTCTGAATTAGGTGAAGTGTCTAAGAAAGGTGAAAAGTCTGTGAGGCCAAAGCTGAAGGAAAAGCTCGCATGCCGAGACAGCAAGGAGACAGAGAAAGAAAAACAGAAAAGACCACGAGGTCAATTTGCCCCGGCCTAGAAATTCCTTTGATAAAGAAGAACTGGTGCTAAATGTCACGCGGAATGAATATGTATGAACCTATTGTGAAACTGTATGAATATGCATTTGGAAGGGGGATAAAAGGAGACCTAAAGTCTTCAGGGGTACGCTTGCCTTTTTGGGGAGGCTTGCATCCAGAGCGCGTCATAATAAAAGCATACCGGGCTTTACAACTTTTATGAAGTTGTGAGGTTTCTTCTTTTCTCTGCAAAACATTATGGCGAGCCAGCCAGGAGTTCTCTGTCCCCGCAGGGGCAGGGGGGATAGACAGACCTCCAAGGCGCGCCCTAGGATTTTTTTCCTGGTGGGGCTCCGCTCGTCTCGCTTGCCACCTGCGGAGACAGACAACGACCTGCTGGCCTGCAGAGGAATATATGGTATGTACTGAGGGGCCCCCGGGGGAGGGAAAGGAGAGCAAGGGAGTAAACAACCCAGAGACGTCTGGGTTCAGCTGATGGAGCAGCTGTATTTGAGACGGGGTTCATCGTTCTGATAGAGCGGAACCGCTAGTGGCTCTAGGGTGAGCCGGGTGAACCTGTGTATGTGTGTGTTGGGGGTTCATCGTTCTGATAGAGCAGAACTGCTGAGCCCGTGTGTGTTTTGTTTGTGTGTGTGTGTGATGTCCAGACACTGTGTTGCTGTATAGTTAATGTGTGCATTGTGTGGTCAGTGCACTGTGTTTGTAATCGTGCAAGTGATAAGTGTATGGTGTATAAAAGAGAGAAAATCTACAGTGCAGGGGGGGGTCAATACTACCCGTGTTTGAAGCAGCCGAGTGAGGCCTGAGGCGCCAGCTGCAGCAGGCTGTGGGGGTAGGGAGAGAAGTGCCCCGCGGAGAAGCGAGTGGAGGAATGTCAGTGATGGTATTTATCGTGTTTAAATGTAGTGATTTGTGTAGATTTGGTACATTTTAACCGTGAGTATGAGCTCAGAGAGTTCCTTTGCCTTGGATGTTTGGACTTGATCTCTAGACTGTGTGCTGTTATTTTGATTGTGTCCAGGAAAAATTGATGTGAGTAAATGTCGAATTATGGTATGCTGTGTTGTGTTGAGAAAAGTGAGCACTTTGAGAAATATGCCCTTTCCCAGTGATTTTGTGTGGTGATTTTCTTCTGCTGCATTGTGGTAATTTGATTCTCAGATTGTATAGTAGTGTTTGTGGAGATTTTAAGATTTTGTTGCAACAAGAGCAGCATTTTACACAGGAGAATTATAGTACAGTGATTTATGTTTAACTACGATAAAGCGAGTTAAAGGAATTCCAAGAATTCTCCCCCTCACAGCAATTCAAGCCTTGGCTCTAGTGAATTTGAGATAAAGGGCGGGGGGGGGGGGGTGCGTGTGTCTGTGTCTGTGGGTATATCAGAGTTTTTGCTGTGACTAGCACAGCCTTTTTGCAAAGCAGTAAAACAAGTGTAAGGAGACACAGTGCTTAATTATATTGTGCAAGAGGAGAACTAGAAAAGACTGATATTTTTTAAAACAGAGTTTATATAGAAGAGATGAATGAGATGAATTAGTTAATGAGACTTATGAGATTTATGAGACTTCAGCTTGTACTGCAGTAAGTCTGGACTGGAAACAATCTGTAGGGATTTAAAGTTCTCTGTAACAAACAGAATAGCCTGCCTTTGCAGGCAATTTCAGGGAGCCTTTGGTGTATCAAGAGGCTGGCACGCTGCATGAGGTGACAGTGGCTGTCCCCTGGGCACAGGGACAGCTCTGGCTGCCCTGTCTCCCCAGGGAACACGGGAATGACCTGTGGGCAAAAGCTGGATGTGCAGGTGTTATTGCAGCACGGTGTTTGTGAGAAACGCTAGTTCTAATAAGCGTCAGGGCACATGCCCCGAGTGCAAATTAGAGGTTTCTGATCAAGCGGATTGAGAACCCAAGGTCTTAGAGCTTGTGTGTGGGAATCACATCTGATACCTGCCACCTGGAGCTGTGTGTGTGTAGGAGGAAAACTGAGAAACTACTGTGAAGGTCTGTGAAAAGAGGTTTGAGTGGAAGCGAGATAGGGCAGGGAGAAAGAGGTAATGAGAACTGACCAGAGCAAAGAGGTTCCTAAATTAGCCCCTTTTGGGAGGGGCTCACTGGGAGAAGGCTGCCAGTAGGAGCAGCTCAGGAAATAAAAAGATTTATAATACTTCATTGCAGTTACTACTGTTTTAAAATAGGAAGATAAGTGGGATGGGGTTTTTGTATGCTGAAATGTCTTTTTGTTTTAAGAAATAACCCAGAATGGTGAAGAGACTGTAAGATCAGACCGCCCTCTGGTCTTGGCCCTTGACAAAGGAAAACAAAGCAAAGAGAAAGCAAATCAAACATGTTGTTCAGCATGCAGCATAAGATAGCAACGTATGAAATCAGGCAAAGATTATCATGCTGAAATGCAAAGCAATCACAGTTCACAAAATGAGTACATATGTTTTGCTAAAGGCTCCTCCCAAGGTAAGGGAGGAAGGGTAAAGATGACCTCCCCAAAAGGGAAGAATTTTTGTCGACACAAGGGTCATATATTCAGTTTTAAATAAAGCTTTAGTACCTGTGGAGAATGTTTATGTTGTAGTGTGGGGAATGAACAACTGGCCAGTCTGAGAAGGCATACTTGTGCAAACCTTTAAAGTAACATGTATACTATGTGTACCTAAAAGCTTTTGTACAATTCGCTCAATTTGCTAATCATTCTCAAATGAGAAAGGTTACTCTGGAGGCAAATGATATAAAGATGTTAGGCTTAACATTAACAGACACTGAAATTAAGAAAGACATTAGAAAGGAGATATTAGAATAAGTAAATAAGTGTTTTCAAGGGTATGGGCCTCTGCTGTACCAGGGAGACTGAAAGATGCTCCCCCATGAGCATCAAGCTTAAGGAAAGAACACAACTAGTGAGAACTGAGTAGTACCCTCAAAAGGAAGATAAGGAAGGAATCAGCCCAATAACTGATAGAACTGGATTAAGGGCTGTTAATAGGATGACACAGAATTTATACCCTGTGGTAGCAAATCCCTATACCTTACTAACTTGTTTAACACCTGAGCTAACCTGGTTCACTGTTTTAGGCCTAAGAGATGCCTTCTTTTGCCTCCCTATCCACGAAGCCAGCCAGAAAATTTTTGCATTCAAACACAAGCTCACATAGTCCGTGTGCCTGAAGGCTTCAAAATTCCCCACTCCAATTGGAGAACAGCTTGCAAAGACCCAGAGTCCCGGGAAGCTCCACAAGAGGAAAAGAGGCTGTTCAGTACGTGGACGATCTTCTAGTAGCTACTCAGACGAGGGAAGCAGGAGAAGCCTGGACGGTAAGCCTTTTGAATTTCCTCGGACTCCAAGGACGCAGAGTCTCAAAGAAAAAGGCACACGTAGTGAAACAGAAGGTAATCTACCTGGGGTAAGAATTGAGTGCGGAGCAGCAGACTTTAAGGCAGGGAAGCCATATGGCAAACCCTGAAACCCCAGACAATGAAAGAACTCCGAATCTTCTTAGGCATGGCAGGGTGGTGCCAGCTGTGGGTTTATAATTATGGACTGCTCGTCAGACCCCTCTATGCTCTTATTGCCAATGGAAACTGAGATCTCCAGTGGACAAAAGACACCACATGGGCCTTTTGCCAGCTAGAGAGTGCCCTCATGTCGGCTCCAGCTCTGAAAATTCCAGATGTAAGTAAACCATTCTTTCTATTTTTCCACGCAAGGAATTGCCCAGGAAATATTGGCTCAGGACTTGGGCCCATAGTGAAGGGCAGTTGCTTACTTCTCTAAGCAACTAGATGCAACAGCCAAGGGCTGGCCAGGTTGCCTCACAGCTGTAGCAGCAGTTGTGCTGAATATTCAAGAGGCATGCAAGTTTACCCTGGGACAAAAATGACTGTGCTAGTGTCCCACACAGTGTCCGCAGTACTGGAAGTAAAGGGTGGCCACTGGCTCTCACCGCAGAGGTTTCTGAAATACCAGGCCATCATGGTAGAGCAAGATGATGTAGAGATCGTGGTGACTAATATTGTCAACCCAGCTTCCTTTCTCAGCAGAAATCAAGGAGAAGCAGTACACCATGATTGCCTAGAGACCATTGAAGCTACCTACTCCAGTAGCCCAGACTTAAAGGACACTCCTCTGGACGATGCAGAGACCTGGTTCACTGACGGGAGCAGCTACATTGCCAATGAGAAGCGACATGCTGGGTATGCAGTGACAACCTACAGAGAGGTAATAGAGTCTGGACCCTTACCAACAGGGACCTCCGCGCAGAAGGCTGAGGTAATTGCCCTGACCTGTGCTCTGGAAAGGGCAAAAGGGAGGAGAATAACCATCTACACAGACTCGAGATATGCATTTGGAGTCATACATGCACATCTGGAAGGAGAGGGGATTGCTGACCTCACAGGGAAAGAAGAGACAATCCAGCTGTTGGAAGCAGTTCAGCTACCTGGAAAAGCATATTAAGGCACACCAGAGAGTGAGCTTCAAATTGGAGGAAAGAAATGAGCTGGCGGATGGAGAGGCAAAGAAAGCAGCAAAGGGTGAGGTAGAGATTTTCCTCGAAGGTAAGCCATAATACAATAATACTAATCAAAAGACGCGTACAACTGCAAGGGGTGAGCTACAACGAAAAAGAGCTAGTAATCCCTTCCCATTTTCGTGGTTACTAGTGAAGGAAGGGCACTAGAAAACACACTAGGGCCTAACTACTTAAAAGCCTTTTATAGAGTGTGGCTCCTTTCTCAAAATGACCAAGGCTGCCAGTGATACAGAGTGCATTGAAATGAAGTGTTGACTTTGAAGTAGTAATTTCCACAGGCTTTCTAGAACACACATCTGATTGAAACAATCGTTGTATCGTTGTCAGGAATTTATATGCCACTATAACTCAGGTGAGCTGATAATGTGGTCCTTGCCTCCAGACTAACCTCAAAACACCCCCCCGGGCCAAAGCTCGGTCAGACTGGGAGAGGCCATGGGCCTGTACAGCAGTGGCAAATTAACTTTTCAGAACTCCCAAGGAAAGGGGGGTATCAGTATTTACTGGGATTAATAGATACTTTTTCAGGGTGGCCAGAAACATTCCCCACCAGAGCTGTCAAAGCTCAAGAGGTGACCAGATTATTTTTACAAGAAATAATACCACGCTTCAGAGTTCCAGCCATGATATCCTCAGATAAAGAATCACATTTCCTTTCCAAAATAGTGCAACAGATTAGTAGCCATCTGGGCATAGATTAGGAACACTTCACACCCCATACCACCCCCAATCAAGCGGCCAGGGGGAGAGAATGAATCATTTGATTAGGCAGCAAATCATAAGACTGGGGCAAGAAGTTAATCTACCCTAGCCCAAGTTCTTCCACTAGCACTATTGCAAATTCAAACTAAACCCTGAGCTAAAGGAATGCTGAGTCCATTTGGAATGCCTTATAGAAGACCATATAGAATACAAAGGGAATGTCCAGAATGTCCACCTACATGGTGGCATTAAGCAAACAGCTCAGAGTAATTGAGAAACATGTGGCTGGAACTCGGAGCAGGGAGTTAGACAGCCTGGGGATGATGTATATGTTAAGTCTCTTACAGAGAAGACTTCGGAACCACAGTGGGACAGACCACTTCAAGTACTTCTCACTACCTTCACTACAATCAAAATCAAGGAGCAGAATGCCTGGATCCATCACTCTCGGGTGAAGAAGGCCCAGAAGCCCCTTCAGGAGTGACACCAGCAGACAATGAACTGAGACTAAAACGTACTCGGGCAAAATGAGTATATTGCGGTCGGGAGTAGTTCATACTTTAGTTTACAGAATTGTTTTGTACGGAATTATAACTGAAGTTTTAGAACTAGAGAGTACCTCTACCCAAAGCAATGCTTAATGGCCTTGGTCCCTGGCATTTAATCAGTATACTGGATCCATGGGAAAACCTTCTGAGATAAAAGATTTAAACATATCTACTGTAGTAATCCATGAGAATCAGGTATGTGAGGAGCAAGAATGGCAGGAACAGGAACTGTGGACACTTCAAGGAATCAGAGGAGAAGAAATCAAAGTAGGGTGCCAGGTCATCAATAGGGTAGCTTAGGAGAGACCAGATGTAATTAGTGTCTGAATCTCCCCTGGTGTATATGAACACCAGGAAGTCTGTGATAACCTAATCAGTTTCCTTAGGTCATTTTCCAAGCTAGTTGGCCGAACACCCCGGCAATGGCTGGTAAAGGGTGCTGAACTGCAGGTGGTGAATTAACCCAAGCAAGGAAGGTGATTTCCTTTATTTATAGCTATCCCTTTTCCTACTGAGATTTGGATCAGTGATTGTCCCAGTCTGAGGCGGTTGGATTCTGCTTAAAAGAGGTAGAGAGAGAGACCCCTCCCTCAGAGCTCAGCAGCAGGCTGTAGGATTTTGAGCATCACTTTTGTGCTGAGTGTTTCAAGTAGCAGAAACCTGATCCCAGTTTCTTCTGAGGCACTGCAATGGATTTCCCCTTCAGTATTTACTTGAGGCTTGGACCTGAAATCTTTCTACCCAAATCCCATATGTTCCAGCCAGTTTTATTCTTATCTGTTTGACAAATACTGTTATCTTCTGCCCTGAACACAGTCCACAGCTTGATCTTAGCTAGGGGCAAGGTGGGTGAGGTTCTGTAGACCAGGAGAGACATTCCTGCTTGCCACACATCTGGGAAATCAGGTGCTTTGGAGGGGGAAGGAGAGGTTAGATTCCCTGACGTCTCTACATTTCAGAACAAACATCTGCCTCAAGTATGACCTAAACCTCTGTCAGATACACTTGTGAAGTGTGTCTGAATTTGCAGTGTGAGCCCAACACGTCCCTCTGGCAGGGAGGGATAGTCATGAACAGAAAGCAGTTCCTGTTCCCCATAACAAACATCTAACTGGCATATTAGAGACAAGATTAGAAGTTTTAAATGGAATTGATTCAGAAATACTGATTAATAAACTGGTCACTGCAGCAGGTAGCCTAACAAAATTGAAGCAGCCTTTATAGTAATCTCTGTTGGCATTAGGAACTAGCCAGTGACAGATTTCAAAAGTACTGCCAAAGTAAGGAAGTATGAAAAGGCCGGGGACCAAGACCACAAGTTGATAGTAGAAGCACTTAGTACAGTTCAAGATAATGTGTCTTAGCTTTCAGTTGTAAACAAGCACAGTTATAGATGCAAGCAACAGCAGCTCTGATCATATGGGAAAGGGGTGAAGGTAATTTTCCAGCTGAAATTGTGTGGGACAATGCAATTGATTTTGAAAGGAAGTTTCAATCCTGGTGGACTATGGTGAATTTCACCTATGATCCTGTTTCTAATGTGGCCACTGCCTTTGTGCTTACCATATGTAATGCCACTGTTTATGTTATCCATCCCACCATTGCCCTAGGATTAAACCATGAAAAAACAATATCCTTCAGAATAAAGAGTGTGGGCACAAAAGATGAATGAAAAGTGGCAGACAGTAAACTTAGAATCCTGCATTACTAGAGAACAGATGGGATTCATTTGTGAAAGCAATACTGTTAATGCCCAAGATGTGTGTTTGGACACTGAACAGTGTATTTGCCACTTTGAAATTCATCCAGTCACTACTGACCAGAAAACTGTGCTCGTATATACTGGAAAAGGGTGTAGGCTTGAGAATTGCTTGTGCTGCTGTACAAATTGATAGCAATGATGTTATTCTGTCTAGTAGAAACCATTCTAATTTCTGTATTTGTAATTTTGTTAAGATTATTGGGTGTGATTTTTTGTATTTGGTACCAGTAACATCCCACCAGCTGATTAAAGCCAATTACACACTGTATCAGACTACCACCTACCCCTATTGAGATGAACCTTACATTAGTGAAACAATTAATTAAGCACCAAGACCTATTGGAAGGCTTCAAAGAAATCCAAGAAAGTGGAAAGAAAACCTTAATTACAGTCCAACATGATACAAAGGAGATAACCAGAGTTCTACAAAGAATAAAACAAAGTATGGATCATCACTGGTGCGATGTGATCTTTGGGTGGTCACCAACTGCAAATGGAATCTTTAATAAGTTGTACCACCCCATTGTAGTTTTACTAATATTAGTTGGGATAAGCTTAGGATTATCTATTATATTGTTAATTTGGAACTGGAGAATGCTACAACGAATAGCTGTACTAACATCTTTGTCAAACGTACATGGTGAAGCACTAAAAGACACTTATTGTCGTGAGGGTTTTCATTAAGTAAAAGAATTTACTTATTTTCTAGGAAAGGGGGGAATGAGACAGAGTAAAGATCCATTCTGAATTAGGTGAAGTGTCTAAGAAAGGTGAAAAGTCTGTGAGGCCAAAGCTGAAGGAAAAGCTCGCATGCCGAGACAGCAAGGAGACAGAGAAAGAAAAACAGAAAAGACCACGAGGTCAATTTGCCCCGGCCTAGAAATTCCTTTGATAAAGAAGAACTGGTGCTAAATGTCACGCGGAATGAATATGTATGAACCTATTGTGAAACTGTATGAATATGCATTTGGAAGGGGGATAAAAGGAGACCTAAAGTCTTCAGGGGTACGCTTGCCTTTTTGGGGAGGCTTGCATCCAGAGCGCGTCATAATAAAAGCATACCGGGCTTTACAACTTTTATGAAGTTGTGAGGTTTCTTCTTTTCTCCGCAAAACACCTGCACAGCATAATTCCAGCAATATGCTGGCACTGAAAGTTCACATTTGGCAATTTCCTGGTGGTGGCACATTCCCCACCCAGATCTCATGTGCGCTTGCACTGCCAGTGCCCACATCTGGCAATTTCCCTCTTCTGGCACCACCCATGTCCAGCAATTTGCTGGCCAAGAAAGCTAAAACCTGGCAATTTCCCCTTGCCAGCACCGCCCAATCTGGAGTTTGCTGGCAGCAGGATCCCAAGAAAGAAGGAAGGAAAGAAGGAAATAAAAGAGGAAGGCATCCAGATCCAGTCCTTCCTGGAGCCTGAAATGGGCTGTTTGCTGGCACTGCCAGTGCCCAGATCTGGAAATTTCCCTATTTTGGCACAGCCCAAGTGCAGCAATTTGCTGGCACAGAAATCCAAAACCTGTGGCAGCTTCCTGCTACTGGGTCTGGCACCACCCACATCTTGTGTTTCATGTAACCAGAACCCAGATTTGGAAATTTCCCAGTGCCAGCAGAGCCCAAATCTGGCAGATTTCTGTCGCTGGCAATGACACCACCCACATCTGCTGGCAGCACCAGTGCCCCGATCTGAAAACTTCCTGGTGCTGGCACAGCCCAAGTCCAGTGATTTGCTGGCACAGAAAGCCAAAATTTGGAAATCTGCAGGTTCTGACACCAGCACCATCCAGATCTGGTGTTTTCTGGGACTGCCAGTGCCCAGATTTGGAAATTTCCCGGTGCCTTCACAGCCCACGTCTAGCAATGTGGTTTTAGCTAGCTTAGGAAGAAAAGTTCCTTGGACTGTGACTTTCCTTTTTCTTGGAACTGTTTAAACCTGCTCTGGACTGAAAACCCAGACAAACACTGGCAGCTCACACCTGTGGCCCCCCGAGCTCTGGGACGCTGCATTCCAGCACCAGAGGGACTTAGAAGAGACCGAGTGAGCCAACTACAACCCACAAAAAGGACTTTCTGAATTTGCCATCTCTTCAGCACTGTCAGAGGTTTTATTTAATGTTGTTCATTTTTCATGCTTGCGAATACTTTACTTGTTAAATAAACTGGGCTTTTTTTCACTTTTCTCCAGGAAAGTCTTTTCCTGAACTAGTAGGGGGAGGGACTGCTTGAACTTGCTTTCTAGATGGACCCCTTTTGGAGATTTCCTCCCAAAATTTGCCCTAAACCAGCACAAACAGTCATCATGAAAATTTCACCAGTGACATAATTTCCTGGTGGCAAATCTTGTGACAGAAGCTTGACCTTGTTCTCCATGAGAGATTCTTGGGAAGAGCAGACAGGAGAAAATTCCTGGAAAACTGAAACAGCATTCCAGAAGGGAAATGAAAATGAAGGAAACAATCCAAGATGTTTTCCTCTGTTAATTTCTATGCTCCCCTTTTCCATGTTGCACTACCTCTCCATCCAGTAATTCCAGATGCACCTCACCTCTAAGATTGGTGACTTAGGGATTTTTAGACACTTTAAAATACCATGAGCCACACACAGTTTTCCTTCTCCTGTTTTTACTGGAAAGCAACACTGGAGATGTAAGTGTGGTGCTTGGGTCAGGTAGGAATCCTACCCCAAGGGAAGGTGGCCCAACAGTGTTTGACCCTCAGCAAGGACAATGCACAGCAGCGAGCGAGGGGATCGCTGTGCCAGTGCGCAGGAGTCAGGGCTCTGCATCCGGGCTCAAGGCTGCAAAGTTCCCGTGTTTGGGCAGACGGAGGGGCTTTCCCCGGGGCGCGCGGGGCTCGAACGTGGGGCTCGTGGGGCGAGCGGGGAACGGACATGGGGACGAACGGCCCCGGTGCTTCAGTTGCAGCGGCGGCAGCGGCGGCAGCAGCAGCGGCGGCAGCAAAAGCAGATATTCTCCAACACTCTTTCTCTTTCTTTCTCTCTCTCTCCCTTTCCCGCGGTCGGGCACCTTTCTCTCGGGGTCCCTTGCCCGGCGTCCCTCTCCTCTCCTCTCCCAGCCTCTATTTACCCTGCCTGGCTGGGCCATGCCCCCGGCCCGCCCCCGGCCCCGGGCGGGGCTGACCCGAGCCCGGCCCCGGCCGTCCCGCCGCGGTCTCGCCTCCGCCCGGCTCTGGCCGTACTGGCGGTGGCGCTGCTGGGCGGGCATCAGTGCCTGGTGCGGGGGCGGCATCGCCGCCCTTCGGCTCCGCCTGGCCCGAGCCCGGCCCCGGACGTGACGCAGGGTCCCGTCCCGACCCCGGCCCCGGCCTCGGCCCCGGCTTCTCCCGGGGCTTGCGGAGGACACACGCGGCGCGGCCGCTCCCGCCGCCTCCGCTGCGGTTTCCCCGGCCCGAGCTCCGCCTCTCGGCAGCGCGGCCGCCGGCCCCGAGCCTCCTGTGCCGCGTTCCGAAGAGCGAACGCCGGGGCATGGCCGACCCGGGGCGGGTGAGGGGCGCTCGGGGGCCGTTGCTGGCCCCGGGCCGAGCGCTGACAGCCGCGTCCCGCCCGCAGGGAAAACGCAGCAGGGCCTGAAGGAGCAGTACAGGCTGGGTTCGCTGCTGGGGCGCGGCGGCTTCGGCAGCGTATTCGCGGCCACGCGGCTCTCGGACGGCGCCCCGGCGGAGGAAGAGGAGAAGGGCAGAGGATGGGGCTGGGCAGGGCAGGCGGCGAGCTGAGCCCGCTGCTCCCCTTGACTTGCAGGTGGCCATCAAAAGGGTTCCACGGAACCGCGTCCTGCACTGGGGTGAGCTGGTGAGTGAGCGGGCCAGCAGCCGGGGCTGCCGGCCGGGGATGAGCCGAGGCCTGGCAGGGTGGGAGCTGCCAGGACGCCCCGAGGGAGAGCGGGCGTGGGGCCAGCGCAGGGCGCAGAGCATCCCGGGCTGGCTGAGGGCTTCACGAGCCCCGGCATGGCATCAGCCCCACTGACGGCATCGTGCTCCTCCCGCAGCCCGACGGCACCAGCGCACCCCTGGAGATTGTGCTGCTGGCCAAGGTGTCCACTGGCTTCCCTGGTGTGGTCCAGCTGCTGGAGTGGCTCGAGCTCCCCAAGGACATCTTGATGGTGCTGGAGCGGCCAAAGCGGTGTCAGGACCTGAATCGTTTCATTGGGGCACGGCGGTTCCTGCCCGAGGAGGAGGCGCGGGAGCTGTTCCGCCAGGTGCTGGAGGCCGTGCGGCACTGCACCAGCTGCGGGGTCCTGCACAGGGACATCAAGCCAGAGAACATCCTGGTTGACCTGGACACTGGGCAGGCCAAACTAATTGACTTTGGCTGTGGCACCTACCTGCTAGACACAGTCTACACTCACTTTGCAGGTGAGCCCACGCAGGGCTCCTGGGCCCAGCATCTCATGGCCCAACATCTCCCAGCCCAAGCTGGCTGTGGCAGCAGGGATTCTCTCTTTTGCGGCCCTTCATGGCACTGAGTCTTCAGCTGAGTTTCTTTTGAAACTCAGGGCTGAGTGGGTAGCCATCTTCCAGCCCTGCAGGCAGCCTTTGCCCCCCACTCTGCCCAGAACTGGTGCTGGGGCAGCCAGCCCAACAAAAACACCCGTGGGTGGGGGTAGCAGAGAGGGGGGACCGGAACCTGTGCCCAGCCGGTTTGGTGTGCAGGTGAGAAAGGGCTTGGACTGCTCCACTCACCTGGTCTGTTGGGGTTCCTAATGTTTTTTGGGGCAATGCAGGCAGGGAGGATGAGAGCATGGTTTTTCCCAGCACTGGGTGGGTTCTTCCTTGTTATGGTCAGGCCTTGCCAGGGCTTCCACTGCCCCCTTGAAATACTAGAGGTTTCTTTTCCAACCCCAAGTCTGTACACAAGTCCCAGGTGCTGATGAGAGGGCAATGCTCACCCTGTGTGCCTCTGAGGCAGCCCCCACATGCCCAGGGATGCTGGGGCCAGGCTCTGGGAGCAGCAGCATCCCCCTGATGAACTCCATCTGTATTCCATAGGAACACAGTCATACAGCCCCCCGGAATGGACCCACTTTGGCTGGTACTATGGCAAGCCAGCTACCATCTGGTCCCTGGGCATCCTGCTGCACCAGATGGTCTGCGGGGAGCACCCTTTCAGGAGTTGCCAGAACATCAGCTGGGACCATCAGCTCTCACTGCCACAACGGCTCTCTCAAGGTGGATCCTCATCTCTGGGCATGGGGGGAATCCCAGTGCTGGGAGACAGCAGTGGACTTGTGAGCATCCTGCACTGGCAGCTGCTGAGGAGGTGGCACATGTCCTGCTCTCCTCCAAAACAGAGAGTTGATGGGAAAGTTCAGGCCGAGCTTTGAGCACATCCAGCATGGCCTGGGCATTGGAATGGTGGGGCAAAGCCGATAGGAGCCTTCTCTAACTAACTGGTGGTTTCTGGTTTCTCTGCCCAGAGTGCCAAGATCTGATCAGGCGGTGTTTATCCATGCTGGACTTGGAAAGGCCCTCATTAGAAGACCTGTTCTGTCATCCTTGGATGCAGGATATTCATCTGCCCTAGAAGAAGGGAGAGAGCCACAGGCACACTTTGATCCAGGACCCTGGTAAGTTCCAGCTCCACACATGCCTTGGCAATCAGAAGCAAAGGAACCCAGCCCTTTTTGTGCTGCCTGTGTCACTGCACCGGGGTCATGGGATGGGAACACACAGCCCTTGTGCTGGAGCTGAGCTGCTCTGCCCAGCCCTGGTGGCTTCCATCCAAGCTGGTTTTCTTGTCCTGGTTCCCTGACAGCTGGGGCCCTGGGCAGAGCCCTGAGAGCCTGGTCTGCCCCCAGGGAAGGAGAAGGAGCCCCTGGAGAAGCTGTACCGGGTGGGGATGCTGCTGCTGGAGAGAGTGAGGATGACACCAAGGATGACAAGCTCTTCCTCAGCCTGGCCAGCTGAAGATGATGGAGTTTGATTCTGGCACCTTCTTCAAAGCCAGGCTCCACAGTGAATTTGCAGATGAGTCCACATGCAGGGGGATGCTCTCCGGTTTGGGCATTGCCCAGCCTGGCTGGGAACCAAAGGCTTCCCCTTTGCTGGGGCAGATGCAACTCATTCTTCAGTGGCTACCCAGCTGCTTTTGGCAGGGCTGGGAGGATGGGCTGGGGTGGGTATGAAATGGGAGTGGGCTCCTGGCCCTGCCAACAGCCCCCAGCACCCACCATGCCCCTAGCTGTGGCTGGGGCTGGGGCAGCCAGCCTGACACAAACCAACCCCCATGGTGGGAGCAGAGATGGGACTCCAGAACCTGTGCACAGCTGCTTTGCTGTACAGGAAAGGAAGGACTTGGGCTTCTCCACTGCCCTTGTTTGCTTTGGGGTCACCGTGATTTTGGAGGGCAGTGCAGGGGGGAAGAGAGAAAGTGTGGGCTTCCCTCACCCATTGCTGGGTTTTTCCCTAGCATGTGGGGGTTTGGCCTTCCTCAAGGCCCTGACAGAGATAAGAGTTTTTACTGTTTTTCTTGTTTTCTCTTTTTGTCTCTAATCTCTTTTCAATAATGTGTTGTTTGTTTTTCCAGAGGAATCATTCCAGGTGGTCCAGTGTGGATGGGGAAGTGCTGGGGAGCAGCTGTGGCGTGGATGGGCTGTGCCCTTGGAGAAGGCTGAGGCCATGGTTTGGGAGCAGCTTTTCTTCCAGCCGTGGCTGGTGTGAGGTGGGTCCCTGTGTGCTTGGCAGGGTGGGATCAGAGCTTTTGGGAGCTGGCAGCGGGCAAAGGAGCATCCTGCTCTGGGCAGCTGCTGAGGGCTGGATGTGCCCTGGCTGGCTGCAGGGTGGGCACATGTGCTGCCCTCCTGCTCTGTGCCAAAGGCAGCAGGGATGGGCAGCTCTGGGCACAGCTCTGGGCACAGCCAGCATGGCCTGGGCACCGCAGGCCTTGGCACAAGGGCACAGGAGCCCTCAGCTGACGGGCACTCTCTGCTTCCTCTCCTTGCAGCTGGGCTCTGTGGGTGCTGAGGCTGCTCTGGGCTCTGCCAGGGCTCTGCTGGGCTCAGCCCTGGGCCCAGCTGGGCTGGCTCTGCCCTCACATTGCTCCGACAGCTTTGCATCAGACGAGCCTGTTGCGAGCACAGCGCCTGAGCTTTCTGCTTTGGCAGGTGAGTGAGACTCTGCTGCAGGCCCAGAGATTGCAGCTGGGGACACACATCCAACTGGCAAGGACCCAAACTCTCCACAGTCCCAGCTGAACACCCGGATCTGTACAGGGTGTTTTGTGCGTCCCATTCTTCCTTTTTGATTGGCTGGAATTGTGCAATTGCACTTTCTTCCTCCTCTAGAAGTGCCACGAGTGGGCCAAAGCTGGCGAGTGGGCCATGCTCCTGAGGCAGTGCAGTCTGGAGCTAATGGATGGAGAATTGCCCTTCTGCACTGCCAAACAAGAGCAAAAAGCCGTAAGTGAGACTTTGTGTGTCTAAGAAATCCCTGACAGTTTCAAAAGGAATGTGCAGCTCATTTGCAGGGTGAGAAGGAAGGTAATCTTCTAAAGGATTTGGGGTTTGACAGTGTTTCCATTCCCAGTCCTGCTTGGAGCTGGGAGGGCACAAAGCAATTTCCTCTTGCTTTGACCACAAATTCAAATACCAATATTGGAAACAAAGCCCAACATATTTTAAGAGGCTTTTGAGGTCACAAAGATGGATGCATGCCATCAGCGCATTTACAATGTAAATAACTGAGTTGTCTTTTTAAAATGATCATTTACCTCTTAATGCAAAGAATGTAACTTGGCATTTATGTTTTGTTTTTTTTCATTAATTCTATGGGGTTTTTTTCACTAACACTTGGATTTTATTCTTATCTTTTATGATTTATCAATTTTTTTTCCTTTTTCCTTTCCTTTCCTTTAAATAGAAAACCTGTCCTATCAAAGGAATGTCCTTTGCTCCTGATTCCCGTGTGGAGCAGCTCCCTTCCTGCTGGCTGAGCTGCTCAGGCAGAGCCCGGCAGCTCCTGGCCCTGCAGGGCTGAGGCTTTTCCCCGTTGCTGGGCACAGACTGATAGAGCAGCACTGATGAACATGGGCACACAGAGGGACCAGCAGCAGCTGCCTTTGGCCACCTGAGGCTCCAAGGCCCAAACTCTGAGCAGCCAGGGCTGGAAGAGACTGGCAGGATCTGATCCCTGACTCTGGGCAGACAGGGCTGCACAAATGACCCCACAGCAGCAGCAGCAGCAGATGGAGCTGACTTTGAGCACAGCCCCTGCCCCTCTTCCCTCCCGTGTGCAGCGGTGTCACAGCAGCCTGAGGCACCTGGGAGCCCCCAGGGCCAGCAGGGACTGGACATGGCAGCCCTGGGCTCCTGGAGGCTGTGCAAGGAACGGAGCTGGGCACTCCCTGTCCATGGGGAGCTTCCAGATGGAAAAGGCTGCTGTGCCCAGGCAGCTCCAAGGGCACAGAAAGGAGGCTCTGGAGCACTGGATCTGTGCCAGTGCCACAGTCCTGGGCAGCAGCCAGCAAGCCCTGGGGGAACAGAGGGCACAGCAAGAGGGACAGAACCAGGCAAGGGCAGAGACTGGAGAGAGTCTCTGGGAGCAGGAACAGCTGCTCCATTGCACTCTTGGAGAAAGCTCTTGGCTGGTTCAAAGCAGTGAAAGGTGTGAAGGGCAGAGGAGGAGGCCACAGCAAACAATGCTCCTGTTTGCACAGCCTCCCCTCTCCGTGTCCCAGAAGGAATTGCACGGACTGTGTTCTTCTCTCCGAGCCGTCTCGTTCAGCATGAGCAGCTCAGCACCAGGAGCTGAAGGAGCTGAAGCCTCAGGCCACAGGAGCTGGGCAAGAGGGAACTTTTGGAGCAAAGGAATGCTGCTAAAATAGCCCCAGCTGAACGCAGTGGATAGAATCATGGAATCACAGAATCCTTTCTGTTGGAAAAGCCCTCTGAGCTCACCAAGTGCAGCCGGTCACCCAGCAGTGCCAAGCCCAGCACTAAACCACGTCCCTGAAGTGCCAAGGCCTGGACACCAGCCCTGAGTGAGGCCTGGACAGCAGGCCCTGAGCCAAAGGTGGCCTCTGGATGAAACTTCCAAGCAAAGGTTATCTTTGTATCTGCTCCCTGATGAAATATGCATGGTCATTAGCACTGTGATAGATGTAGCCACTCCTCAGTGAAACATGTATTGACCTTTGTTTATTTAGAAGCCAGACAAGGCCATGAAATCTGACATCTGGCCTTGTTTGGGGCTGTATGGTCAAAGTCAGCTCCCTTGGTTCCTCCTTGAGCCCTGGCCGGGCTTTGGGAGGCACCTAAGAGGAGTATGAAAGCAGATGTTGCCATACGAGCAGTGCTGTCAGTTTGTTCATTCAGCACTGTCAGAGCTGGGCCCTCTCCCAGCGGGGTTGGAGCCTCACCTGGGGCTGGAGGCACCTGCAGGAATTCCCAGTGCCCAGGAGTGGCTTTACAGCCCTTGGCTGTGACAGCTTCCCCAGCTGCTGTGTGGGTCTGGGGGATGGTAAAGGCTGAGGGTAAATGCTGCTGGATCTTTGTTAATCACTGCAGGCAGTCTTTGGTGGGGATGGTTGGGTGCATTGCTGAGCTGCTCCTTTTGTGATTCTTTGCTGCTCTGAACTGCAGGAAATGACACTGATTCCTTCAGCTGGAGTCTGTGGCTTTGGTGCTGACCCTGCCCACTGGTAAAACAAAACTGGCACAGTCTGGCCAGATCCCAACAAAATGTCACTTGTTCAGTGTCAATGTGAGGAATCAGTGCCATCAGAAATTGCCAGCTGGGAAGCCCTTCCCTGGAGTTCCCTGGCTCTGGAGTGGGCTGAGGTCGGAGCCCCTTGTGAGCAGTGGGGCAGTTGGGTAAAAGAAGCTGCACCCCTGGATGGCTTCAAATGCACCCAAAAATTGCAAATGGAAAAGGAAAAGACCTTGTGGGTTTAGGCAGACAAAGATGAATTTGTTAAGAGTACATTGGAAACAGCACCTTCAGAAGGAACAATGATTGTTGGAATGCTCCCACATAGAGCAACAGAAGAAGGTTCTAATCTGGAGCTCAGATGCATTTGTGCAAGTGAAATAATAATATAATAAATAACTATATATATATATATATTTATAGGATAATAAGACCTTAATATATATATTTATCTTTTATATATGTCCATATCAATCTATATCTATATTTCTTTATCACTGTCTACATATAAAATTATCATAATGTGAAGTAGTGCTGACAATGCTAATTTGGTAGCTTTGGGTGCTGAGGGATGTAACACTGAGTACCCTACAGAACAGGATTAGCCAGGACCTTAATGTCAGTGGCCAACTTTGTGAGATTGTATACAATGAAAAAGGAGGAAGGGAAGAAATTGGCTATTTTTACAGGGTTTGCTGATACTGTGAAGCAGAGTGCTTTGTCTGTTCCTGTGAAAAATACAGTGATTAAGCCTGCAGGGTTTTTCATGTACCACAGTATGCACAAGCTGCAGGACTGGTTGAACAGGTTGTTAAAAGAGCAGTTGGAAAAATGAGGAGATGGAACCTTTGCCCATGGAGAACCCATCTCCCAGATGTGCTCCATGCCCTTCGCAGTGGTCCACGGGGGAAATGGAAACGCCCTGGCTGTGCACGGCTGCCCCCAATTTGCAAATCCAGCCATGGGCAGTGAGACTTGGGCTGCCTGGGAAATTGTTCTGGCTGTGATTGCCCCTGGCAGGGCCAGCCCAGAGGCTGCAGGGCTGGGCCTTCATGCATTGGAATTAATGAGAAGTTCAAAGCAAATGAGAGCTATCAATACCAAAACAGGAATTCGGATTCCTCCAGGACACTTTGCTTTGGTAACTGCTCCCTTCGAGCTTGGCCTTGCAAAGTGTTCCTGTCATGGCAGGAGGAATTGATGCAGAATATTAAGGAGAAATTACAGTAATTCTGTTAAACAATAGTGACCAGGATTGGATTATTCAACCCCATGACAGGGTAGCACAATTACTGATCTTGCAATTTTTAGGACGATTTTGCAAAAAGGAGATCCACCTCCAGTCACCACCGTTTGTGGAGATAAAGGGTTTGGATCCAGCAGCCCTGATAATGGAGCCAGAGTGTGGGTCCGGAGGCCAAATGGCCCTCCCGAGGCAGCTGAAGGAGCAGCTGCTAGGAAAGACAACTCTGAGTCCTGAACCCTGGGAAGGAACAATGGGAATGTGCCCCTGCAGCCAGGGATTCTGTGTGAGAACAAGTAGATCTGACAGGATATTGTTTTACACATCCTGCCAGACCAAATCTCCCTGTTTGCCCCAAGGGCCCCTTTGGAAAATGCTCTGATCCACGGGGCTCCATGTGAAGGCTGCTGTGAAACTGAGGGACTTGCACAGGAATTCCATCCAGGAGCCTGGGTGCCCCTCAGGGACTGGGACCCGGCCCCTTCCAGCCAGAGGGGAAAGGGCCCCCCAAAGCCTTGTTAGCCACAGACAGCATGGTAAAGCTGAACAGCAAAGGGCCTGGGGGCATTATTCTGGAATTAAAAAGGTGCCAGCTCCATGGACAACAGAATTCTTGTTCCTAACTCAAATGAGATTGAGAAAAAAACAATGAAGAACAGTGTCACTAAAGTACTGCTGATGTCTGTAAGGTATACCTTGATTGTCAGCCAGAATCTTTGTCTGCCACAAACACCTCTGGTGTTTCACCAAGGGATTGGTCATCAAAATGTAATGATGAGTTATGATGGATTGCTGAGCTTATCCTTTTGTAATTCTTTGCTAATGATGATGTGCTTTGCTGAGCTTATCCTTTTGTAATTCTTTGCAGCTGTGCATGATATAAATGACACAATTCCTTCAGTTGGTGTCTGTGTCTTTGGTAGTGACCCCGGGCCCTGGTGAAACAGGGCCCCCTCTTGCCCAAGTGTTCCCTGGGAAGGCAAAAACCCTCCCTCCAAAATTCCCCCCTTCCTCCCTGTTCCCCCCTTCATACCCTGAGCATGATGTGCTCTGGTCTGGGGTATGCCCGGGATCAGTTGGGGTCCCCTGTCCTGGCTGTGTCCCCTGCCCAGCTCCCCCGCAGCCCCAGCCCCTCCCCAGCGTGGCTGGACGAGGGGCAGGACAGGCCTTGGCTGTGCTGCAGCTCAGCAAGAGCAAAACCATCTCTGCGTGCTCAGCCCTGTGCTCAGCACCCGGCCCAGCAGTGTCTCAGTGCCAGGGGCTGTGCCCTCAGTCCCTGACAGGGGTTTCCATGGCAACTGCCAGGCCAGGTGACCCAGGTGTCCCCCCCAGTGCCGGTTGCCATGGAAACAGTGCCCAGCCCTGCCCCTTTCTGTCTGGCTGACCTGGCCTTTGGCCCTGGCAGTGCCGGTGGCTGCTGGTTCCTGGTGCCAGAGCGGCCAGCGTGGCGCAGGGCAGGTGGCCCTGGCACAGCCCCCAGCAAGGGATCCCCTCTGGCTCTGGGCACTGACACCAGCCCTGAGCAAGGGCCCAGGGCAGCTTTCCATAGCCACCAACCATCACAACGGTTCTGGGCATTGGTTGCCATGGCACCAAACCAAGGACCAGTCCCCCTGGCCGTTGCCATGGCACCTGGTGGCACCAAGGAGTGTCACTGCAATTGTACCTGGAACAGCCCTGGCAGCGCTTTGTCCTGAGGGTTGCCATGGCAGCCAAGGGCTGCAACAGCTCTGCAGGCAAGTGGCCATGGAACCTGGCTGCAGAAATGGCTCCTTGGGCTGGTTTCCAAGGAAACCTGAACTGATGGGGGTTGCCATGGCACCCAAACCCAGCAGTGGGGTCCTTGCAGTGTCCATGGCAACAGTCCCTTGCAATGGCACCACTGCATGTTGGGATGATGATCTACCCTCACAGCTGGCCCAGGGCAGGTCTGGAGTGCTCCTGGTGGCAGCTTGGGCTTGGCACACACTTGAGGAGGATGTCTGTTTGCAATGGGGAAACTCAGGAGTTTTAGATTGCTTCAAAAATCAAAGAAGGAAAATCCGTCTTTGGCTGTGTGCAGCCACTTCTCCAAGCAAAGCAGGTTCCAGGTGAGTGAGGAGAGAGACGATGGGCTTGGGGAATATGGAGCAAGGTTGTCCACACTGGCTCAGAGCTCAAGGCACCACTTCTCTGAGCAGGCCAGGGCTCCTTAGGAGAGTCCCTGGATCAATATCAGTCACTGAATGCTGCAATCACCTCTTGTGTAATAAGAACAGCAATAAAAAGACACCCTTTAAAATAGGACTACATATTTCCTGGAAGCTCTTTGAACTATTTCTCCATAACTGTCAAAGGAAAACCTCCTAATGAACTACACTGGAGCAGAGGGAAATCAAGGCAGAGCCAGGGTTTGTCAGGACTTGCTTGATCCTCATGAGCCTCACTGTGCATTTGGAGTGAGCCCTTGAACCTCAGGGCCTGGGAGGAGATTGCACAAACCTTGCCAGGAATCAAAGGCAGAGGAAACACCCCAAGTGTCTCCAGGCATTCATGGCTCCCTCTGAGGTCCCTCTCCAACACAGGCTCCTCATGGACTCCTTGGAGGAGAGAATTTGTGGCCAGGATGGCACAAAAACCTCTCAGAGAGTGTGGAAAGAAAAATCTAAAGTACCTTCAACACCTTGAGTGTCTCAAAGCATTAATGAGCCCCATTTCGTGTCAGTACAAAGCTCTCCAGGGACTAATTAACGCAGATAATTGGGGCCATGATTGGACAAATATCTCCCAGAGTCTATCCCAAGGGAAACACCAAGTACCTTAAAAGAACTGAAGTACCTTGAAGCATTTATGAGCCCCACTGAGTGGTGTTACTGACAAAGCCTCTCTAAGGACTAATTGCAACACATAATTGGAGGCCATGACTGCACAAAGCTCTCAGAGACTCCAAGGCAAAAGCAAAACCCAAAGTCCTTTGAAAAACCTGCAGTCCCTGGGAGCATTCAGGAGCCCCCAGGACCATTCCTGAGCAAGGCTCCCCAGGGACTCCTTCCAGCAGATCCTTGAGGCCACTGGGATGTGGGCTAGGGGGGAAGCTGAGGGCAGGACAAGGGGCTGACAGTGCCCAGCCTGGCTGGGGCTGTGCCAGGAGGCCCCAGGGCCTCAGGACAAGGTGTCTCCTCACAGCCCTTGGTGGCACAGACCCTGCTGTGCCCCAGGGCACCAAGAACTGGCTTCTCATTGTCCCCAGCTGCCATCAGTGCCTGCAGCTCTCTGCTCTTCCTGGGGCCTGGGGACACTTTCTCTGTCGTGTCCCTAACAGGGATCTCTTCAAAGTACAAGAAACTTCAGTGTTTCAATAGAACTGAGTTCTTGAGGGTTCTTGAAGGTTCTGTGACATCCCAGAGCTGGCTGAGACATCACAGACCTGGCTGTGACATCACAGAGCAGGGTGTGAGGCCATAGAGCAGTGTCAGCCATCACAGAGGGTGGCTCTGAGGCATCAGAGAGTGGGTTGTGACATCACCTGGTGGCTGTGTAACATCATAGAGCAGGCTGTGACATCACAGAACAGATTGTGACATCACAGGGTGACTTTGTGACATCAGTCTTCTGCGACGTCAGAGCACTGCTGTATGAAATCACAGGGTGACATGGAGTTGGCTCTGTGACATCACAGGGTCAGTGTGATATCACAGGGTCAGTGTGACATCACAGGGGCTGTGTGACATCACAGGATGCTGTGTGACATCACGGGGGCTGTGTGAGGGCACTGGGGAGGTCACTCTGCCCCGGCCCCCCTCACAGTTCCCCCCAGAGCAGTCCAACCCTGCTCGTGCACAGCGGGGTCCCCTGTCCCCCGGGTCCCCCCGCTCCCGGCCCCGCAGCCTCCCCCAGAGGATGTTCCACGAGATCGACCCCAGAGCCTGACATGGGGATGGGGTGCCAGGGCCCTGGGGGTGGCACAGGGGGACAGGGACCCCCCGGCAGCGTCCCCGTGTCCCCCAGGGCCAGAGCCTGGGCCAGGGCTCCTTCACCATCATGAATGAGGGCTTGAGAGCACTGAAAAAATCCCCAGTAAGGGATCAGCCAAAACCAGATTTAATATAAAGGAACAGCAGCGCAAAGTTCCTTGGCAAGAGTCACTCTTCTCCTGACTGGGCACTTCAGGCACACCAAGGAAACAAAGGAACAACAAAACCAAACAGAATTTAGGCAATCAAACCAGAAATTACCCGAGAACTGTCCCTGTGTGTGTGTGTGTGTGTGTGACACAAGGACAGCAAGGGCAAGGATAAAAGGAACATGGCCTGAAAGCTTAACAGAGCTCAAACTTAACAGGACTTTACTAATACATTAACCTTAACTGATACTTTAAACCTCACAGTTTAGCAAAAGAGCAGAGTATAACAGCATGTAACCTAACTTAAACCTATGATTTTGCATATTAACAGAGGAATAACACTTAACAATACTGAACTTAACATATAACTTATACTAAAGGTAACCGCTTAGCAAAAGAAAACCTCTCAGCAGCATTTAACTTCATTTAGGCCTTGTGATTTAACCTTCCCTACAGGCCTGACTGACTCAGTTATCCCAGGCACTCCAACCCCTCAGAGAGCAGCATTTCTGCCACATTTCCCCAGCACAGGCAGTCCTGTGTGCACACAAAGTGTCAGTGCAAGGCACCTGTGAGCAATTCCCCTGAGGGCAGGCAATGCTCCTTGTGGATCCTTTGGCATCTCCCCAGCGGGTGAAGAGTTGAGCCTGGAGGAGTGGGGGAATCGGCCCAGGCTCTGTGGTTGTTGGGGATCCCTGAGTGCAGCAAACAGGAGAGTTCCCGGCTGGGAGAGGCCCCACTCAGAGGGAGTCACTGGCCCAGGAGAGCTCCAAGGGCTCCTCTTGGAGCGCTGTTTGCAGGGCCCCAAGAGAGGGGCTTCAGTCCCAGCAATGGTTCATCCTGGCCACACTTGGCACCAACAGCTTTCTTTGGCAGTGTGAGAACAGGGATGTTGTGCCACTGAGGGAAAAAAACAGTTCCCAGGGCTGCTCCTAAAGGAACCAGGAGCTGGTTGGGCAGCAGCAGTGCCTGGAGCAGACAGTGTTTGTGATGAGCTGCAGAGGAGCTGAGCCCAGGGGCTGTTGACCAAGGCTGAGCCCCAAGGAGCATTTCTCAGCTGGCAGGGTGGCCTGAGAAGGGGAGGGGGGAATGCAGCAGCACAGGGCCATGGAACCAAGGGACAATTGTGACAATGTGGGGCCCTGTGAGACCAAGGGATCATTATGACACTGTGGGGGCCTGTGAGACCAAAGGACGACTGTGACACTGTGGGACCTTGTGAGACCAAGGGACCACTGTGACACTGTGGGACCTCATGCAATCATGGAGACCACTGTGACATTGCTGAGCCTCATGGAACCAAGGGGACTGTCCTGACACTGTGTGACTCCATGAAATGTAGGGTTCATTGTGACACTGAGAGGCGCCATCAAACCAAGGTTCCATTGTGACACTGCCAGGAGTCCTCAAACTGTGGAGACCATTATGACACTTTGGGGTGTCATGGAACCAAGGGGCCATTGTGACACTGCAAGACTCCATGGAGCCAAGAGTCCAAACTGTGACATTGCAGGGCCTCATGGAACCGTGGAGAGACCATTAGGACACTTCACAGCCTCATGGAATGAAGGAGACCATTGTGACACTGAGGGGCACCATGGAATCATGGAGACCATTGTGACACTACAAGGCCCCATGGAATAACCAAAGCATTGTGTCACTGTGAGGCCTCATGGAACCAGTGAGACCACTGGGACCCTGGAGGTCCCCACAGAACCAAGAGGACTATTGTGATACTTTAAGGCCTCGTGAAACCAAGAGGCCTTTGTGACATTGCAGGGCTGCCTGGAACCAAAGGTCCAGTGTGACATTGCAGGCCCTCATGTCATCAATGGTCCATTGTGACACTGTGGAGCCAAAGGAGACCATTGTGACACGGCAAACCCTCAGGGTCCTAAGGTCCATTGTGACATTGCAGGGCTCATGGAACAGAGGAGTCACGTGACATTGTGGGGCCTGGGGAACCATGGAGACCACTGTGACACTGCAAGGCCTCGTGGAAACAGTGGGACCATTGTGAGACTTCAGGGCCTTGTGGAGCCGAGGGGACATTGTGACACTGCTGGGCCCCATGGAAACAAGACACCAATATGTCACTGATATTTTTTCATAAAAATCCTTTCTTTGGGATTTTTCCTCTTCTGGGAAGCTGAGGCCCCAGAAGAAGAATGTAAACAATTGTTATCTGCTGCTGTGGAATGTAGCAGGTGCACCTATGATTGGCCCATGTTCCATGTTTGCAATTAAGGGCCAATCAGGACCAAGCTCTCTGGGACAGGTTCACAGAGAGCTCTCTTGTTTATTGCTATTCCTATTCTTTTCTTAGCTTAGCAGCTTCTGAACTTTTCTCTCAATTCCTTTCAGTATAGTCATAATGTATTATATATAATGAATTAATAAATCCAGACTTCTGATCATGAAGCCAAGATTCTCGTCTATCTCTTCACCCCTGAGGAACCCTTGCAAAGCCATGTAACACCATTATGGCACTGTGGGGCCTCATGGATCCAAGGCACCATTGTGACACCATGGGGCCCCACAAAACCAAGGGAAGATGGAACAGGTCTTGCTGGTTTGGCCTCCCAGGGGCCACCTGACTGGTCCAGCTGACCTTGGAACATTAAGACTCTCTTGTCATCTGCTTCTGAAACACTGGTACTCCGTGCTTTCCTTCCCAATGGAAAAGAACTGTTCTTTTCTGCCAGGCACCCATGGCCAGAATTGGGATTTCACCTCCAAATTTCCCTATATCCAGAGATTGTTCCAGTAGGAATATTGCCAGGACAAGTCTAGCTGCCAGTGGTTTCATGAGGGTCACTTTCCATCTGTCCCCAAAATACTGGGGAAGGCTCTATGCTTTCCTTCCTGTGGAAAGAACTGTCCTGCTTCTCCAGGTGCCCATGGCCAAGACTGGCCTTCCACCTACAAAATTCCTTCAGTTCAAAAATGCTCCCAGACAAAATCTGCCCTTATTGACAAGTCTGCCAGGCCTTGGCCTTGTGAGGCTCTCGGCTGCCTTCCAAACACTGGAGCCCTGTGTTTTCCTTCCTGCGGAATAGAACTGTCCTTCTCCTCCAGGCACCCATGGACAGAATTTGGATTTCACCTCCAACATTCCCTGTTGTGAGAGACTGGAGGAGATTGTTTGCTCAAAACATTTTTGCACAGGGGAGGAAGGGGCAGGTCCAGCCTTGCCCTGCCCTGGAACTCCAATGCTGCTGTGCCCTTGAAACCCCAATCGCCCCAAAGCCTCTCTCCCAGCCCAGCAGTGGCTGCCAGTCCCTGGCACAGCACAGGCAATGCTCCACAGCCACCTCTGCAGCCCCCAACCCAGCTCCTGAGGGACCAAATGAGCCCAAGTCCCACCTGGGGGAAGGGCCCAGGGAAACCAAGCTGACCACAAGGCAAGCACACATCTTGACCCTACCTCCACTTGGAATTTACATCTGAACACTCCTGGAATCCAGGACTTGGTAGCTGTGTGGGTGCTTCTGTATATGTTTTTTGTTTTTCTCTTTCTGTGTATATTTCTTCCATTTGTCTTCTCTTGCAAATCTTGAGTAACTTAAAACTGCACAGGCTTAGAGTTTGTGAAGGTGAATGGTCCAATTTAAAGCTTTGATAAGTGGGGGCTTTTTTCATTAAATGTCATATTAAACCATTTGCCAAGTTTCCATAATTTTCTAATATAACTAGTAAAAGCTATCTTGTTCTTTTGAGCTCTTGATGATCTCTTGTCAGAATTTCTGCACTGTGTCCAAGTCAGAGGAAACAAACAATTGCAATTTCTTTTAAATCTCTCATTGAGAAAGTTTTTTAGTGGATGGGAGTCAGGGCTTGTCTCTCCTGCTGGGCACAGCCCTGGCAGGGCTTTCCCAGACACATTCTGCACTCCATTTCCCAGCTGGAGCCGCTGGTGCCTCTGAGTTGTGCTGCCCCAGCCCCAGGGATGCTCTCCTTGTCTGCCCATTCCCCCATGGTCTCTGGGCAGGGATGGCCTCAGTGGGGGCTGCTGACATCCTCAGCAACTTGGAGGCTGCTGCTGAATTTTCCTGTTCCAGAGGCTTGTTCAGCCTTCAGCTCTTCAGTGCAGGAATTCAGTGTCACAGGGCTCATTCACATTCAGAACAACTTAACAAGCCAAGCCTCTGGGAATAATTTGATTTCAGTTTTCAAATAATCTGTGGTTAACTTGACCAATTTCAGTAGTGTGTTCAAACAGAATATATTCTATTTACAAAAATAATGAGAAAACTTTTTTTAGGTCCTTCTTCAGTTTTTTTCCTGTTCATAAATCAATATGTGTAGTCTCCAATTGACATTGAATCCAAGTACCTCCTCATGCAATTTGAATAAAGATGAAAATCAAGACCCTTCATGGCTGACAATCAATCAGACTCTGTCCATACCCCCACCCCACCATTTCCCCCATCCAAGCCCTGGCACTCAGAGCAGCCTTGTGCAAATCTGAGCTCCCTCCAGCCCAGGCTGCACCTGCAGCTTTCAGCTCCTTGGCTCCAACTCCCACCTGCTTTCCTTGGAGAAGGAGATGCCCAAGAAAAAGAGGGATGTTCATTTCTTGTCAGCCAACAAAGCCAAGGGAAGGCACAGCTCCATCAAATACAAAAGTCATTCCTCTGCTGGATATTCAATCCATTTTCCACAGCAGGCAGTCTCAGAGCAATGGAACACACCTTCTGTGCCCAGCACAGATCCCAAGGTCCCACCAAACCCTCCCTGCCCCAATTCTGCCCAGATTTGCTCTTTGCACACACGAGTTACACACTGAAGTCCATGCCCAGAGGGAGGAAAAGAGAGAAAGGGGATGAAGAGCTCTCCTGTGCAGAGCCAAGGTCCAAGTGCAGCCCCTGCAGTGGGAACCACAACTCATCAGGTTTGTGTCCTTTGTGGTCAGGAACTGGTGGCATCCAGAGGCACAGAAAGGTTTCTTGCCAACAAACACAAGTTGAACATTTGAACAGTTTAAGAACCATCACAGCTCTTCCCTCTTCTCTCTGGGATGTCCCAGAAGCATCTGACATGTCCACCATCCCCAGGGGATTTCTGTACAGGAAGAGCTCTAAAAAAAGGACATAAGAAAACAGAATACTGTGATAAATATAAACACAAATGAGATTAAGTTTAATTATACATTAATTTGAACTACAGAAATATTGGGCAAATTCTTGCAGCTCAAAGCATGAAATCAGTCAGTTGAG
Source organism: Ammospiza caudacuta (assembly GCF_027887145.1). NCBI lineage: Eukaryota > Metazoa > Chordata > Aves > Passeriformes > Passerellidae > Ammospiza > Ammospiza caudacuta. The sequence goes on from NC_080599.1 coordinate 5,108,132, forward strand.
AGGTACTTCAATGACCAGAGAGGACCTAGAGGAGTAAATCTGGGGGCAGCAGGAAGTACATAGACCCACCTGCTTTAAAAAAAGAGATGTCTTTAGACATGGCCATTTAACCAGGAGGGCTGGAAACACTTGATGGAAAAGAAAGATTAAATCATAGGATAAATATTGCTGCCACAAGCAGAGGGGAAGATCAGTATTTTTTCTCCTTCTGCCATCAGTATGCTTCCAGGAAATTCCTGTTTTTGATGGGAAAACTTTGCTATAATTTCAAAGTACTCAGATTACCCAGATAATAAAGATTTGTTTGTATATTAGAAACTAACAAGTATTTAAACCTGTGCCCCTTTCCAGGCAGACATCAGCTGTGTGCCCATGAACAGGCAGTGCCACTTGTGCCCTGAGGTGCCCAGCTGGGACTGGATCTCTCAGAGAGCACCTAAGGGAGAGCAGAGCACCTTGCAAGCTGCAGGTCCCTGACAGACCCACAGGGCTCCTGGCCCATCAACATTGGCCCTGCTCCAGTCTGAAACAGGGCCCAGCATGGTGCCGGGATCATCAGAGAGCTGAGGTGTGTGCTGGAATTCAATGCCCTACCCATTCTACAGCAGCCTTGCATTTCCCTCCTGCAGCCCTGGTCTCCAGCACAGCCATGGAGGCTCTTTGGGCTCTGGACTGTTCCTGCAGCTCCCAAGGGCAGCTGAGCTCTGCCTTTGACACAGTCAGGCCTGGCCAGCGCAGGCCAAGTTCAGCAATTGCTTGTGTGTGCCTGGCCTTGCTGTCAGCCCCGGCAGCGGCTGCGTGGCCCCTTTGTGGCCCTGTGCTGGCCCAGCCATGGTGGCCCAGCCCCTGTGCAGGCCCAGCCCAGGACAGGAGCATTGCGGCTGGGAACGGCCCCCGTGCCGTGGTGCCCACAGCAGCCTTGGGGCTCTGTGCCCCATGGCCTCCCTGCTGGGCAGCCTCTGCCAGCTCCTGCAGAGCCCGTGGCACCTGTGGGGCTGCACAGACAGCCCTGCCCCGGGCTCTGCCGGCCTCTGCCGGCCTCTGGGTGAGCAGAGAGGCAGCCAGGGCTGGCCATGGCCGGGAACAGGCCCTGTGTCCCGCATAAGGATGGAGCTGGGCCACAGCCAAACTCAGCCCAGGCCAAAACTGGACTCAGCAGCCAGGGCTGCCAACACATGGGCACAGAGGCTGGTGCTGACAAATGTCCTGGGCCCCCTCCCTGCTCTGTCCGTGTCACCAAGGGCATAGAGCAGCCTCCCCTCTGGGCCACTTGCCTGTTTGCAATGCCTTGCACAGGCGCTGGCCCTGCCCCACAAGGCCTGGCCTGAGTCCTGCCCCTGCACGCTCAGCCAGGCTGAGATGGACACTGATGGTTTTTGGGCCAAGCTCTCTGAGCCCAGCCCAGCTCCCTGCAAGCTCTGCCAGCTGCCCTGAGCTCTGGGCAGAACCAAGGGCCTCTCCCCAGCCCAGCCCAGCCGGCTCTGGCCCCACAGCTCTGCTCAGGCCAGGCTGCTCTGGGCACTGCCCCACGGCCTCAGCCCCTGGCAAGGGCACAGCAGCAGCTGCAGCTGCCACAGGACTCAGCCCCAGCATGGGGGAAGGTGCTTGGCCAAGGCCAAAGGAGGCTCCCTGGCTGCCCTGCTCCCCTCGGGCTGAGGCGCTGAGAGCTCTGCAGCCCCTGCTGCCATCCCATCCGCCCAGGGTAGCACAAGAGCCCCAGCCTTGGGGCCCTCAAGAGCTGCTCCTGCTCCAGGCCCAGGGCCCATGCCAAAGCTGGGGCAGCCATAAAACTGTGCCCATTTCTGTTCATTGCTGCTCTGATGGGGACGGATCCTCAGCCGCTTGGAGGCTGATGATGAATTTTCCTACTCCAGGGCCTCTTCTTCCTTGAGCTCTTCACTTCAGGAATTGAGAAAAGATCATAAATATTTGTTCAAAAGACCCAAAACAAGAAAAGTCTATGGGAATAATCTAAGTTTTCAATTCTTCTGTGGTTATTTAGACAGATTTCAGAAGTCTATTCAAAGTGAATATACCATATTGAAAACAATGCAGAGAGAACTGTTTTGTCCTGGTTTATTTTCTTCTTTATAGATTGATATCAGCAATCCCCAGTTGATATTGATCCCCAGCACCTCCTAATGCAGTTTGAACAGATATGAAAATCAAGACCCTTTGTGGCTGACAATCAATCACACTTTGTCACTACCCCCTCCCCCCCCATTTCCCTCACCCAACCCCTGGCACTCAGAGCAGCTGAGGAATGGAATCACATCCAGGGGCGTCCCCAGGGCTCAGGACTGGGGCCAGGTCAGTGAAATCTCTTTATTGCTGATCTGGATGAGGCCATCGAGGGCACCCTCAGTCAGTTCACAGGTGAGCCCAAGCTGGGTGGGAGTGTGGCTGGAGGGCAGGAAGCTCTGCAGAGGGATCTGGACAGGCTGGAGCCATGGGCCCAGGACAGCTGGATGAGGTTCACCAAGGCCAAGGGCCAGGTCCTGCCCTGGGCTCACAACGTGGTTCTGTGATAGATATAAACATAATTAAGTTCTTTATCAGGATGCTTAACCTGGAGTGGGGGCAAAATAGCTCAAACAACTCCTGATTTGGAAAGCTGCCAGTGGTGGATGGAGAAGGGAGGTCAGGCTGCTCTTGGTGTTGAGGAAATGCTGAAAGCAGCCTGACTCATTTCATCTCCTCCTGTCCTGGCTGATCTCCCCTCTTTGGCTTTTGTCTCCCCCCAGGCCCCCCGGTGAAGAGCCTGGCTCTCTGTTCTCCATCCCCTCCTCGCTGGCACTGCCAGGCTGGCATGAGGAGCCCCTCAGCCTTCCCTGCTCCAGGCTGGACCAGCCCAGCTCCCTCAGCCTCTGCTCACAGCCCAGGGGCTCCAGCCCCACCTTGGAGGCCCTTCCCAGACCCTGCTCCAGCTGCCAGACATCTTTCCTGCCCTGGGCAACCCAACCCAGGCCACAGTGACCTGGATAATCCCAATCCTTGATGTCCTGGTCACACAGCCCTGGCCCCTTGTCCCCATGTCAGGCTCTGGGGTGGATCCTGTGGAACATCCTTTGGTGGAGGCTGTGGCTCCAGGTGGGCCGGGGGGATCCCAGGGGACAGGGACCCTGCAGGGCATGAACAGCATTGGAGTTGTTGGGAGAAACTGTGAGGGGGAGCTGGGGCAGAGTGACCAACCCAGTGACCTGACATAGCCCTGCTGGAATGTCACACAGCCCCTCTGGGATGTCACAGCCTGCTCTGTGATGTCACAGCCCATTCTCTGATGTCACATAACTGGTCTCTGATATCACAGCCAACTCTGTGATGTCATCATCTACTCTGTGATGTCAGATCTCTGCCCTGTGGTGTCACAGTCTGCTCTGTGATGATGTCTATGATGTCATACCTGCTCAATAACCTTACATACTGCACTCTGTGATGTCATAGCCCACTCTGTGACCTCATCTAACCAGATGATAAATTGTCTACACTAGGTGAGCTGACACCTGGAGCTTGTTCTCCAAAATTCCAGGCCTATGGAAGCCACACAATGCCCATTGTGTGAGAAAGGGAACTGGAAGTTCAGCAGCCTCAGTGTCCTGCAAGCTCAGCCAGGCCCTCTGGAACATTGGGGTCCACGAGCACCAGGGACCACCAGAGAGACCCCCAGGACAGAAGAATGCATGCAAAAGGGGAGGGGAAATATGTTAATGATTTCAGGGAAATTATGTCATATGTTTAGTCCGGGACAATCAATGAATATGTGTGCAAAATACAGAATATAAACAGAAGCTTTCCTCTACTCAGCCTGCATAGCTTTGGGAGGAGCTCTCCCCCATGCATCCAGCTGAATAAAGAATGTTGCTTCTTAATGCTACATTGGGGTTAAGGAGTTTTCTATTTTACTGAATTTTTGGTAACACTCCCACTGCCAAGGAAAGCTCTGTCTGCTGCTGTTCACAAACAGAGAAGGGCTGGTGGCAGATGTGGGGCTCAGAGGTTGCCTGGAGCACAGTGACCATGAAATAATCAAGTTTTCAATGTTCTGAGAAAGAAGGAGGGGCAGCAACAAAACTTCTACACTGGAATTAGGAAGGGCAGACTTTGGCTTATTTAGGATGCAGATTTGGGGAGTACTGAAGCAGGCACTGATTTTTTTTAAGGAAAACATCCCTTAAAAACAAAGGGGTCCAGGAAGGATGGACACAGTTCAAGGAAGTAATCTTAAGGAGGAAGGAGCAGCCTGTCCCAGTGTGGCAAAAGATGAGCTAGTGAGGAAAATGACTGGCCTGGCTGGCCGTGGAGATTTTGTGGGAACTCAAGGGTAACAAGAAGTGCATCAACTTTGGACAGAAGGTCAAGCAGCTTAGGAAATGTTTAAGGATGTTGTAAAGTCGTGCAGAAAAAAAGTTTAGAGGTGAAAGCTCAATCAGAGTTTAACCTGACCACTTCCGTGAAAAAAAAAATAGACAATGTTTCCACAATTAAATTAATAGCAAAACATGGGATAAGGAGAACCTCTACTCTTTATTGGATGCAGTGGGGAATATAGTAACTAAAGATAAGGAGAAGGCAGAGCTACTTAACATCTTGTTTCTCTCAATTTTCAATATTAGGATAGGCTGTCCTCAGGACAAGTGCTCTGCTGAGCTGGTAGATGGGCACAGGGACCAGAACAGTCCCTGTAATCCAGGAGGAAGCAGTTGATGACCTGCTTAGCCACTCAGATGCTCACAGGTGTATGGGATTGGATGGGATCCATCCTAGGGCAATGAGGGAGCTGTGGATGAGCTCCCCAAGCTGCTCTCCATCATTTACCATCAGTGCTGGCTCACCAGGGAGGTCCCAGAGCACTGGAGGTGCCAATGTGAGCCCATCCCCAAGAAGGGCTGGAAGGAGGAGCTGGGGAACTCCAGGCCTGTCTGCCTGACCTGGGTGCCCGGCAAGGTTATGGAACAGATCACCTTGAGTGCGAGTGCCATCACAGGGCACCCACAGGATGGCCGAGGGGTCAGAGCCAGCCAGGGTGGATTTCAATGTCTGCATGGAATGGTCTGGATGAGGGGATTGTGTCCAACATCAGCAAATCTGCAGATGACACCAAACTGGGTGTGAGTTTGGATCTGATGGAGGATGGAGGTAGGAGGGCTCTGCACAGGGCCCCGGACAGGCTGGATCCAGGTGTGATTTAACAAGGATGTGTGATTCAAGAAGGTGAGGTTTAACAAGTCCAAGTGCCGGGTCCTGCACTTTGGCCACAACTACACCTGCAGCACTACAGGCTGGGGACAGAGTGGCTGGAGAGTGGCCAGGCAGAAAGGGACCTGCAGGGACTGATGGACAGCAGGCTGGACATGAAGCAGCAGTGTGCCCAGGTGGGCAAGAAGGCCAATGGCTCCTGGCCTGGCTCAGGAATTGCGTGGCCAGCAGGACCAGGGCAGGGATTCTTCCCCTGTGCTGGGCACTGTTTGGGCAGCACCTCTAGTGCTTTGTCTAGTTCTGGGTCCCCTGGGGTAGGGAATTAGAAGAAATTTGTATCAGGAAGAGTAAAGAAAGCAAAGGTGAAGCCAAGGAAATGCTCAGGGCAGTTTGGGGGTGGCTGCCAGGCAGCCCTGGCTCTGAGCAACAGCATCTGCAGTGGGACAGGAAACTCCCAGCTCATGGGAACAAACTTTCTGGCTGAGTGCAGAGACCAGGACAAAGCTGAGTGGTTTCCCTGGTGTCCCCCAGCCCCTGCTGGCCCCAGGGGCTGATGGCATTTGTGCTCCCTCACGTTCATGTCCCACAGCAACAGCATGGGGGTGGTCCCCCTGCTCTGTGCAATGCAAACAGGGGCTCCTGAGCCAGTGCTGCCGTGTCTGTGCCTGCAAGGATGGGTCACCTGTGTGAGCTGGGGGAGAGGCCAGGGCTGCAGCATGGGGATGTTGTTGGCAGCTCCATGAGGACGCTCTGGGACGCTGCCCTGGGCTGTCCAGCGCACTGGGGATGGATCAGCCCCTGCTCTGCTGCTCCTTCCTGTCTCCCCCATGGCCCTTGCAGAGCACCAGCTGTTGCTGCCCTCAGCTGCCATGGCAACGCTCAGGACAAAGCGGTGCCTGGGCCGTTCCAGGTACAATTGCAGTGACACTCGTTGGGTCACCTGGCCTGGCAGTTGCCACGAAACCCCTGGCAGGGACTGAGGGCACAGCCCCTGGCACTGAGACACTGCTGGGCCGGGTGCTGAGCACAGGGCTGAGCACGCAGAGATGGTTTTGTTCTTGCTGAGCTGCAGCACAGCCAAGGCCTGTCCTGCCCCTCGTCCAGCCACGCAGGGGAGGGGCTGGGGCTGCGGGGGAGCTGGGCAGGGGACACAGCCAGGACAGGGGACCCCAACTGATCCCGGGCATAGCCCAGACCAGAGCACATCATGCTCAGGGTATGAAGGGGGGAACAGGGAGGAAGGGGGGAATTTTGGAGGGAGGGTTTTTGCCTTCCCAGGGAACACTTGGGCAAGAGGGGGCCCTGTTTCACCAGGGCCCGGGGTCACTACCAAAGACACAGACACCAACTGAAGGAATTGTTTCATTTATATCATGCACAGCTGCAAAGATTTACAAAAGGATAAGCTCAGCAAAGCACATCATCATTAGCAAAGAATTACAAAGTAAGCTCAGCAATCCATCATAAGCCATCATTACATTTTGATGACCAATCCCTTGGTGAAACACCAGAGGTGTTTGTGGCAGACAAAGATTCTGGCTGACAATCAAGGTATACCTTACAGACATCAGCAGTACTTTAGTGACACCGTTCTTCATTGTTTTTTTCTCAATCTCATTTGAGTTAGGAACAAGAATTCTGTTGTCCATAGACCAGGCACCTTTTTAATTCCAGAATAATGCCCCCAGGCCCCTTGCTGTTCAGCATTACCATGCTGTCTGTGGCTAACAAGGCCTGGGGGAGCCCTTTCCCCTCTGGCTGGAAGGGGCCGGGTCCCAGTCCCTGAGGGGCACCCAGGCTCCTGGATGGAATTCCTGTGCAAGTCCCTCAGTTTCACAGCAGCCTTCACATGGAGCCCCGTGGATCAGAGCATTTTCCAAAGGGGCCCTTGGGGCAAACAGGGAGATCTGGTCTGGCAGGATGTGTAAAACAGTATCCTGGCAGATCTACTTGTTCTCACACAGAATCCTTGGCTGCAGGGACACATTCCCTTTGTTCCTGCCCAGGTTTCAGGACTCAGAGTTGTCTTTCCTAGGAGCTGCTCCTTCAGCTGCCTTGGGAGGCCTTTTGGCCTCTGGACCCACACTCTGGCTCCATTATTAGGACTGCTGCACCCAAGCCCTTTATTTGCACAAACAGTGGTGATTGGAGGTCGATCTCCTTTTTTCACAATCATTCCTAAAAATGCAGTATCAATAATTGTACTACCCTGTCACAGGGTTGACTAATCCAATCCTGGTCACTATTGTTTACAGAATTACTGTAATTTCTCCTGGATATTCTGCATCAATTCCTCCTGCCATGACAGGAACACTTTGCAAGGCCAAGCTCCAAGGGAGCAGTTACCAAAGCAAAGTGTCCTGGAGGAATCTCAATTCCTGTTTCAGTACTGATAGCTCTCATTGGCTTTGAATTTCTCCTAATGAATTCCAATGCATGAAGGCCCAGCCCTGCAGCCTCTGGGCTGGCCCTGCCAGGGGCCATCACAGCCAGAACAATTTCCCAGGCAGCCCAAGTCTCACTGCCCATGGTTGGATTTGCAAATTGGGGGCAGCTGTGCACAGCCAGGGGGTTTTCATTTCCCCCGTGGGCCATTGTGAAGAGCATGGAGCACATCTGGGAGATGGGTTCTCCATGGGCAAAGGTTCCATCTCCTCATTTTTCCAACTGCTCTTTTAACAACCCCTTCACCTGTGCACTTAATCCTGCAGCTTGTGCATAGTCTGGTACATAAAAAACCCTGCAGGCGAAATCACTTTATTTTTCACAGGAACAGACAAAGCACTCTGCATCACAGTATCAGCAACCCCTGCAAAAATAGCCAATTTTCTCCCTTTCTCCCTTTTTCATTGTATACAATCTCAAAAAGTTGACCACTGACATTAGGGTCCTGGCCAGTCCTGTTCTGTAGGGTATTTAGTGTTACATCCCTGAGCAGCCAAAGATATCAAATTACTACTTTCAGCATTACTTCACATTATTATATAATTTTATAGATAGATAGTGATATAGAAATATAGATAGATACAGACATAAATAAATTTATATAAATAGACATATTGAGGTCTTATTATACTATAAATACATATATATAATTATTATGTATATAGATATTTCATTTGCACAAATGCATATCAGCTCAAGATTAAAACCTTCTTCTCTTGCTCCATGTGGGAGCATTCCAACAATAATTGTTTCTTGGGAAGGTGCTTTTTCCTATGTACTCACAACAAATTCATCTTTGTCTGCCCAAACCCACAAGGTCTTTTCCTTTTCCATGTGCAATTTTTGAATGCATTTGAAGACATCCAGGGGTGCAGCTTCTTTTACCCAACTGCCCCACTGCTCACAAGGGGATCCAACCTCAGCCCACTCCAGAGCCAGGGAACTCCAGGGAAGGGCTTCCCAGCTGGCAATTTCTGATGGCACTGATTCCTCACATTGACACTGAACAAGTGACATTTTGTTGGGATCTGGCCAGACTGTGCCAGTTTTGTTTTACCAGTGGGCAAAGTCAGCACCAAAGCCACAGACTCCAGCTGAAGGAATCAGTGTCATTTCCTGCAGCTCAGAGCAGCAAAGAATCACAAAAGGAGCAGCTCAGCAATGCACCCAATCATCCCCACCAAAGATTGCCTGCAGTGATTACGAAAGATCCAGCAGCATTTACCCTCAGCCTTTACCATCCCCCAGATTCACACAGCAGCTGGGGAAGCTGTCACAGCCAAGGGCTGCAGAGCCACTCCTGGGCACTGGGAATTCCTGCAGGTACCTCCAGCCCCAGGTGAGGCTCCAACCCCGCTGGGAGAGGACCCAGCTCTGACAGTGCTGAGTGAACAAACTGACAGCACTGCTAGTGTGGCAACATCTGCTTTCATGCTCCTCTTGGGTCCCTCCCAAAGCCTGGCCAGGGCTAAAGGAGGAACCGAGGGAGCTGACTTTTATCCTTCAGCCCCAAACAAGGCCAGATGTCAGATTTCATGGCCTTGTCTGGCTTCTAAATACACAAAGGTCAATCCATGTTTCACTAATGAGTGGCTACATCTATCTCAGTGCTAAAAACCATGCCCATTTCATTAGGGAGCAGATACAAAGATAACCTTTGCTTGGAAGGTTCATCCAGAGGCCACCTTTGGCTAAGGGCCTGCTTTCCAGGTCTCACTCAGGGCTGGTGTCCAGGCCTTGGCACTTGAGGGACGTGGTTTAGTGCTGGGCTTGGCACTGCTAGATGAGCGGCTGTACTGGGTGAGCTCAGAGGGCTTTTCCAAAAGCAAGGATTCTGTGATTCCATTCTAATATCCACTGCATCCAGCTGGGTCTATTTTAGCAGCATTACTTTGCTCCAAAAGTTCCCTCTTGCCCAGCTCTCGCGGCCTGAGGCTTCAGCTACTTCAGCTCCTGGTGCTGAGCTGCTCATGCTGAACGAGATTACTCGGAGAGAAGAACACAGTCCATGCAATTCCTTCTGGGACACGGAGAGGGGAGGCTGTGCAAACAGGAGCTTGTTTGCTGTGGCCTCCTCCTCTGCCCTTCACACCTTTTAGTGCTTTGAACCAGCCAAGAGCTTTCTCCAAGAGTGCAATGGAGCAGCTGTTCCTGCTCCCAGGCCTGGCTCTCCCCAGTCTCTGCCCTTGCCTGCTTCTGTCCCTCTTGCTGTGCCCTCTGTTCCCCCAGGGCTCGCTGGCTGCTGCCCAGGACTGTGGCACTGGCACAGATCCAGTGCTCCAGAGCCGCCTTTCTGTGCCCTTGGAGCTGCCTGGGTACAGCAGCCTTTTCCATCTGGAAGCTCCCCATAGACAGGGAGTGCCCAGCTCTGTTCCTTGCACAGCCTCCAGGAGCCCAGGGCTGCCATCTCCAGTCCCTGCTGGCACTGGGGGCTCCCAGGTGCCTCAGGCTGCTGTGACACCGCTGCACACGGGAGGGAAGAGGGGCAGGGGCTGTGCTCAAAGTCAGCTCCATGTGCTGCTGCTGCTGCTGCTGCTGTGGGGTCATTTGTGCAGCCCTGGCCCAGAGTCAGGGATCAGATCCTGCCAGTCTCTTCCAGCCCTGGCTGCTCAGAGTTTGGGCCTGGGAGCCTCAGGTGGCCAAAGGCAGCTGCTGCTGCTCCCTCTGTGTGCCTGAGTTCAGCAGTGCTGCTCCATCAGTCTGTGCCCAGCAATGGGGAAAAGCCTCAGCCCTGCAGGGCCAGGAGCTGCCGGGCTCTGCCTGAGCAGCTCAGCCAGCAGGAAGGGAGCTGCTCCACATGGAAACCAGGAGCAAAGGACATTCCTTTGATAGGACAGGTATTCTATTTAAAGGAAAGAAAAGGAAAAAAATTTGATAAATTGTAAAAGATAAGAATAAAATCCAAGTGTTAGTGAAAAAAAAACATACAGTTAATGAAAAAAACAAAACATAAATGCAAAGTTACATTCTTTGCATTAAGAGGTAAATGATCTTTTTAAAAAGACAACTCAGTTATTTACATTGTAAATGAGCTGATGGCATGCATCCATCTTTGTGACCTCAAAAGCGTCTTAAAATATTTTGGGCTTTGTTTCCAATATTGGTATTTGAATTTGTGGTCAAAGCAAGAGGAAATTGCTTTGTGCCCTTCCAGCTCCAAGCAGGACTGGGAATGGAAACACTGTCAAACCCCAAATCCTTTAGAAGATTACCTTCCTCCTCACCCTGCAAATGAGCTGCACATTCCTTTTGAAACTGTCAGGCATTTCTTAGAGACACAAAGTCTCACTTACGGCTTTTTGCTCTGGTTTGGAAGTGCAGAAGGGCAATTCTCCATCCACCAGCTCCAGACTGCACTGCCTCAGGAGCACGGCCCACTCGCCAGCTTTGGCTCACTCGTGGCACTTCTAGAGGAGGAAGAAAGTGCAACTGCACAATTCCAGCCAATCAAGAAGGAAGAATGGGACACACAAAACACCCTGTACAGATCCGGGTGTTCAGCCGGGACTGTGGAGAGTTTGGGTCCTTGCCAGTTGCATGTGTGTCCCCAGCTGCAATCTCTGGGCCTGCAGCAGAGTCTCACTCACCTGCCAAAGCAGAAAGCTCAGGCGCTGTGCTCACAACAGGCTCGTCTGATGCAAAGTTGTCAGAGCAATGTGAGGGCAGAGCCAGCCCAGCTGGGCCCAGGGCTGAGCCCAGCAGAGGCCTGGCAGAGCCCAGAGCAGCCTCAGCACCCGCAGAGCCCGGCTGCGAGGAGAGAAAGCAGAAACCGCCCGTCAGCTGAGGGCTCCTGTGCCCTTGTGCCAAGGCCTGCGGTGCCCAGGCCATGCTGGCTGTGCCCAGAGCTGTGCCCAGAGCTGCCCATCCCTGCTGCCTTTGGCAGCAGAGCAGGAGGGCAGGACATGTGCCCAGCCTGCAGCCAGCCAGGGCACATCCAGCCCTCAGCAGCTGCCCAGAGCAGGATGCTCCTGTGCTCGCTGCCAGCTCTCAAAAGCTCTGATCCCACCCTGCCAAGCACACAGGGAACCACCTCACGCCAGCCACGGCTGTAAGAAAAGCTGCTCCCAAACCATGGCCTCAGCCTTCTCCAAGGGCACGGCCCATCCACGCCACAGCTGCTCCCAAGCACTTGCCCATCCAGACTGGACCACCTTAAACGCTTCCTCTGGAAAAGAAACAACACATTGTTGAAAAGAGATTAGATGCAAAAAGGGAAAACAAGAAAAACAGTAAAAACTCTTATCTCTGTCAGGGCCTTGAGGAAGGCCCAACCCCTACATGCTAGGGAAAAACCCAGCCATGGGTAAGGGTAGCCCACACTTTCTCTCTTCCCCCCTGCACTGTCCCCCAAAATCACAGTGATCCCAAAGCAAACAAGGGCAGTGGAGAAGCCCAAGCCCTTCCTTGCCTGCACAGCAAAGCAGCTGTGCACAGGTTCTGGAGCCCCACCTCTGCTCCCACCATGGGGGTTGGTTTGTGTCGGGCTGGCTGCCCCAGCCCCAGCCCCAGCCCAGGGCACGGTGGGTGCTGGGGGCTGTTGGCAGGGCCAGGAGCCCACTCCCATTTCGTAACAACCCCAGCCCATGCCCCAGCCCTGCCAAAAGCAGCTGGGCAGCCACTGAAGAATAAGTTGCATCTGCGCCAGCAAAAGGGAGAGCCTTTGGTTCCCAGCCAGGCTGGGCCATGCCCAAATCTGGCAGAATTTCCCCAGATGGGGACTCATCTGCAAATTCCCTGTGGAGTTTGGCTTTGAAGAAGGTGCCAGAATCAAAGTGCATCACCTTCAGCCTCCCGTGGCCAGGCTGAGGAAGAGCTTGTCATCCCTGATGTCACCCTCGCTGTCTCCAGCAGCAGCAGCAGCAGCAGCAGCATCCCCACCCGGTACAGCTTCTCCAGGGGCTCCTTCTCCTTCCCTGGGGGCAGACCAGGCTCTCAGGGCTCTGCCCAGGGCCCCAGCTGTCAGGGAACCAGGACAAGCAAAACCAGCTTGGATGGCGGCCACCAGCGCTGGGCAGAGCAGCTCAGCTCCAGCACAAGGGCTGCGTGTTCCCATCCCTTGACCCCAGTGCAGTGACACTGGCAGCACAAAAAGCTCTGGATCCCTTTGTTTCTGACTGCCAAGGCATATGTGGAGCAGGAACTTACCAGGGCTCTGGATCAAAGTGTGCCTGTGGCTCTCTCCCTTCTTCTATGGCAGAGGAATATCCCACATCCAAGGATCACAGAACAGGTCTTCCAGTGTGGGTCTGTCCAAGGAGTTCACGGATAAACACCACCTGATCAGGTCTTTGCACTCTGGGGAGAGAAAGCAGAAACTGCCGGTCAGCCAGAGAAGGCTCCTGTCTGCTTTACCCCACTATTCCCGTGCCCAGGCCATGCTGGATGTGCTCAGAGCTGGGCCTAAACTTTCCCATCCATTCCCTGTTTTGGAGGAGAGCAGGACATGTGCCACCTCCTCAGCAGCTGCCAGAGCGGGATGCCCACGACCCCGCTGCTGGCTCCCAGCACTGGCATTCCCCCCGTGCCCAGAGAAAAGGATCCACCTTGAGAGAGCCGTTGCGGCAGCGGGAGCTGGCCCCAGCTGAGGTTCTGGCCCCTCCTGAAAGGGTGCTCCCCGCAGACCATCTGGTGCAGCAGGATGCCCAGGGACCAGATGGTAGCTGGCTCGCCATGGTACCAGCCAAAGTCGTTCCATTCCGGGGGGCTGTAGGACAGTGTTCCTATGGAATACAGATGGAGTTCATCAGGGGGATGCTGCTGCTCCCCGAGCCTGGCCCCAGCATCCCTGCGCCTGCGGGGGCTGCATCAGGGGCACACAGGGTGACCACTGCCCTCTCGACAGCACCTGGGACTTGTGCACAAAGTTAGGGTTGGAAAAGAAGCCTCTGGTGCTGGAAGAGGGCAGCCCTGGCTAGGCCCGACCATGACATGCAAAGGAAAAACCCACTCCATGCTGGGGAAAAAACCTGCCCATATCCTCCCTGCCTGCATTGCCCCAAAAATATTATGAAGCCAAGGCAAACAGGGCGAGTGGAGCAGTCCAAGCCCTTCCTCTCATCTGCACACCAAAGTGTCTGGGGCACAGGTTCCGCCCTCCCTCTCTGCTACCCCACCCACGGGGGTTTTGGTCGGGCTGGCTGCCCCAGCCCAGCCCCAGTCCTGGGCAGAGTGGCTGGCAAGGGCTGCCAGCAGGGCTGGAAGATGGCTGCCCACCCAGCCCCGCTCTAAAGCAACTCAGCTGAAGATTCAGTGCCCTGACTGGCAGCAAAAGGGAGAATCCCCGCTGCCACAGCCAGCTTGGGCTGGGAGATGTTGGGCCATGAGATGTCAGCAGCGGGAGCACAGCCCTGGGTAGGCTCACCTGCAAAGTGAGTGTAGACTGTGTCCTGCAGGTAGGTGCCACAGCCAAAGTCAATCAATTTGGCCTGCCCGGTGTCCAGGTCAACGAGGATGTTCTCTGGCTTGATGTCCCTGTGCAGGACCCCGCAGCTGGTGCAGTGCCGCACGGCCTCCAGCACCTGGCGGAACAGCTCCCGCGCCTCCTCCTCGGGCAGGAACCGCCGTGCCCGAATGAAACGCTGCAGGTCCTGACACTGCTCTGGCCGCTCCAGCACCATCACGATGCAGTTGGGGAGCTCGAGCCACTCCAGCAGCTGGACCACACCGGGGAAGCCAGTGGACACCTTGGCCAGCAGCACAACCTCCAGGGGTGCGCTGGTGCCGTCGGGCTGCGGGAGGAGCACGATGCCGTCAGTGGGGCCGATGCCGTGCCAGGCCTGGGGAAGCCCTCAGCCAGCCCGGGATGCTCTGCGCCCTGCGCTGGCCCCACGCCCGCTCTCCCTCGGGGCGTCCTGGTGGCTCCCACCGTGCCGGGCCTCGGCTCATCCCCGGCCGGCAGCCCCGGCTGCTGGCCCCGCTCACTCACCAGCTCGCCCCAGTGCCGGACGCGGTTCCGTGGCACCCTTTTGATGGCCACCTGCAAGCCAAGGGCAGCAGCGGGGTGAGCTCGCCGCCCACACTGCGAGCCCCATCCTCCGCCCTCCGCCCTCCTCCTCCTCCATCCCCTCCTCCTGCGCCCGCCGCCGGCCCCGCCGCTCACCGGGGCGCCGTCCGAGAGCCGCGTGGCCGCGAAGACTCTTCCGAAGCCGCCGCGCCCCAGCAGCGATCCCAGCCGGTACCGCTCCTGCAGGGCCTCCTGCGCCGTCCCTGCGGGCGGGACGCGGCTGTCAGCGCTCGGCCCGGGGCCAGCAACGGCCCCCGAGCGCCCCTCACCCGTCCCGGGCCGGCCATGCCCAGGCGTTCGCTCTTCGGAACGCGGCACGGGAGGCTCGGGGCCTGCGGCCGCGCTGCCGAGCGGCGGAGCTCGGGCCGGGGAAGCCGCAGCGGAGGCGGCGGGAGCGGCCGCGCCGCGTGTGTGCTCCGCGGGCCCCGGGAGGAGCCGGGGCCGGGGTCGGGGCCAGGGCCGGGGCTAGAGCCGGGACCGAGGCTGTGGCCGGGGGCGGGGTCGGGTCTGGGGCCGGGGTCGGGCCAGGCGGAGCCGAAGGGCGGCGATGCCGCCCCCGCCCCAGGCACTGATGCCCGCCCAGCAGTGCCACCGCCAGTACAGCCAGAGCCGGGCGGAGGCGAGACCGCGGCGGGACGGCCGGGGCCGGGCACGGGGCAGCCCCGCCCGGGGCCGGGGGCGGGCCGGGGGCATGGCCCGGCCCTGCAGGGGAGAGGGAGGCGGGGAGAGGGGAGGGACGCCGGGCAAGGGACCCCGAGAGAAGGGTGCCCGACAGCGGGAAAGGGAGAGAGAGAGAAAGAAAGAGAGAAGAGAAAGAAAGAGAGTATTCAAAATAGCTCTTTTTTCTGCCGCCGCTACTGCTGCCGCCGCTGCTGCTGCCGCCGCTGCTGCTGCCGCCGCTGCCGCCGCTGCAACTGAAGCACCGGGGCCGTTCGTCCCCGTGTCCGTTCCCCGCTCGCCCCACGAGCCCCACGTTCGAGCCCCGCGCGCCCCGGGGACAGCCCCTCCGTCTGCCCAAACACGGGAACTTTGCAGCCCTGAGCCCAGATGCAGAGCCCTGACTCCTGCACGCTGGCACAGCGATCCCCTCGCTCGCTGCTGTGCATTGTCTTTGCTGAGCGTCAAACACTGTCGGGCCACCTTCCCTTGGGGTAGGATTCCTACCTGAGCCCAGCACTGCACTTACACCTCCAGTGTTGCTTTCCAGTAAAAACAGGGGAAGGAAAACTGTGTGTGGCTCATGGTATTTTAGTGTCTAAAAATCACTAAGTCACCGATCTTAGAGGTGAGGTGGATCTGGAATTACTGGGATGCAACATAGAAAAGGGAAGCATAGAAATATATAGAGGAAAACATCTTGGATTGTTTCTTTCATTTTCATTTCCCTTCTGGAAAGCTGTTTCAGTTTTCCAGGAATCTTCTCCTGTCTGCTCTTCCCAAGAATCTCTCATGGAGAACAAGGTCAAGCTTCTGTCACAAGATTTGCCACCGGGAAATAATGCCACTGGTGAAATTTTCATGGTGACTGTTTGTGCTGGCTTAGGGCAAATTTGGGGAGGAAATCTCCAAAAGGGGTCCGTCTAGAAAGCAAGTTCAAATGGCCCCTCCCCCTACTAGTTCAGGAAAAGACTTCCCTTGAGAAAAGTGGAAAAACCCCCAGTTTATTTAACAAGTAAAGTATTCACAAGCATGAAAAATGAATAATATTAAATCAAACCTCTGACAGTGGTGAAGAGATGGCAAATTCAGAAAGTCCTTTTTGTGGGTTGTAGTTGGCTCACTCGGTCTCTTCTAAGTCCCTCTGGTGCTGGAATGCAGCATCCCAGAGCTTGGTGGGCCACAGGTGTGAGCTGCTCCTGGTGTTTGTCTGGGTTTTCAGTCCAGAGCAGGTTTAAACAGTTCCAAGAAAAAGGAAAGCCACAGTCCGAGGAACTTCGCTGCCTAAGCTAGCTAAAACCAAATTGCTAGACCTGGGCTGTGAAGGCATTGGGAAATTTCCACATCTGGGCACTGGCGGTCCCAGCAAACACCAGAGCTGGATGATGCTAGAGTCAGAACCTGCAGATTTCCAAATTTTGGCTGTCTGTGCCAGCAAATCGCTGGACTTGGGCTGTGCCAGCACCAGGAAGTTTTCAGATCAGGGCACTGGCACTGCCAGCCAACAGCAGATCTGGGTGGTGTCATTGCCAGCGACAGAAATCTGCCAGATTTGGGCTCTGCTGGCACTGAGAAATTTCCAAATCTGGGTTCTGGTGCAGGAAACACAAGATGTGGGGGTGGTGCCAGACCCAGTAGCAGGAAGCTGCCACAGGTTTTGGGTTTCTGTGCCAGCAAATTGCTGCACTTGGGCTGTGTCAGAATAGGGAAATTTCCAGATTTGGGCACTGGCAGTGCCAGCAAACAGCCCAGTTCAGACTCTAGGCTCCAGGAAGGACTGGGTCTGGATGCCTTCCTTTTTTCTTTCCTTCTTTCCTTCCATCTTTCTTGGGGTCCTGCTGCCAAAAAACTCCCGATTGGGCAGTGCTGGCAAGGGGAAATTGCCAGGTTTCAGCTTTCTTTGCCTGCAAATTCTGGATATGGGTGGTGCCAGAAGAGGGAAATTGCCAGATGTGGGCACTGGCATTGCCAGTGTACACCAGATCTGGGTGAGGGAAGAGCCGGCACTGAGAAATTTCCTGAGGCTCAATTTCTGTGCCAGCAAATTGCTGGAATTGTGCTGTGCAGGCATCTGAAACATTCCCGATCTGGGTACTGGGGGTGTCAGCAAATCCGAGATCGGGTTGCTGTAGGTACCAGGTCTTTGCTTGGTTTTGGCTTTCTTTGCCAGCAAGTTGCTGCACTTGGGCTGTGCCAGAATAGGGAAATATCAAAATCTGGGAACTGGCAGTGCCAGCAAACACCACATTTCAGGAAGGAATGGGTCTGGACCCATTCCCTCCCTGCATCCCTCCCTCAACAAGGTGCCAGAGTGGCTGGAGAGCAGCCAGGCAGAAAGGGACCTGCAGGGACTGATGGACAGCAGGCTGGACATGAGCCAGCAGTGTGCCCAGGTGGCCAAGAAGGCAAATGGCTCCTGGCCTGGACCAGGAATGGTGTGGCCAGCAGGAGCAGGGCAGGGATTCTTCCCCTCTGCTCAGCACTGCTTGGGCAGCACCTCGAGTGCTGTTTGCAGTTCTGGGCCCCCCAATTCAGGAAGGACATGGAGGGGCTGGAGCGTGTCCAGAGAAGGCCAACAAGGCTGGGGAGGGGTCTGGAGCACAAGTCCTGTGAGGAGCGGCTGAGAGAGCTGAGGTTGTTTATCCTGGAGGAGAGGAGGCTCAGGGGAGACAAGGTGGTGTCAGGGCACAGGTTGGACTTGATGATCCCCATGGCCTGTTCCACCCTTACTGTTCCTGGGATTCTCTGAAAGCACCCTTGGAGCAGTTGCAGGAGGAGCCCTGGGCCTCCTCTTCAGGAGCTCCAGCAGCCCAGGTCCCTCAGCTTCTCCTGCCAGCCCCAAAGCCCATCCTGTCAGTCCTGCAGAGCCTCTGCAGCTCCTCCTCACTGCCCAGAACAGGGAGCCCCAGAGCCAGACACAGCAGCCCAGATGTGCCCCCCTGGCCTGGGGTGCCTCTGGCAAGGGAGCAGCACCAGGCACTGCAGGAGCCTGCAGACAATTGATCTGAAGGCCAAAGCTCCTTAGCTCCTTCTGAAAGAGCAGGAACAGTTCCTCATTCCAATGAGGTGGAATACTGGCCACCACAGCTCCAGGTGAGGACTGGACACAAGTTTGCTCCCACTGAGTGCTGTGATGGGTTCTGCAGGAGCTCTGGGCTCCTGTGCTTGCCAGGCACAATGAGGAGAGAAGGAGCCAAGTGCACTGATATGGGAAATGGATTTGTAGAAAGTTTTTAGAGCCTAATAGAAGGCCCACAAAGTATGAATATGTATATAAATCTTGAGACAAGAAATGCTAACTTAAAAATTTCCATGGAATAGGACAGATATTGTTGAGAGGGAAATGGAACTACATAAAAGTTTCAAAAGATGGCCTTGCAAATAAGACTTTGGAAAAACAGAGCTATGAAAGATGCATTGTAGTGGGACCCACAAAGAGTAATTTCAAATAATTGGCTTTAAGGCATCTACAACATGGCATGGCAAAAGGCTGATAGACCAAGAAACGCTTATAATGTATTATAATTAGGAAGTAGTTGGTTTCTGATTGTGATGGCGTGAATTATAACATCTGTATTGTCTCACCCTTCTCATAAGACTGAAAATTGAATAAAAGTTTTTAAAACACCTCTCAGTGTCCCCATCTCTAGGTCAAGAAAAGAGTATTATCCAACACACTGACACACCTTTGCATCGAGCATAACCCAGCCTGGACCAAACACACTGAAAGGTTTCCCCTTTGGCCCATGTCTCGAAACATCAGGTCTGCTGTTTGACAGCTCAGGTTGGTTTGGTGTCAAGGAGTTTCCCTCAGAAATACTGGGTTTGTCTTCCTCTGTGCCTTCCCCTCAGCAGCCTTGGGGATGCTCCTGTGTGAAGCCGTCTGTCTCACACTGTTTGAGACAACTTCAAACAGGATATTGTGCAATAAGTCGTCTCCTCTAAAGTGTTCCAACAATCCCTTTCCAGCAATAGGAAATTACTACTGATCGATGAAAGTGGAAAACCCCCAACAGTTTATTATCAAACAGAATCCCCCCATGACACGCGTTCCAAGAAGGCGCTGGGGTCACTCTCGGAAGAACAGGAGCTGTCACGGAGCAGTTCCAGCAGCTGATGGAAGCTCGGGGACTCATCCGGTGTCGGCTTTCTCCCACGGCAGAGCTCCATGGAGCGGGCAGGGCAGTGAAGCAGCTGGGCTGGAGCCCCTCGCTGCCTTGTCTCCCCGGCGTGGCTCAGCTCACAGACTCTCGGGCTGGGAGCGGGGCCGCTCCGCTGCTGCCGGCACCGTGTCCCTGGGCTTGGACAAACAGTTTCCTGCCAGGAGAGCCTTGCACACTGCTCCACAGATCTTTCATAAAGGCCCAAACCAACTCCAAGCACTCTGTCTGCAGCAGCTTTTCACAAAGGGCTGCAGCAATCCAGGACAGCTGCAAGTGAGTGTTGGAAGGCTCTTG
Organism: Ammospiza caudacuta; assembly: GCF_027887145.1. Lineage (NCBI taxonomy): Eukaryota > Metazoa > Chordata > Aves > Passeriformes > Passerellidae > Ammospiza > Ammospiza caudacuta. The sequence continues at coordinate 5,127,890 of NC_080599.1, forward strand.
TCTTGTTCCTGACAGCAGAATTCTTGATGATCTTGTGCAATTTTCTTCAGATGTAACATGAGAGCTGAGGTTTTTTTTGTTAAAATACTTTATGATGAGTAACAAGCCTTGGGAGCATGAGGTACAGGACTGATGTGTGAAAGCATGAGCATATCCTCCAAAGCGGCCAGTCTAATTGTCCATTTTATTACTCTTGTATTTACTCCCCACTAATAAGGAAAACCAAGCTCTGCTTGGAGGCAAAACAGGCATGGGATACACTACAGTCCCTCGCAGGCCCAGCAGGCTGGCAGTGGCACAGCAGGCAGTCTGCTTCATTGTGAACCACTACAGAGCTACATCCCAATCTGGTTTAGGTAGCGTGGTATTATTAAGAGCTCCTTTTCTGCATGAGATACAAAAAGGAGATCCCAAATGATCTTCATGCAAGCATGCAGTAAAGGATGGTGCTGCTATCCTAATGAAGTGTTTGCTTTGGCAATTACACTCTTCCCATTCATCTCTTGATGCAGACACCTCAGGTTTTCTCTCACACCCCTGCAAGGCTGGCAGTCGCTGTTTCCCATTTCCTGTTCTTCCCTAGAGATGGTGCAGTGGCTGCTTTGAAACAAAAAGCCCTGAGATCTGGAAAGCTTGAAGGAGCATGAAATGCTCATTAAGTGCTCATATTGGTAATACCCAGCTCTGACCTTCCCAGAGCTCTGCAGCAGCAGCAGCAGGACCATGCATCATTCCTGTTGGTGGATGTTCATGTTTCTGGTGTGCCAGAGCAATGACTTTGAGAAGGGACAAAAACGCCCCTCTCCAAACAGTGGGTGTGCAAGGAGATGTGAAGTTTCACAGCCTTTTCTAGGATATTTTAGAAAGATCTAAGAGAATATTGTGGCATGGGGTAGGTCCCTAATTTTGTCTCCAGAGGAATCCCCAAAGGGCACATTGACTCTGCTGCTGATGGCAACCCCATAAGCTCATGGACCAGTTTTCCCTGCAATGTGCCACCCTGCCTGGGCTTTACTAGGCCGGGACTAGACCCAGAGCTAGGCAGGGACAAACACAGGCAGCCAGGTGACATTGTGTAACATCAGAAGCGGGCAGCCATGAGGACTTTGCTGCCAAAAGGTGACAGTTTGCACTGGGCCCAGAAGTCTTTTTCCCTAAGGCAAAGCAAATTGAAATGTGAAGTTTAAAAGCTTCAAATGACTATGAAAGGAAACTGCAGAATAATTTCTGGAAGTGCAGCATTGTCAATGATTATGCAGCCCACCAACAGCTGGAGCTGAATCCAGAATTGCTTCTTCCAGCTGTGTAGGAATTCATTCCACTGGCAAGCACTGATCCATGGGAACAAATGATCCCCTAGCTCTGGGCTGAATGGCACCCAGGCTGCAGTACATATTTGAAGAACCCTTGTCACTTGTTATTGGCCTCCCAGGGCACTCATCCTTCTGCAAACAAGGGGCAAACAACACAGCTGGAGTGCTGTCCCCGGTAAATATACATACAGGTGATTTTGCGAAAGCAGTGCATCTTTTCCCGGTGAAATACATGACCTCTTCTTACCTATGGAATTGTGATTGAAGACACCTGTGAGCCAGATTTGTGCGAGATTGCAAAGGAGCAAAGCTTTGGGATTTGGGCACACTTCTCTTGGTTTCTTTGCTCGGGTCTTTGGTGAGCACAGAACACACCTAGGTAGAAAACCTTTGACTAGATAGGATCTTTTGGATCCATTGTCCCCCAGACTGGTTAATGGTGGCCCTGTTGTAATGCCAAGTAACAAAGAGCAGCACAAATGACACAAAGAAGACATGGCCAAAGAGGAAGAGGAGAGGCCCAATGAGGAAAGGATGTGGTGAGACACTGGCACATTGAGTGAGCTGCACTCCCCCATAATCTCTAGGCTGGCAGGTCCTGGTCTCACATTCTCCTCTTGGTTTTTTCAATTTTGTTTATTTATTTACTTTTTTTCATCATCAAAAGGAAATATATAGAATTAAAAACAAGTCATCAAAACTTAAATACAGAATCAAAACACATTAGTTCAAAACTACATCTAAAGATCAGAACATATGTACATCTGTAACTATGAAGCCTAACGCATCAATCCTATTCTTCAAACACTCTCCATACAGGCGGCAGCTTCTTCCTGAGCTTGGAGGAAAGAGAGCTCTTCTGGATGGGAGGTAAGGACTTTGTGGGTGAGGGAACATCGGAAGTGTCCCGAGACAACTTCTTGGTAAGACTGTAACCTGTCAGATCTGCAAAGTGGAGACACAAAGTTTAACAGAGGCCACAATGCAAACCTAAAGCAGCTGAAGCTCCATATTTCATGGGACACATTTCCTGGAAATGTCTAAAGAGCTGCACAGGGAAACATGCTCCTGCTGGCAGACACTGAGGCAGGCCAGGGCAAACCCTGAGCCACTTGCCCAGAGCTGGCACAGGCACAGCCTGGCCTCTGGGCTGCCCTGGGACAGCAGGGAGCCCAGAGCCCTGTGCTCTCCAGGAATGGCTCAGCTGCACATGCACCTTCCTGCTCCTCTGCCTGCCCCACAGCTCAGCAGCCCCACAGCTCCAGGGGCACTGGCAGCAGCACAGGTCCTTGCAGGGGCACGTTCAGGGCACAGCTGTTCCCTGGCAATGTGCACATCCTCTCTGGGCTGCCACCAGACCCTTCCTCCCACCAGAGATTGGCCCAGCTCCCCCCTCACCTCTGTGTGAGGCTGAGCCATGATTGCCTTCGCCTTGTCCTCGATCTGGAGCTGCTTCAGGCCCCCCATGCCATGAGTAGGAAATGTGATGGAGAGAGCAGGGGCAGATGCACACCACAGAGACCTGCAGCAGGACTGAGGCTCCTTTAACACATGTATCCCAAATCTGCAGAACTTTGGAAAACAACAAATGCAGGGAAAACACGCTGTGGGCTATGAAGTTGCAGAATATCCAGCAGTGCAGCCTATTTCTTCTGTGGGGCTTGGCAATGGATCCATCTGAATGTTTTACCCCATTGCAAAGCTGAGGAAAGGGTGGCAGGTAGTTTAGCCAGGCTGTCCTATTCTAGAGAGTGTCTCTTGGGAACTATCAGGCCCAGCACCAACACTTAAAGCAGCATTTGCTCCAACTGTCCCATGGCTGTCAGCCTGTGGAGGAGCCTGTAAAGTGATTCATCTTCTCAAGGTTAACATGAAACATCACTTTGAATAGAAAGTAGAATTCTAAGGCCATGACAGTCATACAAGACTCCTTTGGCAGGAGCTGCACCTGCTGTGCAGGCTGTGCCACACCCAGCAGATTGTCCCCCATGTGCTCCACGCCCCAGCAAGGACCCTCCTCATTTCGCAAGTTAGTGGCATCATGAGGAGACATGGTTTTCCCAGGGCCTCTGTGGTTAGCACTGTGAAATACCAAACACTGCTCACAGCTGCAATTGCAATTGCCCCTCTGCCCACAAAAGCACAAGGCTCTATCCTTGGCCTTTGCAGGCACTTTCCCTTCCCCACTGATCACCTCATCTAGGAAAATCTGACAGACTGGGAGAACTCCACGAAGCAGCAGGAAGCTGAGTTAGAGGAGCTTTAGTTTGGGTATCAGGAAAAAGGGTTTTTCACCCCGAGGGTGGCTGGGCACTGGAACAGGCTCCCCAGGGCAGTGGTCACAGCACCAAGCCTGACAGGGCTGAAGGAGCATTTGGGCAGCAATCTCAGGCACTTGGTGCGACCCTTGGGCTGTTCTGGGCAAGGCCAGGAGCTGGACTCCATGGTCTTGATGGGCCCCTTCCAACTTCCCATATTCTACAGTTCTGTGATTCCGAGAAGTAATGGGCTGCAGGAGGGCAGAAATAGGTGACAAGAGGAAAGAAGTGAGGTTAGTTGGAGAATCAAGTCGCTGAGTCCACAGAAGATGCAAGATACAGGACCCTTCCCTCCAGCCATTCCCATTCTCTGTCTCATCCCTTCTCCCTCCCACACACACGATGGTGAAGAACATCACTAAAAGCAGAAGAACCTACTTGGCTCCCATGTCCATGAGAGCAGTCATTGCTCGTGCAGGAGTCACATTCTCCACCAGGATCCCCAGGGTCTGACTGGCTGCTTTCTGAACAAATTCTGGGGAGCTGGACACCATCTGGAGAAGGAGCAAAGCAACCTCATCCACCTCAGAGTCCATGTCCTTCTTCAAGGTCACAGAGAGCTCTCCCAGAGTGACAATAGCAGAGCAGGACACCTTGGAACAGAGGTTGGTCACCTGGGGAAATCATGAGGGGAAACATAAGAATCACCTGGGAAAGAAAACCAGTTGCCTTCAACAGAAGTCCCAGGAAATGACAACACATGCCACTGTGTCCAGAGGAGCATACAAGGACAGGAAGAGCAGGAGAGCACAAGCACAGAAAGGCACTTACTCTGGCACCAATTTCTGGCCTCAGACCTGCTCACTGCGGGCCTAAAATAAAAATTTCATTCAGTGTTCTACTTAACCCTTCTTAAATGTCCAGAGCTTTGATTTTAGGCCCTTTTACTAGAAAATAAATAAAGAGCTGCTTTCAAATCATGAAGGCAAAAGTCATAAAGATAAAAGAGTCAGGTGCTCCTGTTCAAAAAAGCAACACCAGCAGCTGAAGCACTCAGCCAGGAAACAGAAAACACAGGCTCAGGTCTACAGAATAATTTGCAGTGTTGAATTACAGCTTGGGCAGAGACTGGGACTCTGGCAAATAACATCATTAGTGTCTCAGTTTCTGCATTTGCACTCAAAGATGAGTGTCAGATACCCGACCTGCCAGTAAATACAGCTGCATGTACCCAAAGATCCTACAGACAGCTGACAGACATTAGAAATCTCAGGTCTAAAACCAGAAATGAAGGCAGACCCTGAGCACACATGGAGATGAACAAGCACATACCTCCTCTACACACTGTGTATGAAGTATGGAGGACAATTCAGAACAATGTTCTCACCTCGCTGGTAACTGCCAAGCAAACCTCACCAAGTCTACAAAGCAGGACCTCTGAATGGGACCCAGCCAGGTGTTTGATGGTGAAGAGTCCCTCCTCCTTCAGCTCCCTGAAAGGCAGAAGATTGATTTTTCTCTCCACCAAGGCAGCACCCTCTGAAATGACCAGGCTGGCAGCTCAGTTGAACAATGGGAGTTGCTTTTCAAGGAGTGCTTAATGAAATCATGGAATGCGTTGCCCCAGGATGCTGTGGCTGTCAAAAGCACACGCAAACCCAAGAGGCAAAGAGAGGGGTTTCAGAGTGGCCATTTGAGAAGACAGCCTTTCTGAAACCTCTGGCACATGCGGCTCCTCTGTCACTGCTTCCTAGAAGCTGTGCTACCGGGCCATGCTGCTATTTGTTGTCACCTCCCTGTACCTGTCCCTGAGACACAGTGCCACTGGCTGTTATTGGGGCATTTTCCTTCTTTGCCAGCCCCAGCAGGCATTCAGCAGGGAGAGTGTTGCCTTCTGATGCAAGGCAAGGCGACCTGGTTCTGAGGAAACAGCACGGCGACCCACTGCCCAGGGTCGTTCAGACCAAAGACGCCCGCAGACACCAATATGGTGGATGGTCTAAAGGCCTTTATTGTCCCGTCTCGTCGGGTTTTATACTCGGGAAGGTTTTTCTCTATGTCAGGGGGTCTTACCTTACTGTAATTAGTTAGTAAGGAGTCGAAAGTTACTAATGTTAGGGGGGTCTACATTCTTGGGTGATCCCTTATCACTAGGTGTTAGGGGGAGAGGAATCCTGCTGCTTTCCGTGACATCGTGAGATTTTCCGAGCGCCTGCCCCTATCTACCACATCTCCCCCCTCTTTTTCACAAATGAACGAAGTAGTCATATACATAGGTACTGACATGAGGCATGAGGTTGTTGACAAAGAAAGGGGTTTGGTAAACCTGGGTAGAAAATCTTGTGACTGGCATTGTTCCCTGGTCGAATTCACAGCAGTTGCTGCCGGCCTATGAACAGGATGTTGGCCCGTTCTAGGCGGGTCTGAATGAATGAGACTAGCTTGTTCAGCAGGCATGGTCCGAAGGTGACAGCTAAAAGTAGCATTGCCAATGGACCTATTAGGGTAGAAATTAGGGTGGTTAGCCATGGTGGTCGATTGAACCAGGACTCGAACCAACCCTGTTGGGCTTCCCTGTCTTTCTGTCTCTGAGCCAGTCTGTTTCGGAGTTCTGCCATGGAGTCTCTCACGACTCCCGTGTGGTCTGCATAGAAGCAGCACTCCTCCTTCAAGGCGGCACACAGGCCCCCTTGCTGCATGAACAGGAGGTCTAGTCCTCGCCTGTTCTGCAAGACTACTTCTGAGAGTGAGGAGACTGACTTCTCTAGAAAGGAGATGGATTTCTCAATCCTTTGCAGGTCCTCGTCAATCGTTGCCTGCAGCTGTGACAGTCCTTGGTGCTGTGTCGCTAAGGCTGAGACTCCTGTGGCTGTTCCGGCTGCTCCTAGGCCCAGCAGCATTGCGATAGTTATACCTGTTACTATTTCTCTTTTGTGGAGCCAGCTGGGTTCCTCAAAAAGGTGGCACACTTCTTCATCTGCGGGATACAGGACCCTAGGAACAATCAGAACTTGGACACAGAAGTCGTTAGAGTCATCGAATTTGGCAAGGAACACACAGGGACTCACTCCAGATCGCTGGCAAATCCACATCCCAGATGCGGATGGGACTACCCACTTATTGTTTTTCCCGTTGGGTTTGACAACTTCGGAGCAGACGTTGCCTTTCTGCCTAGCTAGGGTTGCATTGCCAAAGCATCTGCCCTGGCCTGTGACTTGACTCAGGGTGATTCCTTTGCGGGGGGTGTCCCATCTACATTGGTTGGGTGCATCTGCTGTGGAGTAACTGAAGGGAGTGTTTAGAGCGACTCCTTCGTAAAAGGGGGGTTCGACATCGTAACAAAGCCAGCAGGATTCGGTTAGGTTAGGGTTGGATTCGTTCAGGGATAGGAAGGTAGCTTCTAGCATACGAAGGATTGGGTCTAAATCTGACTCGGCTAAACGGTCTATCTGAAAGGCTTCCGCATGGCCGGTTGGGATATCAGCAACCCTTGTGGGCAAGACTTTGGGGTGGGTCGCGTTTCTCCCTTTTGGCACGCTTTTAATCACTTTGTTGGGTCCGACCGCTCGGGGTGCCAACGGTTGGAGCCTAATTATTTGCACATTCACTCTCTCTTTTGACCCTTGAAGGACTACTGTCCACGTTCTGCCTGTTGCCCAGCTAGGGTGATGTGGCTGCAAAACTGTCCCTTTTTCCCACATGCCCAGCACGGTCCCCTAAATCCCCCTTGGCGTGGCGGAGCAGCTGCTGATAGGCGCCTTGGTTGGGGGCAGTTTACTGCCAAGTGACCTGCCTGGCCACACTTAAGGCATGCCATCACACTGGTTATTGCAGTGTGGACTGCTGCTTGGATGGGACCAAGGTGTTCCTCCTTTGCCACGTGTCTGATCATGTCGGCTATGTTAGCCCCAGGTGGCAGTGATCTTAAGATGTCCTTGGTGGCTGAGTTGCATTGCTGGCATAGGCAGTCTGCCAGCACGGGACCCTTAGCCTCTGAGGGTAATGAGGAGGAATCTAACACTGCCTGAAGTCTGTCCACAAACTGAGTGAAGCTCTCACTTTCACTCTGTTTTATAGTTGACCATGGTGAGGGTTTGGCTACTACTTTGGCAGTAGTACGGATGGCTTCCCGGGCAGCACGGGTGGTTGTCATAACCTCATGGGCCCTTAATCCCTCAGCCTGGGCCTGGGGGGTGATCATAGTGGGGTCTCTACCCATCAATCTCTGTATACTGGAGCTGTGTAGTGGATGGTCAGGTCCCGTTACCTGGGCTAGCTCCTTTGTACATTGATCCTCCCACTCTTGTTTAAAAACAATCATTCCTGCCCCATCAAAATTCATTCTGCACGTCTGTTTGATGTCAAAGGGAAGCATGTCATCCCCCCCAAAAACGCCGTCAATAAGTGGGGTAACCATGGCAGAATTAATTCCCTTGTCTGCAATTGCTTTAATAATCGCCTGTACCTCTTTTGGATTCACTGGAGAATAGGTCCTTCTTTGGTTTTCGCCTGCCTCCCCCACACGGACTGGGAACACTAGCTTGGTTGAAGGGGTGCACTCGGCGCAGGCTATCTTTATTTTTCGCCAGTCTGTAAGTGGGGTCCAGTCTTTCTCTGATGACCCCTTCACCCATGCGCTGCGACTAGAGACCGTATATGCTGCTGCTCTCCCTCTGTTAAGGCTAGTATCGGAATCGGAGCTCCCTGACTCCCTCTCAGACTCGTCCCGGCTCGAGTCTGAGTCGGAGTTGGAAGCCGAAAGACCGAGCACTTCCGGGCTGCTCTGCCTTTTTCTCGGGCTCCGACCCCACCCCCTCCTGCGGGGGGCGGACCGTTCCCTCCCCCTGGGGTCTCCCCGCCCCCTGCTGAGGGAGGTCCTTGCCTTATACGGGCTTAATTTGAATAGAGCGCTCTGATTGGTCTCACCCCCCCCCCACCGCGGGGACCGCCCCCCTCCCCGCTCTCCCGCGCATGCGATGTTTAGCAGGCTGGCTGTCCTTCCGCCCTTTTCCCCCTCTTCTCTTCCGCCCTGACCACACGGCCGGCCGCCATCTTCGAGCCCATACGACAGCGGAGAGATTGTATCAATCTGGACGGTTTCTGACCGTCCCGCCGCTTCCCGCGCCTCCTCTGCCAGCCCCCCCTAAAAACAATGCGCCCGTTGCTCTGCCTCCTGCGCTGGGTCGGCAATCGGCGGGGGGGAGACGGGTAGAGGAGCCGCGGTTTTGTCGAGAGGATCCGAGGGGGGGCTGGGATCTGGCGGGATCCGCGGGGGGGTTGGGGGGTCTCCCGGGGGTTTTGGGCTGGGGCTCGGGGGGAGGTGGGACACGCCTAGCCCCCGCATATCCCCATCTGCAATCTGATCACTTTCCGGGGTGGTCTGTGTCGTAGCTCCCACCCCCAACTGCGGAGTGGCTATCAAACAGCTTCTCGCAGCTTTCCAGGTTTCTTGCTCTTGTCAAGCTTTTTGCAGAGCCCGGAGGACTCTGCCCCACGATTTTAGGGCTTTCCCCGAGCCTGAACATATGGTATCCTTGGCCAGGGTTTTCGTACAATTATCCCACACCTCCGGGTGTAAAATATCCACGGGGCTCTCTATAGCCCCCAGCTTAATCAATCTCGGCAATGCGAGAGTCATATCTTTAAGCTTACATTCGATTCCCCATTGTGCATGCATTTCACTGACTAGCTTTGCGATTGCTTCCATGATTCGAGGGCGTCCCCTCTGCTACACTAGACCAGCTGTGCAGCCGCCGTCCTCTCTCCAGGCAGATCCCCGTTCCCCGGGCGCTGGTTTGATCCCGGGTTTCCGGCACCAGGTGTTGCCTTCTGGTATAAGGCAAGGCGACCTGGTTCTGAGGAAACAGCACGGCGACTCGAACTCTCCAGGGTCACTCGGGCCAAGGACACACGCAGACACCAGTATGGTGGACGGTTCAAGACCTTTATTGTCCCGTCTCGTCGGGTTTTATACTGGGAAAGTTTTTTCTCTATGTCAGGGGGTCTTACCTTACTGTAATTGGTTAGTAAGGAGTAGAAAGTTACTAATGTTAGGGGGGACTACATTCTTGGGTGATCCCTTATCACTAGAAGTTAGGGGGAGAGGAATCCTGCTGCTTTCTGTGACATCGCGAGATTTTCCGAGCGCCTGCCCCTATCTACTACAACAGGGACATCCCGCACAGGGACATCCCACACGCGGACATCCCGCACAGGGACATCCCGCACAGGGGCATCCCGCATGTGGACATCCTGCAAATGGACATCCCACACAGGGGCATCCCGCATGTGGACATCCTGCACATGGACATCCCGCACATGGACATCCCGCACAGGGACATCCCGCATGTGGACATCCCGCACACGGATAACCCACACATCCCGCACAGGGACATCCTGCACAGGGACATCCTGCACATCCCGCACAGGGACATCCCGCACATGGACATCCCACACAGGGACGTCCCGCACAGGGACGTCCCACACATGGACATCCCGCACAGGGACATCCCGCACAGGGACATCCCGCACATCCCACACAGGGACATCCCGCACGCGTACATCCCGCACGCGTACATCCCGCACATCCCGCACGCGGACACCCAAAATGCCCCAAATTCCCCCCAAATCCTCCACATTTCCCCCCAAATTCTCCAAATTTCCCCAATTATCCCCTCAGGACTCCCAAATTCCCCCAAAATTCTCCAAAATAACCCAAATTCCCCCTCAGGATGCCCCAAATTTTCCAAATTTCCCCAAATCCCTCAAAATCCCCCAAATCCTCTAAATTCCCCCAAATTCCCCCTCAGGACATCAAAAATCCCCCAAAATTCTCCAGATTCTCCCCCAAATTCCTCCAAAAATCCCCCTATTCCCCCTCAGGACACCCAAAATTCCCCAAATTCCCCCCAAAATCCCCAAATTTCCCCTCAGGGCATGCAAATTCCTATAAATTCCCCCCTAAATCCCTCAAATTCCCCCTCAGGAAACCAAAAATTCCCCAGATTTCCCCCAAATTGCCTTGAAAATCCACGCTCAGCACACCCAAAATGTCTCAATTTCCCCCAAAATCCTCAAATTGCCCCCTCTGGACACCCAAAACCCCCAAAATGCCTCAAAAATCCTCCAAATTCCCTCCAAAATCCTTCAAATTGCCCCAAAATTCTCCAAATTACCCCTTCAGGGCACTCAACTTCCTCCAAGTTCCTTCCCCCAAATTCCCTCAAAATCCCCCCTCAGGACACCCAAAATCCTCCAAATTTCCCCAAATTCTCCCCAAATTTCCCCCTCAGGACACCCAAGTCCTCCTAAATCCCCCAAAATTCCCTCTCAGAACACCCAAATTCTCCCAAATTCCTCAAATTCCCCCTCAGAACACCCCAAATCCCCCAAATTCCTCCCAAACTTCCACAAATTCCCTCAAAATCCTCGAAATTTCTCCCCAGATCCCCCAAATCCCTCAAAATTCTCCCAAATTCCCCCCTCAGGACACCCAAATTCCTCCAAAATTCCCCCTCAGGAAACCCAAAATCCCCCAAATTCCCCAAAATAACCCAAATTCCCCCATCAGGACAACAAAAATCCCCCAAATTCCTCTCAAATCCCCCAAAATTCCCTCTCAGAACCCCCAAATTCTCCCAAATCTCCCCCTCAGGACACCTAAAATCCCTCAAAATCCCCAAAGTCCCCAAATTCCCCCCAAACTCCCCCTCAGAACATCCAAAATCGCCCAAATTCTCCCTCAGAACACCCAAACTCCCCCAAAATGTCCCAAATTTCCCCCTCAGGATGCCCAAATTCCCCCCAAAATCCCCCAAATTCCCATAAACTCCACCAAATTTCCCTAAAATTCCCCAATTTCCCCAAAATTTCCCGAATTCCCTCCTCAGGACAACCTGAATCCCACTAAAAAACCCCTTAGGACACCCAAATTCCCTCAAATTCCTCCCAAAATTCCCCCTCAGGATGCCCCAAATCCCCCAAATTCTCCCAAAATGGCCCAAATTCTTCCCCAAATTCCCCCCTCAAGACATCCAAACTCCCCCAAAATCCCCCTCAGGACACCCAAAGTCCCTCAAATTCCCCCAAAATCCCCTCAAATTCCCCCTCAGGACACCCCAAAACCCCTCAAAATCCTCCAGAACCCTCCCAAATTCCCTCAAATTCCCCAAAATCCCCCAAATTATCCCTCAGGACACCCCAAATCCCCCCCAAAATCCTCCAAATTTCCTCCTCAGGACACCCAAATTCCCAAGAATTCCCCCCAAATTCCTCCAGAATTCCCCTCTCAGGAAACCCAAACTTCCCCAAAATGCCTCAAACTCCCCCAAATCCCCCCTCAGGACACCCCAAATCCCCAAATTCTCCAAAATCCCCCAAATTCCCCCTTGGGACACCCAAATCCCCCAAATTCCCATTTTTTGACCCCAAACTTCCCACCTGAGCACCCAAATTCCCATTTTTAGTCCCAAATTTTCCCTTCCTTGACACAAATTCTCATTTTCAGTCCCCAATTTCCCTTTTTGGCCTCAAATTCCCCTTCTTTGGTCCATTTTTTCCCTTTTTTAGACTAAAATTCCCCTTTTTTAGATCCAGACTTCTCACCTGAGCACCCAAATTCCCCTTTTAGACCCAAATTCTCCTTTTTGAGCCCAAAATTTCCCTTTTTTCAGCCCAAATTTCCCTTGTGGAGCCCAATCTTCCCACCTGAGCACCCAAATTCCCCTTTTAGACCCAAATTCTCCTTTTTTGGTACAAATTTCCCTTTTTTGGAGCCAAATTCTCCCATTTTCAGCCCAAATTCTCCATTCTTGGCCCCAAATCCTCCATTTTTGAACCCAAATTTCCCTTTTTAGTCCCAAATTTCCCCTTTTTTGGACCCAAATTCCCCCCCCCCCCTTTTTTTTTTTTGTTACAAGTTTCTCATTTTTGGACCCAAAACACTTGATTCTAGTTGGTGGGAGAACCTGGTCGCTGTTGTTAATGGTTGTTTTTGTATCAGTGAAAGCCCTGGCTGGGGCGAGGTAATGGCCCCGCTCTGAGACAGTGAAGGGTGGGGACCTCCCGAACAGCGAGGAGAAGAGACTTTGGAGGGGAGGGATGTGCAAAATACTCCAAGGACCAGCATGTTGTGTGGGACCCCTGATCCGAATGCACTGAGAAAACCCCAAAAACAAGGAGCCAGCTAAGAGTTGAGAGACTGGAGTGATGTCTGGATGAGAGGAGCGGAGTGCTGGGCCTGCAGAGATGCTGAAAACCTTCGTTGTTACTCACCCTGCGTTCGAGAGCCCCCGGGCCGGGTCTGGGAGGAAGTGAGACTGAGACCAATCCAACATCAGAGGGTGTTGATGCCCTAAAGGCTCCCACGAGGACCGGACCCCCAGCTCTGCCCCTGGTGGACAAAGCTGCGCATGTCGTCCTCATCCTCTGAGTCGCCCTGGGAGAGACGACGGGGACTGCAGCCCCGCCGAGCTGCCCAATCCTGAGCTGATCACTTATAGTAAAGGCATTAAAAGGAGAAGAAGTCTCTTGGCCCTGTTTATTTCAAGCAGCACAAAGTTCCTTGGCAAGAGTCACTCTGCTCCTGAGGGGACATTTCAGGCACACCAAGGAAACAAAGCAACAACAAAACCAAACCAAATCCAGGCAATCAAACCAGAAATGAACCAAGAACAGTCCCTGTGTGTGTGAGACACAAGGACAATGAGGGCAAGGATAAAAGGAATATGGCCTAAAAGCTTAGCAGAGCTCACACTTAACAGGACTTATATCTTAATTTTAACTGATACAGTCAACCACACAATTTAGCAAAAGAACAGCACTTAACAGCATTTAACCTAACTTAAAACCTATGTTAGAAATTTACCATAGGAATAAAACTTTACAATATTCAACTTAGCTTATAAGTTATATTTAACATAATGTAGCAAAAGAACAATTCTTAGAAGCATTTGACTTAGCTTAGACCTCATGACTTAACCTCACTTACAGGCCTGACTGGCTCAGCTATCCAAGGTACTCCAAGCCCTCAGAGAGCAGCATTTCTGCCACATTTCCCCAGCACAGGCATTCCTGTGTGCACACAGACACAAAGAGTCAGTGCAAGGCACCTATGAGCAATTCCCCTGAGTCCAGGGAATGCTCCCTGTGGATCCTTTGGCATCTCCCCAGCAGGCAAAGGGCTGAGCCTGGAGGAGTGGGGGGATCGGCCCAGGCTCCGTCGTTGTTCAGGATCCCCGAGTGCAGCAAACGGGAGAGTTCCCGGCTGGGAGAGGCCCCACTCAGAGGGAGTGGCTGGCCCAGGAGAGCTCCAAGGGCTCCTTTTGGAGCGCTGTTTGCAGGGCCCCAAGAGAGGGGCTGCAGTCCCAGCAATGGCTCATCCTGGCCGCACTTGGCACCAACAGCTTTCTTTGGCAGTGTGAGAACAGGGATGTTGTGGCACTGAGGGAACAAAAACAGTTCCCAGGGTTGCTCCTACAGAAATCAGGAGCTGTTTGGGCAGCAGCAGTGCCTGGAGCAGACAGTGTTTGTGATGAGCTGCAGAGGAGCTGAGCCCAGGGGCTGTTGGCCAAGGCCCAGGCCCAAGGAGCATTTCTGAGCTGGCAGGGCGGCCTGAGAAGGGGAGGGGGGAATGCAGCAGCACAGGGCCATGGAACCAAGGGACCATTGTGACACTGTGGGGCCCTGTGAGACCAAGGGACGATTGTGACACTGTGGGACCTTGTGAGACCAAGGGACCATTGTGACACTGTGGGGCCCTGTGAGACCAAGGGACCATTGTGACACTGTGGGACCTCATGGAATCATGGAGACCACTGTGATATTGCTGAGCCTCATGGAACCAAGGGGACTGTCCTGACACTGTGTGGCTCCCTTAAATGTAGGGTTCATTGTGACACTGAGAGGTGCCATCAAACCAAGAGTCCATTGTGACACTGCCGGGAGTCTTCAAACTGTGGAGACCATTATGACACTTAGGGGTGTCATGGAACCAAGGGACCATTGTGACACTGCAAGACTCCACAGAGCCAAGGGTCCAAACTGTGACATTGCAGGGCCTCATGGAACCATGGAGAGACCATTAGGACACTTCACAGCCTCATGGAATGAAGGAGACCATTGTGACACTTTGAGGCCCCATGGAATAACCAAAGCATTGCGTCACTGTGAGGCCTAATGAACCAGTGAGACCACTGGGACCCTGGAGGTCGCCACAGAACCAAGAGGACCATTGTGATACTGTGGGGCCTCGTGAAACCAAGAGGCCTTTGTGACATTGCAGGGCTGCCTGGAACCAAAGGTCCAGTGTGACATTGCAGGCCCTCATGTCATCAATGGTCCATTGTGACACTGTGGAGCCAAAGGAGACCGTTGTGACACTGCAAACGCCCAGGGTACAAAGGTCCATTGTGACATTGCAGGCCTCGTGGAACAGAGGAGTCACGTGACATTGTGGGGCCTGGGGAACCATGGAGACCATTGTGACACTGCAAGGCCTCATGGAAACAGTGGGACCATTGTGACACTGCAAGGCCTCATGGAATCAGTGGGACCATTGTGAGACTTCAGGGCCTTGTGGAGCCGATGGGACACTGTGACACTGCTGGACCCCATGGAAACAAGAAACCAATATGTCACTGACATTTTTTCATAAAAATCCTTTCTTTGGGATTTTTCCTCTTCTGGGAAGCTTAGGCCCCAGAAGAAGAATGTAAACAATTGTTATCTGCTGATGTGGAATGTAGCAGGTGCACCTATGATTGGCCCATGGTCCATGTTTACAATTAAGGGCCAATCAGGACCAAGCTCTCCGGGACAGGTACACAAAGAGCTCTCTTGTTTATTGCTCTTCCTATTCTTTTCTTAGCTTAGCAGCTTCTGAACTTTTCTCTCTATTCCTTTTAGTATAGTCATAATGTATTATATATCATGAAGTAATAAATCCAGCCTTCTGATCATGAAGCCAGGATTCTCGTCCATCTCTTCACCCCTGAGGAACCCTTGCAAAGCCATGGAACACCATTGTGGCACTGTGGGGCCTCATGGATCCAAGGCACCATTGTGACACTATGGGGCCCCACAAAACCAAGGGAAGATGGAACAGGACTTGCTGATTTGGCCTCCCAGGGGCCACCTGACTGGTCCAGCTGACCTTGGAACATTAAGACTCTCTTGTCATCTGCTTCTGAAACACTGGTACTCCGTGCTTTGAAATGAAAAAGAACTGTTCTTTTCCGCGAGGCACCCAAGGACAGAATTGGGATTTCACCTCCAACATTCCCTGTTGTGAGAGACTGGAGGAGATTGTTGGCTCAAAAAAAAAGAGGCAAGAGGAGAATGTGGGGCAACAGAAAAATACCATTTCACTCTGAAACTGGGGGTGTGCTTCTGTGGCATCAAAGCATCCCAGGGAGCAAGCAAAACACATCTGCTTTGTTGTCAGAGCCTATTAGCAGTGTCTTGCTGCCATTGCACAATAATTTGCCTTTCTTTACCTGGCAGGGAAGCCAGGACAAAACACCTCATGCATCCTATTGATTATTCTATACTATGGGTATGCACAGGGGCAGCTAGTTGCTTTGGTGTTCTTGGCAGCTATTAATGGGAATTTCATCATCAAAGGAAGGGGATTTTGGTCATTTGGGTTGATTTTGCCAGTAGGAAACCACGGTTTTCTTCAAGAAGTTTGGAACTCACTGAGCCACAGATAACAGCATTGTAGAAAATTGCAGAACAGGTTTAGAAAGACTGAATATTTAGGCTAAAGACCCCTGAAATATTTCTAGAAAACTCTGAAGTTAATGAAAAATGGATGTTGGGATCCTTCAGTGATGAACATTAGCCAACACTTTGGTATTGTGTTGTGCACCTAAGGCCAAACAAAAGTGTTGGACTGGCAGATCTGAGCTCTTTTGATGTCAGTAAAGAATCCTTCAAGCCACAGGAAAAAGGTGGCAATGCTCCTTTTTGCTGGCCAACCTCAGGTTTCCCAGCACAGCCATTTGCCCAGGCAGCCCAGAGCAGTGGTCACAGTGCCAAGGCTGACAGAGCTCAAGAAGAGTTTGGACAATGCTCTCAAGCACATGGAGTGACTCTTGGGGTCACTGCACATGGCCAGGAGATGGACTCGATGACCCTGATAGGCCCTTCCAACTTAGCATATTCCATGGTTCTGTGACCCTTATTCACACCGCGAGGTAACTTCATATTCCCTTTAGTTTCCACCCTTGTGTGGTTCCACCTTTACAGCCAGACACAAAACGGTTTTCCTGTTTTGGGAGGTGAAATGAAGATCATTACTTGTGTCCTTGTGACAGTCCTGAGCAAGCTTCCCTGCCACGTGTGGCAGCCTCTCAGCCCTGGGGGTGCCTGCAAGCTGGGTGACTCCAATTCTCTCCACCAGGGACAGGAGGAGTTGGGCCGCACACTCGCGCACCGGGGCGGGGCGGCTGCTGGGGAGGAGAGAGCAAACCCTGGGCACAGGGACAAGGAGCAGCGGCAGCGCCGGCCTTGGCCAGAGCTGCTCCCTGCCCTTGCTGGGGGAAGGAGCCCGGGCTCTGCCTGCACCTTCAGACACCTGCACAAGGCTCTGTCCTCAGCTAAACACAAAGGTAGCATTGCACACTAGGCCTGCCTGCAAGGAAGAGGGAGGAATTCAGTCTCCCTGCACTGTCTGATACTCAGTTTCTTTCACAGTATTTACTCGGAGAAAGATTAAAGAAATAGATGACATATGAATAATTTAGAAATTAAGGACAATTGATGCTGACCCATCAGAGGGCACCCAGCACACAGAGCTACAGCAGGACTGAGGCTCTTTCCACCCATTTATCCCCAAATCTGCAGAACTTTGGAAAACAACAAATGCAGGGAAAACACATTGTGGGCTGTGAAGTTGCAGAATATCCAGCAATGCAGCCTGTTTCTTCTGTGGGGCTTGGCAATGGATCCATCTGAATGTTTTACCCCATTGCAAAGCTGAGGAAAGGGTGGCAGGTAGTTTAGCCAGGCTGTCCTGTTCTAGAGAGTGTCTCTTGGGAACTATCAGGCCCAGCACCAACATTTAAAGCAGCATTTGCTCCAACTGTCCCATGGCTGTCAGCCTGTGGAGGAGCCTGTAAAGTGATTCATCTTCTCAAGATTAACATGAAACATCACTTTGAATAGAAAGTAGAATTCTAAGGCCATGACAGTCATACAAGACTCCTTTGGCAGGAGCTGCACCTGCTGTGCAGGCTGTGCCACACCCAGCAGATTGTCCCCCATGTGCTCCACGCCCCAGCAAGGACCCTCCTCATTTCGCAAGTTAGTGGCATCATGAGGAGACATGGTTTTCCCAGGGCCTCTGTGGTTAGAACTGTGAAATACCAAACACTGCTCACAGCTGCAATTGCAATTGTCCCTCTGCCCACAAAAGCACAAGGCTCTATCCTTGGCCTTTGCAGGCACTTTCCCTTCCCCACTGATCACCTCATCTAGGAAAATCTGACAGACTGGGAGAACTCCACGAAGCAGCAGGAAGCTGAGTCAGAGGAGCTTTAGTTTGGATATCAGGAAAAAGGGTTTTTCACCCAGAGGGTGGCTGGGCACTGGAACAGGCTCCCCAGGGCAGTGGTCACAGCACCAAGCCTGACAGGGCTGAAGGAGCATTTGGACAACAATCTCAGGCACTTGGTGCGACCCTTGGGCTGTTCTGGGCAAGGCCAGGAGCTGGACTCCATGGTCCTGATGGGCCCTTCCAACTCCCCATATTCTACACTTCTGTGATTCTGAGAACTGATGGGCTGCAGGAGGGCAGAAATAGGTGACGAGAGGACAGAAGTGAGGTTAGTTGGAGAATCAAGTCACTGAGTTCATAGAAGATGCAGGATACAGGACCCTTCCCTCCAACCATTCCCATTCTCTCTCTCATCCCTTCTCCCTCCCACACACACGATGGTGAAGAACATCACTAAAAGCAGAAGAACCTACTTGGCTCCCATGTCCATGAGAGCAGTCATTGCTCGTGCAGGAGTCACATTCTCCACCAGGATCCCCAGGGTCTGACTGGCTTCTTTCTGAACAAATTCTGGGGAGCTGGACACCATCTGGAGAAGGACCTGAGCAACCTCATCCACCTCAGAGTCCATGTCCTTCTTCAAGGTCACAGAGTGCTCTCCCAGTGTGACAATGGCAGAGCAGGACACCTTGGAACGGACGTTGGTCACCTGGGGAAGCCATGAGGGGAAACATAAGAATCACCTTGGAAAGAAAACCAGTTGCCTTCAACAGAAGTCCCAGGAAAAGACAACACATCCCACTGTGTCCAGAGAAACATAAAAGTACAGGAAGAGCAGGAGAGCACAAGCACAGAAAGGCACTTACTCTGGCACCAATTTCTGGCTTCAGACCTGCTCACTGCAGGGCTAAAATAAAAATTTCATTAAGTGTTCTACTTAACCCTTCTAAAATGTCCACAGCTTTGATTTTAGGCCCTTTTACTAGAAAATTAAAGCAAGAGCTGCTTTCAAATCATGAAGGCAAAAGTCATAAAGGTAAAAGAGTCAGGTGCTCCTGTTCCAAAAAGCAACACCAGCAGCTGCAGCACTATGCCAGGAAACAGAAAGCACAGGCTCAGGTCTACAGAATAATTTGCAGTGTTGAATTACAGCTTGGGTAGAGACTGGGACTCTGGCAAATAACATCATTAGTGTCTCAGTTTCTGCATTTGCACATTGCATTATAAAGGTACCACACTCAAAGATGAGTGTCAGATACCTGACCTGCCAGTAAATACAGCTGCATGTACCCAAAGATCCTACAGACAGCTGACAGACATTAGAAATCTCAGGTCTAAAACCAGAAATGAAGGCAGACCCTGAGCACACATAGAGATGAACAAGCACATACCTACTCTACACACCGTGTATGAAGTATAGGGGACAATTCAGAACAATGTTCTCACCTCGCTGGTAACTGCCAAGCAAACCTCACCAAGTCTACAAAGCAGGACCTCTGAATGGGACCCAGCCAGGTGTTGGATGGTGAAGAGTCCCTCCTCCTTCAGCTCCCTGAAAGGCAGAAGATTGATTTTTCTCTCCACCAAGGCAGCACCCTCTGAAATGACCAGGCTGGCAGCTCAGATGAACAATGGGAGGTGCTTTTCAAGGAGTGCTTAATGTAATCGTGGAACGCGTTGCCCCAGGATGCTGTGGCTGTCAAAAGCATTCACAAATCCAAGAGGCAAAGAGAGGGGTTTCAGAGTGGCCATTTAAGAGGACAGCCTTTCTGAAATCTCTGGCACATGAGGTCAGGCCCCTCTGTCACTGCTTCCTAGAGGCTGTGAGACCGGGCCATGCTGCTGTTTGTTGTCACCTCCCTGTACCTGTCCCTGAAACACAGTGGCACTGGGCTGTTATTGGGGCATTTTCCTTCTTTGCCAGCCCCAGCAGGCATTCAGCAGGGAGAGTCTGCACTGGCTCTCTGGAGCTGAGTTTCCACTCTATGATCTCGGCCTCTCCGTCACCCTCTCCACTCCCCGTCACACATTCCCCAAAAATGCAGAGGATGTCTGCTGGGACCACCTCAGCCTGCAGGAAGGCCAAGTGCACAGCTTTCTTTCATCCCAGCATGGAAATATAAAAACTGTAGGATCACATCACACAGAGGGCCAGGAGCTTTTTATTTTGGCTGCAAGTGTCCACAAGGCATTGGGGAAGAGGAGAAAAAGAGTGTTTTGCAGCAAGCAACCCGGCTACTCAGGCAGGATGGTAGGAAAAGTGTCTGGGAGCTGCTTTTTAGGACTTTTGTTGTTCTGCTGAAGCTTCTGACAGAGCTGATGGGCAGATCCCAGAGCTGTGGAGAGTTCTGTGGTAGCTAGGGAAGAGGCGCTGAGGAAGATTGTTGCGATGTCATGGAAAGCCAGGACCCTCTGTTCTCCGTAGATAAGACCCTCTGTTACTCATAGATAAGAAATTAACATAGGAATGTGGCCCCACTAACAGTAGGAATGTTGCCCCACTGAAGCCAGTAACTTTCCACTCCTTACCCAGTACTTTTCCATTCCCTACTAACCATAGGTAAGAAGGACAAACCCCTTTTTTGACGTAGAGACCCCAAAGACTATAAGACCCCATGAGAAGAAGTAATAAACACCTTTTGACCGTCCACCACATTGGTGTCTGCGTATGTCATTGGCCCGAACGGCCCTGGAGAGTGGGCTGTCGAGCTGTACCTCAGAACCAGGTCGCCTGCCTTGATATAGAAGGCAACAGAGTTCCTGGGAAATTTGTCCTTGAATATGTCTACAAATACTCTCCCAGCCATGAACTGCCATCTGTGTCCTGTCCATATGTTACTGCCTGGACTGTTGAGTGTCTGAGGTGCCTCTTGAGGCTGCTATGGACCTCCTTCACCAAGGAACGGATTGTGATACATCCCTTTCTGCTTCTATTTGGGCATTGACAGAGCCTGGACCACTCTGGCTTGAGCTTGGGCTCTGGCCAAGCAAGATTGCCAATGAGAGCAGCTCATGGTCCTCAGCTCTTCCCTGCTGCTGGGACAGACAGACATGGCCATGGGGACAGAATGGAGCTGCCCCATCTGCCAGGTCACTAAGAAGGATGTGAATTTTTCTCTGCCCTGTCACCACCAATTCTGCCTGGGCTGCATCCTGCAGTGGGCAAAGAGAAATCCAGCGTGCCCACTCTGCAGAAGAATGATAGAAGCTGTCAGGTTTTCTGAGTAGGATGAACAGGACTACATACAATGTGCCATCAGCTCCCCCAAACAATTGCTGGAGTCCAGCAGGGAGAGAGCCTGGCCACCTTGCTGAAAGCAGCCCCCCAGACCCTGTGATGGCTGCTCCATCTTCCCCACAGGGAACACTGTCCCCAGCTGAGCAGGGGCTGCAGGACCAGAGCCTGTGGATGGCCTCCTGCCCAAGGTGTGGGCCGAATTTTTCAAATAACAATGTCATCTACTGGATCAAAGGTGGCCCTGGCTGCACCAGAAGCTGGAGGGAATATGCCAGCACCAGAGATGGCTGGTTAAGGAATTCATAGAGCAGCATCCTGCACGCCCTCTGTGCCTGTGGTCAAGTTGCCAAAATCTTGGTGCCAGTGCTGCAGCTTCTCCTCTGTAGCAGTCTGAATTGCTGCTAGCATAGTCCAGGGTAAAGAGGCAAAAAGGACCTTTGCATGATCTCCACAGATGTTTTATTCAGCCGTGCAGGGAGATGTTCAGGTGCCAGCACACACAGAGGGTCTCACTTTGTCTCCACAGGGGCCTGGGGGCTGACCCTGATCTCGGGGCAGTACAAAGATAAGGGGGCCAATCAGGGAATAGGGAAGGTGTGGCTCAGGAACACAGGAACAGACACAGGAACAGGGGAAGGAGCCAATGGGGTCTAACAGCTTTTTGAGGGAAGCTTCTTGTGTCTCCCTAGACCAGGGAATGCCCCACCAGGGTCTCCACAATTCCCTATGTTTTATATTATTAGGAAAGCTTCTCTGAAGGATCAACTGCATCAACACAAAATGACAAGAACAATCAAAAGCACTCATAAGACAATTGTTCAAAATGCATACAATTCTGAGTTCCCAGTGTGCCAACAGATTTCTTGGAGTGTCTTAGATCTGGCAGGAGGGATGCAGGGTTTTCTTAGCACAGTTTATCAGGAAGCTGAGTCATAGATACTGAACCTCTGGTCCACAGCCTCCTCACTGCCATCATGCAGCAAGGAGGCCCAGAGGCTGCTGTGCTCTGGGCCTGTCAGGGATGAGCACAGCGGCTCTGTGGCCAGTGCCAGCTCCAGCAGCTCACAAGAGGAGACTCCTTCCAGAAGCTCTGCTGGCTCAGTGTGGCAGACCAGCAGAGCCCACTGGAAGCCCCCCTCCATTGCAGCCACCCCCAGCTGCGCCCATCATCACTGCAGAGCAGGAGCTGCCCCAGAGGAGCCGCGGCAGGAGCTCATGGCAGTGGCAGGTCCCTGTGCCCAGGGCAGAGCCACAGAACCTCTGCTCCTGCCTGGGACAGGGGCTGCTCACCCTGGTGTCCCACCGAGAGCAGGGATCCTGGGCCCCAAACTCTGCCCAGCCCTGCAAAAGGCCACCCCGCCAGCAGTGCCAGCAAGGTTCCTGCAGCCATTCAGTCAAATCAGAGGAAACAAATGTCTCTGTAGCTGACACAGTCTCTGCACACAGCTTTCTCCCCCTTCTCCTGGTGCCTTTCCCTGACTCCATCAAGAGCTGCAGGAAATGCTGTGTGAGCCATGATGATGGAAGAGCTACTGATAAAAACACTGGGGTGATGCTTTCAGAGGAGTCATGAATGGAAGACTGACCAACCTTCCAGCCAATGGTATGCCAAAAGTTTCCATTCTTTAACTAATTGGCTGCAATAAATTAGTAAAAAGAAAGATAGGGAAACAAATTAAATCTCCCACAGCTGCTGGGAGGTCTATGTATTGCTCCATGGTCTATGTATTGCTAGACTTACTTCATTTAGGCAGAATATTAACTGCCCTGACTTGCTGGCGACTGACCACAAGGTCTCATCTGTGGTGAGCAGTCACTAAAATTAGCTCAGCAGAGGCATCTTCAGCTGTCCAAGTGTAGCAGAAATACATATTCTCTGCTTCATGACTGTGTGGCAACAGCTGCTGGTGTGGGTTTGTCAGCGTTGCTTCATGGATTACTCCTGGGAAGAAATTGTGTGCACAGGCACAGTATGATGGCTTCGATCTCCTCTAATTACTCCAATCGGATGATGGCCAGAACTTTCAGGCAAAAAGCATCATGACAGAATAATTTACAATATTCTCCAAAGTACTCCTGTGGTTCTGATTTTCTTACTGATTAGATCCAGTGTCTGGCCTGAAGAAAACAGTTCAGAAAGAACAGGCAAACCTCAGCTTGCAAGTTAGAGTGCAAGTCTTTAATCTGCCGTTTTTGCAGCAGGTACAAACAACTTTTCAATGTATTTGCAAAAAAATCTCTTAGTTCTTGCTATACCTATCCAGAACCTGACTCTCTCCTCGTTTTATTTTGATTTGAGATCCAAGCATGATTTTTTTCTGGACAGGAAAGTAAGAACCAGCTGCAAATACAGACTAAAAGTGTGAATCTCTACTGCAGGAACTGAGATGTAGCTTGGAATTAAAGGCAAGAAGTGATGCCATAGTAAACATTTAGTGCTGGCATAGGAGCCTTCTGCAATGCTCCACCAACCCATGGTTCACATTGCTACAAACTCTCTTTCTGATGTTACAAAGAGTGTTGAAGAGCTGGTTGTAAGTAAAAAAATTAGCCAGAATGTTAATTTTTGTTAATATGGCGAACAATGACTATCAAATAATTCAGAGCTCATAGAAGTGAGTATTCAGATTTCCACTTAGTATGTGCTGGCAGTTTTAATTTGAAATCAACAGGTTTATCCAAATCAAGTTATCCATAGGAATTAATTTGCTCTATGGTCTAACTAAGAATGCCTCATTGTCTGATAAGTTTAGTAGAAATTTGCAAAGTCAACAGTCCACAGATTTGAATTTCTTGTTTAGTGGCTGTTCTGCAGGAAAGCTTTTACAGACTAATCAGTTTGGATGCAATTAAAATGCCAGTACATTTCATGTAGCCATTCTGGTATTAGAACAAAACCATATGACTGCACAGCCTTTTAAAAAATATTTTCAAATAAATTTTCATATCAACAGTCTGAGTAGGACTCAGAATAAAAACTCTACCAAACTTCAACTCCATTGGAAGATTCCTTTGTCACCCTGTGAATCATCTCTCCATTCAGAAGATTAGAAGTCCCCAATATGTTGGTTTTTGTATGGTTAGGAATTGGGGAAGGGTCTTCTTCCTTCTCAGCTCCATGCTGCAGTGCCTTTGGGATGTGGCCTGCTGGCCGTTGTTTGTGCAGCCCTGGTATTTCTCCATGAGGCAGAAAGTGCAATTGCATTTCCAGCCCAGAGCCCGTGAGGAGTGGGGCGTGCAGAGCTGTGCCAGACCCAGGCCAGCAGCTGTGCCGCCAGAGGGTTTTGGTTCCTGCCCAGTGCAGCTGTTGCATCTCTGCCGTGAGTGCCTCCCCTTCCAGGTGCCCATGGACAGCAGGTGCAGGGTTCTGCACGGGGCACGGAACAGGGTGGGGGTGTCTGCTGGCAACAGAGTGCAGCGGAGAGCAAACAGCCCAGGATGGTCCTGGAGTGTGTGACAGAGAACTCCTGACACAGCTGGGGACTGAGCCAGTGAGGGAAGGCACTGCTGGGCCTGCTGTTTGTGAGGAGAGAAGGGCTGCTGGGTGACAGGAGGGCTGGAGGCGGCCTTGGGCTCAGTGATCACAAAATGCTTGTGTTTGATTCCCAGAGAAGGAACGAGAGGTGTTGGGGAAGTGTTGACCTGCATTAAATTGTGAATTTGTTAAGCTTTAACAGGCAGTGCTTAGTCGTACCTTCCCTCACAGCAGTGGTTAATGTGTGCAAGTGGATGTCTTAGCCTTGAGAATAAAGACAGTGGGCCTACTGAGGAGGTAGCTACAATGCATTCAAGGAGAAGAAGGCTCTTAACCATGGAAGGAGAATTTGAGGAATGGGATGTTCAGCACATGACCACCAGAGACCCTCAAGAGACCCCTACTCTAAATTTCAGTAATTTTGGGGAAATGATTTAAAGATGTCAAATACTTTGGGAGAATGTTTAGCCTGTGAGTTTGAGCAAAGTAATGAATAAAAGTAATGAAAGTAATGTCTTAGTTCCATGGATACTTAACATGTGGGTGTGCAGGTTTCAGAGGAGTGATTCTCAGGCACCCAGCACTGAAATAAAGTAATGCCTCTTTTCTCACACTGAGCTGGCAGGGTGGATCGGGCCCTGCTTGGTAACTTTCATTTTGGTCATTTCTATTGAAGCATAAAGAATGGTTGAAATGAAATCTTTTCCAGCTGTTTCCCTTTGGTTTACCTGTTTGAGGGTTAAAATTCTGTGCTGCAGGTGTGCTGGGTGTGTGCAGAGCAGTGCAGCCCCAGACACCCCTTGGCTTGTGTTGCAGAATGAGGCCTTTGTCGGGCATGAGCCATTTGTCGGGTGCTGGGAAAACTCAGGGCTCAATATGAGTCAACAGCAAGTTCCGTTTATTGAAGAGATCATCAGACACTTATACAGCAAGTAATAAGCTTATGAATATTCTGTTAGCCAAGGGATCTATTGGTTAAACTATACCGTCAACTCTTCCTCATTCCTTTGGGCCTACATTCTCTATTTCCCACGTCTCTCTGTCTACTTGTTATCATACCCAGCTAGGCCTAAGGACACGCTATCTTGCAGGTGCAAAAACTCAAACTAGCTGTGTTCGGTACTTTCCCAGCTCCTGGTCGGCTAACAAGCGAATGTCTACGTGACCTCTGTCACGTAGCCATTTCTCCACAGGCTTGCCCACAGGTTGTCATGCCTTGCTACCAGGTGTGCCCAGCTGTGGCAGCAGAAGGAGCCCGCAGCACAGTGGGCACCGTGCCCTGCCCAGCCGGGGCTCTCTGGCACAGAGCAGCAGCAGCGCCAGCGCCGTTCAACCCGCTCCTGCCTTGGCTTCCCCTGGCACACAGAAGCCTCTGGAAATCAGCACCGCCAGTGGCGTTCCCAGCTGGGAGCAGCTGCTGCTGGCGGGCAGATGCTGCCAGTTCGACTGCTGCCAAAGGGGAAGAGAGGCAGAGATGTACACGCACCGGAGCCCTGGGCATGTCTAATAAAGGTGCAAATATGTGGGGAGATTTGTTAGGAAACATTTCAGCTGTGATGCCAACAGTGGCTTCTCTCCTGGTTCTGTGTGTTCTGGACAAGTAATGCAATGGTTGGGTCTGACAATTAAGGAGCAGATGTTATGTGGATGTTCAAATGTGTAGTGATGGTATTGTAATATATCCTCCCATAGTCCTCTTTCCAGTCCCCCTTGTAACAGCCTGGGTAGTCAGGGCATTTGGGGAGGGCTGGCTTGTGACCAGCAGGCAGGGTGTAACAACACCTGACCTCCAGTCAGGATGCAGGAAAGTAATCTCCACCAATGGACAGCAGAGAAAGAGTTGACTGACAAAACTTTTGGAGGGGCTGAGGGTATAAAAGGCAGAGCATCCTTTTTGTAGATGAGCACGTGGCTGCTAGTCAAAGAGACTCCCAATGATGCGAGTCTTCCTTATTCAGTCCTTTGCTAAGGTTTACTAAACCTTTAAAATTTTAAAAGTGAGAGTCATTTCTCGCATGTGCAATGCTGTGGGCCATTGTCTTGGTCTGGTTTCCTTTGCTTGTGTCCCATCTGAGTGCTCAGCTGGGATACAGGCTGTAGGTGCTTGGGGCACTCCTGGAGTTCCTCTTGGATCCCCTGAACAACAGGGTTTGGCCCATGAGGGGAATTTTTGCTGCTTTGTGACAGATGAGAACTTCCCAGGCTCTTTTGTGTTTTCTGTAGGGAAGGTTGGTTATTGCTTTGCATAAACTCACAGACCAACACAGAGCTGTCCCTTTGTGATGTCAGGGCATGGTTGCCCTGTCGTCATAGTGGCATCAGAAGGTTGCCTTGGTGCACGGAAGGCCTGAGTGTCAGAGCAGCCCTAGGCCTTGCTCACATCAGGAGAACTTTCCTGGCTGGCGCCTTTGTCAGTGGGTAGCTGCCCACTGACAAGAGGCTTGTTTTTCCTAGTTTAGGAAAAACTCATACAACACTGTTACAATGTTTCATCATCTGGCTAAAGAAGCATTTGCTGCCTATGGCATTTCTTTTTCTGTGTATTACATTACACATTTTGCACGTAAGTAGAGGTTTCCATTCTACTTAGGTTAGGGTGTATCCTAACCTGGCTTTTGTATGTCTTCCTGCTCTTTCTTGGGGGCTGAGTTTCTGATTTTGAAAGAGAAAGAGCATTAGGATGCCAGTGGTTTGCTAAAGCTCCTGTCAAGAGGTCCAGCTAAAAGGGGGTGTCTGTAGCCACAGGGGCAGCATTTGCAGGGGAACCTGCAGGGCTTCCGTTCCCTCCCCGGGAGAGTCTGTGGCAGCAGAGTCTGTCATTTCCTCAGGTTGCTGGGAGAAGCAAGACACCTTTGAAAATGTAGACTGGCAGAGCTTCTTGGAAGGCCTTCTAAAAACTCTTCAGTTGTTCCCAGGATTCAGAGAAAGCTTATTTTCTTTTAAAATTTTGTCATGAAAGGATTTGACTGTCTAACTTAATAACCTTTTACTGTGTGCCAAAATAGTTATTCCCTTTGAAAGAAAATGCAAACTCTAAAGCAGTGAGTGTCTGCTCCTGAACCCTAGAAGTGCTGCTGTGCTCTTCCACAATAGAACTGTCACAGCTGAGGGGAATTTTGGGAAGCTTTTCTGGGCAACTATTTCCTGCAAGTTAATGAGAATTAGTGCATGTAACTGATTGGGGGAAAAAAAGAGTACCTGAAGGAGAGGATTTCAGAAGCTGTTTTATGTGTTTGGTAGAACAGGAGCATTGAGTGTTGAAGAACAATTTGCATTTTCTTGCTAATATTTGTATTCATTTACTAGCTAAACAGGCCAAAGTGTTGGCACAACCATGAATATTGTCTTGATCTCTTGCTGGCTGTGTGAATGAAATGCGTCTCCTGGAGGGATGTTGTGAAACAGGAAATCATCTCTGTTTGGGTTGACTTGTTCTGTGGGATTCAGCAGCCCAGGCAGTTTTCTGACAGCATCTGGTTCATTTTCCCTTCCCACTACAGGTCACCTGAAGCGTGTATTCAGCAGCGCTGAAGATCCTGAGGTGAGTGAGAAAGGAACATTTCATGTTCCTGGTGTTTAAGAATTGTAGAGGAAGATGTGAGCTTGGCCAGTAGCAGTAGACTGAAGAGGGCCAGCTAGGAAGGCCGAAAGAAAAACCATATTCATGCCTGAAACAAAAGTAACAAAGGCAGAGATAGATATTTAAAAATTTCCTTCTCAGAGTTTGAAGAACTAAAAACCTAGTTTTGAAAAGAGAACGATGCTTGCACACAGCAGATAGGGAAAATTTAATTAAGAGCAATTTTATGTACAGTTGAATTAGATCATTTTAATTTAAACAGAGTGACTTAGAATCCTATTCCTATCAAACTTTATGATATCCACTTGGAACATGAGGTGGTAGAACAGGAAGGCCATCTTGCAATGGTGCCTGCTGTATCTGAAGTGCAATGGGCACCTTTGTGGCTGGGGAGCTGCGTGGGCCCAAAGGACGCAGGGCTGGCGGCCGTGAGCAGCTGGAGATGAGGCAGCGTGGGGCCAGGGGGCCAAGAAGGCCAAGGGCACGGTGGCTGTGCCAGCAGCAGTGGGGCAGCAGGAGCAGGGCAGGGAGCGTGGCCCTGTGCTGGGCAGCGCTGCGGCCACAGCTGGAGTGCTGTGTGCAGCTGTGGGCCCTGGGAAGCAGAAAGTCATGGAGGGGCTGCAGCGTGGGCACAGAGGGACAGGGGAGCTGGGCAAGGGGTGCAGCACAAGGCTTGAGGGATTGAGGGAGCTTTAGCCTGGACAGTGGGGGCTCATGAGGGACCTTCAGGCAGACTTCCATAGATCCCTGCCTTGGATCCATAGAGCCAATGCTCAGCACGAGGGCTGTTTCCCTGCCAAACATCCCTTCACTGCATCCAAGTGCTTTAGACACTTTAGTAGGTAACACATTCATATTTTGTTTGTTTATTTGCTTGTTTGTTAGCTAGAAGGGGAAGCCTTGTGTAATTTCTCCTTCTCCAGGGAGCAAGGGATCTTTTTCTCAATCTTTCCTGCCCTTTTACAGCACTGGCAGAAACACATCACTTTCAGGTTAATGGCTCCTGTGTCTTTTGGCACCCCAGGGAATGAGTGTGTGTTGTGTTTGGGAATTGAGCAGGAAATCAATGCCCTTGCATTCCAGCTGGTGCTCATAGATTAGAGGAGCTGGGAGGGGCTGGGCTGCATTTCTCATTCCAGCCACTTCAGCACCATCAGTTTGGCCCAGTCCGAGAGAAGAACTTGCCCGAGCACAGATGCACAAAGAGAGCCGTTCCCAGTGCAATGCTCTGGGTCTGGCTGCATTCCATAAGGACCCACACGCTACAGATTCCCCAAGAGTGTGCTTTTTTGAAGCAACCGGAGAGCAATCTCAGGATTGTAGTTGAGCGGGACACTGGCTACCAAATTTTGATGTGCGTAGCAACAGAGAGGACAGTAAAGAGACATTTCAGTAATGAGATCTGTCTGTCTATCTATCTATCTATCTATCTATCTATCTATCTATCTATCTCTCTATCCATGTAACATTTACATAATTGAATCTTCCTGGCTCTGGTCCAAGGCAGTTGGAGGTGCAGAGCTCACCTAAAGCATCCCTTTCAGGAGAGGATTAGAAACATGTTCCCTCGACCAATTCTGAGCAGGCGGATATGCTTTCCCCTCCAGATATGGTGGGTTTTTTTCCCCTCAGAGTTGATTTCCTCCTCCGGCCTCTTCTGCCCTCAAGTCCCGAGTTAATTCTATAAATTTCTGCCTGTCCTAGAGAGGTGCAACAATTCCATGTTTAGGTGGTGTTTGGTGACTCTGGTCACAGATACATTATGTGACACATGATTTCCTTCACTGGCATCCCCAGGGCTGTGTAAGTGCATTCATTCATGGGGCCTTAAGAGAGTCTTCTCTTTCCCTCAGCAGCAGCAGCAGCAGCAGCAGCAGGGAGTGGTGGCAGGGTCAGGACGAAGAGGAGGTGGCTGCCCTGGCCCTTTGCTCCCGGGCCCCAGGCCAGGAGGGCTCTGGCTGCAGCAGGGCGCTCTTCGGGCAGCCCCTGGCAGCCTCTGCACAGAGCACAGCACGCTGCCCTGTCCTGCTGGTGCCACTTTTCTTTGGCAATACCCTAGCTCCTCTTCACAAGGAAAAAACTCCAGCAATCTAAAAAGAGATCATTCAAGTACAGTTCTACCTGCCTTTGTATTGTAGTTCAGGGCATGTATTTTTTGGTCTAGAATTTCATTATTTTTATGAAAACATGCATTCATATCTTCACATTTTTGTGGTTTTAATTATTCATACACCTAAACACTCAGTTTTTAACTCTTGATTTATTGCAGTTGGTAATTTTGAGGTAGTGTATTTTAAAATGTCACAAAACAACACCTTTTGGGTAGTTTTTCTCACTCTTAAAAAAAAACCCATATGCCATTTTAGTCTCTGTCTCTCCAAGTTGGTTCGTATCGGCCCATTTTTAATCAGGGCTACAATATTTATATAGGATTTAGAGAGGTCCAGTGAAATGCACACCAGTGATTCCTCTTGTGGAATATCATGGCCCCACTGTAAAGCCTCTATTTACTTTTTTTTTTTCTCTCATTAGCTCAACTGCAAACACGTTTAGTTGCAAACTTACACAAGATGAGCAAAATCAAAATGATGTGAGGGGCCTTTGGGAGCTCCTTGCTGATCTTTCTGCTTCTTCAGCTGAGCAAGGCTCTGATCCAGGCAAAGAGATTGTACTTCGTGCTATACAACCATTTGGCTGGAACTCTGCTGATTTCTAGGAACAGCTGGAGGCCTCTCTCCGCCTAGGATGTTTTGGCTGAGCCAAGCTTTGCTAGGTTTTGGCTGCAAACACCATTGCCCTTGCTTTTTTATATCCACAAGTACCATGGCTGGGCAAAAACTGCCACATGGGCCATCTTCCAAAGGCACTTTGGTCTGGAGTTTGTGAATGAACGAGAGCCTCATCCACTTCCAAACCACATGAAAAAAAATCATGAAAGAGAACTTCCCATCTTTAGCAAACAACTGACAATTCACAAGTGGATCTACAGCTTCTTTACTCATTGAAAAGGAAGGCAATCTTCCAATGGAGTTGTGCTTTAACGAGTTTTTCTTCTGACTCCCACTCCCAGGTGGCACTGGAAAAAGTCACATCTCTGCAAGCATCAGTGTCTTCTGTCTGCCATCAGTTGTTCTGCTGCAACAATCAGAACAGGCATCAGGCTGGAGAGAGGCTCAGCTGATGCTAGCAACAGGAGCTGCCCCAAGGAGAAAAAAGACATGAACTTTTACTTCCCAAACCCATCTCCCCAGAGGCTCAAGCAGGATTCCTCTGGTTCCCAGAAATACAAAGAAATAGGGCTGAGAAGACCCTCTGCAGCTATGTGTTCATGCCCAAGACTTTGCTGATGCCATTTGGGTTTTGCCTTTTTTCTTTTCTGTCTTTTCTGTATTCCTTGCACATCAATTTAGAGCTCTGTAGGCTACTCGATTAGTGACTACTTTTCCCAGTCCTTTTCCATGGCCTTTACCTAAGCAGAAAGACAAACTTCCAGAGCTCCAAGCGCCAGGGGGTAGAAGGCCCCAGTGTTATCTGGGTTCTTCCTGGGATAGACCCCTCCAGGGAGCTGGTGGACTCACCATCCCTGCAAGTGTGAGATGCAAAGCTGTGTTTCATGTCAGGTACAACCAGGTGAAGTATGTACTTGCGAATGCAAAATGTGTGGACATGGACAATGGGATAGTTGCGAATTCTAATAATAGCTGAGGAAAATAAAGCATGGAAAAAGGCCTATGAACCTATCTTTTGTTTGCAATTAACCCTGGTTGATTTAGGAGCATTGGAATTAAGGTGTTAAGGATGTTGCTTTTTGCTTGCATTTAGTCCATAAAAAAAAAAAAGGCTCTGCAATAATAACCTTTTGAAGTATAATTTTAGAATATTACTTGTATCCTTGAAACTGTAGCTTTGGAATATATGTAAAGGAAATATGCTTATCTCATGCCTTAGTGAAGCAGAGAAAAACAGTTTGAGAAAGGAGATGAACATCACCTCAAGGATTTATGGGTTCAACCAAGGGAAGCTGGACATCACTGTTATGAGATTTATAGTCTCTGCAATTAAAAGGTGGACCCACATCTGTGGAGCTGGACTCCACCAGATGGGATTCGTCTTTCTTCTTTCGCAAACTGGACCGTCACCATCTGGGGATACTCCTTTGAAAATACATCCTGAGAAACTAAAATCACAATAGTGTATACAATTGTGATGTAATGATTTGGAATAAAAATTGCTGATGAGTAAAAATTGGAAATAGAAACTGTTGAAAAAAAAATGATGAGTACCCCTATATATACCTGTAACCATCAATTATTGGTGTGCAGTCAGAGGGAAAACTTCCCCCACTGTACCCAGTGCTGTTTTGCTCATACTTTACCATATTAAATAATAAATTGGTTTCTGCTTGAATATTGGCCTAGTCAAGCTTCTTATTCATAACACAAGCCTTTAAAAGAAGACTGGATGTGGCACTCGGTGCCATGCTTTAGTTAAGGTATTAGGCCATAGGTTGGACTCGATCATTTTTAAAGTGTCTGTCTTCCAAGCCAGGGATTCTGTGATTCTGTGCCTGAGGCAGTTTTTCCTGCAGCCCGGGAAAGGGCTGCGGAGGCCCTTGGCCAAGGACGGTGATCAGGGCTCGTGGAAAAGAAGCAAAGGGCTCAGGGAGAAGGCTGACAGGGCAGAGCTGCCCCAGCGCGGCCCAGAGCGAGCCTCATGTCCTCCTCCTCACCCTGCGCCCTCTGCGCTGCCCTTTGCGGCGCCGGCGGCTCCTCTCGCTGCGGGGCTCCAGGGCGTGCTGGGGCCGGGCCCCTCATCTTCGGGAAGCGCCGGAGCCTCGGAGGTGAGCGACTGCTGCTGTGGCCGGCAGGGGAGAGCTGCGGCTGTGGCCCCGGGCACGGCGAGCTGCCGCTATGGCCGGCTCCTGTCACGGCTCCTGCCTCTGCTGCGGCCTCTGCTCCTGCCCTGTGTGCACAGACACGGCCGAGGGCTGCCCGGCAGCTCCCTGCCGGTCCGCAGTGGGCCCGGCCGGGCTGCTGCTCTCTGCGGCCTCTGCCCGCCGCTGCTGGCCCCGCTGCGCTCCCGCCGGCCTCTGCCGCAGCCAGGCCCACACGGGAGGCAGCACACTGCGGGCGGCTCGGAAAAGCCCTGACCGCAAAGTGCCCGCCACGGCCTCAGCCTTAGGGCACAGGCTGCCAGTGTCCTCGCAGCTGCGAGCTGGCCCGGGCCGCCTGCCGGCCTCGGCCACAGCTCCCGCCTGTGTCTCCACGGCCGCGGCTGCTCGGCACAGCGGGCTGAGCACAGCCAGCGCCAGCAGCAGCTCCTCACGGGCCCAGGCCCTTGGTCGCTCGGAGCCCGCCCAACCCCGAATTCCAGCCCTGAGGGGCTTGGCATCCCAGTATATCTCCTGGGGACAGCAGAGTCGGCCGCTGAGCTCAGCCCATGGTGACACCACCAAGTGACCAATGGAAAATTCACCAAGTCTTCATCAGAGACAAGAGAAAACTCCCATGGTGCCTGGCAACCTGAAGCAACTGCGAATTCCAGATCATTCTATCCATGTAGGAAAAGAGGCTTTTACATTAAAGCAGAAAAGAGTTATCTAAAAGGAGGGCATGAACAAACAACAAAGTTATTTGGACTCATGCTTCTTGTGTCTGTTAGAAAGGCCAAGAAGATGCACTCCTTGCTCTTCTGACACAGCTCTCTCTGTTCATGATGTGGGACAGAGAGTGCTGATGATGTCCAGGAGTTGATGCAAGGGACAGGGACAAGGATGCAGCAGGCACAGTGCCAAGCTGACAGAGGGATGATCTCTGGCAATGGCACTGAAGGAGAAGAGTTTGCAGGCAGGACAGAAAATGGCTCTTTGTTTCACCTCTTCTTTCAGTGCTGCTAAGAATGCAGCCTGGAGCAAGCTGGGAACACCAGAGCCTGGAGCCCTTTCCAGGCAGGGCTGCATCAGACACAAACCAGCAGGGGACTGAGGAGCCCCCGGGGTGGCAGTGAGCAACCTCGGGCTCTGCTCACTGCTGCTGGCATTTTCTGTTGAACCAACTCCAAGGACTTGTGTTGTGCTCTGTATTTCTAAGGATTTCCCCCCCCTTGGTTTTTTTTGGTTGTCTCCTACACCTTTTTTTCTCCATATTTTCCTACCCTGTCAGCAGCAGCCCCTGTCCAGAACTGGCTCTAACATATCAGCAAAGTAGCTAGGAACAACAATGGCTGGAATCCTGCGGCTCAGGAATTCATGCCAGAGCCCTGCCTCTACCTTATGCTTTGTCAGGACCTCCTTCTCTGAGCAAAAACTAGGGATTAGTGGAGTTTTTTTGCCAAAGAGCTCCTGAGAAGCAAATGTTGTCCTAGGTTTCTCAGGAGTGTATCCGTTAAGTTCATGGCTGGCAAACAGAAAGTAAGGCCAGGGTAGCAGAGCAGCTGGGAGCTGGCCACTCCCTGCAAAGGGCTGGTGTATGATGTGGGAACACCACGTTCCAGGAGGGGCGAGCAGGGTCAATGTGCTCAAGGTGCTACAAATGAGGTTTGGGTTCACTTAGATAGTAGTCAGGAGTGGTGAGCACTGCAAGATCCAGCTGCAGTCCCCATCCATGTCCCTTTCAGTGCTGGCTTTAGGGTGTCTGCAGCCTGGATCCAGAGTGCCCTGGGGGGCTCCTGAGGCTGCCTTTGCACCCAGGGTGAGGATGCCCAGGAGCCCCTGAGGCCGCATTTGGGACCACGGCTGGGGCTTGTGGCCTGGCAGGTGTGGCTCTGGGGGCTGTGACATGCCAGGGCATGGGTCACTGTCACTGCCCTCTGCAGCCCTGGCTAGCTCTGTGATGCTCCAGGAACAATGGCAAGAGTGGGGATCTGGCTAGGTGAGGGTTTTGCCTGAGCCAGAACTTCTAAGCCAAATGCCCAGCAGTAGAGACCCCTGGAGGGCCGAGTGAAGGAAGCAGAGGAGGCTCTTCTGTGGTGTAAAGGGCAGCAAATTCATCAGGAGAGACCTGGGAAGATTCTGTGGGGAAGAATTCCCAAAGGGAACAAATGTTGAAAGATCCCCGAGCACCCCTGTGCACGGGTTTTTAAAATCTTTCAAAACAGGGGGTGGACACCATATAGTAACCAATAAGTGACTCTTGGGGTGTGATTTTGAGGGCTACAACAAATCAGAACAAGGGGAAGAGAGAGCATTGGGATAGGGATTGGATCTTAGGGTGAGGGACAGGGAACTTTCTGGAACAAAGGGTAGGGTTTGGGCTGGTGGATGGGGCAAAGGGGCTGGGTTGTCTTGATAGACAGGGAAAAATCTGGTGAGGAGGGAGGGGATTCCTTGAGGGACACTTGGGTAGGAGAACACAACATAGGGGAGAAGCTGACTGTAATAACTTGGGGAACACTTGAACATGCCACTATATAACAGAACATTTGACTCAATAAACTAACACAGTGTAACACAGAAATTCAGGCTTTCGGCAGCTGAGAGGTGGCACTATTAGAACCCGCAGCAGCTGGTGAAAGCCATCTCTGTCCTTCAGGTTGTTGCTGTGTGGGAAGGTGCTGCGGGTTGTGGTGGCTGCACTGCCCCTGTGCTGGGAGGATGATCTGTACCAGGGGAGAGCAGAAAGCTGCCGTGGTGAGCAGAACATGCTCAGAGCATTGCAGTTCAGAGAATGGCACTGCCCCTGAAGGGCAAAAAGCTTGAAAGCATAGAATTCTGTGCGGAACCGTTGCACAAATTTTCTCTTCGGGAACATGCCCATTTTTGTATACTGTAGATGAATATTCTGGATTTTATAGAATACATGGGTTTTTTTCTTAAGGTTTTTTGGAAAACTCTCAAGTTTATTTCTGTTTGTATTTTACATCCAGCATGCATACAGGGTTTTTTGTTGTTGTTGTTATTATTTTTCTTTAGTAAATACTTAGGGGAAAAATACCTAAGCATTCTTAAATCCTTTGGGATATTGTGGGTATTCTTAGAAACAAAACCTTGTTGAACAAGTGTGAAAACACAGAGAGAGGGAAAATAGCATAAGAGTCTTTTAGAACAGGGCGTGTAATAAGGACTGCAGAACTGAGTATTTCCTCCAAGGGCAGAATTAGCAAGATATATCACCAAGAATACCTGCCAAGATACTTCCTTAAATCAGGGGAAATGTGACCTGCAGCCATACGAAGTACAGCCAAAGCAAATGAAAACCTTTGGAAAAGAGGGACTTTTGCCAGTGACATCACTCTATCTGGATAACCGAGGGATGCCCATCAATATTGCACTACATTCCTTAATATTTGCAATGTCTTTTCTCCCAATTTCTGTGAAATGAATAAGCTGCAGTTGTTTACCATTAACTTAAGCTCTTAGGGGAATTACCAAGCATCATGTATGTTTTTCTGTAGCTGAGCAGGACTTGAGTTTCCCAAATCTTCTACAAAGCAGAAGGGAATCACACAGTTACTTGTGCTAATGTTAATGAAGGGTTTCATGAAAGCAGGTGAATGAGAGCGTTGCATTGTAAAACTTCCACATGCAAGAAAACAGGAGTCCACTCAGAATAAAACATATAAGGTTAGCATAACATCAGAGCAGGATAAAACAAAATTGCTAGACAAGAAATGATGCATCAGAAATTAGGTGTATCATTTCTGATACATCTGCATGCATTTGCAAGCTAAAACAGAAAAAGAAGGGCAGAGACAATAAGGAACAAAGATTTTAAAATTGCACTGTGCAGAAGAGACACATGAACCACCAGTGTGAACACAGCTGGGAGATCCAGCTTGGAGATGGATTAGAGTGGAATCCATTCACTGAAGGTCTCTGGTGCACATGAGTGCAAAGACTGCAGAAAAAAGGAAAAAAGTTTAATTTCTGAAAGCTGTTTAGATTGCTGGAAGCATTGTCTAGAGATCTAAAAATCTAAAGCCTCAGAGAATCTGAACCTAAAACACCCCCAAATGGATTGATCAGGTATGATGGGCACATCTCTGCTGTTTTCAGAGTCAGTGAAATTGACAATGAGTGGCTGGAAATTAGGAATGCCCACCCAGATTTTATCTCCATTACTTTAAGAACGCCTTATTAAGGCACTTCAGGAACTGAACACTGACATTCTCACCCTGCTCTATTTATTTTACATTTGAATATAGGCTGGTAGAAGCAGAAATCAGGCTTAAATTTCTCCCCAAATTACCTGTTGCACTTTCAGGTTAGGAGTAGATGTAAAATTCAGCCAATCACTCTCTCTGTCCATGAATGTTCCACTAGTGAACTGACCTACAGAACATCCATTTTCTCTTTTGTATCTTCCCAAATGGTGCCCAATGAACAGGACACTTGCATAAATCTCACAGAAAATCACCAAAATTGCTGAAATTAACACACAATTCCATGATAAAAGCTTCTGAGAAAAGGCTTGACAGGATCACGGAACAAACTGAAACTTGGAAGAGAAACACACATTTCAGCACTGATCAAGGGGAAAGAAAAAGAAATGCTGTAACAATTCCAAGTGGAAGGTAAGGAGAAACACAAGAAGCACAGAAAGAACAAGGCCCTGTCAGATGATATGTGCAAGGTAACTTTGTGCCCCAGCACTGTTAGAGGACATTCCCTGTCATTGGTGCAAGCAGCTGGAGACATAAATGCTGATTGATTTGGGGGCCACAGTCTTGATAAGTGCAGAGGTGGTTCAATAACCTGACATGAGGGAGTTCCCTGAGAGCAACTGGGATGCCAGTAAGAAGTGAGCAGCTCACCACAGCCTGGCCCGCTCGGCTGCTTTTCCTTCTGACCCTCCTGGGGAGGCTCTGGCATTTCCTCTTCCCTGATGGAAGTGCAGCTGCTGCCAAGGGAAACGTCCCCACACTCACTCAGTGTTCCCTGTGCTTGCCAGATGTCCCATCTGCTGTCCCTGTCCAGGAGAGCTGCTCTGCTCGGGAGGAGGAGACCGAGCGAGAGCCTGGGAACATCGGCGGCTGCAATCCCTCCTGATCTGGCGCTGTTTATGGATGTGTAGTTAGATTTGGATAGGTAGAGGTATAGGGATATTTACATACACTGACTGATATTTGTATAGGGATATTATGTAGGTATATTGTTATATTGATGCGTATATATTAATCTGTTTACACACTTGTACAGCTCTGTAGCTGTGCATTTCTATTGCTGGGGTTGTATGGATTTTTTTATCGGTCCATTGATATTTGTGTATTTATAGACAGGTTTGTTATATTTGTATTATATTGTCATGTTATATGTCATGAAATATGCAATGCATGTTTACATCTCTATATTGTTATACCTATATATGTATTTACTTCTATTTATTATGTATAGAGTTCTATAGTTCTAAAATTCTATTTATTTAGTTCTGGATCTGAGATTCTTTAGGGAGGGATATTGATGTTTCTGTATTTGTATAAGGGCTGTATGGTTGTAGTAATATGTAATAAATTTAATTGCTAAACTTCAATTCCATAACTTCAATATTTGTGTACAGTGAGTTGTTGCAGAGGGTTGCAATAAAGTAATTTTTTTTACACTGAAGTTGATATTTGTATATATTTACATAGCACAATTCTCAGAATAAATTAGATTTTAATCATAAACTTATATTTCTGTGTTTCTATATTGGTAACACAGATGTTGTTATTTAAAATAAATTTAATTTTTAAACATAAGTTAATGTTTGTGTATTTGTACATTAGTAGTGTGGGTGTAACTATCTGCAATAAATGCAGTGTTTCAACTGAAGTAAGTGTAGATTTGTGCTACCCAAAGCCATGAGCAGATGTAAATGCTGGAGGATTCTGGCCATGCCAATCTCCAGCCATGCCCAGCACATGCCCCACCTGCACTCAGGCTGGGCAGGGGAAGCGCAGATTTGGGCTGGCAACAGAGCCCCACGTTGGCTCAGAACTCGCTGCAGAGGCTGCTGAGAAAACTCCGGGGCTCCATGAGCACAGAATCCAAGCAGGAGCCACCTGGGGAGGACAAATCCCTCATCCCACGGGCAGCTCTTTAGGAAAGGGCTCCAAGTGTCCCCCTGAAGCTCATCCCAGAGACCAGAAGCCAGCAGGGATCCTGAGCCAGCTCTGCTGCCTTTGGCAGCACTTTGGCAAATGAGCTGCAGCAAGGGGGAGGCAGCAGCGACTGTGACTGCTGCAGGCTGGGGATGAAGGAAGGGCCATGGACACAAGTGCTGAGATGATCCAAAATCCAGAGGGAGGCTGGAGAGCTGGGAATCAACTTGGCATTTCAGTGCCAAGCTCTCACAGGCACTGAAATGATGGAATCCCTTTGTGTGAAGTGACCTGGAAGAACTGACAGGGAGTTGCTGCTAGGATCAGCAGTAGCAGAAAGCAAAAATGTACAAACACTAGGAGATCATTGAATATCCCCCACAAGCAATAGCTTCAAAAATTATCTCATGTATATATTATATTATATTATATTATATTATATTATATTATATTATATTATATTATATTATATTATATTATATTATATTATATTATATTATATTATATTATACTATATTATATTATGTTATGTTAATCAAAATATATAATATATAATATGCATGAAATTTAATGCACATGTATTTTTGGACAATTTTATTTTTTGATATATATTTTCATTTAAGATATACATTTGAATTAGTCTTTCAGCTTGGGAGAGTGTAGTTTTACAACAGTGCAAAACCATCTGCCCACAGAGCACTCAGCCCCCCGGTGTGTGCATGCACACCCACCCACTGTGCCTGCTCTTCTCAGCATCTCGGGGCTGCTGTTTGCACACAATTGGGATGAATTTAACTCGACAGAGCCACGAGTGGTGTGTCCAGCTTGTCATGAACACTCATGTGGCAACGAACAACAGAGAGCTGTCAAATCCCATTATCACAGGTCATTTCATTCCTGCTGGGCAATGAGGAACTCTTAAAAGACACAGAAAAGGGGTGGAAAACATTGGCATCATGCTACTGCTGGTGTCCTCCTGGAGGAAAATTTCTTGGGTTTCTTAAGGTGGTAGCTTTCCAAAACCTAGGAAAACAGCTCAGCAGTGGTGGCCCAATTGTGAATGGTTTTCTTGACTTGGAAAATCTGGGGTGTAAACAATGGACTCTGTCCTTGGTTCAAATCACCTGCCCTCACCTGCAGACAAAAGCACCACCACCACCAGCACCAGCAGCTACATCAGTCAATTTTC
This sequence comes from Ammospiza caudacuta, assembly GCF_027887145.1. Classification (NCBI taxonomy): domain Eukaryota; kingdom Metazoa; phylum Chordata; class Aves; order Passeriformes; family Passerellidae; genus Ammospiza; species Ammospiza caudacuta. Next base: position 5,168,456 of record NC_080599.1, read on the forward strand.
TCAGAAAGCTGTGTTAAATTTGGGAGAGGAAAGGAAAACATCAGACACTGTGGATTAATGACAAGACTCTGAGGAACAGTTCCAAAGCAAAGGGCAGCAGCTTCTCTCTTGGCCACTCCTTGTGCTCCAAGGCAGCCGGGCTGCCCTGGCTGCCCAGGACCCTGTGCCCCGCGGGCTCTGCAGAGCTGCACAGCGGGGAGGCAGCTTCGGGCACCTCAGCCCCTGGGCAGGAGGGGCTGCTTGCTCTGCAGGGCTGCCTGTGGGCAATGCAGGGTGCTGGCCTTGTGCTCTTGGCCCCAGCCTGGCCTTGCAGGGCTAATCCTGTTCCCTGTCTCAAATGTGCTAAGGACAGACTTGTTTGTTTGCAGCTCTGCACAGGTGTGATTTGCAGCACAAAATACTGAGGGACTAAGGCCTGAAGAACAGACCCTGACTGAAGCCTCAACAACAGGACCTGAGCCAAAGCTGCCCTCTAGATCACCTTCCCAACCCAATATTCTATGTATCTGCTCCTTAACCAAGTGGTATTATCAAAAGAATTGTTGCATCCATTCATGGTGAAACATGTCTTCACCTTTCTGCATAAGGAAATTGGACAAGGCCACACCTGGCCTTGGCTCCTCCTTGAGCCCTGGGCAGGCTCGGGCAGAAAACCAAGAGGAGAATGACACCAGCTGTGCCCCAGCAGAAGCTCTGGCACATTGCTCGTCCAGCACGATCAGAGCCGGGCTACTCTCACAGCGCACTCGGGAGCCTCGTGGCCGCCAAAGGAGGAGGCACCGCAGGATTTCCCAGTTCCCGGCCGTGGCTCTGCAGGGCTTGGCTGGGATAGCTTCCCCCAGCTGATGTGCAGCTCTGGATGAAGGGGAAACCATTGGGGTACCTGGTGATGGATCTTCCTTAATCACCAGAGGCACCCTTTTGTAATAATGCTGGGGTGCATTGCTTAGCTTATCCTTTCCTGACTCTTTTTTGCATTTTTTGCATTACAGTAAATTACACTGTTCCTTCAGCTGGTGTCTGTGTCTGCATCTCTGACCCTCTCCACCATCAAAACAAACACACAGCCAGTTTAGCAGGAGACCTGCCTCTCTGCCAGCCCATCTCTTGGCAAACACCCCTGGTGGCCATCTCCACAAATGAAATTCCCACTTTGCAACTTCCTTTTCTGCAGGCAGGTGAGAAAAGGAGCCACTCCCAGTTCTGGACACCTCCAGAAACCAGCTGCTTTCAGCATTCACAACCCTGAAGTATCAACCTCCTTCCTTAACCTGCCACAGAGAGCTCCCACCAAGAGGCCTTTTGTCCGAGGATACCCACAGAAGAGCTGGAGAAGGGAGCAGTTTGAAACACAGCTGCTTCAGAGTTTAAACCTGCCTTTACCAAATGAACACACACCAACCTGTCCCAGAGGGAAAGCAGGCAGAAGAGAGCAGCTCCTCTCCCACAACAGCAAACTCTGTGTTTCCTTCTGTTCCAGCTGGAGAGTGTAGGCCATGGGCTGCACCTCACTTTGGGAAGGAGCCCTGGGAATTGGCCTGGTCTGGGAGGGCAGCAAAAGGAATTCCCCAAAAAGTAAGAAAAGGTTCTCTGGAAGCATTAGATTATGACAGTATTTCTGGAGGAAAGCAATAAAAATAGTAAATGAAGTATTTCAAAGAGTTCCCAGACTGAAATTTGTTTGCCAATACGACAACCCCAAAGTCTCTGTGGTGTGTCAGGAAGCTCAGGAATATAGAGAGCATTTTGAGCAGACACTGGAGAGAAGCAAGCTGCACAACCCTGCATACGTGCCTTAGAGCAGAAACATGCTGCCCTTGGGCAAACAATATAAAGAAATTTGCAAAGACGTACCCCAGGAAAAGAAATGTGAAGCAAGATGTCCTAGGGGTGTGAAGAGAAGATATGGGGCAGAATGTTCTGCTGACACTTTTGCCAATCTATGTACGTGACCAAAAATATGTTGGCTCTTTGTCCTATACATAACACTTTGTAACCACTTATATGTATTCTCCTGTTGCTGAATACTGCATTACCATATAAATGTACTCTGAGATTTGCAATAAACTGATGTTATGTTTGCCCAATTATCCCATCATAAAAAGGCCAAACAATATTGAAAATAAAAACAATTTTAATTAAATAGTTTAGAAAATATATAAACAAGGGATAATTTGGTTCAAATAATAGCGCATAAGCAAAAACAACCGCGGGGTATGGAGGGCAGGGTTCAATGACCCTTGCCATTTCACGTACAGGCTTGCCAAGTGGAAGTCACCCCTTATATGCCATGTGTCAATCCCATCTCCTCCTATTTTCGGTTTGTCACTTTTCTGTCTCCGCCTTTATTACCACCTTTACCACGCATGCGCCACCACTCGGTTTGGTGGTCGCACAAGTCTTTGGGGGTCGTCACTGATGAAGGCCCTGTAGTCTTCTTTGTTGTCCTTTAATTCACATTTGGGTTACACATGCGCACCAAGCCAGTACAATGTAAGCCAAGACTAACGTATCACTGCATCTACATATCAAAGCAATAAATCCCTTATAATTAGCATTTTCTTGGACCCAACCAAGTTCTTGGTCATTTTTAGCAACTGTATCTTCAGCTTCTTTCCTGTGGTCCTTGATGAACATCTGCTGGGAAGAGGGGGTGGGTGGAGCCCCTCCTTTCCCTCTCTTCTTTCGCATTACAACTTTTAGCTATTAACTATTTTATTATTCTCAAATAATAATTACTGTATCAATATTGATTACTGTTTCAATTTCTATCAGCACGAATCATACCTATTTATCACACTGAGCATTGATCATTACCTCTATGAAGATTGATCTCTGCCTCTGGAGGGCTCCTTTCTCTATTACACCTCTCCTTTTCCCCATCTCTCTCCCGTATACCTTGTTTCTCTATCTGGCGTCCGTATACTTTCTTTCTTTACAGGAATGAACCTGCAAGGCTTGGATAAACACCACTGGTGTCCGTCCCCCAGAGCATGAGCAGCTCCCCAACAAGACTTCAAGACTAAGGGACAAAGACTCAGCTCTCGACAGCAGCTCTAGGGAGTCTCTCCCCACTGCAAGATCTCCTTTGTCAGTCTACAGTGACAAGAGTTGGCTGCAGGAGGCATTTGCATGGGAACCCTCCCCAGACTGGGGGAAGAAAAAGAAGAGGTGATTCCTGTGGAAATAAAAAGGCACACGTTTGGGAAGACACCAGTGTGAGTTTGCTGCAACTCTAGGCCAAAAATCCCTTGAAGAAAGCAACATCCATGCATGGGGCAGCACTTTGGCTTTGATATCAATGCTGACAAAATGGCTGCCCCTTCCTGCTGCCGTAGCTGACTCCAAATCACGAGAAATGTGCCAACTCTGCCAAAGACAGGCAGACACAGTGAGATAAAAACAGCTAGTCTGCTGAAAAGGAGACCAAATGAATGTTTTCTAATCAGGCCGTTTCATCCTTTCCCCAGCCAAAACAGAGCAATGTCCTTCCTCTCTGTCCCCGACGGTGACCCAGACATGGCATGCAGCGTAGGGATAACCTGCTGTGCTGTGCTGTGCTGTGCAGAGCCGAGCCGAGCCCGGCCAGCGCCGGAGCCGCCCCGCCCGTGCTGTGCCCGCAGCCCTGGCTCTACCGCGTGCGTCCCCGCGGGCCCGAGCGCAGCGCCCCTCTCAGGCCACGCGCCGCCGGTGCAGCCGCGGCCGTTGCACTGTGGGCGTTGTGGCCACAGTCGGCGATGGACGCCATGGCGGAGCTGCCGCTGCCCGCCGGGCTCAGCGCCCGCACCTTCCCCGCCAAGCTCTGGCGCCTGATGAACAGCCCCCGCGTCCGCTCCGTGCGCTGGGACAGCCGCGCCCAGAGGCTGCTCATCGACCGCTCCCTCTTGGAGCGGGAGCTGCTCAACTCGAGCCGCGCCCACAGGGGCCATGGCCATGGGCCGGCCCCGGTGCCGCACACCTTCAGGGCCACGCAGTTCCGCAGCTTCGTGCGGCAGCTCTACCGCTACGGCTTCCGCAAGGTGCTGGGCTGGCTCGGCTCGGCCGCGCGATGCCGGGGCCTGGCTCCACTACAGCAACCCCTGCTTTCGCCGCGACCGCCCCGACCTCCTGCTCCGCATCAAGCGCCGGAGCGCGGCCAACAGGCAGTGGCCGGCAGCGGGCCGGGATGGCCGCAGGCGCCCGCCCCGCTGCTCCCAGCAGCTCCCCGGGGCGCGGCTGCTGCCGGACGGGCGGCACGGGCACGGTCGCTTCACGCCGCTGCCCAGGGAGTGGCCGCCGCTGCCGGCCGGGCGCCCGCCCAGCGGCTTCCTCCTGCTGCACAGGGAGCGGGCGCTGCCGGACGGGCGGGAGCTGCGCAGCCCCCGGCCCGGCCGCCTCCAGCAGCACCCCGGGGAGCAGCCGCTGCTCGCCCGGCGCCCGCCCTGCGGCTTCCACCTGCTGCACAGGGAGCGGCCGCTGCTGGCCCGGCGGGAGGGGCTGTCGACGGAAGGAGACCAGGACATCAATTAGATCATCACAGGCCCAATTTTATTGATCAGTACAGCAGGTTAAATACAGTTCATAATGAGCTTCATACATATTGCAAAAGTTGAGCTCAGGATTGGTTAGTTACATATCAGCAACTACGCCTACTTCTGCATTCCTATGGTTCTCCTTTTGATACTTTCTACATATTCTCAGGGAGAATCTCTCTTCCTTATCCTCATGTTGCGGCAAGGGCATTCTGTCCTTGCCTGTCATTGGTCACCGACTGCTGACTTCTCCTTTCAGCTTACTGACTGCTGACTTCCCTCTCTCAGCTTAACCAGCGGCATTGTGTCAGTATGGCCTTTCTCAGCTAACCAATTATTAATAAATCTCTCCACAAGGGGCCGAGCCGCTTCCAGGAGCTCTACGGGGAGCGGCCGCCACCCGCTGAGTGGGAGGTGCTCGGCATCCCGCCCTGCCACTTGCTCGGGCTCCACGGGGAGCCGCAGCTGCTCAGGCGGGAGGGCCCCCGCAGCCGCCTGCAGGAGCTCTGCGGGGACCAGCTGCCTCCAGCTGAGTGGGAGGTGCTCGCCATCCAGCCCTGCAGCTTCCAGCAGCTCCACAGGGAGCAGCAGCCCCCAGCTGACAACGCACAAGGTAGGAAAAGAGTGTGGCCTTGTTTTTCCAAAAGGTCGTGAAAAGTGACCGTTTGAAGTATTTTGCCGCAAGGCTCTGCCATTCTTGGCCAGAAGTTGTCAAGCCTCCTAGGAAGGGGCACCTAGGAGGCCAAAAGATTCTCTGCCTGGTTTTGCTGTGTGCTTCCTGTGATGTTTGATCCACAGCAGCACTAGAGCTCTGTGTCCCACAGCCACGTTGTGGAGCCTGACCAATGTGTTTGGATTTTTGCAGCCACCCTGGGCACTTCAGGGCCCAGCGCTCCCGCTGGCAGTGCAGCTTGTGCAGCATGGACGGCCTCCAGCTCAGCACAGAACGCACCTGGAGAGGAGGAATGGCCACCAGCAGATCTGGGCCTTGCCGTAGAGAAAATGATTCGGGAGATCAGGAGGTCCCTGTCTGAAAGATCTCCCTCTGTGAAGGTAGTTCCATTGGATGGGGATAAAAGGGCTGGACTGAGAGCTTTTGAACCTTGTTACACGGTTGAGAAGCAAAGGCTTCTTTAATTGAGCTTACTTCATTATTATTTAGTTATTGAATTGTTCTTGGTATTGAATTCTTCTTGGATTTCTAAAAGAGGGGATGAAAAAGAAATGAAGAAGAGGTTTTACTTGCTGGGAAAGAGGAGAAGAGTGTTTGGAGAAGTGGCACTGAAGGCCAAGTTTCCTGTGCAGGGAGGGGCATGCCAGAGGTGCCTCTGTTGCAGCTGCAGCAGATGTGGGCTGTGCCTCTTTTGGGTGGGAAGGCCAAGGCAAAGCAAGGGCTGGGCTGCAGCTGCTGCTTCCTGGAGCCTTCTACTACTGCCCCATGTGTGTCCTCCAGGCATCACCTTCGCCCCCTGAATCCTGAGTTTAAAAGGCTTGTCATGTGAACCGTGTGGGCAGTGTTCCCTCCTCTGTGCTCCATGTCCTTTGGGAGTGGAGAAGGACAGTTATTGTATCCCTCATATGATTCCAGCAAAATAGTGAGTGATCTTTGGGTTCCTTTCTTTCTGTTTTTCTGTTCAGGGCAATGTTGGTGTTGCCCCTGATTCTTCAGGAGGGGAGCCTGTGAACAGAGCTGCAGCAGAGGAAGCTTCATCTGGCACCGAGAGCTGCAGGAACAGTTCCCAGGAGCCCGAGGAGCCTGGTAAGGACAGAGCCCCCACTGGTTTCGAGAGCTGTGAGATGGCTGCTCTGAGCAGGGTTGGTGCTTCCTGGTGCCTTGAGTTCAAATCCTGCATGGGCACAACCTCCCTGAGCCCTGCCCTCCACGCTTCTCTGGAGGCTCTGACCCTAAGTCCTCTGCTGGGGCAGAGAGCAGGGAATAAACCTGACCTTGTGGGAGTTGTGTCACCAAGCCAGGTGTCCCAGTTTTGTGCTGAAGTTGGTGGATAAATTCACTGCAAGGTGCCAGGGGAGGCCAGGCTGAGCGACACTTGAAGGAGCAGGGGAAAAAAAAGAGCAAAAAGTCAGGGTAGAAGTCCAAATCACTGACTAAATGTAGTACCAGTCTGCTGGTATTGGTCCTGACCCACAAGAAAAACAAGGAGCACAACATCAGAGGCCAACCAATTGAAAAATCACGGTAGCTCCAGTATCAGAAGGAAAAGCTTGAATGACTCCTGATTAGGGAGGCCTAAGAGGAGAGAAGGAGCACCGTGGATCCATTCCTTAGCCAAGCTGGTGCAGCCTGCAGGCCTCGTAGGGAGCTCTGTCCCTCCCAGCCCTTCCTGCCAGAGCTGATGATCAAGTTGGAGCAGCTGCTGCTCACTGCAGAGGGCAGTTTGTAGATGGCAGGTAATGGAGCTGGTTCATGACTCAGCTCCCAGCACCTTCAGCTTCAGCCATTTCAGTGAGGACTGAGGTGTCTCTGTCAGCTCAGAGAAAGAACAAGGCTGGGCTTCCTTGTGGCAGCTGGGACTGTCTGTGTTTCAAGCTCTCCTGGGTGCCCTTTGCACTGCGGGGGCTGGGACTTTATCGAGATAATTCAATGCATTGAAGCACACTTTTGAACCCTTGGAATGGTCCCTGTTCTTTTAAGGGCACATTGCTCCAAATTGCCAAGTGAGAGTCTTCCTTTCAGGCCATCTTTGAGAGCCCCTGGTAGAAGGACAATTGCTGCCCAAGGGAAAGGTGCAGAAGGGCCAATATTGACTGAGCGTTCCCTTTGCTTCCCAGATGCCATCTGACCAACATCTCCAGGAGGGCTGGAAGAGACAGGGGAGAGCCTGTGACCATCAGGCAGGTAGAACTCCTCTGCTTGTAGATATGTTTATAGATTTCTATGGTTATTTATTAGTGGTTATAGTTCCATTTATAGATGATAGTGTTCTATTTATATAGACATATATTGATAGATCTGTATAGTTAAATGTGGATATGTATATAGGTATAGATATAATTATATTTTAAATTATATTTTCATTTGTAGATTTTCAGAGTTAGATTTTTCTATGTGTAGAGTAAAATATTTATATATATATATATGAAGTTACATTTATGAATGTGTATAGTTATATAGTAAGAGGAATGTTTAGATGGAGAGATTGATGGAAGGATTGCTGTTTGTGTAGGCCTAGGCTGCCTTTGTACCTCTTTCCCCCCTCAGCTGCCTTTTTCACCTCTTGCTTTTACCCCGGTGCCCCCTGTGTCCCCTGTCCCTGTGCTGGGCCCGAGCTGGCGGCCGGGCCGGGCGGAGCAGCACTTCCAGCCCCGGCCATCCCTGGAGCGGTGGGAGCTGCCGCTGGCCCCAGGCACTGTCCCTGAGGAGCTGCTGAAGGACGGTGAGACTGAGGGGGCTGAGGGGGCCGTGGCGCTGAAGGGACAGTGACCCTGAGCTGCTGCTGGGGCTGAGGGCTGTGGGGCAGCCAAGGGCCATGGTGGCACTGAGGTGACAGGGAAGTGGCACAGGCTGGCAGGGTGGCAGGTTTCAGGGGACGGGATGGCTCAGAAGGGACTGAGGGGCGTGAGAGGACTGTGAGGGGCTGAAGAAACTGAGGGTGGCTAGGGCTTCACCGAGAGTATGGCGGGGATGAGGGGATGGAGGGGGCCAGCAGGGAGCACAGAGGGCTCCAGGACTGCAGCTCTGCCAGGCCTTGGAAGCAATTCCAGAGCCTCCACTTTTGCCACAGCTGCCATGAAGACCTTGAGGACAGCTGGAGACTGACGGGAGCCAGCAGGGAGGAGCTGAAGGCCAGCAGCAAGAGAAGTGAACAGGGAGCTGCTGCTGCCAGCCTGGAGAGAGCCCGGCTGAGGCCACAGGCCCGGGGAGGCAGGTGGGGCTTAGGCTGCCGTGGGCTGTGGCCGTGGGCACTGCCCGGCGGGGCAGGAGCGGGCCCTGCCCGTGATGGGGCTGCTCAGCGCAGCTGCCCCGGCTGGCACAGGGGCTGTCCTTGGGCAAGGCAGCTGTGCCGCAGGGCCCGGGAGCTGTGCCGGCTCTGCCGGGCTGCCGGGGCTGCGGGACAGTCCCGCCGCGCCTGCGCTCACCGCAGCCCGGCCCGCCCGGCTGCTTTCTCTTTCTGACCCCCTGGGGAGGCTCTGACATTTCCTCTGCCCTGATGGAAGCGCAGCTGCAGCCAAGGGAAATGTCCCCATACTCACTCAGTGTTCCCTTTGCTTCCCAAATGTCCCATCTGCTGTCCCTGTCCAGGAGAGCTGCTCTGCATGGGAGGAGGAGACCGAGCGAGAGGCTTTGAAGATGGGGCAGCTGGGATCCCTCTGCTTTGAGTGTTCTTTACAGATACATGGACTTGAACATAGACAGGGATTATTACATCTGTATTTCTGTATGTGGGTTGCTATTTGTATGGATTTATTTCCATGTTTATATTCTTGTATTTATGTATATTTTTTTGTTATGAATGTATGCTATTTGTATATATACATATATGTTTGAAATTACATATATGCGTATCAATTTATCTATGTATACATGGATATTGTTATATCTGTGTTAATTTCTGTTTCTTATGGGTACAGTGGTGTAGGTATCTCTTTTGATATGATTTTTGTTATATGGCTTTTAAAATAGGAATATTGGTATTTATATAGGTATATAAGTCTATTTGTATAGGTATATTTATCTGTTTATGGATGTAATTCTATTTACATATCTATGGACGTATTTTTGTATTCCTAGATGGGCTTAATCCTTGTAGTAATAGGTAATAAATTAAGTTGTTAAACACCTTATTGATATTTGTGTATAGTGAGTTGTTGTGGAGGTTGGCAATAAATTAACTGAAATTGGTATTTATATATTATTACATAGACAGGTTGTAATAATATAATAAATTCCTGTTTTTAACCTAAATTGAGATTTGTATAGTTCTGCATTGTCGGTGTGGGTGTAGCACTTTGTAATAAATGACATTTTGCAACTGAAATTGATTCTCGTGTATTTGTGGATCAGCAGTGCTAGTGTAGCAATCTGCAAGAAATGCCGTTTGTCAGCTGCGATGGATGTTCTCTGATTTGTGCTACCCAAAGCCATGGGCAGATGTAAATACTGGAGGATTCTGGCCGTGCCAATCTCCTGCCATGCCCAGCACATGCCCCACCTGCACTCAGGCTGGGCAGGGGAAGGGCAGATTTGGGCTGGCAGCAGAGCCCCACGTTGGCTCAGAACTCGCTGCAGAGGCAGCTGAGAAAACTCCGGGGCTCCACTGAGAGTAGAACTCCAAGCAGGAGCAACCCTGGCAGGAGAAATCATTCACAATGAAAAAAAGAGAGAAAATGTGGCAAAGCAGATGTGGGGATACTCTGTGAGGCTGATAAAATGCTCTGAATCACCCCTGCCTAGGCACGTCTTCTGCAAAAAGGTTTTATTAAAAACTGAACAGCTCCCATAAAATACAGATTGCTCTTTACCCTTCACTTACCTTGCTGTGTGAGTGGAGACACTCTCTCCTTATCACTGAGAATTTTTGCCCTTCAGCACCTCACATTTAATCAAAGATGATGTACTACCTTGGCACCATCAATGAAAACAGCCCTGTCCTCATGGCAGTGTTTGCAAAGTCCGTGACAGACAGAACCATCCATTTCTGTCCAAACTGTGCCTGAGCTGAGTGAGGGCTCCAGGAACTCAGGAGGGTGCAAGAGCACCGCACGCGGGAAGGTTTTGCAAAGCTTCCTAAGCACCAGTAAACTCTGGGTTTGCCAGTCTTCCCCTGCAATATTGTCCTACTCAAGAATGATCTTGGAGGACACTGTGCCTCCAGCTCACTCAAGTAAAGTTTGTTTTTTTCAAGGCTTGAATATAGGAAAATGAAAATTGTGGTTTTTAGAGTGAAATTTGGGGGTTGGTGCGGCTGGGTTTGCTCCACTATTTGCTGGGGAGAGTAGGAGAGTAGGGTGAAAGCTTTAAATTCCCAGCAGAAGCTGACTACCAGCCCACACAGACCTGAATGAGGCCCGGGTGGGCTTGCTGCATGCTGGTCCAAGGGAAAAGCTGGAACAAAGTCCCCTTTTATTGCAGATGGTGTCTGTACTGGTGTCTCCAGGGCTGTCTGTGGTACTACACGGCAATCCAGCCAGAAACTGTGGATATGAGAGTTCCAACAGCAACCTGCTTCTCCAGGGTGAGGGACGAGGCCAGCCCAAAAGCCTGGAAGAAGGAATTCTGGGCACTGGAGAAGGCCAGGCTGTCCTTGTGCAGGGATGGCCTTCAAAGGGGACCTCACACCTTGTGCTGCTGACCAAGGGCAGCTGGTGCCCTTCCACAAAATGCTTCTTTTGTCCAGCTCTTGGAAAAGTTCCAGCCAGCAACAATTCCTGCTGCTCACACCAACCCTTTCCAAGCAGGAGGAATTTCAGCAGCAGCCTGACAGCTTAGTGGCAGGAGAATAAAATACTCAGCTGAGTGTTATCAACTCTCTGTCAGAAGCCACATCCTCAGCCCCTCATCTCCTCCAGTTGTCTCAGACGTGGAGGAAGCAGCAGGAAATCTCCGATCCTGGAAGGGAAAGCAGAAGGAGGAGAGGCAGTGGCTGGTCCCTGGGGCCTTGGGAGCAGTGAGAGCCATCCAAAACAGAATCTCTGCTGGGCTGTGGAGATAAGAGTGACCAATCAGCAATGCCCTGTGTGAGACTGGAGCCATCTGTGAAAGTGAGCATGGAAATCTGACCTTACAAATCAGAGGAAAAGGTGTCCTTGGGTATTTGCCAAAGCTTGCAGGGGCTCTGAGCCACCTGGTCTAGTGGAAGGTGTCCCTGCCCATGGCAGAGGGGTTGGATCTAGAGGGTCTTTAAGGCCCCTTCCAACTCAAGCTCCTCTGTGAGTCTGAATTACAAACCCACAATGACAAAGAGAACACAGCAAATCTGGCCTCCACTGCATTATTGGAGGTTGCTGCAGTCACTTGTGTCACCTGGAGACTGGTTTGGATCTGGAGAAATTCTCATGGTCCCACAGTATTTCAGTGTGACTTTCCTGGTTCAGGGCCCCAAAAGATGCCAGAACAGATTATCTGCAAGCACAGAATTGGTTAAGCTGCCTGTGAACCGTATGGGAGAAGTGTATTCATGTTATTGCAGCGTTTACCCTGTACCCTGGTGATATTTGGTTTCCATTTTGAAGATGCAATGTTCTTGCACAATGCTTGTATATGCAGAAATACTGGCTTTAAATCCTAATTCCATCTTCACACAAGGATGTGTAATCCATCAGAAATGTTTAACACAGAGCCATATTAGCTTTGGGCTCGGCGGTATGGGTTGTTTAAAGTGTGTGATGAGTAATGGCAGCTCCTACAAATACCCCTCTTGTTAATTTGGGTCTTCCCTTTATCAGCCCTGTTGCGTAGAAATCACTTCTTTACAGCAGAGACTAAATAAAATCCCTTCATACAGATGAGAATTATGCAATTCAGGCTGATTAAAGGGGAAGTTTTTTGTTATTGTGACAGGACAATCTAGATAACCTGTTTGCTGTACATCCTGGAGGGGCTTTGCAGTTAAGAGTGAAAAGGAAAAGGACCTTTCTCTTAAGAAGTGACTTGAAAGAGCTTTTTGTATTTCCAGAAGCAGCTACATTGATAATGACCTCCGCAAGTAGAAATGCACAACAACCACTTAGGTGACTTTATCTGGCCATGATTTTTAGCTGCAATGCCAAAATCTCATCAAATATGTTGCTATCCTTTAAACAAGGAAGGAGAGCACAAATACCAACAATTCTCATCAGCCTTCTGGGTTGGAAAGACCATTTAATTTATGCTCCCTTAGCTGTCAGCCTAAAGTCTGCTGCGCAAACCTTAGGTCTATGTTGGACCTCATAAACTTCTTGAGCATCAACTTAGGTGCAAACCTGCTACAAAACCCATCAGGTACCACACTGATTTAGAGTGGCAGGACTTCACTGTTCTAGCAGAGAATTTTATTTACTTGCTCCTGCAAATAATTTCCAGAGTGGAAGTGAAATCAGTGCCTTGCTATCTGGATGTCATAGGATTTTCCTCCTGTCCCAACAGACAACAGGGGAAAAGATTTGTTTCTATTATACCATTACATATAAATCTTTGGTTTGAGAGCAAAAGGAAAATGTTCCTTTAAGAAGTAAGTTCTGCCTGGACTTTTTGGCATGAGGACAAACTGTGGTGTGTTGGCAGGAGCAGCACTGTCCCTGTGGGTGCAAACCCCCTGAAGGATGAACAGGCTGCTGTCACAGGGGCCACACCTGCAGCATGAAAACCCACCTTGCCATTAACTCGATGCAAACTAAACACAAGTGACTCAGCTCTGCATCCTCAGCAAGGACTTGCCTCTGCAGAGATGTTACTGACAGACTCAGCTCTTGTTTGCAAGGGCTGTTGAATTGTCACACAAATCAACCACCCCTCCCTCTCTCGTCCTTGGCATCCGGCTGCTGAGCTGCTGCTGAGAAAGAAGAGGCAGAGTCCTTCAGGGCAAACGGGGACTTTCCAATGGGCAGAAACTTCCTCCTTTCTTTTGTTTTCAGTGACAACAGAGGGGTTTGTCTTCAGTCCCTGTGTCAGCAGGGAAATTGTGCCTGCCCATCACACCTAGGATCTGAACAACCTGGATTTTTATTGGTGTAAAATCCACAGTGACCTGACCTTCTGCAGGAATATGGAGAGAAGAGTCAAAAGCGATTCCCGGAATGTTGCAAAAAGCAGATAGTGGTATTAAACATATATAGATAAAAAGGCATAAAAGCTCATAAAAGCATATGGAACTGATGTAAACCTAATAAAAAGAAGCATTGTAATAAAGAGTGAGAGTTGCAGACCACAGTGTGGGAAATAGCTACTCACTTTTCATAGTTTAGGAAGGTTTATTAAACCTTATCAAAAATACAACAGAAGATTGAATGAAGAAAAAAGGTTACAGCACCGGGAGCAAAAGATTTTCCCCACCATGTTCTCAGGCCCCTCACAATGGAGGTTTTCCCTTTTTAACCCTTTAACCCCTCCTGAAGTTCTGTCCATCAACCCCTTCTTCGCTGTCCACTGGTGGAGATCTCTTCCTCAAATCCTGACTGGGGGTCAGGTGTGGCCATAGCGACACACCAGCCCTCCCAGATGTCCCAACCCCAGCTGTCCCTTGATAACCATGTCAGGGGTACAGCACAACTATAAATCTATAAACTTTTCTTAACCTGCATACATTGTGAAAAATGACCATCACTTATTTTTAAAATTTTTAAAAGTTCATTAGTAATAAAATGGTTCTAAAAATAGTAATGCAATTAGAATAATTTGGACAAGCTGAATTAGGACAATATGAGACAATAGAGACAAAGAGTTATGGATGTCCGGGTACCTTTTTCTGGGCAGCAGGAGCCCGAAAAAGGACACACATTAACAAAGGATTAACCCTTAAAAGGAATGGCCCGTTGCATATTCATACACTTCATACATGATGCATAAATTCCATTCAAATACAGGATTCTGTCTGGTCATCATCAACTTCTTCCTTCTAATCCTAACAGTGCTTTTGAGGCAGGAAGAAGTTCGTTTCTTCTGATAAGAGGGCAATAAATTCTTTTCTCTGAAAGATTTAGATTTCCTGGGGCTGCTATCGGGTGCGAGTGCCTCATTCCTTTCTTAAAAAAATCCCACTGACATAGTTCTTATTTTAATTACAAAAGCTACCTTTCAATTACAAGACTACATTTATCATATTGTTAAAGTGTTAATACAGCACTACTAATCAATACATCAAAACACATATGGTAAATATCTGCATAGAGCCATATAATGTGCTCTTTTCACATACATTATATTTGTCTAATAATTGTGAGAGTCAATCATCACATGACTCATCTATCACAACAGGAAAAAAAGTTTCTGGTGGGAGGGACACTGGTTTTAAAGGTAGGATCTGTTTTTGAGGTTTGATTTGTTCCCTCTTTCAGATTACAAGGAAGTCATGGTGTTCCAGAGTAGAAGCTGGAGCCAAAAGTTTGAGAACAGGATGTGATAAGATCACCAGAGTATTTTATCTGTATCTAGGAAGAAGCCTTGCAGAGCTTCTTTTTGACTTTTACTGAAAGTAGAAGTCCTGTTTTTACCAAGAATTTTGATCTCTTGGTGTTTTTTAGGAAGAAAAAGAAAACAACAAATCACCTAAAGTCTGCATTGAGGTGAGGTGTATCACAGAAGGCTGAGGGCTCACCAAGGCAAAAGAGACCCTCCTGTGACTGTGGTCACAGGGGTTTTCAGGTGAAGGGAGAGATGAGAATGTTGACTCCATGTTCAGAAGGCTTGATTTATTATTTTATGATATATATATTACATTATAACTATACTAAAATGGAAAAGAAGGTAAGGTTTCCTCTCATAAGCTAGCTAAGCTAAGAATAGAAAAGAATGATAACAAAAGGCAGCTCTCTCGGGCTCTGTCCGAGATAGCTTGGTCCTTGATTGACCACTCATTATAAAGATCCAAGATGGGCCAATCACAGGTGGACCTGTTGCATTCCACAGCAGCAGATAATAATTGTTTACACTTTGTTGCTGAAACTGCAGCTTCTCAGAAGGAAAAATCCTAAGAAAGGATTTTTCATAAAAGATGTCTGCAACATGTCACCTTTTTTTATTTAGTTAAATTAAAAGAAAAATGCTTGTAATTTTCTCTGCTGGGCTCATGCAGAGAAAAGGACCAACACTTGACTGGTTATCTGTTGCCAATCAAACATCACTCAAGTGCTCCTGTGGAATGAACAGGGAATTTCTTCACCTGTAGAACATAAAATTCTATCATATCACTAAAACAATTTTACAATATAAGATAAAGCAAAAACAATGCAAAGAAAATTCAAGTTCAAGGAGCTGAGTTTCAGGAAAAGTCCATGGACTGAAGATATTCCTCTTTGCCATCCGTTTTGGTCCTGAAACAGGCTTGCTACAGAAAAATCCATCAATAGTTATCAAAAGTCCATTGACAGTCATCAAACCAAATGCTTTTGAGCTGCTGCCAGCTCTTTCAACCCTTTTCTTTTTTTTTTTCTTTTTTTTTTTTTTTTTTTTTTTTGTCTTTTTGTCTTTGTCTGAAAGAGCAGCAGCAGCAGAGCAGCCAGAGAGGCCTTGGGAGACCCTGGCCCATGTGGACGGACAAGGAACCCCAGATCTGGCCCACAAAGCGGTGGCCCAGGACCAGAAGGGGGAAGCAAAACCCCCAACCCCATCAGGAGGCCAGGAGGTGGCCCTGGCCCAGGGACCCGAGCCCATCAGCCCAGGCCAAACCCACGAGGCAGGCTCGGCCTTGCCACAGGCCTGCACCCTGCTGCCAGTACAAAGCCTGAATGGGCCAAACACTTCTTTTCCCCAAAATCACCAAGGCACACCGGCAGTGGGGGAATTGAAGATGCCCCAAAGATCTCCATCTCAGGTCTGGGAATGTTTGTTCGTCACAATTATTCTTTTTTTGCTTTTCTGCAGTAATATTGTCATCATCTATTCCTTCCAGACAATTTTTTCCTACTTTTTGGGGAATTCCTTTTGCTGCCCTCCCAGATCAGCCTAATTTCCAGGGCTCCTTCCCAAAGTGAGGTGCAGCCCATGGCCTACACTCTCCAGCTGGAACAGAAGGAAGCACAGAGTTTGCTGTTGTGGGAGAGGAGCTGCGCTCTTCTGCCTGCTTTCCCTCTGGGACAGATTGGTGTGTGCTCATTTGGTAAAGGCAGGTTTAAACTCTGAAGCAGCTGTGTTTCAAACTGCTCCCTTCTCCAGCTCTTCTGTGGGTATCCTCGGACAAAAGGCCTCTTGGTGGGAGCTCTCTGTGGCAGGTTAAGGAAGGAGGTTGATACTTCAGGGTTGTGAATGCTGAAAGCAGCTGGTTTCTGGAGGTGTCCAGAACTGGGAGTGGCTCCTTTTCTCACCTGCCTGCAGAAAAGGAAGTTGCAAAGTGGGAATTTCATTTGTGGAGATGGCCACCAGGGGTGTTTGCCAAGAGATGGGCTGGCAGAGAGGCAGGTCTCCTGCTAAACTGGCTGTGTGTTTGTTTTGATGGTGGAGAGGGTCAGAGATGCAGACACAGACACCAGCTGAAGGAACAGTGTGATTTACTGTAATGCAAAAAATGCAAAAAAGAGTCAGGAAAGGATAAGCTAAGCAATGCACCCCAGCATTATTACAAAAGGGTGCCTCTGGTGATTAAGGAAGATCCACCACCAGGTACCCCAATGGTTTCCCCTTCATCCAGAGCTGCACATCAGCTGGGGGAAGCTGTCCCAGCCAAGCCCTGCAGAGCCACGGCCGGGAACCGGGAAATCCTGCGGTGTCTCCACCTTTGGCGGCCACGAGGCTCCCGAGAGCGCTGTGAGAGTAACCCGGCTCTGATAGTGCTGGACGAGCAATGTGCCAGAGCTTCTGCTGGGGGCACAGCTGGTGTCAATGTCCTCTTGGTTTTCTGCCCGAGCCTGCCCAGGGCTCAAGGAGGAGCCAAGGCCAGGTGTGGCCTTGTCCAATTTCCTTATGCAGAAAGGTGAAGACATGTTTCACCAGTGAATGGATGCAACAATTCTTTTGATAATACCACTTGGTTAAGGAGCAGATACATAGAACATTGGGTTGGGAAGGTGATCTAGAGGGCAGCTTTGGCTCAGGTCCTGTTGTTGAGGCTTCAGTCAGGGTCTGTTGTTCAGGCCTTAGTCCTTCAGTATTTTGTGGTGCAAATCACACCTGTGCAGAGCTGCAAACAAACAAGTCTGTCCTTAGCACATTTGAGACAGGGAACAGGATTAGCCCTGCAAGGCCAGGCTGGGGCCAAGAGCACAAGGCCAGCACCCTGCTTTTGCCCACAGGCAGCCCTGCAGAGCAAGCAGCCCCTCCTGCCCAGGGGCTGAGGTGCCCGAAGCTGCCTCCCCGCTGTGCAGCTCTGCAGAGCCCACGGGGCACAGGGTCCTGGGCAGCCAGGGCAGCCCGGCTGCCTTGGAGCACAAGGAGTGGCCCAGAGAGAAGCTGCTGCCCTTTGCTTTGGAACTGTTCCTCAGAGTCTTGTCATTAATCCACAGTGTCTGATGTTTTCCTTTCCTCTCCCAAATTTAACACAGCTTTCTGAGAAAATTGACTGATGTAGCTGCTGGTGCTGGTGGTGGTGGTGCTTTTGTCTGCAGGTGAGGGCAGGTGATTTGAACCAAGGACAGAGTCCATTGTTTACACCCCAGATTTTCCAAGTCAAGAAAACCATTCACAATTGGGCCACCACTGCTGAGCTGTTTTCCTAGGTTTTGGAAAGCTACCACCTTAAGAAACCCAAGAAATTTTCCTCCAGGAGGACACCAGCAGTAGCATGATGCCAATGTTTTCCACCCCTTTTCTGTGTCTTTTAAGAGTTCCTCATTGCCCAGCAGGAATGAAATGACCTGTGATAATGGGATTTGACAGCTCTCTGTTGTTCGTTGCCACATGAGTGTTCATGACAAGCTGGACACACCACTCATGGCTCTGTCGAGTTAAATTCATCCCAATTGTGTGCAAACAGCAGCCCCGAGATGCTGAGAAGAGCAGGCACAGTGGGTGGGTGTGCATGCACACACCGGGGGGCTGAGTGCTCTGTGGGCAGATGGTTTTGCACTGTTGTAAAACTACACTCTCCCAAGCTGAAAGACTAATTCAAATGTATATCTTAAATGAAAATATATATCAAAAAATAAAATTGTCCAAAAATACATGTGCATTAAATTTCATGCATATTATATATTATATATTTTGATTAACATAACATAATATAATATAGTATAATATAATATAATATAATATAATATAATATAATATAATATAATATAATATAATATAATATAATATAATATAATATAATATAATATAATATAATATAATATAATATAATATATACATGAGATAATTTTTGAAGCTATTGCTTGTGGGGGATATTCAATGATCTCCTAGTGTTTGTACATTTTTGCTTTCTGCTACTGCTGATCCTAGCAGCAACTCCCTGTCAGTTCTTCCAGGTCACTTCACACAAAGGGATTCCATCATTTCAGTGCCTGTGAGAGCTTGGCACTGAAATGCCAAGTTGATTCCCAGCTCTCCAGCCTCCCTCTGGATTTTGGGGCATCTCAGCACTTGTGTCCATGGCCCTTCCTTCATCCCCAGCCTGCAGCAGTCACAGTCGCTGCTGCCTCCCCCTTGCTGCAGCTCATTTGCCAAAGTGCTGCCAAAGGCAGCAGAGCTGGCTCAGGATCCCTGCTGGCTTCTGGTCTCTGGCATGAGCTTCAGGGGGACACTTGGAGCCCTTTCCTAAAGAGCTGCCCGTGGGATGAGGGATTTGTCCTCCCCAGGTGGCTCCTGCTTGGATTCTGTGCTCATGGAGCCCTAGAGTTTTCTCAGCAGCCTCTGCAGCGAGTTCTGAGCCAACGTGGGGCTCTGCTGCCAGCCCAAATCTGCGCTTCCCCTGCCCAGCCTGAGTGCAGGTGGGGCATGTGCTGGGCATGGCTGGAGATTTGCAAGGCCAGAATCCTCCAGCATTTACACCTGCTCATGGCTTTGGGTAGCACAAATCTACACTTACTTCACTTGAAACACTGCATTTATTGCAGATAGTTACACCCACACTACTAATGTACAAATACACAAACATTAACTTATGTTTACAAATGAAATTTATTTTAAATTGCAACACCTATGCTACCAATATAGAAACACAGAAATATCAATTTATGATTAAAATCTAATTTAGTCTGAGAATTGTGATATGTAAATATATACAGATATCAACTTCAGTGAAAAAAAATTACTGCAACCCTCTGCAACAACTCTCTGTATACAAATATTGAAGTTACTGAATTGAAGTTTAACAATTAAATTTATTACATATTACTACAACTGTACAGCCCATATACAAATACAGAAACATCAATATCCCTCTCTAAAGAATCTCAGATCCAGAACTAAATAAATAGAATTTTAGAACTATACAACTCCATACATAATAAATAGAAGTAAATACATATATAGACATAACAATATAGAGATGTAAACATGCATTACATATTTCATGACATATAACATGACAATATAGTACAAACATAACAAACCTGTCTATAAATACACAAATATCAATGGACCGATAAAAAAATCCATACAACCCCAGCAATAGAAATGCACAGCTACAGAGCTGTACAAGTATGTAAACAGATGAATATACACGCATCAATATAACAATATACACACATACTATCCCTATACAAATATCAGTCAGTGTATGTAAATATCCCTATACTTGTACCTATCCAAATCCAACTACACATTCATAAACAGCGCCAGATCAGGAGGGATTGCAGCCGCCGATGTTCCCAGGCTCTCGCTCAGTCTCCTCCTCCCGTGCAGAGCAGCTCTCCTGGACAGGGACAGCAGATGGGACATCTGGAAAGCACAGGGAACACTGAGTGAGTGTGGGGACGTTTCCCTTGGCAGCAGCTGCGCTTCCATCAGGGAAGAGGAAATGTCAGAGCCTCCCCAGGAGGGTCAGAAGGAAAAGCAGCCGAGCGGGCCAGGCTGTGGTGAGCTGCTCACTTCTTTCTGGCATCCCAGTTGCTCTGAGGGAACTCCCTCGTGTCAGGTTATTGAACCACCTCTGCACTTACCAAGACTGTGGCCCCCAAATCAATCAGCATTTATGTCTCCAGCTGCTTGCACCAATGACAGGGAATGTCCTCTAACAGTGCTGGGGCACAAAGTTACCTTGCACATATCATCTGACAGGGCCTTGTTCTTTCTGTGCTTCTTGTGTTTCTCCTTACCTTCCACTTGGAATTGTTACAGCATTTCTTTTTCTTTCCCCTTGATCAGTGCTGAAATGTGTGTTTCTCTTCCAAGTTTCAGTTTGTTCCGTGATCCTGTCAAGGCTTTTCTCAGAAGCTTTTATCATGGAATTGTGTGTTAATTTCAGCAATTTTGGTGATTTTCTGTGAGATTTATGCAAGTGTCCTGTTCATTGGGCACCATTTGGGAAGATACAAAAGAGAAAATGGATGTTCTGTAGGTCAGTTCACTAGTGGAACATTCATGGACAGAGAGAGTGATTGGCTGAATTTTACATCTACTCCTAACCTGAAAGTGCAACAGGTAATTTGGGGAGAAATTTAAGCCTGATTTCTGCTTCTACCAGCCTATATTCAAATGTAAAATAAATAGAGCAGGGTGAGAATGTCAGTGTTCAGTTCCTGAAGTGCCTTAATAAGGCGTTCTTAAAGTAATGGAGATAAAATCTGGGTGGGCATTCCTAATTTCCAGCCACTCATTGTCAATTTCACTGACTCTGAAAACAGCAGAGATGTGCCCATCATACCTGATCAATCCATTTGGGGGTGTTTTAGGTTCAGATTCTCTGAGGCTTTAGATTTTTAGATCTCTAGACAATGCTTCCAGCAATCTAAACAGCTTTCAGAAATTAAACTTTTTTCCTTTTTTCCGCAGTCTTTGCACTCATGTGCACCAGAGACCTTCAGTGAATGGATTCCACTCTAATCCATCTCCAAGCTGGACCTCCCAGCTGTGTTCACACTGGTGGTTCATGTGTCTCTTCTGCACAGTGCAATTTTAAAATCTTTGTTCCTTATTGTCTCTGCCCTTCTTTTTCTGTTTTAGCTTGCAAATGCATGCAGATGTATCAGAAATGATACACCTAATTTCTGATGCATCATTTCTTGTCTAGCAATTTTGTTTTATCCTGCTCTGATGTTATGCTAACCTTATATGTTTTATTCTGAGTGGACTCCTGTTTTCTTGCATGTGAAAGTTTTACAATGCAACGCTCTCATTCACCTGCTTTCATGAAACCCTTCATTAACATTAGCACTAGTAACTGTGTGATTCCCTTCTGCTTTGTAGAAGATTTGGGAAACTCAAGTCCTGCTCAGCTACAGAAAAACATACATGATGCTTGGTAATTCCCCTAAGAGCTTAAGTTAATGGTAAACAACTGCAGCTTATTCATTTCACAGAAATTGGGAGAAAAGACATTGCAAATATTAAGGAATGTAGTGCAATATTGATGGGCATCCCTCGGTTATCCAGATAGAGTGATGTCACTGGCAAAAGTCCCTCTTTTCCAAAGGTTTTCATTTGCTTTGGCTGTACTTCGTATGGCTGCAGGTCACATTTCCCCTGATTTAAGGAAGTATCTTGGCAGGTATTCTTGGTGATATATCTTGCTAATTCTGCCCTTGGAGGAAATACTCAGTTCTGCAGTCCTTATTACACGCCCTGTTCTAAAAGACTCTTATGCTATTTTCCCTCTCTCTGTGTTTTCACACTTGTTCAACAAGGTTTTGTTTCTAAGAATACCCACAATATCCCAAAGGATTTAAGAATGCTTAGGTATTTTTCCCCTAAGTATTTACTAAAGAAAAATAATAACAACAACAACAAAAAACCCTGTATGCATGCTGGATGTAAAATACAAACAGAAATAAACTTGAGAGTTTTCCAAAAAACCTTAAGAAAAAAACCCATGTATTCTATAAAATCCAGAATATTCATCTACAGTATACAAAAATGGGCATGTTCCCGAAGAGAAAATTTGTGCAACGGTTCTGCACAGAATTCTATGCTTTCAAGCTTTTTGCCCTTCAGGGGCAGTGCCATTCTCTGAACTGCAATGCTCTGAGCATGTTCTGCTCACCACGGCAGCTTTCTGCTCTCCCCTGGTACAGATCATCCTCCCAGCACAGGGGCAGTGCAGCCACCACAACCCGCAGCACCTTCCCACACAGCAACAACCTGAAGGACAGAGATGGCTTTCACCAGCTGCGGCGGGTTCTAATAGTGCCACCTCTCAGCTGCCGAAAGCCTGAATTTCTGTGTTACACTGTGTTAGTTTATTGAGTCAAATGTTCTGTTATATAGTGGCATGTTCAAGTGTTCCCCAAGTTATTACAGTCAGCTTCTCCCCTATGTTGTGTTCTCCTACCCAAGTGTCCCTCAAGGAATCCCCTCCCTCCTCACCAGATTTTTCCCTGTCTATCAAGACAACCCAGCCCCTTTGCCCCATCCACCAGCCCAAACCCTACCCTTTGTTCCAGACAGTTCTCTGTCCCTCACCCTAAGATCCAATCCCTATCCCAATGCTCTCTCTTCCCCTTGTTCTGATTTGTTGTAGCCCTCAAAATCACACCCCAAGAGTCACTTATTGGTTACTATATGGTGTCCACCCCCTGTTTTGAAAGATTTTAAAAACCCGTGCACAGGGGTGCTCGGGGATCTTTCAACATTTGTTCCCTTTGGGAATTCTTCCCCACAGAATCTTCCCAGGTCTCTCCTGATGAATTTGCTGCCCTTTACACCACAGAAGAGCCTCCTCTGCTTCCTTCACTCGGCCCTCCAGGGGTCTCTACTGCTGGGCATTTGGCTTAGAAGTTCTGGCTCAGGCAAAACCCTCACCTAGCCAGATCCCCACTCTTGCCATTGTTCCTGGAGCATCACAGAGCTAGCCAGGGCTGCAGAGGGCAGTGACAGTGACCCATGGCTTGGCATGTCACAGCCCCCAGAGCCACACCTGCCAGGCCACAAGCCCCAGCCGTGGTCCCAAATGCGGCCTCAGGGGCTCCTGGGCATCCTCACCCTGGGTGCAAAGGCAGCCTCAGGAGCCCCCCAGGGCACTCTGGATCCAGGCTGCAGACACCCTAAAGCCATCACTGAAAGGGACATGGATGGGGACTGCAGCTGGATCTTGCAGTGCTCACCACTCCTGACTACTATCTAAGTGAACCCAAACCTCATTTGTAGCACCTTGAGCACATTGACCCTGCTCGCCCCTCCTGGAACGTGGTGTTCCCACATCATACACCAGCCCTTTGCAGGGAGTGGCCAGCTCCCAGCTGCTCTGCTACCCTGGCCTTACTTTCTGTTTGCCAGCCATGAACTTAACGGATACACTCCTGAGAAACCTAGGACAACATTTGCTTCTCAGGAGCTCTTTGGCAAAAAAACTCCACTAATCCCTAGTTTTTGCTCAGAGAAGGAGGTCCTGACAAAGCATAAGGTAGAGGCAGGGCTCTGGCATGAATTCCTGAGCCGCAGGATTCCAGCCATTGTTGTTCCTAGCTACTTTGCTGATATGTTAGAGCCAGTTCTGGACAGGGGCTGCTGCTGACAGGGTAGGAAAATATGGAGAAAAAAAGGTGTAGGAGACAACCAAAAAAAAACCAAGGGGGGGGAAATCCTTAGAAATACAGAGCACAACACAAGTCCTTGGAGTTGGTTCAACAGAAAATGCCAGCAGCAGTGAGCAGAGCCCGAGGTTGCTCACTGCCACCCCGGGGGCTCCTCAGTCCCCTGCTGGTTTGTGTCTGATGCAGCCCTGCCTGGAAAGGGCTCCAGGCTCTGGTGTTCCCAGCTTGCTCCAGGCTGCATTCTTAGCAGCACTGAAAGAAGAGGTGAAACAAAGAGCCATTTTCTGTCCTGCCTGCAAACTCTTCTCCTTCAGTGCCATTGCCAGAGATCATCCCTCTGTCAGCTTGGCACTGTGCCTGCTGCATCCTTGTCCCTGTCCCTTGCATCAACTCCTGGACATCATCAGCACTCTCTGTCCCACATCATGAACAGAGAGAGCTGTGTCAGAAGAGCAAGGAGTGCATCTTCTTGGCCTTTCTAACAGACACAAGAAGCATGAGTCCAAATAACTTTGTTGTTTGTTCATGCCCTCCTTTTAGATAACTCTTTTCTGCTTTAATGTAAAAGCCTCTTTTCCTACATGGATAGAATGATCTGGAATTCGCAGTTGCTTCAGGTTGCCAGGCACCATGGGAGTTTTCTCTTGTCTCTGATGAAGACTTGGTGAATTTTCCATTGGTCACTTGGTGGTGTCACCATGGGCTGAGCTCAGCGGCCGACTCTGCTGTCCCCAGGAGATATACTGGGATGCCAAGCCCCTCAGGGCTGGAATTCGGGGTTGGGCGGGCTCTGAGTGACCAAGGGCCTGGGCCCGTGAGGAGCTGCTGCTGGCGCTGGCTGTGCTCAGCCCGCTGTGCCGAGCAGCCGCGGCCGTGGAGACACAGGCGGGAGCTGTGGCCGAGGACGGCAGGCGGCCCGGGCCAGCTCGCAGCTGCGAGGACACTGGCAGCCTGTGCCCTAAGGCTGAGGCCGTGGCGGGCACTTTGCGGTCAGGGCTTTTCCGAGCCGCCCGCAGTGTGCTGCCTCCCGTGTGGGCCTGGCTGCGGCAGAGGCCGGCGGGAGCGCAGCGGGGCCAGCAGCGGCGGGCAGAGGCCGCAGAGAGCAGCAGCCCGGCCGGGCCCACTGCGGACCGGCAGGGAGCTGCCGGGCAGCCCTCGGCCGTGTCTGTGCACACAGGGCAGGAGCAGAGGCCGCAGCAGAGGCAGGAGCCGTGGCAGGAGCCGGCCATAGCGGGAGCTCGCCGTGCCCGGGGCCGCAGCCACAGCTCTCCCCTGCCGGCCACAGCAGCAGTCGCTCACCTCCGAGGCTCCGGCGCTTCCCGAAGATGAGGGGCCCGGCCCCAGCACGCCCTGGAGCCCCGCAGCGAGAGGAGCCGCCGGCGCCGCAAAGGGCAGCGCAGAGGGCGCAGGGTGAGGAGGAGGACATGAGGCTCGCTCTGGGCCGCGCTGGGGCAGCTCTGCCCTGTCAGCCTTCTCCCTGAGCCCTTTGCTTCTTTTCCACGAGCCCTGATCACCGTCCTTGGCCAAGGGCCTCCGCAGCCCTTTCCCGGGCTGCAGGAAAAACTGCCTCAGGCACAGAATCACAGAATCCCTGGCTTGGAAGACAGACACTTTAAAAATGATCGAGTCCAACCTATGGCCTAATACCTTAACTAAAGCATGGCACCGAGTGCCACATCCAGTCTTCTTTTAAAGGCTTGTGTTATGAATAAGAAGCTTGACTAGGCCAATATTCAAGCAGAAACCAATTTATTATTTAATATGGTAAAGTATGAGCAAAACAGCACTGGGTACAGTGGGGGAAGTTTTCCCTCTGACTGCACACCAATAATTGATGGTTACAGGTATATATAGGGGTACTCATCATTTTTTTTTCAACAGTTTCTATTTCCAATTTTTACTCATCAGCAATTTTTATTCCAAATCATTACATCACAATTGTATACACTATTGTGATTTTAGTTTCTCAGGATGTATTTTCAAAGGAGTATCCCCAGATGGTGACGGTCCAGTTTGCGAAAGAAGAAAGACGAATCCCATCTGGTGGAGTCCAGCTCCACAGATGTGGGTCCACCTTTTAATTGCAGAGACTATAAATCTCATAACAGTGATGTCCAGCTTCCCTTGGTTGAACCCATAAATCCTTGAGGTGATGTTCATCTCCTTTCTCAAACTGTTTTTCTCTGCTTCACTAAGGCATGAGATAAGCATATTTCCTTTACATATATTCCAAAGCTACAGTTTCAAGGATACAAGTAATATTCTAAAATTATACTTCAAAAGGTTATTATTGCAGAGCCTTTTTTTTTTTTTTTATGGACTAAATGCAAGCAAAAAGCAACATCCTTAACACCTTAATTCCAATGCTCCTAAATCAACCAGGGTTAATTGCAAACAAAAGATAGGTTCATAGGCCTTTTTCCATGCTTTATTTTCCTCAGCTATTATTAGAATTCGCAACTATCCCATTGTCCATGTCCACACATTTTGCATTCGCAAGTACATACTTCACCTGGTTGTACCTGACATGAAACACAGCTTTGCATCTCACACTTGCAGGGATGGTGAGTCCACCAGCTCCCTGGAGGGGTCTATCCCAGGAAGAACCCAGATAACACTGGGGCCTTCTACCCCCTGGCGCTTGGAGCTCTGGAAGTTTGTCTTTCTGCTTAGGTAAAGGCCATGGAAAAGGACTGGGAAAAGTAGTCACTAATCGAGTAGCCTACAGAGCTCTAAATTGATGTGCAAGGAATACAGAAAAGACAGAAAAGAAAAAAGGCAAAACCCAAATGGCATCAGCAAAGTCTTGGGCATGAACACATAGCTGCAGAGGGTCTTCTCAGCCCTATTTCTTTGTATTTCTGGGAACCAGAGGAATCCTGCTTGAGCCTCTGGGGAGATGGGTTTGGGAAGTAAAAGTTCATGTCTTTTTTCTCCTTGGGGCAGCTCCTGTTGCTAGCATCAGCTGAGCCTCTCTCCAGCCTGATGCCTGTTCTGATTGTTGCAGCAGAACAACTGATGGCAGACAGAAGACACTGATGCTTGCAGAGATGTGACTTTTTCCAGTGCCACCTGGGAGTGGGAGTCAGAAGAAAAACTCGTTAAAGCACAACTCCATTGGAAGATTGCCTTCCTTTTCAATGAGTAAAGAAGCTGTAGATCCACTTGTGAATTGTCAGTTGTTTGCTAAAGATGGGAAGTTCTCTTTCATGATTTTTTTTCATGTGGTTTGGAAGTGGATGAGGCTCTCGTTCATTCACAAACTCCAGACCAAAGTGCCTTTGGAAGATGGCCCATGTGGCAGTTTTTGCCCAGCCATGGTACTTGTGGATATAAAAAAGCAAGGGCAATGGTGTTTGCAGCCAAAACCTAGCAAAGCTTGGCTCAGCCAAAACATCCTAGGCGGAGAGAGGCCTCCAGCTGTTCCTAGAAATCAGCAGAGTTCCAGCCAAATGGTTGTATAGCACGAAGTACAATCTCTTTGCCTGGATCAGAGCCTTGCTCAGCTGAAGAAGCAGAAAGATCAGCAAGGAGCTCCCAAAGGCCCCTCACATCATTTTGATTTTGCTCATCTTGTGTAAGTTTGCAACTAAACGTGTTTGCAGTTGAGCTAATGAGAGAAAAAAAAAAAGTAAATAGAGGCTTTACAGTGGGGCCATGATATTCCACAAGAGGAATCACTGGTGTGCATTTCACTGGACCTCTCTAAATCCTATATAAATATTGTAGCCCTGATTAAAAATGGGCCGATACGAACCAACTTGGAGAGACAGAGACTAAAATGGCATATGGGTTTTTTTTTAAGAGTGAGAAAAACTACCCAAAAGGTGTTGTTTTGTGACATTTTAAAATACACTACCTCAAAATTACCAACTGCAATAAATCAAGAGTTAAAAACTGAGTGTTTAGGTGTATGAATAATTAAAACCACAAAAATGTGAAGATATGAATGCATGTTTTCATAAAAATAATGAAATTCTAGACCAAAAAATACATGCCCTGAACTACAATACAAAGGCAGGTAGAACTGTACTTGAATGATCTCTTTTTAGATTGCTGGAGTTTTTTCCTTGTGAAGAGGAGCTAGGGTATTGCTGAAGAAAAGTGGCACAAGCAGGGTGGGGCAGCATGCCGTGCTCCATGCAGAGGCTGCCAGGGGCTGCCCGAAGAGTGCCCTGCTGCAGCCAGAGCCCTCCTGGCCTGGGGCCCGGGAGCAAAGGGCCAGGGCAGCCACCTCCTCTTCGTCCTGACCCTGCCACCACTCCCTGCTGCTGCTGCTGCTGCTGCTGCTGAGGGAAAGAGAAGACTCTTAAGGCCCCATGAATGAATGCACTTACACAGCCCTGGGGATGCCAGTGAAGGAAATCATGTGTCACATAATGTATCTGTGACCAGAGTCACCAAACACCACCTAAACATGGAATTGTTGCACCTCTCTAGGACAGGCAGAAATTTATAGAATTAACTCGGGACTTGAGGGCAGAAGAGGCCGGAGGAGGAAATCAACTCTGAGGGGAAAAAACCCCACCATATCTGGAGGGGAAAACATCTCCGCCTGCTCAGAATTGGTCGAGGAAGCATGTCTCTAATCCTCTCCTGAAAGGGATGCTTTAGGTGAGCTTTACACCTCCAACTGCCTTGGACGAGAGCCAGGAAGATTCAATTATGTAAATGTTACATAGATAGATAGACAGATAGCTAGACAGATACATAGATACATAGATACATAGATACATAGATAGACAGATCTCATTACTGAAATCTCCCTTTACTGTCCTCTCTGTTGCTACACACATCAGAACTTGGTAGCCAGTGCCTCACTCAGCTACAATCCTGAACTTGCTCTCCTGTTGCTTCAGTAACGCACACTTTTGGGGAATCTGGAGCATGTAGGTCCTTATGGAATGCAACCAGACACCCAGAGCATTGCACTGGTAACGGCTCTCTTTGTGCATCTGTGCTCGGGCAAGTTCTTCTCTTGGACTCGTCCACACTGATGGTGCTGAAGTGGCTGGAATCAGAAATGCAGCCCAGCCCCTCCCAGCCCCTGTGATCTCTGAGCACCAGCTGGAATGCAAGGGCATTGATTTCCTGCTCAATTCCCAAACACAACACACACTGATTGCCCGGGCTGCAGAAACTCGCTGGCATTGTTAAGCTCGAGATGATCTGTAAGGCCATAGGGGCTGGCCTAGAACCACAAAAGCTCCTTCCGCATCAATATCTCTGCACCAAATGATGAGTTCTCATGCAAAAATACTGCATTCCCCAGAAGTGACACCTTGGAATAGAAACTTGGAGCAGAACCAGTCCCAGTGCTGTATAAGGGCAGGAAATAATTGCAAAAAGAATCTTAGCTGGGAGAAAAAGAAAATTAATAAGCCTCCTCCTCCAAGTAAAGCAAAAATAACAATAAAAAAAGAGAGGGAAAGTCAAGTCCAAAAGTGGCTAAACATTTGAATGTACTGAGGAGATTCTCAGGAGACTCCCATTGTCCAGGCTGAAGCTCCCTCAGCACCTCCTCCCTGGCCTTGTGCTGCACCCCTTGCCCAGCTCCCCTGTCCCTCTGTGCCCATGCTGCAGCCCCTCCATGACTTTCTGCTTCCCAGGGCCCACAGCTGCACACAGCACTCCAGCTGTGGCCGCAGCGCTGCCCAGCACAGGGCCACGCTCCCTGCCCTGCTCCTGCTGCCCCACTGCTGCTGGCACAGCCACCGTGCCCTTGGCCTTCTTGGCCCCCTGGCCCCACGCTGCCTCATCTCCAGCTGCTCACGGCCACCAGCCCTGCGTCCTTTGGGCCCACGCAGCTCCCCAGCCACAAAGGTGCCCACTGCACTTCAGATACTGCAGGCACCATTGCAAGATGGCCTTCCTGTTCTACCACCTCATGTTCCAAGTAGATATCATAAAGTTTGATAGGAATAGGATTCTAAGTCACTCTGTTTAAATTAAAATGATCTAATTCAACTGTACAGGAAATTGCTCTTAATTAAATTTTCCCTATCTGCTGTCTGCAAGCATCGTTCTCTTTTCAAAACTAGGTTTTTAGTTCTTCAAACTCTGAGAAGGAAAATTAAAAATATCTATCGCTGCCTTTATTATTTTTGTTACAGGCATGAATATGGATTTTCTTTTGGCCTTCCTAGCTGGCCCTGTACAGTCTATTGCTACTGGCCAAGCTCACATCTTCCTCTACAATTCTTAAGCACCAGGAACATGAAATGTTCCTTTCTCACTCACCTCAGGATCTTCAGCACTGCAGAATACACGCTTCAGGTGACCTGTAGTGGGAAGGGAAAATACACCAGATGCTCTCATAAAACTGCCTGGGCTGCTGAATCCCACAGAACAAGTCATCCCGAACAGAGATGATTTCCCGTTTCACAACATCCCTCCAGGAGACACATTTCATTCACACACCCAGCAAGAGATCAGGACAATCTTTTTGCTTGTGGCTACACTTTGGCCTGTTTAGCCAGTAATTGAATACAAATATGATCAAGAAAATGCAAATTGTTCTTTAACACTCAATGCTCCTGTTCTACCAAACACATAAGACAGCTTCTGAAATCTCCTTCAGGTACTCTTTGTTTTTTTTTTCACTCAGTGTCATGCACTAATTCTGATTAACTTGCAGGAAACAGTTGCCCAGAAAAGCTTCCCCACAGTGCCCCTGCATGTGGTGCAGTTCTATTGCGGAAGAGCACAGCAGCACTTCCTTTCAAAGGGAACAACTATTTTAGCACTCAGTAAAAGGTCAAGTTAGTCAAATCCTTTCATGACAAAATTTAAAAAGAAAGAAGCTTTCTCTGAATTCTGGGAATAACTGCAGAGTTTTTGGAAGGCCTAAAAGAAGGTCTGCCAGTCTACAATTTCAAAGGTGTCTTGCTTCTCCCAGCAACCTGAGGAAATGACAGACTCTGCTGCCACAGACTGTCCTGTGCAGGGAAAGGAAGCCCTGCAGGTTCCCCTGCAAATGCTGCCCCTGTGGCTACAGACACCCCCTTTTTAGATGAACATCATGACGGGAGCTTTACCAAAGCAGTGGCATCCTAATGCTCTTTCTGTTTCAAAATCAGAAACTCAGCCGCCAAGAAAGAGCAGGAAGATACAAAAGCCAGGTTAGGATACACTCTAACCTAAGCAGAAGGGAAGCCTCTACTTACGCGCGAAATTCGTAAAATAATAAATGGAATAAGTAATGCCATATGCAGCAAAAGCTGCAGTGGCCAGATGGTTAATTATTGGCATTTCTGCAATTTTTCTAAAAGCTAAAAAAACGAGCCTCTTGTCAGTGGGCAGCTGCCTACTGACAGATGCTTTGACCAGGAAGGTTCTCCTGATGTGAGCAAGGCTTAGGGCTGCTCTGACACTCAGGCCTTCCGTGCACCAAGGCAACCTTCTGATGCCACTATGACGACGTGGCAACCATGCCCTGACATCACAAAGGGACAGCTCTGTGTTGGTCTGTGAGTTTATGCAAAGCAATAACCAACCTTCCCTACAGAAAACACAAAAGAGCCTGGGAAGTTCTCATCTGTCACAAAGCAGCAAAAATTCCCCTCATGGGCCAAACCCTGTTGTTCAGGGGATCCAAGAGGAACTCCAGGAGTGCCCCAAGCACCTACAGCCTGTACCCCAACTGAGCACTCAGATGGGACACAAGCAAAGGAAACCAGACCAAGACAATGGCCCACAGCATTGCAGATGTGAGAAATGACTCTCACTTTTAAAATTTTAAAGGTTTATTAAACCTTAACAAAGGAATGAATAAGGAAAAGTTGCAGCATTGGGAGTCTCTGTGATTCGCAGCCACATGCTCATCTACAAAAAGGATGCTCTGCCTTTCATACTCTCAGCTCCTCCAAAAGTTTTGTCAGTCAACTCTTTCTCTGCTGTCCATTGGTGGAGATTACTTTCCTGCATCCCGACTGGAGGTCAGGTGTTGTTACACCCTGCCTGCTGGTCACAAGCCAGCCCTCCCCAAATGCCCTGACTACCAAGGCTGTTACAAGGGGGTCGGGAAAGAGGACTATGGGAGGATATATTACAATATAATCACTACTCATTTGAACATCTACATAACATCTACTTCTTAATTGTCAGACCCAACCATTGCATTACTCATCAAGAACACACAGAAGCAGGAGAGAAGCCACTGTTGGCATCACAGCTGAAATGCTTCCTAACAAATCTCCCCACATATTTGCACCTTTATTGGACATGGCCAGGACTCCTGTGGATGTACATCTCTGCCATTCTTCCCCTTTGCAAGTAGTGAAACTGGCAACTTGGGGGGAAACCAAGGGCTTTGTGGGGGCTGCATTGCTCTGCACACACCCAGGCCACCCGTGGCACAGAGCTTTGGTGCCTAAAAGGATAAGCCAGCTGGAAAATGTTTCATTTTGACCTTTCTTACCTGCTAACAGAAGCTGCCAAAATGAAAGTTACGAAGCAGGGCCTGATCCCTGTTGCCAGCTCTGGGTTAGAAAGGAGGCATTACTTTGTTTCAGTGGTGGGTGCATAGGGAATCACTTCCCTAAGCCCTGCACACCCAGCTATCTCACCTACTAGTTTGTATCCATTGAACTAAGACATGTTCAATACTTTGCTGAAACTCCCAAGCTAAACATTACCCCAACTTTATTGACATATTTCAATCACTTCTCCGAATTTACTGACATGAGACAGGAGTGTCCTGTAGGTCCCTGCTGGTTGTTGCCACAGGTTCAAGAGGAGATCCATGCACAAAAGAACCTAAGACACAACTGAGCTTGCAAAGCAAATTTATTCCATTAGTTGCAGTAGCAAACAATACATACCAACCCCTGGATTCCCAAAAATCCGCTGAGCAGGAGAAGGAGATGGAGTGTGGTGCTTGGCAGCAGGGGCAGGTAGGCAGTGCACTTCCAGGTCATCCCCTGGATCAAAACGCTGTGCATCTCGTCCTTCTCACCCTTCCAGCTCAGAACCAGGCCTTATGTCTCCTGCTCAGGAGTGGAATTTTCCCAGTTACAGCATCAGCTCACACATGGCTGGCTGTGAGATTATGGCTCAGGATGACTCCATGACTCCCTGCCACCGAGGGCTCCATTATGCACAGCTCCCTTTTCAAAGCTTGACTGCCCACCGATTGACCAACACATTGTTTCTCTTTGAAAGGTCAAGGTCCCACCTGTTAAACAAGACATTTTTCTTCATTGTCTTGTCAACCTGCTCAAACATGGATCATATACGGCTGGGCCTGGGACACGACTCTGGTTCCTGACACAGTTGTCTGGGAAATATTCCCAGTGCTCAAATTCTCCTTTGGTGGTCAAGAGCCTCCTAAAAACACTTTCTTCCCTTTGAATGCATTCCAGCTATGTTCTTAGCAGGAGCACTCTCCTGATTCTCAAGGCTAAGATAGCCACTTGCACACAGTAAGCACTGCAGTGGGGGAATACATGGTTCAGCACTCCTTTAAAGCTAAAGGAATTCACAAGACTAAGCCCTATTTGTTACACGCCTCTCCTTCCTATTCTGGGAATCAAACACAAGCGTTTCATCAATACACCCTGCAAGTGCTCTTGCTGAGTGAAGCCACATTGCTGCGTCAATAAAGCAGCCGGGACTCAGTTTCTTCATGCAGGGAAAGCCAATTCTTTATTCACATAAATAATTTTTATACTGTTTTCACAGACCTTGTGTTCAACTGGCTGGTAGTTTTCTTTCCAAACAATTCATTGCTTAGAAGGTGTTTTGGTGTGTACATGCTAAGACTCACTCTTACTCAGGTAATTACATTTTTCCTTTATGGACGCTCATGGGACAGATTTCTTGTTTATTACAGATGCAAACAGTTTTCTTAGCACAATAGTTTGTTGTGCTAACTGCACTTATTCTTATGACTTTTCCCATAGGAAGTTAGCTGGCTGCACATAGAAGACATAACAGGCCAGCTGGGAATTTAACGCAGAGCAAGGCCTGATTTTAAAAGGCCTTTCTTTCCTAGTCTCCCTACCTGTGTGCAACACATTGTGATTTTCTTTCAGAAATTAATGAAGAAAACACAGATTGCCTACTGAGATTATGCTGCTCTCTTCCAAATCAGCTCACTCCTCAAGCAAAACCCTCAGACATATCCCCGACTCCCTCTCTCCCAGCAGCTCAGGCTGCTCCGGCCTCTGCCGGGGCTCTGCTAGGGCTGCAGCCCGGGCAAGGCCGGGCCCGCTCTCACCTCACAGGCGCTGACAGCTCTGCGCTACAGGAGACCTTCCCGAGCACCCTCTCTGATCTTTCTGCTTTCTCACTTGAGCAAGGCTCTCCTCCAGCCAAAGAGATTATTGCATTTAGGGATCCAAATCCAAGTGGCAGGAACCCCAGTGCTCTCCAGTCACAGCTGAAGGCCTGAACCTGCACAGGATGTCTTGGCTGCCCCACTCCTCCTTTGGTTTTTCCCGCAAATGCCATTGCCCTTTCTGCCTCAACTAGAAATACCACAGCTGTGCCAAAACCAGCCAGTGGGTGGTATTCCAAAGGCAGTGTGATATGGAGAGGATGAATGAAAAAGAGCCTTCCTCACTTGTGAAATCATACAAAATAAGCCATAGGTGTGACTTAGCACCAATAAAAAACAACTGGTAATTCAGAAGTAAATGTTGAATTTTCTGAAGGGGTCAGAAGGAGCAGAATCTTCCAAATGAGTTGATGTTTCAGAAACTTCATTTAATTACAACCCTAATCTATAATCCTATGGTACAAAATTCTTCCAACAACCCTACTCTACAATCCTACTCTAAATTGGTAACAGAGATAACATCTTGACATGATTGTTATGTTCTCGTCTCCTAGGGTTAGGGTTAAGCTTTGGGTTTGGGTTAGCATTTAAGGTTAGGGTTAGGGTTTAGGGTTAGGGTTCTTCTTCACTCAGCTGATGAGTGGTGCCAGGATGAATGCTGGCTTGGCTGAAGTTTTGTAGATGTTTGTTGAGCACTTATCAATGCCACAGTGTCATGGTTTGACACTGGTGCAATGCCAGTGCCGTCATGAAAATACCTTTCTGCTGTGAGATGTGACTAGGAATAAGCAAAGCAGGCTCTCACTTAGAAATAAAGAAAATTTTATTAACTAAACTACAACTCTAAATAACAAGAAACACACAGGGAAAATGAAAACTTTCTAAAAACATTTCCTCTTCCCCCCGCTAAATTCCAATACATCTGTCCCCCAGATCAGCAACTCTTAGTCTATCCCCACTTTTTAGATAATGAATTCTCAATTCATCAAGAGGAGAGGAGTCTTTCTTGTGCTATAGGTTTCTTTTGGAAACACTGTTGAAACTTCGTGTGTTCTCATGTCACTCATGGCAGCACTTGGAGTACATCTGCTGTCGTGACCTCCTCTTTCTATGCTTAGTGCTCCCACCACTGCACATGGACTAGAACTGCATCTAGGGTTGTCTTTTCAAGGATGCTTTGTCTCGCTCCAAAAAAGAGCACAGTCTCACCTTTGGGACACCTGTCTTCCCCAGATTTCACCCCCTGGGGCCGAGGGGTACCAACACTGAACCCTCTTGGCTCTGAGCCATTGCCTCCCCCTGGATGAAGTCTCTGTGTCACAAGACTCTTGGTTCTGTCTATGGCTATACCAAGAAGAGTTCAGCTAAGCCACTCCATCATCTCTTCCCACTTAAGATTTTTCTCTCTCTCTTCTGCATCTTTCACTTGCCCAGACCTTCACACTTGCACATTTCCTTCTTCCTTTTCATCTCTATCTCTCTTTTAGGAAAAGTTAAATGTTCTGCAACGTTTTCATTGTCCAAAAAAGGGTTAAAAACTCGGGCTCCGACCACCAGGAGATTCTCACAATACAGCCGGACACCTTCTTGCTGCACGCCTCCTTCTCTGTGGGCCGGGTTATGCTGCCAGCACATGATATCAAATTTCAAGGTGGCACAAGCTCACACTCTCTCTTTCTGTTGGGGGGAGCGGCCTGCCCAATGCTTCCTGGTGCTTCTCCCATCCTTCCATGCCGGGGCCTCTTCACCTCCCATCTCTGTCCAAAGCCCAGCCTACCTCACCCGGCCATATGGCTGCCCCTCTCCCGCCCAGCAGCAGCAGCTGGACAGAGGAGAAAACCAAGAGAACTTCCAATGGGAGTGGTCTGTTTTTTAACCCCTGTGTTCGCAGAGGTGTATGCATTGTCCCCAGGTGCCAATATTAAAATCTGAACACCTATTGGTGACCACAGCATATCCCTGAAAGCCTTCTTCCTCTCAAACCACTACGCACAGCCAGCTCTGTGATGTCACAAGCCCCTCAGTGATGTCACCAGATCCTCTCTGTGATGTCATACTGCCACTCTGTAATGTCACAGCACACACTTTGGCCTCACAGCCAGCTCTATGATGTCACACAGCCATGCCACGATGTCACAGCCTGCACTGACATGTCAGAGAATCCCCTCTATGATGGTGTGTAGTAAACCCCTCAGGTTTAGCCAGGGCCCCTTGGAGAATAGAATGCTGACACAGCGGCAAAGAAGTTTCCTGAATCCAGGGACATCCACCTTGTACCTTATCCCCATAGCCATGTAAGGCAATATGTTGTTAAACCTACTATTGGTCACTTATGGTCACTCTAACACCGCTGCCATTGGTCAGGATTGGATCCGGGTCAAGGGTATAAAAGTAGCATACTCTACCCCTACTAACTCAGAAGAAGAAGAGCTGAGACCCTTCACGGACCCTCCAATAAAGCCATACTCGTGGAACAGCCAGCGTCTTCTGCTTCTCCTCTCTCTACCGTCTGCTGGAGCCTTAGGCCAAGGGAAAAGCTACCTAGCAAGCAAAGAGCTTGAAATCATAAGAGCTGCCTAATCACTAAGAGCTGAATATTCCTTGCTTGCTAGGGTTGTCCCGCGGCCTTGGTCTGAGAGCGAGCTGGCTTCTGGCACCCAGTCCCCTTGGGGACTGAGCTCTGGAGCTGTAACAGCTTGCATAGGATAAGACCAAGCAAGGCTCATTTAAGTGGCCGCCCAAACGTGTTGTCGGACCCTGGCCCCCAGGAGCGAAGCGTCACCGGAGCATCGGAGCCTTTCAGGGCCTCCTGTTATTGCCTGTTCGGGAAGCCTCTCCTTCTGCGAAACGACTTTTCGTTTTAGAAAATCCTCTCTGCGGAAGGCTCAATTTGACCCTCAAGAAACATCTGGACGAGATAAAGTCTGAGGAGAATTGCGAAGCAGACACCCTTCCACAGACCCCTGACCCCAAAGGACGTAAGTATTAAGATTGCGCGCATACCTCTGGGTGCTCTAAAAACCTTTTTCTTTTTTTTTCTTCTTTTTTTTCTCGTTTTTCTGTGGAAAGGTCTTGAAAAATCATGGGTACTTTTTTAAGCACACTAAGACTAACAACACATGAGAGAGAGTTATATTTAACCATTGTAGAAACCTTATCTGTTAACAATTTCACTTTTTCTAAAGTTAGTCTGTCAAAAAAGACTCTTAAAAAATTTGTATCTTGGATTGTGCTGAATTTCCCTGAAACTGATAAGACCACAATTACTGAATATTCCTTTTGGGATACAGTTGGAAACACCATTTATATGTCTGAAACAAAACAGGACTTTTATGTTACTAACTTCTTACCTTTATTTCATACAATAACAAAAACGATTGAAAAATCGAACTCTGAAAAAAGTTCCTAACTAACAGATCTTTCCTCTTCATATGCTAATTGTACTGATAAGATAACAGAAGAATGTGCCTTGCAGGCCAGAGAGTCCCTGGCCCCTGCAGTGCTTCCTGCAGATCCCATTTCGCAGGCAGAGGCCAAGCAGGCCCCCCTCCCCCACATTCCCCCCCTCGCGGGACCCTCGCTGCCCAACTCCCCGTTTCCTGCAGCCCCCCATCTCCCCGGCCCCGCTTCCTTCCCGCGTCCGGCCCCGGGGGCCTCACTCCCTGTCCCTGCCGCCGTACCCTCCGCTGCGACCACCCCTCCCCCTGCGCCGCTCTACCCCCTCCTCCCTCCCCCCGCGCCCGTGCTGCCGTTGCCGCCCCCCGTCACCGCGATCCCGGTCCCCCCTACCCCCGCGCCGCCCCCGCTTGTTCCGTCGCGGTATCCCCCGCTCCCGCTGCTGCCCCCGCCGCGCCTGCCGCGTTCCCGGGTCCCATTATCGCCGCCACCCCACCCAACCCTGCGCTGCTATCCCCCACCCCCGCGACCGCCCTCCCCGCTGTCACCGCCCCCGCTCCCGCCCCCCCCGAGACCGCCCCGGCCCTCCCGGCCCCTCCCGGCACTTTCCCGAGCCGTGCCCACACCCTGTCCTCCTGCGCCGAGGCGCGCACATGTGCAGTAACACCAGCTCACTCTATACCTGTAGTACCCAAACCAGCGGCATTGCTTGCGTATCCCCAAACCCCCCAGGCGTGCATCCACAGCCCCCATACCCCCCTGCCCCCACCCGTCCCTCCAACCCCTGACCCAACCCTCCTGCCACCCAAACGGATCAGAGACCACCTGTGGCGTCACCCCCCCCCACCCAATCCGGTCCCTGCTGTGCTGCCAACCCTCAACCAATAGTGCCAACTTCTGACCAGTCACTGAAAACCATGAAAAATGCTTCTAAACGAAAAAAAAGGAATTCACGGGTAGCATATCCCTCACAGTGTTCCTCAGATGATGAGAGCTCTTCTGATGAATCTGATTTTGATACGATTAATATAGACCCGTGGGCTCTTATTAAGATAGAAGCTACAAAGTCTGGGAATTGGGACCTAGCACAGAAAATCACAGCCTTTCCAGTTGAATATAAGCAAGGAAGGAATGGTGGGGAATCTAATGTCAAGACATGGAAACCAATTTCTAATAAGGAACTCGTACAATTGAGAAATATAGCCAAGGAACATGGACGTAGCTCACATATCTTTAGAAATTTCCTAGAAGCCATGTTCTCTGCACATGTCTTGCTTTCTCACGATGTAAAAAATATTTCACAATCCTTCTGTCACCGGCAGAATATTTGTTATGGGATAGGCATTGGAAGAAACATTTAAAGACGTTATCAGATTAATATACTGCCGATGCTACTAAGACCAACTTTACAGTAGAACAGTTGGCCGGTGAAGGAGACTTTCAAAAGCCAGCTGAACAAATGCAAACACTGAATAAAGAAGTGCTGCAAGACGTAGCAATTGCAGCAAAAACCTCCTTGCTTCTTATGCAGGATGAGTCAATGCCAACAATGCATTTTTCTACTATAAAACAAGGCATTGAAGAAAGCTTTATAAAATTTGTGGACAGACTTAGAGATACTTTGGAGAAACAAATGGAGAGTGCTGAGGCAAGAAAGGAACTCTTATGTAAGCTTGCTTTCAGCAACTCAAATGAGAAATGTAAGGCCATTTTGAGGTCTTTACCCATTGATAGAGACCCTAATATAGAGCAAATGCTAGAATGCTGTAGACGTGACATGAACACTGAAAATACAGTGGCCCAAGCAGTTGCTAAGGGTATTGCTGAAGGAGTTTCGGGTGCATATGCAGTCATAACCTCTAAAGAACAAGCTAAATGCTATCACTGTGGAGAGATAGGACATTATATAAAGGACTGCCCGGAGAGAACATCCCCCTGATATCATCGGAATTATTATCAAAGACCCCAGCATCAGCAACACTATCAACAGCCTCCTTTAAACTCCTTGAGGCTCCCGTTCAACCTTCGGGCGCAGAATACAAATCAAAGGCCCCCAAGACCCAATCACGCACAAACCCGGGCTGCTCCAGACCCAAAGGAGAAGCCCCAGCCCACGGGACAACCCAGATGGGTACCCGCCGACAACTGCTAACTGCTTTGTCCATTGACTTTATGATAAGAATATTTACCGTGTTCCCACAGGAAAATATGGACCTAAAGGGAGTCGTTCAGACATTTTAATTACAGGTGACTCACTTAATCCTCCAAAGGAAATCTTCGTTGTTCCAGAAGTGCTGACAGTGCAGCCAGGACAAGAGATCCTCGTGCAGGTATACTGCATAGACTTACCATTTTTTCTTTCTAAGGGAACTCTAATAGCTCAGGCATTTTTACTCCCAAAGAATCACAGGGAACAGATTCCTCTCAAGCCTACAGCTATGTGGGCTCAAGTCATGGGACCATCCAAGCCTACCATCAAGTGCGGCCTCTCCTGCAAAGGAGAGAAGACCCACCTGCCAGGGATGCTGGACACCGGAGCAGATGTGACCATCATCGCTCATTCAGATTGGCCAGCACATTGGGATCTACAACCTGTTGCAGGCATGATTTCCAGGATTGGTGGAAATACAGTATCCATGAGGAGCAAGAACAACATCCTCGTTGAAGGGCCAGAAGGCAAGCTGGCAACCATCCGTCCATTTGTGGTAAGGGCCCCCATCACCCTTTGGGGCAGAGACATTTTATCCCAGTGGGGTGCTTCTCTACATATTCCCATTCAGGATTTTTGACTGGGGCCATTGAGTTGAGCGCGCTGCCAGAAATACCCTGTCTCACCTGGAAAAGCCACAAACCAATCTGGACTGAGCAGTGGCCTCTAAAGAAA
Organism: Ammospiza caudacuta; assembly: GCF_027887145.1. Lineage (NCBI taxonomy): Eukaryota > Metazoa > Chordata > Aves > Passeriformes > Passerellidae > Ammospiza > Ammospiza caudacuta. The sequence continues at coordinate 5,208,738 of NC_080599.1, forward strand.
GCCAAGTTGCACGCCGTAAACGCCCTCATGGAAGAACAGCTCAAAAAAGGCCACATAGTGCAGTCCGACAGCCCTTGGAACTCTCCAGTCTTCGTTCTACGAAAGCCTGGTACAAACAAGTGGAGGCTTCTCCACGACCTTCGTAGAATAAACAAAGTCATCGAGGACATGGGCCCTCTTCAGCCTGGCCTGCCCTCCCCATCAATGTTGCCTAGAGACTGGACACTTGCTACCACAGACATTAAGGACTGTTTCTTCAGCATATCACTGCATCCTGAGGATGCTATACAGTTTGCTTTCTCCGTTCCCTCTATTAACAAGGAAGCTCTGCTCAAAAGATATCACTGGCGTTTTCTTCCTCAGGGACTAAAAAATTCGCTGACAATCTGCCAGTGGTACGTGTCTCACATCCTGTCTCCCATTCGGAAATCATTTCCAGACGCCATTATCTACCACTATATGGATGACATTCTGGTGTGTGCTTCAGACAAAGCTTACTTGGACAAAACGGTTAAAAAGACTATTGAAGCCATTGAAAAGGCAGGAATGGAAATTCGTGAGAACAAAATCCAGTACACCGAGCCATGGACTTACCTTGGAGTCCAGATCCAGGAAAGAACGATCCTACCTCAGCAGATCGTCATCAACGACGACCCAAAAACCCTCAGGGACTTACACAGCCTGTGCAGATCCATCAACTGGGTGTGTCAGCTGCTAGGAATTACATCAGAGGACCTTGCTCCCTTGTTCAATCTTCTTCATGGACCCAAGGAACTGGACTCTCCCTGCACTCTCACAGAGGAAGCCAGAGGTGCCATCGTCAAAGTCCAGGAAGCCCCGTCTTCACGCAAAGCCCATCGTTACAACCCCAGTCTTCCTTTCCAGTTCATCATACTGGGAAAAGCACCCAGATTCCATGGACTGATCTTCCAATGGGACCCTAAGCTGCGAGACCCTTTGTTGATAGTGGAATGGGTTTTTACAAGTAGCCAGCCTACAAAGACGCTAACCACCTACCAGGAGATTATAGCACACTTAATAAAAAAGGCTAGGACTCACCTTTACTCTCTTTCAGGTTGTGATTTTGAATGCATATATTTGCCAATAACCCTTTAAGACTTTGAGGATTTGATCAAGACCAATGCGAGTCTACAGTTTGCTCTGGACAGTTATACGGGTCAAACTTCATCAGACATCCCAGAACACAAGCTTTTCAACCAGAATGAAACTTTCCATTTGATTCCAAAAGGAATCCAAAGTAGAAATCCTCTCAAGGCTCTAACCATATTTACAGATGGCTCAGGGTCATCCCCCAAGTCGGTGATTACTTGGAGAGACCCCCAAACACAAGAATGGCAATCTGACGTGCAGACAGTAGAAGGATCGCCACAGATTGCAGAAGTAGCAGCTGTTGCCAGAGCCTTTGAAAAATTTAAAAACGAGCCTTTCAATCTGGTCACAGATTCAGCTTATGTTGCGGGAATAGCTATGAGAGCAGAACATGCTCTTCTCAAAGAGTCTCTAATCCAAAGTTATACCAATTGCTCTCTAAATTAATACAATTGATATCCCACAGAAAACAACCTTATCACATAATGCATGTGAGGTCTCACACGGACCTCCCAGGTGTTGTTGCAGAAGGCAACAGGAAAGCAGATGCGTTAGCCATGGCAGCAGAAACTGCTAATGTTCCTAACATCTTTGCTCAGGCAAAGTTGTCACACGCATTCTTTCATCAAAATGTACCTGCCCTTATGAGAATGTTTAAGCTCTCAAAGGATCAGGCAAAAGCTATCGTGGCTACCTGTCCGAACTGTCAAAACTACCAGATACCATCAATGGGTACGGGAGTCAATCCCCGAGGTCTGAATAGCTGTCAGCTGTGGCAGACAGATGTAACTCACTATGCACCCTTTTGGAAGGTCAAAGTATGTGCATGTTTCGCTCGACATGTTCTCAGGAGCAGTGTTTGCATCATCACATGCAGGAGAAAAGACCATGCACACAATTAAACACTTCCTCCTCGCTTTTGCCACCCTGGGTGTACTAAAAGAGATTAAAACAGGTAATGGGCCAGCCTATACCTCCCACAAGTTGAAGGAGTTCTTCAATGAATGGGGCATGGCACACAAGACGGGCATACCTGTAAACCCCACAGGACAATCCATCGTGGAAAGGACATATCAAACCATCAAAAGAGTCCTCGAGCAACAGAACAGGGACATGAAAATCACATCTCCAGTGGAGAGACTTTGCAAGGCTCTCTATGTCATCAACTTCCTGAACTGCACAGCGTCAGAGCCTGACCCACCAATACTTCGCCACTTTGCGAATACCACACAAGCAAAGCTCACAGAGAAACCACCTGTGCTCGTGAGAGACGCTGAAACACACCAAATTTCAGGGCCTTATCAGTTGATTACCTGGGGAAGAGGTTATGCATGCATGCTACTACCATCAGGTCCAAAGTATACCGAGGAAAACACGTAAAACCATACTTAGGCACAGAGAACACTACTACAGACGAAGACAAGAACTCTCCTGAGGCAAACACAAGACCACCTCAAAACCAAACCAGCTCAGCCTGGAGATGAAGGTGTCGCCGAACACTCACAAACACAAGAACAGACCGCCCCATTACAAGGCAGCAGACAAAACAGAAAGTTAAATAACAGTCTGCTGTAATAGGCCACAGATAGCCTTAACAAAAAAGTGTTCTCTGAATTATGTGTTATTACACTGTGTATTGTATTGTAAAAAGCCTTATTATTCCCTTTCCCTAACCTTAAAACCTCATAACCTTCTACCCACTCCTCCTCCCGTAGTGCAGCTTAGAAATTAAAAGAAAAAGGGGAGGAGGAGGGGAACACAGAAAAGAACAAGGCAGAAATCCCTCTCATCATAAAGATAACAAATTGTGCTTATATTCCCTATCAGAAGCCCTAAACCTGCCCAAAGATGAAAAATATCTCTGTCAGTGCTGTCCTCACCGCTGCCTGGATGCTCTACACCGTACCGCATGCCTTCGGCTGGATTAGTCCACAGGCCAGGCATAATATTTGAGTAACCTTAGCAAAAACATTAAAACAAGACAACGTGTGCTTGTCTATGGGAAGCATAGATAATCCACTTTCTACATGTCTAGTAGGAATTCCCTTTATAGCAGACGATTGGCCTGTCCAGAACTCAGAGGTTCTCCGCACCACAGGTAAGAGACCCAATGGGGCTGATACTTGGGACGAGTGGACAAAAATTCTGCCAGATGCTCAAGAGGAACCCCAAGAATTGGATCTATTGGGATCCTCCAAGGCCACATAATGTGTAAAATTTTACTTTAGGCGTCCGAAAAATGATTGGCCAGAAATTGACCAACACAAAAACACATATCGAAAAGATGTACCACCAGTTAACAAAGTCTATAACCCTCATGATTGGTGCAATTACACAGCTTGTGTAATTTCTGTGTCCTCTCTCCATCCCAAAGTATTACCCAAGGGAATGTTTCTCATCTGTGGTGATAGAGTATGGGCTGGGATCCCCTCTCGACTCCAGGGAGGTCCCTGTACTCTGGGAAAACTTTCTACCCTTACTCCAAACATCACCCTGTTACATAATTGGAAAAAAGAAAGAGAATCAAAACGTGAAAAAACGTCCTACACTGAATTCGATAAAAATTGTGATCCGAGATTATATGATTGGAACAGACCAAAAAAGATTGCTGTCTCTCTGTTTTTACCCTGGGTAGCTGCAGCTAAAGCCCTCAGTGAAATCAATCACCTTGGGTGCTGGCTCAGTAAACAAGCTAATGCCACATCAGCAGCCTTAAGTGATCTCTTAAAGGAAGAAGAAACCACAAGACAAGCTTCATTCCAAAACCGAGCAGCAATCAACTTCCTGCTGCTTGCCCACGGACATGGATGTGAGGACTTCGAAGGAATGTGCTGCTTCAACCTCTCTTCGCGTTCGGAGTCCGTCCATGCGAACATCCAGAAACTGAAAGGTCTCGTGAAGGACTTGAAAGTAGAAAGAATCCCACATTGGGTCAATGAACTTTTCAGGCAATGGGGACTAACAGGATGGGCTGCATCTTTAGTTAAGGGATTGTTGTTGATTCTCCTTGTAATTTTTACTGTGTTAGCTATGTTCTTGTGTCTTGTTCACTGTTTCAAAAGAACTCTCGCGAATGCATTTTTTGTAAAAACAGAAAGTGGAGATGTAGTAAACCCCTCAGGTTTAGCCAGGGCCCCTTGGAGAATAGAATGCTGACACAGCGGCAAAGAAGTTTCCTGTCTCCAGGGACATCCACCTTGTACCTTATCCCTATAGTCATGTAAGGCAATATGTTGTTAACCCTACTATTGGTCACTTATGGTCACTCTAACACCTTTGCCATTGGTCAGGATTGGATCTGGGCCAAGGGTAGAAAAGTAGCATACTGTACCCCTACTGTCGCAGACATTTCTCCACAGAAATCCTTTCTTTCAGATTTCTGTGTCTTCGGGAGGCCAGAGGCCTCCGAAGACAAGGAAAACAATTATTATCAGCTGCTGGGGAATGCAACAGGGGCACCTATTTTGATTGGTGATTGGTTCATGTTTTATGTTTATAATTAAGGGCCAATCACCAGTGCAAGCCAGGGGACTGAGTCCTTGGCCACAGCTTTGTTGTGGATTTTTATCTAGCTCTTCCTAGCTAGCCTAGCTGCTCTGCAAAACCTCTCTCCTTATTCTTTTTAGTATAATTATAATGTATTATATCTTATATTAATAAATTCAGCCTTCTGATTCAAGAAACAAGATTCACCATCTCTCTCAACAGCCAGCGCCCACTCAGGCGTGGTAATACCCCTACTAACTCGGAAGAAGAAGAGCTGAGACCCTTCACAGACCCTCCAATAAAGCCATACTCGTAGAACAGCCAGCGTCTTCTGCTTCTCCTCTCTCTACTGTTTGCTGGAGCCTTAGGCCAAGGGAAAAGCTACCTAGCAAGCAAAGAGCTTGAAATCATAAGAGCTGCCTAATCACTAAGAGCTGAATATTCCCTGCTTGCTAGGGCTGTCCCGTGGCCTTGGTCTGAGAGCGAGCTGGCTTCTAGCACCCAGTCCCCTTGGGGACTGAGCTCTGGAGCTGTAACAGCTTGCATAGGATAAGAGCAAGCAAGGCTCATTTAGGTGGAAGCCCAATCTCAGCCATGGGTTCCTGGAGAAGAAGGATGGTTCTTTCTCATAGGAAAGAGACAACAGAGCCTTCCACAGTGCTTTGGGGACAGGTGAGACGTGACCCTTGTGAAACCATTACCAGCCAGACTTGTCCTGGCAATATTCCCATGCGAACAATCCCTGGATATATGGAAATTTGGAGGTGAAATCCCAATTGTGGCCAGGGGTGCCCAGAGAAGAAGGAGAGATCTTTTCCATTGGAAGGAAAGCATGGAGCCCTAGTGCTTCAGCAGCAGATGAGGAGAGACCCTCAACATGCCAAGGTCAGCTGGACCAGTGTAGGGGACCCTGGGAGGCCAAACCAGCCAGATATGTTCTGCGTTCCCTTGGTTTTGTGGGGCCCCATAGTGTCACAATGGTGCCTTCAATCAATGAGGTCCAACAGTGCCATAATGGTGACTTGTTTCCATGGGGTCCAGCAGTAACACAATGGACCCTTTGGTTTGATGGGGTCCGACAATGTCACAATGGCCTTTAGGTTCCATAAGGCCCCACAGTTTCACGATGGTCCCAATGATTCCATGAGGCCTTGCAGTGTCACAATGGCCTCCATGGTTCCACGTGCCCCACAATGTCACGTGACTCCTTTATTACATGAGGCCTGCAATGTCACAATGGACTTTTGGACCCTGGGGGTTTGCAGTGTCACAATGATCTCCTTTGTCTCCACAGTGTCACAATGGACCATTGATTACAGGACGCCACTCAGTGTCACTCTGGATCTTTGGTTCCACACATCCCTGCAGGGTCACAATGAACCCTGGTTTCAATGGAGTTCCACAATGTCAAAATGGCCCCTTGGTTCCATGCAGCCCTGCAGTGTCACAATGGTCTCTTTTGGTTTCCCAGTGTCACAATGGACCAGTGATGTCATGAGGCCCTGCAATGTCACAATAGACATTTGGTTCCATACAGCCCTGCAGTGTCACAAAGGTCTCCTGGTTTCACGAGGCCCCAGAGTATCTCAATGGTCCTCTTGGTTCTGTGGGGACCCCCAGGGTCACAATGGTCTCACTGGTTCCATGCGGCCTCACAGTGTCACAATGCTTTGCTTATTCCATGGATCCTTATAGTGTCAAAATGGTCTCCATGCTTCCATGAGTCCTCTCAGTGTCACAATGGTCTCCATGACTCCATGGTGCCCTTCAGTGTCACAACGGTCTCCTTGGTTCTATGAGGCTGTGAAGTGTCTTAATGGTGTCTCCATGATTCCATGAGGCCCTGCAATGTCACAACAGACCTTTGGCTCTATGGAATCTTGCAGTGTCACAATGGCCTCTTGGTTCCAAGACACGCCAAAGTGTCACAATGGTCTCCACAGTTCCACGAGGCCGTATGGTGTCACAAATGGATCCTTAGTTTGATGGAGCCTCTCAGTGTGACAGTGATCCTTACATTTCATGGAGTCACACAGCGTCAGTACAGTCCCCTTGGTTGCATGAGGACCAGCAATGTCACAGTGCTCTCCATGATTCCATGAGGCCCCACAGTGTCACAATGGCCCCTTGGGCTCACAGGGCCCCACAGTGTCACAATGGTCCCTTGGTCTCACAGGACCCCACAGTGTCACACTCGTCCCTTGGTGTCACAAGGCCCCACAGTGTCACAATCATCCCTTGGTTCCATGGGCCCTGTGCTGCTGCATTCCCCCCTCCCCATCTCAGGCTGCCCTGCCAGCTGAGAAATGTTCCTTGGGCCTCGGCCTTGGCCAACAGCCCCTGGTCTCAGCTCCTCTGCCGCTCATCACAAACACTGTCTGCTCCAGGCACTGCTGCTGCCCAACCAGCTCCTGGCTTCTGTAGGACCAGCCCTGGGAACTGTTTTTGTTCCCTCAGAGGCACAACATCCCTGTTCTCACACTGCCAAAGAAAGCTGTTGATGCCAAGTGTGGCCAGGATGAGCCATTGCTGGGCCTGAAGCCCCTCTCTTGGGGCCCTACAAACAGCGCTCCAAAAGGAGCCCTTGGAGTTCTCCTGGGCCAGCGACTCCCTCTGAGTGGGGCCTCTCCCAGCCGGGAACTCTCCCGTTTGCTGCACTCGGGGATCCTGAACAACCACAGAGCCTGGGCCGATCCCCCCACTCCTACATGCTCAACCCTTCACCCACTGGAGAGATGCCAAAGAATCCACGGGGAGCATTCTCTGCCCTCAGGGGAATTGCTCACAGGTGCCTTGCACTGACTCTATGTGTCTGTGTGCACACAGGAGTGCCTGTGCTGGGGAAATGTGCCAGAAATGCTGCTCTCTGAGGGGTTTGAGTGCCTTGGATAGCTGAGTCAATCATGCCTGTAAGTGAGGTTAAATCACAAGGGCTAAGTCAAATGCTTCTGAGAGTTGTTCTTTTTCTAAGTTGCTATGTTTAATATAAGTTATTACTAAGTGAAATATTAATAAATGTTATTCTTCTGTTAAATTGCAAAGTTCTATGTTATAACTTAGGGTAAGTACTGTTAAGTGATGTTCTTCTGCTATATTGTGAAGTTTAAGGTATCAGTTTAAGTTAAGGTATAAGTTCAGTCCTGTTAATTTGACCTCTGTTAAGCTTTTAGCTCGTGTTCCTTTTATCCTTGCCCTCACTGTCTTTGTGTCACACATACAGGGACAGTTCTTGGCTCACTTCTGGCATGATTGCCTGGATTTGGTTTGGTTTTGTTGTTGCTTTGTTTCCGTGCTGTGCCTGAAGGGTCCAGTGAGGAGCAGAGTGACTCTTGCCAAGGAACTTGGTGGTGCTGTCCCTTAATATTAAATCTGGTTTTATCTGATCTCTTGCTGCAGATTTTTTCAGCGCTCTCAAGGCCTCGTTGGAAGCAGGGTGAAGGAGCCCTGGCCCAGGCTCTGGCCCTGGGGACACGGGGACGCTGCCGGGGGGTCCCTGTCCCCCTGTGCCACCCCCAGGGCCCTGGCCCCCCGTCCCTGTGTCAGGTTCTGGAGTCCATCTCATGGAACATCATCTGGGGGAGGCTGCGGGGCCGGGGGTGGGGGGACCCGGGGGGACAGGGGACCCTGCTGTGCACGAGCAGGGTTGGACTGCTCTGGGGGGAGCTGTGAGGGGGGCCGGGGCATAGTGACCTCCCCAGTGACCTCACACAGCCTCCTGTGATGTCACACACCCCTCTGTGATGTCACATAGCCTTCCTGTGGTGTCACACAGCCCCTGTAATGTCCCACAGACTCTGTGATGTCACACAGCTATCTCTGTGATATCATACTACCCCTGTGACATCACAGCACCCGCCTTGATGTCACATGGACATCTCTGCGATGTCACACTGCCCCTGTGATGTCACAAAACCTCCTGAGATGACGCAAAACACATGTGATATCACAAATCCAACTCTATGATGTCACCCGGTGATGTCATACAGCAGTGCTGCAATGTCACAGAAGACTGCTATGTCACAAGGTTACTCTGTGATGTCACAGTCTGTTCTGTGATGTCACAGCCTGCTCTATGATATTACACCGCCACCTGGTTATGTTACAACCCCCTCTTTGATGCCACAGAGCCACACTCTATGATGGCAGAGTCTGCTCTATGGCATTACACCCTACTCTGTGACATCACAGCCAGCTCTGTGATCTCACAGAACACTCAATAACTCAGTTACATTGAAACACTGAAGTATCTTGGACTTTGAAGCGATCGCTGTCAGGGACAACTGAGGGACAACTGAGAAAGTGTCCCCAGGTTCCAGTCAGAGCAGAACACTGGAGGCAGTGATGACAGCTAGGGACAAGCAAGGCAAAGGTGTCTCTGATACTGAGCACACCTGGATGTGTTTCATGAATGCAAAGGGCCAAGGCCTGAGCCCAAGCCCCTGGCCTGGCAGATCCTGTCCTTCCCTCCTTGCTCAGGACTCTTCCTGGGATGGGCACTGGCATGTGGGGATGTGCAGTGCCAGGGACAGGAGCATGGGGCGGCCCCTGCCAGGCTGCTGAGCAGGGACAAGGAGGCAATGAGGCCCCAGGTCTGCAAGGGTCACTTGTCCCCTCATGGCCTCAGGCCCAGGGCCAGCAGCCATGGCCAAAGTGCTGCCCAGGTTGGCTCTGGCAGGGCTGTCTTGCAGCTGCTGCCCATCCCTGTGCCCTGTGCAGCCCAGGCTGTCCCACGGTGTCCCTGCCCTGCGCCTCTGTCCCTGCAGGCTGTTGGCATCCCCCGGTTGCCCCACCTGGCTGGGCCCTTCCTTTGCTGACAGCTCTGCCTCCTGCCTGCCTCTGCCTGCCCACACAAAGCCTTGGGCTGCTCCAAGCTCCTACTGGGGACCTGCTGCACCACAGCCCTGTCCTGGCAGGGAAATTCCTTTCTCCTGGTGTCAGTCTGGGCCTCCCCAACTTGGCAATAATTCTTCTTCTCTCCAGGTGTTTCCTACTATGTCAAAAGGATCCACCATCTCTGAAACCACCCTTCAGTCCCTTCCAGGGCTCTCCTCTGCTCTCTTCAGTCTCCACTCCACTGAGCTCAGAGCTCCTGTGTCCCTATACAGTGGTCAAATGCCTGATGCCAAGAGCACCTGGAAAAGAGGGACAGTTCTTTTCTACAGGAAGGAAACCACAGAACCCCAGGATTTTGAAGGCAGATGAGAAGCAGTCACCAGAGGCCAAGGCAGCCAGACCTGTCTGTCCTTGCAGCTTTTGTCTGAAAGCAACCTTTGGATATATGGGGAGTTTTGGGGGTGGAATTCCATTTCAGACATGGGTTCCTGGACTGGAATGAGAGTTCTCTATAGGAAGGAAAGGGTGAAGTCCCAGTGTTTCAAAGGCTGATTAGAGGCAGCCCCAAGGAGGCCAAGGCCAGCCAGATCTGCTGTCAGGGAAGAATCCTTGGAGAGATAGAAATTGTGAGCCCAAACCCCACTTTTGTCAATGGGCATCAGGATGAGCAGGACAGTTCTTTTCCACAGGAAGGAAAGTACAGAGCCCCAGTGTTTCAAAGGCAGATGAGAGCTGGCCCTCAGGAAGTCAAAGGAACCTGGACAGCCCTGGCAGCTTTTGTCTGGGAGCTATCCTTGGATATAAGGAATCTTGAAGGTGGATTCTCAATTTTGGCCATGGATGCCTGGACTTTATAGATGTTCTTTTCCATGGGAAGAAAAGCACAGGTTTCCAGTGTTTTGAAGGCAGATGAGAAGTGGCTCCCAAGAGGCCAAGGCCAGCCAGAGCTGTCTGTCCCGGCAGGTTTCATATGGGAATATAATCAAATTTGGAGGAGGAATCCCAATTTTGGCCATGAACCTCCTCCCATTTCAAAGGAGAAGGACAATTCTTTCCCACAGGAAGGAAAGCACAGAACTCCAGGGGCAGATGAGAAGTGACCCTCAACATGCCAAGGTCATCTGGGCCAGTCAGGCAGCCCCCAGGAGGCCCAGCCAACCAGACCTGCTTCATGTTCTTGGATCCTTGGGGCCCTGCAGCATCACAATTGCCCCTTGATTCCATGAGGCCCTGTCGAATCACAACAGATCTTTGTTTCCATGAGGCCCAGTGATGTAACAATGGTCTCCTTGGCTCCACATTGGCACAATGGCCCCTTGCTTCCATGAGGCCTTGCAGGGTCAAAATGGTTTCCTTGTTTCCATGGGACTGTGCAATGCCACAATGGCCCATTGGTTCCATGAGGCCTCAGAGTCTCAAACTGGCCCCTTGGTTCTACTGGGTTCCTCAGGGTCACAATGGCCCCTTCGGTCCACCAGGCCTGGATGTGTTACAATGGCCCCTTGCTTCCATGAGACCTTGCAGCGTCACAGCGGTTGCCTTGGTTGTATGAGACCTGTGGTGACACAATGACCCCTTGGTTCCAGTGGGTCCTGAAGTGTCATAATGGTCTCAATGGTTCAATGAGGCCTCACAATGTGACAATGGACTTTTGATTCCATGAGCTTTTATACTGCCAGCAACAGTCTCCTTGGTTCCATGGTGTCACACTGGACCCTTGGTTCCATGGGGACTCACAATGTCAGAAGGGTCTCATTGGTTCCATGAGGCCCTGCAGAGCCTCTTGATTCCACGAGGCCTAAAAGTGTCAGAATGGCCTCCAGGATTCCATGAGGTCTCACAGTGTCACCATTGACATTTGGTTCCATGGGGTCCAGCGCTGTTCCATGAATCCTTAGTTTCATGGGGCCCTGTAGTGTCACAATGGACTCCTTTGTTCCATGGTGCCACACAGTGTGACAACTGCCCCTTGGCCTGCCAACACTCCATAGTGTCACAATGGTTCCTTGCTTCCATGAGGCCTTGTATGGTCACAATGCCCCCTTGTTTCAGTGTTTTGGTGTCACAATGGTCTCCATGATTCCATAAGGCCTTGCAGTATCACAACAGAGCATTGGTTTCACTGAGCCCCACAGTGTCACTGTGGTCCCCTTGGCTCCACAAGGCCCTGAAGTGCAACGATGGCCATTTGGTTCTACAAAGCCTCAAGGTGTAAAAATGGCTTTCATGGTTCCACGAGGCCCTGCTGTGTCACAAGGGACCTTTGGTTCCACTGGATGCTTCATCCCATGGAGGCCCACAGTGTTTACTATAGTCCCCTTGGTTCCATGAGGCCCTCCCATGCTCTAATGGCCTCTTGGTTCCAGTGGGTCCCAAAGTGTCAGAATAGTCTCCATTGTTCCATGAGGCCACACAAAGTCACTGTGCTCCCCTTGGTTCCACAGGGCCCCACAGTGTGACAATGGACTCTTGGTTCCATGAGGTTCCTCAGTCTCAATGGTCTCCTTGGATCCACAGTGTCACAGTGGCCCCTTGGCTCCACGTGGCCATGCTGTGCCACAATGGCTCATGGTCCCATGAGGCCACATATTTCAACAAGGGACCCTTGGTTCCATGAGGCCTTGCTGGTCAAAATGGTCACCAAGAGGTTTCTCAGTGTCACAATGTTCTCCTTGGATCTGCAATATCACAATGGACCATTGGTTCAATGTAGCTCCAGTGTGCCAAAATGGATTTTGGTTCCATGGGGTTCCACTGTGTCACAATGGACCCTTTGTTCATGAGTTTGCACAGTGTCACAGCTGACTCCTTGGTTCTGTGAGGCCTCGCCATCACCAAATATCCGAAATACCAGAATAAGTATTAAGACTAATTTGCTATTTAAGTGGGTATCATTTATTCAGCCCTGAGGTCTAGTGAGGGATAACTCCTAACCTTATGTGGACATGTAATTCTACCAGCACCACTAAATGTGTATTACAGTTTACCCATTACTATAAAACCCACCCCAAGTTCCCAGGTTCAGTCCTTTTTTCTATCACTGTACTCTTGAGCCAGATGTCTTCTCTTCCAAACATCCCTGCTGGGAAAGTAGCTGCTGAATGCCTTGTTCCTGTGCTAAAAGTTCACAGAGACAGTAAAAATTGAATTAACCCTTTCGGTATCAGCCCCAGGCTCTGTGTGGACAGGCAGAGGCAGGCAGAAGGCCAGAGCTGTCAGCAAAGGAAGGGCCCAGCCAGGTGGGGCAGCCGGGGGCTGCCGACAGCCTGCAGGGACAGAGGCGCAGGGCAGGGACACCGTGGGACAGCCTGGGCTGCACAGGGCACAGGGATGGGCAGCAGCTGCAAGACAGCCCTGCCAGAGCCACTTTGGGCAACACTTTGGCCATGGCTGCTGGGCCTGGGCCTGAGGCCACGAAGGGACAAGTGACCCTTGCAGACCTGAGGCCTCATTGCCTCCTTGTCCCTGCTCAGCAGCCTGGAAGGGGCCGCCCCATGCTCCTGTCCCTGGCATTGCAGATGCCCACATGCCAGTGCCCATCCCAGGAAGAGCCCTGAGCAATGAGGGAGGGACAGGATCTGCCTGGCCAGGGGCTGTGGTTTAGGCAGATCCTGTCCCTGAGCCCTGAGTGGTTCAGGAATGCCCTTTGCATTCCTGAACTACTTCCAGGTTTGTTCAGCACCAGAGACACCTTTGCCTTGCTTGTCCCTAGCTGTCATCACTGCCTCCAGTGTTCTGCTCTGACTGGAACCTGGGGACACTTTCTCAGTTGTGCCCCTGACAGGGATCTCTTTCAAACAAGACACTTTGCTGTTTCAGTGTAATTCAGTTCTTGAGGGTTTTTTAACATCACTGAGGGGGTTGTGACATCACAGAGATGGCTGTAATGTTACAGAGGAGGGTGTGAGGCCATAGAGCAAATCCTGCCGTCATAGAGTGTGGATCTGTGGCACCAGAAAGTGGGTTGTGACATCACCAGGTGGCTGTGTAAAATCACAGAGCAGGCTGTAACATCACAGAACAGATTGTGATACCATAGGCTGACTTTGTGACATCACAGTCTTCTGTGACATCACAACACTGCTGTATGACATCACAAATGACATCATAGACTTGGCTCTGTGACATCACAAGGGGCTGTGTGACATCACAGAGCAGCTGTGTGAGGTCACTGATGAGGCCACTCTGCCCCGCCCCCCCCTCACAGTTCCCCTCCCAGAGCAGTCCAACCCTGCTCGTGCACAGTGGGGTCCCCTGTGCCCCCGGTCCTCCCACCCCCAGCGCCGCAGCCTCCCCCAGAGGATAGTCCATGACACTGACACCAGAGCCTGACTTTTGGATGGGTCCAGGGCCCTAGGGATGGCACAGAAGGACAGGGACTGCCAGGCAGCGTCCCCATGTCCCCCAGGGCCAGAGCCTGGGCCAGGGCTCCTTCACTCTATTACGAATGAGGGCTTGTGAGCGCTGGAAACATCCCCAGTGAGGCATCAGCAAAAACCAGATTTAATATTAAGGGACAGCCGGACAAAGTTCCTTGGCAAGAGTCACTCTGCTCCTCACTGGACACTTCAGGCACAGCACGGAAACAAAGCAACAAGAAAACCAAATCAAACTTAGGCAATCAAACCAGAAATGAACTGAGAACTGTCCCTGTGTGTGTGTGTGACACAAGGACATTGAGGGCAATGATAAAAGGAACATGAGCTAAAAGCTTAACAGAGCTCAAACTTAATGGGACTTAACTTATAACTTAACCTTAATTTCTACCTTCAACTTCTCAATTTAGCAAAAGAAAAACACTTAATAGTATTTAACCTAACTTATAACCTATGACTTTTCAATTTAACATAGGAATAACATTTAACAGAATCTAGCTCACCTTATAACTTTAATTAAACTTTGCAGCTTAGCAAAAGAACAACTGTCAGAAGCATTCAACTTAGCTTAGACCTTGTGACTTAACGTCACTTAACCTCAAACCTCACAAAGGACCATTGTGACACTGTGGGGCCCTGTGAGACCAAGGGACCATTGTGACACTGTGGGGCCTTGTGAGACCAAGGGACCATTGTGACACTGTGGGGCCTCATGAAATCATGGAGAGCACTGTGACATGTCTGGACCTCATGGAGTCAAGGGGACCGTACTGATGCTGTGTGGCTCCATGGAATGCAGGGATCATTGTGACACTGAGAGGCTGCATCAAACCAACGGTCCATTGTGACACCACAGGGCCTCATGGAGCCAAAGATCTATTGTGACATTGCAAGGCCTCCTGGAGCCATAGACAGGCCATTAAGATACTTCATAGCCTCACTGAACAACCAAGAGGCCTTTGTGACACTGCAGGGCTGTGAGGAACCAAAGCTCCAGGGTGAAACAGAGGGGCCTTCTGTCATCAATGGTCCATTGTGACACTGTGGAGCCAATGGAGACCATTGTGACACTGCAAAACCCCAGAGTCCAAAGGTCCATTGTGACATTGCAGGGCTCATGGAACAGAGCAGTCACGTGACTTCATGGGGCCTGGGGAACCATAGAGACCACTGTGCCACTGCAAGGCCTCATGGAATCATTTGAGACTGTTGTGACACTTTGGGGCCCTCTGGAACATAGAAACTATTGAGACACTCTGGGACCCCATTGAACCAAGGGTCCATTGTGACACTATTGGTCCCCATAAAACCAAGGGAACACACGATAGGTCTGTCTGGTTTGGCCTCCCATGGACTGCCTGACTGGTCCAGCTTACCTTGGCATGTTAAGAGTCTCTTCTCATCTGCTCCTGAAACACTGAGGCTCCATGCTTTCCCTCCTATGGAAAAGAACTGTCCTTCTTGTCCAGGTGCCCATGACCAGAACTGGGACTTCATCTCCAACCTTCCCTATTGTGACAAACTGGAGGAGATTTTTGTCTGGAAACATTTAATGTGTGGGGGAGAAAGGGGCAGGTCCAGCCTTGCCCTGCCCTGTAAGCCCAGCACTGCCCTGCCCTGGAGCCCAAATCCCCCCAGAGCCTCTATCCCAGCCCAGCAGTGTCTGCCAGTCCCTGGCACAGCACAGGCAATGCTCCACAGCCACCTCTGCAGCCCCCAACCCAGCTCCTGAGGGACCAAATGACCCACAGTCCGACATGGGGGAGGGATACAGGAAGACCAAGGGGTATTTAAAGCTGACGACAAGGCAAGCACACATCTTGACCCTACCTCCTCCTGGAATTTCCTTTTAAACACCACTGGAATCCGGGAGTTGACAGCTGTGTATGTGCTTCTCTGTATCTTTTTTGTCTTTCTCTCTTTTTGTGTTTTCTTATTCCCTCCTCTTCCAAATTTCGAGTAACTTAAATTTAAACGAGCTAAGAATTTGTGAAGTTGAATGGGCCAAGCTAATCTGAAATATATTTTTGACTGATTGAATGTTGTGTTAAACCATTTGCCAAGCTTCTCTAATTTTCTAAAATTGACACTAAAGGCTGTTTGGTTCTTTTCAGCTCTTGAGAACCACTTGTTGGTATTTCTCCAGTGCATCCAACTCAAAGAACACAATTGTATTTCCTTTTAAATGTCTCATTAAGAGAAATTTTTGGGAATGGGTGTCAGGGCTTATATCTCCTGCCTGGCACAGCCCAGGCAGGGCTTTCCCAGCCACATTCCACACTCCATTGCCCAGCTAGAGCCGCTTCTGCCTCTGAGTTGTGCTGCCACAGCCCCAGGGACACTCTCCTTGTCTGCCCATTCCCCCACGGTCTCTGGGCAGGGATGGCCTCAGTGGGGGCTGCTGAAATCCTCAGCAACTTGGAGGCTGCTGCTGAATTTTCCCGCTCCAGGGGCTTGTTCAGTCTTCAGCTCTTCAGTGCAGGAATTCAGTGTCCAGGGTTCATTAACATTCAGAACACCTTAACAAGCCAAGCTTCTGGGAATAATTTAAGTGTTCAAATATTTTGTGGTAATTAGACAGATTTCAAAACTGTATTCAAACTGAATATATTTTATTAAAAAAGACAATGAGAAAAGATTTCTTAGGTCCTGTTTAGGTTTCTTTTCCCTGTTAAATTGATATGTGCAATCACCAATTGACACTGAATCCAAGTACCTCCTCATGCAGTTTGAATAGATATGAAAATCAAGACCCTTCATGGCTGACAATCAATCAGACTCTGTCCCTACCCCCATCCCACCATTTCCCCCATCCAAGCCCTGGCACTCAGAGCAGCCTTGTACAAATCTGAGCTCCCTCCAGCCCAGGCTGCACCTGCAGCTTTCAGCTCCTTGGCTCCAACTCCCACCTGCTTTCCTTGGAGAAGGAGCTGCCCGAGACACAGAGGGATGTTCATTTCTTGTCAGCCAACAAAGCCAGGGGAAGGCACAGCTCCATCAAATGCGAAAGTCATTCTTCTCCCTGGCTGTTCCCTGCCCCTGATCCCCACAGTCTGTCCTGTTTTCTTCATCCCTGCATTGCCAGGGACTTTCTAGGACAAGGGAGCCCTGCTCTGGCTATGGAGGGAGGTCCAAGTACAGCCCTGGAGTGGGAACCAGAACTCATCATGTTTGTGTCTTTGGGAGTCAGGGACTGGTGAGACTCAGAGACACAGAAAGGTTTCTCTTCATGGCACACATAAAAAATGTGAACATGATAAAATTTAAGAAACATCTAAATCCTTCCCTCTTCTCCTTGTGACATCCCAGGAACATCTGACATTTCCATTTTCCACAAGGGATTGCCATAGAGGAAAGATTTTAGACAAAGACATTTTAGATGTAGTTTTATGTCACTCATGCTCCAGTCTGAAACAGGGCCCAGCATGGTGCCGGGATCATCAGAGAGCTGAGGTGTGTGCTGGAATTCAATGCCCTCCCCATCCCTCAGCAGCGCTGCATTTCCCTGCTGCAGCCTTGGTCTCCAGCACAGCCATGGAGGCTCTTGGGGTTCTGGACTGTTTCTGCAGCCCCCAAGGGCAGCTGAGCTCTGCCTTTGGCACAGTCAGGCCTGGCCAGCGCAGGCCATGCTCAGCAATTGCTTGTGTGTGCCTGGCCTTGCTACCAGCCCCGGCAGCGGCTGCGTTGCCCCTTTTTGGCCCTGTGCTGGCTCAGCCATGGTGGCCCAGCCCCTGTGTAGGCCCAACCCAGGCCAGGAGCATTGCGGCTGGGAATGGCCCCTGTGCCGTGGTGCCCACAGCAGCCTTGGGGCTCTGTGCCCCATGGCCTTCCTGCTGGGCAGCCTCTGCCAGCTCCTGCAGAGCCCGTGGCACCTGCGGGGCTTCACAGACAACCCTGCCCCGGGCTCTGCCGGCCTCTGGGCCAGCAGAGAGGCATCCAGGGCTGGCCATGGCTGGAAACAGGCCCTGAGCCTCGCAGAAAGATGGAGCTGGGCCACAGCCAAACTCAGCCCAGGCCAAAGCTGGGCTCAGCAGCCAGGGCTGCCAAGGGCTGGGCACAGAGGCTGGCGCTGACAAATGTCCTGGGCCCCCTCCCTGCTCTGTCCATGCCACGAAGGGCGCAGAGCAGCCTCCTCTCTGAGCCACTTGCCTGTTTGCAATGCCTTGCACAGGCACTAGCCTTACCCCACAAGGCCTGGCCTGAATCCTGCCCCTGCACACTCAGCCAGGCTGAGATGGACAATGATGGTTTCTGGGCCAGGCTCTCTGAGCCCGGCCCAGCTCCCTGCAAACTCTGTCAGCTGCCCTGAGCTCTGGGCAGAACCAAGGGCCTCTCTCCAGCCCAGCTCAGGCCAGGCTGCTCTGGGCACTGGCCCCACGGCCTCAGCCCCTGGCAAGGGCACAGCAGCAGCTGCAGCTGCCACACGACTCAGCCCCAGCCATGGGGGAAGGTGCTTGGCCAAGGCCAAAGGAAGCTCCCTGGCTGCCCTGCTCCCCTCGGGCTGAGGTGTTGAGAGCTCTGCAGCCCCTGCTGCCATCCCATCTGCCCAGGGCAGCACAAGAGCCCTGGCCTTGGGGCCCTCAAGAGCTGCTCCTGCTCCAGGCCCAGGGCCCATGCCAAAGCTGGGGCAGCCACAAACCTGTGCCCATTGATGTTCATTGCTGCTCAGATGGGGATGGATCCTCAGCCACTTGGAGGTTGCTCATGAATTTTATTCCTCAAGAAGCCTCATCTTTCTTGAGCTCTTCAGTTCAGGAATTCAATGAGAAAAGCTCATAAATATTTGTTCAAAATACCTGAACAAAAAAAGCTTCTGGGAATCATTTAGATTCTCAATTCTTCTTTGATTAATTTGATTTCAGAAGTGTATTCAAAGTGAATATCCTATATTGAAAACAATGCAGGTAGAATTTGTCTCTCCTGTTAAGTTTTCATTTCTCGTTTATACTTTTGTATCAGCAATGTCCATTTGATCTTGCCCTCCAGCACCTTCTAATGCAGTCTGCATAGATATGAAAATCAAGACCCTTCATGACTGACAATCAGGAACACTTTGCCTTCACCCCCTCCCCACCATTTCCCTCATCATATACCTGGCACTCCTATGGATCAGGAATGGTGTTGCCAGCAGGACCAGGGCAGTGATTCTTCCCCTGTGCTCAGTGCTGGTTTGGTAGCACCTTGAGTGCTGTGTCCAGTTCTGGGTCTCCAAGTTTAAGAAAGGCATGGAGGGGCGGGACCGTGTCTAGAGAAGGGCAACAAGGCTGATAAGGGGTGTGGAGCACAAGTCCAGTGAGAAGCGGCTGAGGGAGCTGGGGATGTTTATCCTGGAGAAGAGGAGGCTCAGGGGAGACCTCATCACTCTCTACAACTCCCTGACAAGAGAGTGCAGCCAGGTCAGGGTTGGGCTTTTTTCCCAGAGAACAGGGACAGGACAAGAGGACACAGCCTTCGGCTGCCCCAGGGGATGTTTAGACTGGACATTAGGAAATATTCTTCACACAAAGGGTGATTGGGCATTGGAATGGGCTGGCCAGAGAGGTGAGTGAGTCACTGTCCCTGGAAGTGTTTAAGGAAAGACTGGATGTGGCATTCAGTGCCATGGCCTGGGTGACAAGGTGGTGTTGGGTCCCTTCTTGGATTTGATGCTCTCCAAGGCCTTTTGCAGCCTGGTTTATTCTCCGATGATTGTGACAGTGCAGGGCCCTGGGGAAGGAAGGGGCCATTATGACACTGCGGGGCCTGGTGGCACTAAGAGGACCATGGTGACACTGTGTATGACATGGCAGCACAGAGCCAAGGGGCCATTGTGACACTGTGGGGCTGAATGGAAGCAAGGGGTCCATTGTGACAGTCTGGGTCCTGGTGCAACCACAGAGGCTACTGTGACCCAGCAGGGCCCTGTGGAACCAAGGGGCCGTTTTGTCACAGTGGAACCAAGGAGACCCTTGGGAGAGCGTGGGGACAATGGAATCAAGAGGCCATTGCTCCATTGCAAGGACTCTGGGAACTGAGGGCAGAATTGTGATACTGTGGTGCCCCATGGAACCAAGGGTCCCTGGTGACACTGCAGGATCTTTTGTCACCAGGGCTCCATTGTGACACTGCAGCACCAAGGAATTCATTGTGGCACTCTGAGGCCTCATGGAACCAAGAGGTCACTGTGACCCTGCAGGGCCTTGTGGAACCATGACGAGCACTGTGACAGAGCAGGACCTGGTGTCATGATGGGGCCATTGTGACACTGCAGGGCCCCATGGAACCAAGGGGCCACTGCTGCTCTTCAGGGACTCCAGGAATGAAGGAAACATGTTTGACACCATGGTGGCCCTTGGGATGAAGGGGCCATTGTGACACTGCGGAACCAAGGAGAGCATTGCTGCACTGTCAGACCACATGGACCCAAGGATCCATTGTGACACAGCAGGGCCTGGGGGGACCATGAAACCATTGTGACACTGTGGGACCCAAAGATACAAGGGACTTTGTGACACCAAAGAGTCCCATGGAAGCAAAGGGACATTGTGACACTGGGAGGCCTCATGGAATAATGGAGATCATTGGGACACTCGGGGGCCTCATGGAACCCTGGTGACACCAAGTTGTCTGGGAGTGTTGTTCTACTGGAGGGTAGGAGGACTCTGCACAGGGCCCTGGACAGGCTGGAACAAGGGCCCAAATCCAACAAGGTGAGGTTTAAAAAGTCCAACTGCCGGATCCTGCACTGTGGTCGCAACAACCCCTGCAGCTCTACAGGCTGGAGACAGAGGGGTTGGATACCAGCCTGGCAGAAAGGGACCTGCAGGGACTGATGGACAGCAGGCAGGACATGAGCCAGCAGTGTGCCCAGAAGGGCAAGAAGGCCAATGGCTCCTGACCTGGATCAGGAATGGTATAGCTAGCAGGAGCAGGGTACTGATTCTTCCCTGTGCTGCGCACTGGTTGTGCAGCACCTGGAGTGCTGTGTCCAGCTCTGGGCCCCACAATTTGGGAAGGACATGGAGGGGCTGGAGTGTGTCCAGAGAATGGGCAACAAAGCTGGGGAGGGGTATGGAATAAAAGTCCTGTGATGAGTGTCTGAGGGAACTGGGGTTGTTTATCCTGGAGAAGAGGAGGCTCAGGGGAGACAAGGTGGTGTCAGGGCACAGGTTGGCCTTGACGATCTCCAAGGTCTTTTCCAACCTTGCTGATTCTGGGATTCTCTAAACCACCCTTGGAGCAGTTGCAGGATGAGCCGTGGGCCTCCTCTTCAGAAGCTCCAGCAGCCCAGGTCCCTCAGCTTCTCCTGCCAGCCCCAAAGCCCATCCTGTCAGTCCTGCAGAGCCTCTGCAGCTCCTCCTCACTGCCCAGAACAGGGAGCCCCAGAGCCAGACACAGCAGCCCAGATGTGCCCCCCTGGTCTGGGGTGCCTCGGCAAGGGAGCAGCAGGAGGCACTGCAGGAGCCTGCAGACAGTTCCTGCAGCACTTGTAGGATGATCCTGCCCCAGTGGCTGAAGGCATTTGTGCTCCCTCAGGTTCATGTCCCCACACCAACAGCATGGGGGTGCTCCCCCTGCTCTGTGCAATGCAAACAGGGGTTCCTGAGCCAGTGCTGCCGTGTCTGTGCCTGCAAGGATGGGGCACCTCTGTGAGCTGGTAGAGAGGCAGGGCTGCAAAGGGGGTTGCTGTTGGCAGTTCCATGAGGACGCTCTGGGACACTGCCCTGGGCTGTGCAGCGCACTGGGGATGGATCAGCCCCTGCTCTGCTGCTCCTTCCCATCTGCCCCAGGGCCCTTGCAGAGCCCCAGCCATGCTGTTTGCCCCCAGCCTGCCCATGGCCAGCTTGGGGCAGCTCACGGGGCTTTTCTGTGCTGAGCATTGGCCTGGCAGTGTTCTTGAGAGAGCCTTGCACAAAGAGCCTGGAGCCCCCAGGGCCTGGCCTGAGGTGTCAGTGCTGCCCCAGCAGTGCCCATGGCCTGTCCCTGCTGCAGCCCCAGCACTGCCACCCCCAGGGCTGTGCCCGGCCCCGAGAGCACTCAGGCCCTACAGCAACATCAGGGCCACCAGGGCAGCGGGGCAGGGCCACGGCAGCAGCACTGGCAACACCAAGTGCTGCTGCTGCTGCTGGGCACAGCTGCTGGGCCACCACTGATTGCCCCCAGCTCTGCACATAGACATTGCAGCTGCAGCTCCAGAGAAGGCAACAAAAGGGCATCTCTGCAGAAAACTCTGCTGGGAGATCCCTTAGTTCATTTAAAGCACTGAGGGTGCAGCCCCTCATTGACAAAGTCTTTGGCCACAGGGAATATGGAGAGAAACAAAAGAAGAAACAGTGCAAACAGTGACAATTTTATAGCCAATATTAATACCTAAAACTAATGAAAAAATACCACCACAGCCAAACCAATCAGAAGTATTAAAGATGATTTTTATTTCAAATGATTTGCAGAAATTGGCCAGCAGTTTAGTGTTTCTGAAAGCAACCAGTCATCATTCTCCAGACTGCAGTCTTGAGCTCCTGGTTCCTCAGGCTGTAGATGAGGGGGTTCAGGGCTGGAGGCACCACCGAGTACAGAACTGACAGTGCCAGATCCAGGGAAGGGGAAGACGTGGAGGGGGGCTTCAAGTGAGCAATTGCTGCAGTGCTGAGGAATAGGGAGACCATGGCCAGGTGAGGGAGGCAGGTGGAAAAGGCTTTGTGCCGTCCCTGCTCTGAGGGGATCCTCAGCACAGCCCTGAAAATCTGCACATAGGAGAAAACAATGAACAGAAAACAGCCCAATGCTAAACAGATAGAAAAAACAAGTAGCCCAAATTCCCTGAGAATTGAGTTTGAACAGGTGAGCTTGAGGATCCGTGGGATTTCACAGAAGAACTGGTCCAGGGCATTGCCATGGCACAGGGGCAGGGAAAATGTATTGGCCGTGTGCATGAAAGCATTGAGAAAGCCACTGGCCCAGGCAGCTGCTGCCATGTTGGCACAAGCTCTGCTGCCCAGGAGGGTCCCGTAGCGCAGGGGTTTGCAGATGGACACATAGCGGTCGTAGCACATGATGGTCAGGAGATAAAAATCTGTTGCTGCACAGAAAACAAAAAAAAAGACCTGTGTAGCACATCCTGTGTAGGAGATTTTCCTGGTGTCCCAGAGAGAATTGTGCATGGCTTTGGGGACAGTGGTGCAGATGGAGCCCAGGTCGCTGAGGGCCAGGTTGAGCAGGAAGAAGAACATGGGCGTGTGCAGGTGGTGGCCGCAGGCTACGGTGCTGATGATGAGGCCGTTGCCCAGGAGGGCAGCCACGGAGATGCCCAGCAAGAGGCAGAAGTACAGGAGCTGCAGCTGCCGTGTGTCTGCCAATGCCAGCAGGAGGAAGTGCCTGATGGAGCTACTGTTGGACATTTGCTCTGCTTTGGCATGGGATCTATAAAAAAAAGAAATCATAGAGAATTTGGGTTTCGAGAGGACTTTAAATATCGCAGCACAGCTTGGGGGCACTTTCTCCCTACTGCCTGCCCAGGGGCCTACTGCCTGGAGCTGTTTCTGCCAGCAGCTGCTTCCCTGTGCCCAGGGCTGGGCCCTGCCAGTGCTGCCAGAGCCCAGCCCAGCCCTGGGGGCTCAGCTCTGCCCTCCAGACCCCTCCCAGCTCTGGCACTGCCCAGGGGCACCTCTGGCTCTGCAGGCTCTGATGGCAACGTCAGAGCAACCCTGAGGAGTCTGGAAAAATGACACTGATGCTGCCTATGAGGGAACCTGTTGTGATTTCTGTCACTACCTTGTTTTGTAAATCACAGAAAATTTTTATTTTTTCTCATCCTGGACTGACACATGAATATCTATGTGTGATTTCCCATCCAGGAAACCCAGAGCAGCAAAATAAAAAGCAGGCTTTTCTCTTTTATGCAGCCCCTGCCTTTCTGTGCTCCCTGTATAATCTACTTAAAAATGTTTTGTTCTTAAATGCCATGCTGGGAGCAGTCCTGAATAATGCAGCACCCACATCATACAAGGAGAACACTTCCAAGCCTTACCAGATGCCTCCTCCTACCCACATCTTTTCCCGCAGTGCTGGGAGCAGCTGCCAGGGCTGGCTGAGAGCTGTCCCTGGCAGGCAGCAGAGTCCCTGCCCCAGCACAGTGCCCTGGGCTGCAGGACCCTGCTCTGCAGGACTGCCCTGGGCACCCCTGGCTGCTCTGCACAAGAGAAAATCAGATAATGTACTCACAGAGTCTGTAGGCATTGGGATGTTCCAGCTGCAGGAGATAACTCCAGGAGCTGCAGCTGCATTGTCCTGCAGCCAGAGGTTCCTGTTCCAATGGCTGTCAGATTCTGCCCCAGGCATTTCTCAGCACCTTCCCAGCACTGACTCTGCCTCTGTGCCTCTGTGCTGTGCCCAGGGTGGCTGCAGGCAGTGCCCCAGCCCTGCTGGGCTGGCAGAAGAGCTGCTCATCAAGAGAAATGTGCTTTTGAAGCTCTTCTTGGTTACCAGGAACTGCCTCTGTGCCAGGAGCCCAGCCCAGCTCATCAGCACAGACACAGCACAAGGACTTTAATGAGCCTCTGGGGCTTTGTGCTCAGGCCCTGAACATCAGTCCCTGAGAGGGAGCTGAAGAAACCTCTCCAGAACTCACAAGTCAGAATCCAACTCCAAAGTTTCTTGGACTTTTAATGGGTCCCACTGAGGAACACCACTGAGAAAGTGTTCCCAGGCCCCAGGCAGATCAGAGAACTGGAGGCAGTGCTGACAGGTGGGGACAAAGAGAAGCCAAGTCTTGGTGACCTGAAGCACAGCAGCAGGGTCTGTGCCACCAAGGGCTGGGAGGAGACACCTTGTCCTGAGTCCCAGGGGCCTCCTGGCACAGCCCCAGCCAGGTTGGGCACTGTCAGCCCCTTGTCCTGCCCTCAGCATCCTCCTCCTAGCCCACATCCCAGTGGCCTCAAGGATGTGCTGGAAGCAGTCCCTGAGGAGCCTTGGCCAGGAATGGCCCTGGGAGTTCCTTAATGCTCCCTGCAGGGTCTGCAGGTTTTTCAAAGGACTTTGAGTTTGGCTTTTGCCTTGGAGTTTCTGAGAGGTTTGTGCAATCATGGCCTCCAATTCTCTGCTGAAATTAGTCCCTGGAGAGGCTTTGTCAGTAACAACACTCAGTGGGGCTCATTAATACTTCAAGGTACTTCAATTATTTTAAGGTACTTGGTATTTCCCTTTTGATGCAGACTCTGTGAGAGGTTTGTGCATTCATGGCCCCAATTATCTTCTTTAATGTGTCCCTTGAGAGCTTTGTACTGACACTCAGTGGGGCTCAGTAATGCTTTGAGATACTCAAGGTTTTTAAGGTACTTTGTGGATTTAAGTATACTTTTAGGTACTTTTAAGGTGTTTCTTTCCCACACTGAGTCTCTGAGAGGTTTTTGTGCCATCCTGGCCTCCAGTTCTGTCCTCTAAGGAGTCCATGATGAGCCTCTGTTGGGTATCTTCCCCTTTTCTGTTTTACAACAAAGATGGAACTGAAAGAATTTTCTAAAACTTTCTAAGATCATTGAAACAAACATGGGACAATTAACAATACAACAACTAAGACCCTGTTTTAGCTGGACATAATTCAACCCTTTAATCCCTAGGATTGGAAGTGTTTATTGAACCAGCCTTTGTTTTCCACGTGAAGCTTCTTGAAGCTTTCTTCCTTCAGTACCTGAGTGCTCCTGTGGATTGACTCTCTGCGGCTTGGAGAGGTTCATGCAACACTCACCCTCAGAGTCTACACAGCCATGCCTGTGTTCCCAGAGTAAAAACTGTATCGCTGTTCTGCAAGGTGGCATGTCTGATGGTCTCTATGACTGAGAGCAGGCCACTCAATGTGAGGGAGGTAGCATTGGTTTGCTTACTTAACAGGCACCCAAGACGGTCTAATTGTCCTAAAGGTTTAGCTGCAACCACCCAAGGTAATCCAAATTGAGGGTGCTATTATCCAATACCTGGATTGAAGCTTTCAAAGCCATCTCTTTGATATCATCCAATACTTCTCTGGGGATACCTGCTGCTTGATCATCTGGTAGACTGTGTTGTCATTCTCCAGCTAGATGGTTGATTGTCAATTCTGCCCTTGCCTCAGTATTAGCATACTCTTCTATTAATTGATCTAGTAAACGCTTCCATCCCTCTTCCCACAGGGTGCATTCTGTAGGTGGTAACAACATGGTAATAATATATTTTAAATCATAGGCAGTTAAGACATGTGCTGCAATAATTGCCCTCAGTAGGCCATTAAAACTAGGTAAGTCTCTTCTGTGATCTTCAGCTGCCCTACACAGATCCTTTGATTTCCCTGTAAACCAATGGCTGATACCTGGGATTCTGCCCCGGGGGCAATGAGGAGTTTCGAGATTATATTCCAGTCTCCTTCCTTAACTGCTTCTTTCTGGATCCTTTCCCAGAGATCTTCTGGGGTTGAGGGGCGAGGTGGCTCTGTGGAATCCAAACTGTCTTCTGAGGAGGAAGAATATCTTTGAGCAGAAACATTTGGATTAGAAATAATGTGACCGTAGGGCTTAGTATCTGTGATCATGGGGTTATATTTTTGCTGGAAGGTGAGGCACAGGGCACTGCCATTTTGTCAGGTGTTGGGAAAGAACGGCCTTGATTTAGGATGGTGGACTTCTGGGTTGGATTTCTGGAGGCATGGCCCAGGATGAAGGTGGAATGATTGACAGTGAGGTATGGCCTGCAGTTTTGGGGGTGGAGTCTGGAGGTTCGTTCAGGGTGAAAGAGAAGGTTGTGGTAGCAGGAAGTAGAGGAGGCAAGATGGAGGGCGGGTAGTCACGCTCCTGAGCCACACTGGGGCTCCTTCCATCTTAACTGTCCCGGGCATGATGCTCCAAGACAGCATGGCCATTGCCATCTTGGACTAATGCAGAAGATCTGAGAAAGGCAGGTTTGAGGGGAGGTCCCCAGTTAGGAGTGACCAATGGATTGAGTTTTTGACACGCTGCTTGCTGGTGAAGGGTCTCAAAGATGGTGTGGAAGATGGGGAGCAGGGAGGGTGCAATGGGGTCCCTTTTGATTGAAAGGTTGTGCAACTTAACTCCCACTGACTCCCAAAATTCAGTGGCATGAATTTCGCCAGTAGAGACATTGGAAATATTTTTAATGATCCTTCTCATTATTATTTTATTTGGTTCTTTGAAAATATTATATCATGATCAGTGAGAATTAAAGCATCCATATATGCTCCTTTCTACTTTGGACATCTGGCTGCCCATTTTTGTCTTTCTCTGCCCTATGGGTAAGAGCCACCGTAACACCCCAAATCAATAATGGGACGTGGGTGCATATTGTAAAATCACAGTGGCAAAATGGGCAATTAATGTCTTGCATTTCCCCAAACCCATCTGCAATCCTATGCAGTTGAAACTGTCGTTTTCCCTGCAGATCCTGGGCAAGGTCCCTTGAAGCAATGATGAATCTGCCGGGCCTGGCACAATCCAAACTCCCGGGGAGCACTAGCCTATCCATCAGCTAACCCCAGTTTATCTGACTGACACAGGGAGCCCTGAATGTCATGGCCCCTCTTTGGGCACCAAATGTCACAATGAAGGTGGCTGCAACAAACCTCTCTCTTTCCCTGAATTCAAGGCAAGGGAGGCAAAAATGAAAAGGAGCGGATTTGATGGAGTTGTTAAAAAGGAACTTTAATAACAGGGTGAAAAAAATTAAACAAATGGAGAAGTTGAGCACAGTATGAGGGACAGGATCCAAAGACCCGAGACAAAGGAGAAGCAACAACTTGTACACTTGGGGTAGAACACTCTAGAATTATAACGATATAGGAGAAACAAGTAACCAATCGTGGAGGAGAACTTGGACAAGTTAGCAGAACAACACTAAAGGCTTATGGGGGAACTCTCAAGCTCACCCTAAGTTAAACTAAGGATTCCCAGGGCTTGAAACTCACACCCAGTTTTCCCGGGGTAAAATCTGGTTCTGAGTTACAGCTGGGCTAAGTCCCACACCACTGCTATGCTCTGGTCCCTTGGGACCATGTGGCCAAACAGAGCCACAATGATGTCTTTGGTTCCACAAGGCTCCACATTTTCACAATGGTCTCTTGGATCCATGGTGCACTACAGTGTCACAACGGCTCCTTCATTTCACAAGGCTCCCAAGTGTCCCATTGGTCTCCATACGAAGGAAACCATGGAGCCCCAGTGTTTCAGGAGCTGATGAACAGCAACCACCAGAGGCCAAGGCAAGCCTGACCTGTCAGTCCTGGCAGGTTTGCTTGGAGCAGCCCTTAAATATTTGAAATTATGAATGCGGTGTCCTATTTTAAAGCATTTGTGCCTGGAGAAGAGGGATGTTTCTTTTCCTTTCATAAAAAGAAAAGCAGAAATCCCTTTCCAGTGTTTGGAAAAAAGGTGAGGGCTGCCCCTCAGGAGAAAAAGACCATCCAGACTTGTCTGTCCTGGCAACTTTTGTCTGGGAGCAATCCTTGGATACACAGAAATTTGGAGGTGGAATCCTAATTTTGGACATGGATACCTGGAAAAAATGGACAGTTCTTTTTCATTAAAAGAAGAGCCCAGAGCCCCAGTGTTTCAGGGGCAGATGGGAGTGGCCTTCCACCTTCCAAGGTACGCCAGACCTGTCAGATGACCCCTGGGAGGCCAAGGCAGCCACACCTATTTCATGTTTGCTTGATTACACAGGGCCCTGCAGTGTCACAATGGCTCCTTGCTTCCATGAGGCCTTGCAGTGCCACAATGGTTCTCTGACTTCCATGGTGCCCTCAGGTGTCATAATGGCCCCTTGATTACACAAGTCCTTTTGGATCCTAATGGTCTCCATGGTTCCACAAGGTCCCATAGTGTCATAATGGCCTATTGCTTCCATGAAGCCTCGCTGTGTCCAATGGCCCCTTGGTTCCATTAGGGCCCAGTAGTGCAACATGATCCCCTTGGTTCTGCAAGTTCCCATAGTGTCACAATGGCCCTCTTCCCTCCATGAGGCCCTGCAGGATCACAATGGCCCATTGGCTCCACAAGGCCCTGAAATGCAGCAATGGCCTCTTGGCTCCACAAAGCCCTGCTGCTTCACACTGGCCCCTTGGGACCATGCGCCCCAACAGACCCAGAAAGATGTTCTTGGTTCCACGAGGCCCCACAGCGTCACAGTGGCCCCTTGGATCCATCGTACCCTGCAGTGTCACAATATTCCCCTGGTTCCAAAAGTTCCTACAGTGTAACAGGTTCCACAAGGGCCTGCAGTGTCACCATGGCCCATTGGTTCCACAATGCTCCGCAGTGTCACAATGGTCTCCATAGGAAGGAAACAAGTGAGCCCCAGTGGTGCAGGGGCAGATGAGAAGCAGCCACCAGAGGCCAAGTCTAGTCAGACTTGACTGTATGGGCAGATTTTGTCTGGGAGTAACCCTTGGATATAGAGAATTTTAGACACAGAATCCAAATTTTGGCCATGGGTGCCTGGACAAGAAAAAGAGTTCTTTTCCATAGGAATAAAAGCACAGAGCCCCAGTGCTTCACAGTCAGATGGGAAGTGGCCCTTTACATGTCAAATTCAGCAGGACCTGTCAGACAGCCCACAGGAGTCCAAGGCAGGGAGACCTGTTCCATGTTCCCTTGACTTCATGGGTCCTAAGTCTCTCACAAGTTTCTCTTTGATTCCATGAGGTCTGGCAATGTCACAATGGCTTCTTGGTTTCATGAGCCCCAACTGAGTCACAGGGGTCCATTGGCCCCATGCAGACCTGCTGTTAAACAATGGCTCCTTGTTTCTATTTAAATCAATCACAATCAAACCATAGTTTGATCATTGATCCTTGCTTCCATAGTGAGACAGAGTAAAGATCCATTCTGAATTAGGTGAAGTGTCTAAGAGAGGTGAAAAGTCTGTAGGCCAAAGCTGAAGGAAGAACTTGCATGCCGAGACAGCAAGGAGACAGAGAAAGAAAAACAGAAAAGACCACAAGGTCAATTTGCCCCCGACTTAGAAATTCCTTTGATAAAGAAGAACTGGTGCTAAATGTCACACGGAATGAATATGTATGAACTTACTGTGAAACTGTATGCATATGCATTTGGAAGGGGAATAAAAGAAGACCCGAGGTCTTCAGAGGCACGCGTGCCTTGTTGGGGGACTTGCGTCCGGCGCGTGTCGTAAATAAACATACCGGGCTTTACAACTTTTATAAAGTTGTGAGGTTTCTTCTTTTCTCCGCAAAACATTATGGCGAGCCAGGCAGGTGTTCTCTGTCCCCGCAGGGGCAGGGGGGATAGACGGACCTCCAAGGCGCGCCCTAGGATTTTTTCCTGGTGGGGCTCCGCTCGTCTCAACTTGCCTCCTGCGAGGACAGACAAGGACCTGCTGGCCTGCGGAGGAAGATACGGTATGTACTGAGGGGCCCCTGGGGGAGGGAAAGGAGAGCAAGAGAGTAAACCACCCGGAGACGTCTGGGTTCAGCTGATAGAGCAGCTGTATTAGAGACGGGGTTCATCGTTCTGATAGAGAACACCGCAAGCGGCTCTGGGGGTGAGCCGGGTGAACCCGTGTATGTGTGTTGGGGGTTCATAGTTCTGATAGAGCAGATCCGCTAGTGGCTCTGGGGGTGAGCCGGGTGAACCCCTGTATGTGTGTTGGGGGTTCATAGTTCTGATAGAGCAGAACCGCTAGAGGCTCTGGGGGTGAGCCGGGTGAACCCGTGTATGTGTGTTGGGGGTTCATAGTTCTGATAGAGGAGAACCGCTAGTGGCTCTCGGGGTGAGCCGGGTGAACCCGTGTATGTGTGTTGGGGGTTCATAGTTCTGATAGAGCAGAACCACTAGAGGCTCTGGGGGTGAGCCGGGTGAACCCGTGTATGTGTGTTGGGGGTTCATAGTTCTGATAGAGCAGAAGTGTTGAGCCCGTGTGTGCTTTGTTTGTATGTGTGTGTGATGTCCGGACACTGTGTTGCTGTATGGTTAATGTGTGCATTGTGTGGTCGGTGCACTGTATTTCTAATCGTGCAAGTGTATAAGTGTATGGTGTATAAAAGAGAATAAATCTACAGTGTGGGGGGGTCAGTACTACCCGTGTTTGAAGCAGCCGAGTGAGGCCTGAGGCGCCGGCTGCAGCAGGCTGCGGGGGCAGGGACAGAAGTGCCCCGCAGAGAAGTGAGTGAAAGAATGTCAGTGATGGTACTTATCATGTTTAAATGTAGTGATTTGTGTAGATCTGGTACATTTTAACCGTGAGTATGAGCTCAGAGAGTTCCTTTGCCTTGGATGTTTGATTTTGATTGTGTCCAAGAAAATTGATGTGAGTAAATGCTGAATTATGGTATGCTATGTTGTGTTGAGAAAAGTGAGCACTTTGAGAGATATGCCCTTTCCCAGTGGTTTTGTGTGGTGATTTTCTTCCGCTGCATTGTGGTAATTTGATTCTCAGATTGTAAAGTAGTGTTTGTGGAGATTTTAAGATTTTGTTGCAACAAGAGTGGCATTTTACATAGGAGAATTATAGTACGGTGATTTATGCTTAATTACGATAGAGTTAAAGGAATTCCAAGAATTCCCCCCCCTCACAGCAATTCAAGCCTTGGCTCTAGCGAATTTGAGATAAAGGGGGGGTGCGGGTGCGAGTGTTTGTGTCTGTGGGCATATCAGAGTTTCGGCTGTGACTAGCACAGCCTTTTTGCAAAGCAGTAAAACAAGTGTAAGTAGGCACAGGGCTTAATTAGATTGTGCAAGAAGAGAACTAGAAAAGACTGATATTTTGTTTGATCAGAATATAGTGTCTATGTCACGTTTTTGATTAGCATGCTGTGTGAGGAGACAGTGGCTGTCCCCTGGGCACAGGGACAGCTCTGGCTGCCCTGTCTCCCCAGGGAACACAGGAATGGCCTGTGAGCAAAAGCTGGATGTGCAGTTATTATTGCAGTGTGGTGTTTATGAGAAACACTGGTTTTGCTGTTCTAACAAGTGTCAGGGCACATGTAAATTAGAGGTTTCTGGTCGAGCGGATTCAGAACCTAAGGTCTTAGAGCTTGTGTATGGGAACCACATCTGATACCTGCCACCTGGAGCTGTGTGTATAGGAGGAAAGTTGAGAAACTACTGTGAAGGTCTGTAAAAAGGTTTGAGTGGAAGCGATATAGGGCAAGGAGAAATAAATAATGAGAACTGACCAGAGCAAAGAGGTTCCTAAATTAGCCCCTTTTGGGAGGGGCTCACTGGGAGAAGGCTGCCAGTAGAAGCAGCTCAGAAAATAAAAAGATTTATAATACTTCATTGCTGTTAGTACTGTTTTAAAATAGGAGGATAAATGGCATAGAGTTTTGTATGCTGAAATGTCTTTGTGTTTTAAGAAATCACCCAGATTTCTTGAAAAGGGAAAACAAGGCAAAGAGAAAGCAAATCAAACATGTTGTTCAGCATGCAGCATAAGATAGCAACGTATGAAACCAGGCAAGGATCATCATGCTGAAATGCAAAGCAATCACAGTTCACAAAATGAGTACATATGATTTGCTAAAGGCTCCTCCCAAGGTAAGGGAGGAAGGGTAAAGATGACCTCCCCAAAAGGGAAGAATTTTTGTTGACACAAGGGCCATATATTCAGTTTTAAATAAAACTTTAGTACCTGTGGACAATGTTTATGTTGCACTGTGGGGAACAACTGAACAACTGGCCGGTCTGAGAAGGCATCCTGGCATCCTTGTGCAAACCTTTAAAGTAATATGTGTACTATGTGTACCTAAAATCTTTTGTACAATTCGCTCAATTTGCTAAACATTCTCAAATGAGAAAGGTTACTCTGGAGGCAAATGATATAAAGATGTTAGGCTTAACATTAACAGAAACTGAAATTAGGAGAGACATTAGTAAGGAGATATTAGAATAAGTAAATAAATGTTTTCAAGGGTATGGGCCTCTGCTGTACCAGGGAGACTGAAAGATGCTCCCGCATGAGCATCAAGTTTAAGGAAAGAACACAACTAGTGAGAACTGAGTAGTACCCTCAAAAGGAAGATAAGGAAGGAATCAGCCCAATAATTGATAGTACTGGACTAAGGGCTGTCAATAAGATAACACAGAATTTATACCCTGTGGTAGCAAATCCATATACCTTACTAACTTGTTTAACACCTGAGCTAACCTGGTTCACTGTTTTAGGCCTAAGAGATGCCTTCTTTTGCCTCCCTATCCACGAAGCCAGCCAGAAAATTTTTGCATTCAAACACAAGCTCACATAGTCCATGTGCCTGAAGGCTTCAAGATTCCCCACTCCGATTGGAGAACAGCTTGCAAAGACCCAGAGTACCAGGAAGCTCCACAAGAGGAAAGGAGGCTGTTGCAGTACGTGGACGATCTTCTAGTAGCCACTCGGATGAGGGAAGCAAGAGAAGCCTGGACGGTAAGCCTTTTGAATTTCCTAGGACTCCAAGGACGCAGAGTCTCAAAGAAAAGGCACAGGTAGTGAAACAGAAGGTAATGTACCTGGGGTAAGAAGTGAGTGCTGAGCAGCAGACATTAAGGCAGGGAAGCCGTATGCCAAACCCTGAAACCCCAGACAATGAAAGAACTCCGAACCCTCTTAGGCATGGTAGGGTAGTGCCAGCTGTGGGTTTATAATTATGGACTGTTTGCCAGACCCCTCTATGCTCTTATTGCCAATGGAAACTGAGATCTCCAGTGGACACAAGACACCACATGGGCCTTTCGCCAGCTAGAGAGAGTGCCCTCATGTCAGTTCCAGCTTTGAAACTTCCAGATGTAAGTAAACCATTCTTTCTATTTTTCCTACGCAAGGAATTGCCCAGGGAATACTGGCTCAGGACTTAGACCCTTACTGATGGGCAGTTGCTTACTTCTCTGAGCAACTAGATGCAACAGCCAAAGGATGGCCAGGTTGCCTCAGAGCTGTAGCAGCAGTCGTGCTGAATATTCAAGAGGCATGCAAGTTTACCCTGGGACAAAAATGACTGTGCTAGTGTCCCACACAGTGTCCGCAGCACTGGAAGTAAAGGGTGGCCACTGGCTCTCACCACAGAGGTTTACGATGTAGAGATAGTGGTGACTAATATTGCCAACCCAGCTTCTTTTCTCAGTGGACACCATAGTTGCCTAGAGACCACCGAAGCTACGTACTCCTGCCACCCAGACTTAAGGGACACTCCTCCGGACTATGCAGAGACCTGGTTCACTGACAGGAAAGCGACATTGCAAAGTTCACAGTGACTACCTGCAGAGAGGTAATTGAGTCTGGACCCTTACCAACAGGTACCTCTGCGCAGAAGGCTGAGATAATTGCCCTGACCCGTGCCCTGGAAAGGGCAAAAGAAAGGAGAATAACCATCTACACAGACCCAAGAAATGCATTTGGAGTCACACATGCACATGGAGCCATCTGGAAAGAGAGGGGACTGCTGACCTCACAGGAAAAGAAGAGACAATCCAGCTGCTAGAAGCAGTTCAGCTACCTGAAAAGGCATATTAAGGCACACTAGAGAGTGAGCTTAAAATTGGAGGAAAGAAATGAGCTGGTGGATGGAGAGGCAAAGAAAGCAGCAAAGGGTGAGGTACAGATTTTCCTCGAAGGTAAGCCATATTACAATAATACTAACCAAAAGAGACGTACAACTGCAAGGGGTGGGCTACCATTGAAAGAGAGCTAGGAATCCCTTCCCATTTTTGTGGTTACTAGTGAAGGAAGGGCACTAGAAAACACACTAGGGCCTAACTATGTAAAAGCCTTTTATAGAGTGTGGCTCCTTTTCGAAATGACCAAGGCTGCCAGTGATACAGAGTGCATTGAAATGAAGTGTTGACTTTGAAGCAGTAATTTCCACAAGCTTTCTAGAACACACATCTGATTGAAACAATCGTTGTATCATTGTCAGGAATTTATATGCCACTATCACTCAGGTAAGCCGACAATGTGATCCTTGCGTCCAGACTAACCCCAAAACACGCCCCCGGCCAAAACTCGGTCAGACTGGGAGAGGCCATGGGCCTGTACAGCAGTGGCAAATTAACTTTTCAGAACTCCCAAGGAAAGGGGGGTATCAGTATTTACTGGTATTGATAGATACATTTTCAGGGTGGCCAGAAACATTCCCCACCAGAACAGTCAAAGCTCAAGAGGTGACCAGATTATTTTTACAAGAAATAATACCACGCTTCAGAGTTCCAGCCACTATATCCTCAAATAAAGAATCACATTTCATTTCCAAAATAGTGCAACAGATTAGTAGCCATCTGGGCACAGATCAGGAACTTCACACCCCATACCACCCCCAATCAAGCGGCCAGGTGAAGAGAATGAATAAGACTGGGGCAAGAAGTTAATCTACCCTAGCCCAAGCTCTTCCACTAGCACTATTGCAAATTCAAACTAAACCTTGAGCTAAAGGAATGCTGAGTCCTTTTGGAATGCCTTATAGAAGACCATATAGAATACAAAGGGAATGTCCAGAATGTCCACCTACATGGTGGCATTAAGCAAACAGCTCAGAGTAATTGAGAAACATGTGGCTGGAACTTGGAGCAGGGAGTTAGATAGCCTGGGGATGATGTATATGTTAAGTCTCTTACAGAGAAGACTTCGGAACCACAGTGGGACAGACCACTGCGAGTACTTCACACCACCTTCACTGCAATCAAAATCAAGGAGCAGAATGCCTGGATCCATCACTCTTGGGTGAAGAAGGCCCAGAAACCCCTTAAGGAGTGACGCCAGGAGACAATGAACTGAGATTAACACTTACTCGGGCAAAATGAGTATATTGCGGTCGGGAGTAGCTCATATTTTAGTTTGTAGAATTGTATTGTGTGTAATCATAACTGAAGTTTCAGAACTTGAGAGTACCTCTGTTCAAAGTAATGCTGAATGGCCTTGGTCCCTGGCATTTAATCAGTATACTGGATCATAGGAAAACCTTCTGAGATAAAAGATTTAAACATATCTACTGTAGTAATCCACGAGAATCAGATATGTGAGGAGCAAGAATGGCAGGAACAGGAACTGTGGACTCTTCAAGGAATCAGAGGAGAAGAAATCAAAGTAGGGTGCCAGGTCATCAATAGGGTAGCTTATGAGAGACCAGATGTAATTAGTGTCTGAACCTCTCCTGGTGTATATGAACACCAGGAAGTCTGTGATAACCTAAGTGAATCAGACTGTTGGTGTAATTTCACCTTGATACAGCCTGTAGAAGTGACCTGCCTTTGAGCTCGAATTATTATCAGATTTTCATTTGAATTCAAAGTGGACTCTGCACTTTTTACCCACTTTTATAAGCAGGGCCTTATACACCCCATACTAGTTCAGACTCTACCCAAACTCCAAACTTGAACCTAACGTAGTAAAGAATGTGACTGAACAACAGCTCCTTAGGTCATTTTCCAAGCCGGTTGGCTGAACACTCAGGCAATGACTGGTAAAGGGTGCTGAACTGCAGGTGTTAAATTAACCCAAACAAGAAAGGTGATTTTCTTTATTTATAGCTATCCGTTTTCCTACTGAGATTTGGATCAGTGATTGTCCCAGTCTGAGGCGGTTGGATTCTGCTTAAAAGAGGTAGAGAGAGACTCCCCCTCAGAGCTCAGCAGCAGGCTGTAGGATTTTGAGCATCACTTTTGTGCTGAGTGTTTCAAGTAGCAGAAACCTGGTCCCAGTTTCTTCTGAGGCACTGCAAATGAATTTAGGCTCTTCTCTTAGACTTCCCCTTCATTATTTACTTGAGGCTTGGACCAGAAGCTAGGGGCAAGGTGGGTAAGGTTTCGTAGACCAGGAGAGACATTCCTGCTTGCCACACATCTGGGAAATCAGGTGCTCTGGAGGGGGAAGGAGATTCCTGAGGTCTCTACATTTCAGAACAAACATCTGCCTCAAGTATGACCTAAACCTCTGTCAGATACACTTGTGAAGTGTGTCTGAATTTGCAGTGTGAGCCCAGCACATCCCTCTGGCAGGGAGGGATGGTCATGGACAGAAAGCAGTTCCTGTTCCCCATAACAAATATCTAACTGGCATATTAGGGACAAGATTAGGAGTTTTAAATGGAATTGATTCAGAAATACTGGTGAATAAACTGGCCACTGCAGCAGGTAGCCTAACAAAATTGAAGCAGCCTTTATAGTAATCTCTATTGGCATTAGAAACTAGCCAGTGACAGATTTCAAAAGTACTGCCAAAGTAAGGAAGTATGAAAAGGCCCGGACCAAGACCACAAGTTGATAGTAGAAACACTTAGTATAGTACAAGATAATGTGTCTTTAGCTTTCAGTTGTATACTAGCACAGTTATGGATAAAAGCAACAGCAGCTCTGATCATATGGGAAAGGGGTGAAGGTAATTTTCCAATTCAAGAAATTGTGTGGGATAATGCAATTGATGTTGAAAGGAAGTTTCAAACCTGGCGGACTATGGTGAGTTTCACCTATGATCCTGTTTCTAATGTGGCAACTGCCTTTGTGCTTATCATACATAATGCCACTGTTTATGTTATCCATCCCATTGTTGCTCTAGGATTAAACCATGAAACTTAGAATCCTGCACTGCTAGAGAACAGATGGGATTCATTTGTGAAAGCAGTACTATTAATGCTCAGGATGTGTGTTTGGACACTGAGCAGAGTATTTGTCGCTTCGAAATTCATCCAGTCACTGACCAGAAAACTGTGCTTGTATATACTGGAAAAGGGTGAATGCTTGAGAACTGTTTGTGCTGCTGTATGCTACAACGAATAGCTGTACTAACATCTTTGTCAAAAGCACACGGTGAAGCACTAAAAGACACTTACTGTTGTGAAGGTTTTCATTAAGTAAAAGAATTTACTTATTTCCTAGGAAAGGGGGGAATGAGACAGAGTAAAGATCCATTCTGAATTAGGTGAAGTGTCTAAGAGATGTGAAAAGTCTGTGAGGCCAAAGCTGAAGGAAAAACTCGCATGCCGAGACAGCAAGGAGACAGAGAAAGAAAAACAGAAAAGACCACAAGGTCGATTTGCCCCCGACTTAGAAATTCCTTTGATAAAGAAGAACTGGTGCTAAATGTCACATGGAATGAATATGTATGAACTTATTGTGAAACTGTATGCATATGCATTTGGAAGGGGGTTAAAAGAAGACCCGAGGTCTTCAGAGGCACGCATGCCTTGTTGGGGGACTTGCGTCCGGCGCGCGTCGTAAAATAAACATACCGGGCTTTACAACTTTTATAAAGTTGTGAGGTTTCTTATTTTCTCCGCAAAACAGCACTTCTATCCCGGAGAGCTTTCCTTAATTGAACCAGTAACTCATACAGCCGTTTGTTATTCACTTCCTTAATTGCTGCTCCTTCTATACGTCTGGCTACTCCAGCGACATACATGGAGTCTGTGACCACCTTCAAGGGCTCATGCAGGTTGGACATTGCCCATACTACTGCTAACAATTCTAAGGTTTGTAGGCTGTCTGCAGGGTCTGCTGTAAGAAGGTGATGCTTCCATTGTCCTTTTCTTGCCAAGTGACAGCAGCACATCTCGATTTCTTCCCTGCGTCTGTGAAGGCTTTGGTGGCTCCTTCTATGGGGCTATCCCGAGCCTTTCCAGGCCATAAAAAACAGCCGAGAAAGAGACAAGTGGCGTCCGCTGTGTGGGCTGCTCCCACCAAGCGGGGGGGTATTAGCCCTGAAGAGCCGAGAGGGCAGCTCCGGACTTGGACGAATTCCCAGGAGAGCACTGATAACTCCTGGGGAGAGAAGCCAGAAGAAAAAGAAAAAAAAAACGGCCAGGAGACTCTGAAAAAACAGCAGCAACTGAGAATTACACCTCTCAGCTTCTGCCGAAGAAAGTTCATAGCAGAGCAGCCCGGATCGGAACCAGAAAGGCACCTCTGGATCCATCTCCTGTGACCTGCTGGACGGAGATCAGGAGCCTTCAGACCGCTCTGACGACAGAGATTCGGTGAGAAGGTCAAAAATAAGAACATGGAGGGCACACTCTCCCAGGAACAGCTGGGAATTTTGTCCGCCTTACAAGGTGTAGCTGAATCATACACGGTCGGGATCCCAAAGAAGGAGCTGAAACAGCTTTTATTGTGGGTGAGACTTAATTACCCATTTTCAGAGACACGTCTGCTATTCGAAGTAGGTTTTTGGCAGGAAATTAATAGGCACTTATATCTCTTAGCCACAAAAAAAGATGAGACAGCATTAAAGTTGCTGTTGCCAGCAAGAAAATTGTTAGAAGGCATTTCTGTGCAGTCAAAAAGACTGGAAAGGCAACAAGAAGTTGCAGGACCCTTAGAAGAAGGGGGAGGAGAGCAAGGCTCTCGGCAGAGATTGGCTCTGGCCCCAGTTAGCCAGGGGGAAAAAGCTCTCAAGGAATGGGAGCAGGAAATAATATCAAAGCCTCTGATTCCAAGACACAGAAACCCCAAGAAATCCCTAAAACGTCCTGAAACCCCAGAGAGCACAGGGGCTTCAGGCTCTGACTCAGAAGCGAGATCGGAAGGGGGGATGCAGGGGGGAGAAAAGGGGTCGGGAGACGCACTTTCTCACGGCGGGCACGGCGGCGGCAGAGCAGGGCGACGTGGCTGCAGCGGTGCAGGCGGGGGGCGCGGGTAAGGAGGTAATGGGAGATACGAGTTCCGGTTCAGCTTTCTTCAGCACAACGCCGGGAGCGGCGGCTGCTCTGGCCGGCACGGTGCCAAACCCTGGGGGGAGTCACAGACCAGCGCAGGGGCGTTAGACACGGGCGGCGAATTGGGGGAAGCTGCACAGGCCCAAAGGGCCACTGTAGAGAGATGCAGGAGGTGCGCGGTTGTGACGTCAGACCCGGTGCGGAGGTCAGCTCGGATTGCGGAGCGGGCCCGGGTGCCGGCGGGGGACGGGCTGCGCGCACTGGTGGGGGGAGTGGACACAGCGTCAGAGGAGGAGGAGAGAGAGTCGGGGACAGACCGAGGGGAGGAGATTTCGGAGGCGGAACGAGGGGGAGAGAGTGACGTCAGCTCGGGAGAGACAGGGAGCGGCTCCGAAAGCACGCATGCGCTGAGAGCAGAGCACGGGCGGAGGGGGGCCCAATCCACTCTAACGTCTCGGGCGAGGAGGGGCCGTGCTTGGGGTTCCACATCCCGAGGCTCCACCCCCTCTCCAGACTCGGTGCCTTTAATCAAAACCCTCGGAGTCCAAGCCTCTTCCCTTCAAGGGAGACGTTCTGGTGTTCGAGCTCCATTTTCAGCTGAATTAAAAGCCATGCAGACTCGGTCTCAAACAAGATCGCAACCACGGCAGTCGGCCGGAGGAGGAGCAGTCAAGTTCATTCCGTCATCCGAGTCACAGAGTCCGGTGACAGCACCACCTCGTGGGGGGATGACAGAAATGTACGACATGCCGGATCTGTTCAGTGGAGCCACAGCGCCATCTCATGGCGAGACTGCAACAATGCAGCAATTTTTTCCAACAATATATAAAAAGAAAAGTACTTCTAAGAAAACAATGATAACACAACAAATGGATTATCCTTCAACTTCGGGATTTCGCGAAGACAATGAAAGCTCAGATGAAGCACAGCAACAAGCAGAAGATGTCATATGGATTACAGCATCAGAAGGTGTTCCGGCATGGATGCTGTCAGCAGCAGAAGCAGCAAAAAGCTTCTTGCATTCATTTGATACAGCAAAAAAGAAATATCAACAGAATCCTCAAGTTTCCTTTTCAGATTTAGGAGCGAGACCAAAAACCTCAAGGCAAAATATGAGGTACGATGAATCACCGATGACATCCACAAACCCCTTATTCATGCAAATCCCAATGGAGTCTCAAGAGGAGGAATTTCAACAGCTGGTAAAGACGATGGATTGGAAGCGCATCAAAAAAGCATTGGCAAAAGACAAGCATTTACTTCCGGGTTCAGGGGATCTGACAGTGCCGGTGACATATGATGCCCAGGGACAGAATCCAAGATGGGAAAGGATGGGTCATGAGACACTCAAAGACTTAGGGAAGGCGGCTCAAACTTTTGGGCTGAACTCACAATATTTCAAACAACTATTAAGAGGGACATTCACCACGTATGACCTCACGCCATATGATATTCGAAGCATTGTGGCAATGATTCTCACTGACACACAGAGTCTCGTCTGGGAAAAAAGGTGGAGAAAGTATCTTTCTGAGTTGCGGAACAGATATCAAGGTGGGCCAAACGCAAATCTGACAGAAGCGCAGTTAGCAGGGGATCCTCCAGATGACAACCCACAAGAACAAGCAGTGCGGCTTCCATGAAGAGTGTTAGGTGACATCAAAGAAGCAGCACGAATGGCAATCATGCAGATTACACCAACAGGAACTCCGGATGTTCCGTTCTCTTGCATCAGGCAAGGTCTCGCAGAACCATTCATGTCGTTCATTGATCGACTCACGCAAGCTGTGGATCGACAGGTGACGATTGAAGAAGTGAAGAGGCCTCTCTTGGAGAGCTTACCTTTCGGCAATGCCAACCCAGATTGTCAACGGGTCATTAGCGCCATGCCAGGACGGCCATCCTCGGCAGAGATGGTGGAGGCATGCACCAAGGTGGGGACACCTCAGCATGTCACATTGATTGTGAAGAACGAATTGAGAGAGGAATGGGAAGAACAGATAAAGGGACACTCAGAGAGGCAATCAGAAGACAAGACATTAGAAAAGATGCTCAAAAAAATACTCCATCAACAGAATGAGAACATCAACAAAGTTCTTGCAACGATGCAGAAGAAGAGCAATCCCCCAGGAGGACAGTGTTACAAATGTGGGGAGTTTGGACACATAAGAAAGAATTGTCCACGAACACATACACCAGCGCCAGCACAAAAAGCGGAAAGGTCAATTTGTGCGCTGTGCGGAAAAGGAAGACACTCTGTGAAAGAATGTTATTCTCAGACAGACGTGGAAGGAAATCCGTTACCGCATCCGGGAAACGGAAGACTCAGCGCGGGAAATCGCCGGCACGCTCAGACACAAGTACTGGCGGTGGCACAAGAGCAGACAGGGCAATCATCAGTGAGCGACAAGCGGATGCCCTCAGCAAAACCCTCAGTCGATTTCATAGTGACCCAGACCTCCTCCCACCAGGGGCACAGTGTGCATTGGCAGCTTCAAAACTAGTATGCTTTCTAGACGAAAATCATGCAGAGATACTAACGGGTATCCGCGGGGATTCATACAAAAAACAAGATTTCTTGATAGTTGGGCAAGATAAATGCATTATCCTTGAACTCATTGTTTATCCTATGGTTGTCTCAGCAGACAAAAATACAGAATTAACAGTTTTGGCAAGAGCCCTTCATCCACCATTGACTGTACCGGAAAATACTGTGATTGTGAGAGCTTTCGCCTTGCCGCCACATGCAGTTGGAGAAGTCATGTAAATTTTCGACGAAGAAGGGTTCCCTATGAAGGAACATGTTGAAGTACACACAACATGGGTGAAGCACATAGGTCGTGATCGACCCACGCTCACATGCCGATTGACATATGGAGACAGGACAATAGCAATCAGAGGTATGCTCGACACAGGGGTGGATGTCACAGTAATATCGTACATCTTTTGGCCACGCAATTGGAGCTTGGTTGCGCCCTTGGGTTCTCTCTCAGGCATAGGGGGAGCATCTCTGTGTCTGCAAAGTGAGAATTCCGTCGTTGTCACGGGACCAGGAGACAAGACGGCGATCATTCGTCCTTTTGTCGTCCAAAAGCCGATCACAGTCTGGGGTCGAGACCTTTTGGCACAATGGGGCGCGAAGATCGAAGTGGATTTTTACTAGGGGTCACTGCAGCACTCGCCACATTGAAGTTGACATGGAGAACAAACGATCCAGTTTGGGTTGATCAGTGGCCCCTTGAGCGGAAAAAGTTGAGTGCTTTGAAAGACCTGGTCCAAGAACAATTGCAGAAGGGACACATCAAGCCAACAGACAGCCCTTGGAACTCTCCAGTGTTTGTCATCAAGAAAAAGCTATCGGGCAAATGGAGGTTGTTACATGATCTCAGGAAGATCAACGAAGTCATAGAAGACATGGGACCACTTCAGCTGGGACTTCCATCTGTCTCAATGATTCCCAGAGATTGGCCGCTTGTGGTCATTGACCTCAAGGATTGTTTTTTCATTATTCCGCTCCATCCAGATGATGCTCCGAGATTTGCCTTTTTGGTTCCAAGTATCAACAA
This sequence comes from Ammospiza caudacuta, assembly GCF_027887145.1. NCBI lineage: Eukaryota > Metazoa > Chordata > Aves > Passeriformes > Passerellidae > Ammospiza > Ammospiza caudacuta. Next base: position 5,251,697 of record NC_080599.1, read on the forward strand.
GGAAATGCCTCTGCAGCGGTACCTGTGGGTCGTCCTTCCACAAGGACTGAAAAATTCTCCGACGATCTGTCAATGGTACGTGGCACGAGCTTTGGCACCAGCGCGGAAGAAGTTTCCGAAGGTGAAGATCATTCATTACATGGATGATTTGCTCATTGCAGTGTCAACACAACAGGAGCTGCAAGAAGCTCGTGACTGTGTGATTGCAGATGTGCAAAAGGCAGGTCTGGAAATCAGCATTTCGAAGATTCAGGAGGTTGTGCCTTGGAAATATCTAGGGTGGAAAATTTCAGAGAGAACAATAAAACCTCAGAAAATGGAGATCAGCACTAAGATCAACAATTTGCATGATTTACAACAGCTTTTGGGAGAAATCAACTGGATGAGGCCAGTTTTGGGAATCACAAACGCCGATATTCCAGTGTTGCTCGATCTTTTGAGAGGAGACACAGACATTCGATCTCTCAGGACACTCATGCCAGAAGCGAAGAAAGACTTGGAGAAGGTCACAGACACGATACAGAAAAGGCAGGCACATCGATTTGTTCCAATGTCGCCTTTTCAGTTGGCAGTGCTGGGGAAGAAAACACAGTTCCATGGTTTGATCTTCCAATGGGATGAATCAGAAATGGACTCTGATAATCATAGAGTGGGTTTTCCTACTGCACAGGCCCTCAAAAACAATTCTCACAGATTTAGAGATGGCAGCACAAATCATCATAAAGGCGAGAACAAGGTTGCTGACGATGGCAGGACGAGAATTCTCAGTCATCAGATTACCTCTGAAGCAAGACTATTTCGATTGGGCAATGCAACAATAAAAAAGATTTATTAATCACATTGTTAGCTTTCCCAGGAACTTGCACAGTCCATTTTCCACAGCATAGAATACTACAATCACAAATATGTTACAGAGCAAAACCAAGAATAAGTGAAGAACCTTTGGACGGGATCATAGTGTTCACTGATGGCTCAGGGAAGACACACAAGTCAGTGATCACGTGGAGAGACTCAACGACAGGGGATTGGGAATCTGACGTGAGGATGGTTCAGGGCTCTCCACAAATTGTGGGTTTGGCAGCCGTTTTCCGAGCATTTCAGTTGTTCAAACAACCCCTCAATCTGGTCACAGATTCCGCATATGTTGCGGGTGTGGTCAAGAGATTGGAGGGTTCGCTCTTGAAAGAAGTCACTAATGAGGTTTTATACTCATATCTGACGAGCTTGAAAATATTGCTAGAAAGCAGGGAAAGAGAATATTTTATCACGCACATTAGAGCGCACACAACACTTCCGGGGTTTTTAGCGGAAGGGAATGCTCGGGCGGACAGGTTGACAATACCCATTTTGCAAACACTGCCGGACATTTTTGAGCAGGCAAGATTAAGTCATGCGTTCTTTCATCAGAATGCACAAGCGCTGATGGAGTCCTTCCGTCTCACAAAGAGTCAGGCGAGGGAGATCATTAGTGCTTGTCCAGACTGTCAGCTTGTGCAGCCACCTTCTTTTACCGGAGCAGTCAATCCGCGGGGACTGCAAAGTCTTCAGTTGTGGCAAGCTGATGTCACAAAGTATCCATCCTTTGGGAGGCTCAAAAATGTTCATGTTCCTGTAGATACATTCTCAGGTGCAGTCTTTGCTTCAGCACATGCAGGGGAAACAGCAGACCATGCTTGTCGACATTTTCTGCAAGCATTCGCATCATTAGGTGTGCCTCAGGAGATAAAAACAGACAATGGCCCAACGTATACAGGCAGGGTGCTTGACAAATTCCTGAAAAGATGGGGTGTCAAACATACGTTTGGTATTCCACATTCGCCCACAGGTCAGGCGATCATTGAAAGAAAACATGACACCCTGAAATCCCTTCTGGACAGACAAAGAAGGGGTGAGCCAGAGGCAACGCCTCATATGAAATTAAATAAGGCACTGTATGTGTTGAATTTCCTAAATAGTTCAGACTCAGAACCTAATCCACCAATCGTGAGGCATTTTCTAAACAGCACACAGGCAAAGCTAAGGGAAAATCCTTTAGTTTTGATCAGAAACCCAGAGACGGGACAAATAGAGGGTCCTTTCAAACTAATCACTTGGGGCAAGGGTTTCGCTTGTGTTTCCACAGATCAAGGTCTGAAGTGGGTGTCAGCGCAACACATGAAGCCATTTCGAACGCGAGAACAGGAGAACGCTGATCCGAGAAACAAAGAGACGAGTACTCAGACAGGAGTCGAGACTCAGACTGCAAAAGACGACTCAGAAGAGAAATAAAAAGAAACTAAGGACTTTGGGGATTTTTCCTTTGGGGTCTTGAAAGATAAACATAACAATGATTTCACACAAAAGCGAAGTCATGAGTTTCATGATGCTCATGTACATCATTTTTTCATTCATTGCAATAAGCAATGGGGCAAATTTACCTATTAATCAACCAAAGCAAAATGTATGGGAGGCTTTAGCTCAAGCAGCGAATTTGGATAGTATTTGTCTGACACATTCGAGACCAGGGAGACCATTTTCAGCATGCATGGTTGGATTGCCAGTGGACGAATGGCCAATTCCAGGGCACTCCGCAGTTAACATCTCGCAGGTCATTAAAGATCCTGTGAACGAGTGGTGTGCTTGGACACATCTCCTTCCTGTGGCTTCTACAGAACCTCAGGAATTGGAGATTTTTGGGTCCATGACAATGGAACTCTGCATGCAGTTTGAAACTCCAAAGGTCACAAAGGCAAAAACTATTGATTTGACTCCCAATCATGAATTCTATAAGAATGCATCAGCATGGTGCAAATACACAGAGAAAGCTGCCAGAGGATCAATCCAAGTCCCAGTGCAATTGCCACAGGGTTTGTTTCTAATTTGCGGAGACAGAATTTGGCACGGCATTCCTGCTAATGCCACGGGAGGTCCATGCAGCATTGGGGAAATTTCAATGTTATCGCCTGATTTGAACTTGCTAAGAGAGAAAAGGCGCAAAGAAAAAAGATCAATACAACATTACACAGCAGATTGCAATGACGAAATATTTACTTGGGACAAGGCAGCGAGAGTTGCTACAGCAATCTTCTCACCTCAAGCAGCATCAGGGGTGGCCTTGACTCAAATTGACCGCATGGGTTGTTGGTTGAGCAGACATGCTCAGTCTGTGTCTGTCGCATTGTGTGACATGTTAAAAGACATCAGTGGTGTAAGACAGGCGACTCTTCAAAACAGAGAGGCAATCGATTATCTATTGCTCGCTCATGGACATGGGTGTGAAGAATTTGAAGGGATGTGCTGCATGAATCTCTCAGACCATTCAAGATCAATTCACGAAAGTATTCAAAACATAAAGGACAGCATAAATAAACTTGGCGAGATCACAGGATCATGGATCGATGATCTGGTAGAATTCTTTGACATCTCTCCCATATGGAGAGGAATTTTAAAGATAGCATTCTATATCTTAATAATTCTCTTAGTCCTCATACTTGTTGTCCCATGCATCTTTGCATGTCTAAGATGTGTCATGAGTCAGGTAGCAAAAGAAGTCCTTTTAGTGCAAACAGAAGGGGGAGATGTGGGATCTCAGCACCTCAGGACTGATGTGCTGAGTCGCCGAGACCACCCTTGGGGGGCGCGGAGGTCCTGGAATGTTGCCAGAAGCGTCTGGTGGCTAGACTTTGATCCTTCACAGGAGACGACACCTGTATGAGGATGGGAGGATCTCACTGGGATAAATGGTGAAGGGATAGGTTAATTACAGTGTGAAACACAGGGTTTAGGATTTTGGTACAGGGGGGTCTAGAGAAGAAAGATGGAGGAATTGGGGCATGTCCTGTCCTTCTTCTTCTTCTTCTTAGCCTCCATCTTCTGTGGTGGTGGTGGCGCTTTGGGATTGGTTCTTACTAAAAGTGCACTTGTCAATAAGGGTGAAAGGTATTGGGGAAAATAGGTAAATATCTTATACGTAGTTTTGGGTATAAAGATAAGTGACCACCCCGGGGGCTCTCAGTGTGCTCATGGCTGGCTTGCTGTGCAGACCTCTGTCAGGCCGAGAGAAAATCTTGTAGATAAAAAACTAATAAACACTGAAGACCGAGAAAAAACCTGATGACTCTTTTCGTCCTTTGGAGTGTGGGCTGTCCAAGACCATCCTGAGCCTTTCCAGGCCATAAAAAACTGCCGAGAAAGAGACACTAGCAACTTTCAAACATCATGTAAAGTCTTAATGTCCAAGTGCAGTTCTAATTTTTGGGGTACCACTGTTTGGTCCATTAGAGTCCATCCCAAATACTTCCATGGTTTCCTGATCTGAATTTTCTCTGTGGCAATAACAAGTGTAGATGCTGCAAGAGTGTCTCTGATGCTGTCAACCTGCAAAGGGGAAAATGGCTGTTGCTGCGCAAACAAGATATCATCCATGTAATGATATATTATGGTAGTTGGCCACTGCTGACATAATGGCTGCAATGCAGCGTCAACATAAAGCTGGCACAACGTGGGGGAGTTGCGCATCCTCTGTGGAAGTGTCATCCACTCAAATCTTTTGTCTGGTTCCCCACAATTTATTGCTGGTAGGGTAAAGGCAAACCTCTTCATGTCATCGGGATGCAGTCCGATAGTGAAAAAACAATCCTTTAAATCGATGATTAGAAGTGGCCAATCTTGAGGGATCATGGCTGGATTCGGAAGACCAGGTTGCAAGGCTCCCATCGGTTCCATCTGGTCATTCACAGCTCGCAGATCGTGTACCAGGCGGTATTTCCCTGACTTCTTCTTGATCACAAAAATGGGCGTGTTCCACGGACTTCTTGAGAGTCGTAAATGTTCTTGCTCGTATTGTTCCTTCACCAATTCATGGGCATGCATAAGACTCTCCCCTTTCAAGGGCCATTGCTTAACCATCACCGGTGTATCTGTTTTCCAGGTGAGTGGAATGGGGAAAGTCCAAGCAATGGCAATTACCCCAAAGGGTGGTGATTGATCAACACCACCCCCAGCTGTGTTAAAACATCCCTGCCAATCAGGCAAGAGACTGTAGGGGGCAACTGAATGACAGAAAACACAACGGACACTTGTTGCCCATCAATGCGCACTGACAGAGGTGGTGTTTTGCTTGCCAAAGTAAGTCCTCCTACTCCCGTGAGCATGTTTTTTGATGGGAGCAGGGGCCAATGCTGTGGCCGTGCTTCTGGCGATATAATGCTGGTGTCTGCTCCCGTATCCAATAATCCATAAAGGGTTATGCTCTGATGTCCATGGGTAATTTCAACTCTTTGTTTTGGCCTCTCTTGAAGATCTACAGTCAGGAGTGTAACACCGGTAGAGCCAAAACCCTTTCCATCACGCTGATGTCCAGTAAACGATGGAATACCCGATGTCATCTGTGGTAGTGGTACCAATTGTGCGATGCGTTGTCCTTTGGTTATCCTTATCGGGGGATAAGGGGTGTAAGCCATGATTTGTATTTCTCCGGTATAGTCCGCATCTATGACCCCAGGTAATACAAATAGTCCCAGCATGGATGTTGAGGAGTGTCCTAGTAATAAGGCTCCATATTTTTGCCCTTGTAGCGAGAGAGGACCGTTTCCTCCAGTTGGTATCCTTTCAGGCCAGTTCATCATTAAAGTGACATCTACTGCTGCTGATATGTCCAAGCCGAGACTCCCTGCTGTTGCTGGCTGCAGACAGGAGGTGGCGCTGATGTCACGATAGCAACTTGTGTCTGGGCGCAGCCGGCGATCGCGTTCCTCCGTCCATTTCCCAATCGGGGCCGGCAAGCCGTAGTGTTGTAGGAGCTGGATTGGCAGCTTTGGCACCACACGCCAGGCACTCTGCATCCTCGGCGCGTGTCCCCTATCGCCGCATCAGTAAGCACTTAAGATGTAATCCGGAGCCTCCCTGCGCAACTGCCATTGAGCCGTTTCGGAGAGGAGCGAGAGCGGCTAACACCTGATTTTGAGTGGATTCTGCTTGCTTTTGCAGCCCTACTCCTGATTCCTTTATTGCATCCACTAAGAATGCTTGTGAGGCTGTTGGCTGTAAAGCCATTCGCTCTAGTGCTTCCTCAATGGTCCAATTTGCTTCCAGAGTGGCTAGTACCCTTTGCGTGGCCGGATTGCTATTCTGTAAGGCACACTGCTTCAATAGTGCCCAGTCTATATCTGCAGCTGCTTTGTCAATAAAACTCCCAAATGATTCCTCTCTACCTTGTTTTATGCCCATGTACACGGGCAGCCCTCCTGGCTCTTTAACCCTTTCTATGGCCGCACGTACCAACCACATGGCTTCTCTAAGCTTATCTGCTCCTGATATCAACTGTGCCTCCGTGCGCAAATATGCCCCTAAGCCCATGAGCTCATCCACTGTCACTCCATGCAACGGGTCCCCCTGAGCTCGCTGTGTCGCAACCGACTCATAAACCAAAGCTTGCCAATGCGCATTAAACAACAATTGCTGATGCCGAGTAAATATTAGCCGCACTATTCCCCTCAAATCATTCGGGCACAAAATTTGCGTATTAAAGAGATAATCCAGCATCTGCCTAACAGGTTCGCTTTTCACCCCGAATTGACTAACCGTGGACCGCAATTGGGATAACAACTTCCAGTCTAAAGGAGTGTACTCTGCCAGATTCTCTATGTGGTTCCCCTGAGCATCATACTGTGGCGTGTATGTAATCAGACAGGCAAGACCAGAAGCGGCCTCCATTGCCTCATCATCCCCCATTTGCATTGCCTCTTTTGCCAGAGCAGCCCAAGCCTCTCTTCTTTGTTTGGCCACCTCCCCCCATAGGTCACTGAGTGCCCCTGGGATAGGATCTGACTCTCCGAGAGTTTTGCGCTGCTGCCTCTGCAGGCCGTTGGGGTGGGGGAGGTGGCAGGCTCGGCTCACTCTCTCTGTGGGGGGGCGGTGGGCTTTGTCCGCGCTCTCCTCTATCCTCCAGCTCGTCCTCCTCCTCCGACAGAGGAGGTGCAGATGGCCCCCCCGTGCCTGTAACAGGATCCTCCATACCACAGTGTTGTGAACCCATCGGTATTAACACCTTGTTTACCGAAGGCGCGAGAGGATCGTCCTCACGACCATACCCTATATTCTTCTTATGAGCTTCTGTCGCCCCTTCTGCCGCCTTACGCTCAGAAACATGTTGAAGCAGTGCGTTGTGTACCACCCGCCATAGCTTTCCCAATTTCTTTGCTGTTTAATCATCTCCTAACACCGCCTCCCACAGTATATGCCCAAACTTTCTCCATTCAGCGAGTTCATGAACCGTATGTGGATTAAGGAAAACCCCCTTAGCATAACCGTAGGCTAGCAACCCTGGAAGCTCCTTTTTTAAATCTATCCCCTTTACCCCTCGCCTTTCTAAATATGCGGTGAACAGTTTGTATGCTGCTTCCCTATCCATACCTATTCGTATGCGCGCTCTTTGCAGCTCTCCAGGCTTCCGGCAGCACGTATGGCTCAGGTCACCGATGTGAATCCCGAGGGTGCTCCTCAAAATTCTGGCACTGTCCTGCCTGCTCAGGACCCAACTCCAACTTCCTTGACCATGGCGCGTCCTCCCTCTTTTCCTTTAGTGTGAGACTAGAGGGTCAACGTTCGAGGTCACCATTTGTCGTAGGAAGGAGACCAGGACACCAGATGGCTCATCACAGGTCCAGTTTATTAAAGAAAGCATCAAACACTTATACAGCAAATAATAAGCTTATGAATATTCTGTAAGCCAAGCAATCTATTGGTTAAACTGTACCAATAACGCATCCACATTCCTTTGGGCCTACGTTCTCTACTTCTCACGTCTCGCTGTCTATTTCTTTATCATACTCCGTTAGGCCCAAGGACATGTTATCTTTGTAGGTGCAAGATTTGGAATTAACCACGGTCTTGTACTTTTCCATTCTTTAGTCTGCTACTTTCTCAACAGACACCCTGCCTGCAAAAAGGCCTCGGCCCTAGTTAGGACATCTTTACCAAATTAATTCGGCTGTGTCCTCTCTCCTCAAGCCACTCTTTGACAAAACTCTCCACAAGGCCGTGTGGGTTTGCTTTCTGGAGGGGCCCCTTTGGAGGTTTTCTCCCAAATTTGCCCTAAACCAGGACAAAATTTGGTGTCCAACGCATGGGGCTTGAGAGAGAGTGGAAAAAACCCTGGTCTGAGTGCATTTTGGTTGCCATTACTCTGTGTTGGTATAAAGCAGTTAATGGCCATGTTTTTGAATTCATAATGTTTCTTGGGGTGGAGGCTTGCATGCATTTCTGGTCCCTAGGTGCGGAGGATCATTAATGGACATCACACCATGATCAATATGATCAAGCCAATTTATTACGAAAAGCAAGCCATTTTTATACTGTTCTCTATTGTTCACACTTCAAGCTAATACATGATTGGTAAATACTTTTTACACACACATTTTGATATTTTAGTTAGTCTTTCTTCTTCATGCATCTCACTGCGGTTTTCTTGTCTGCCTTTGCATCCTGAACCATCTGCTGCTGAGCGTGTTCTTCTTCTTTTGTGTCCTTCAAGGGCATAGAGACCTTACTCAGTTTCTATGAAGGCTGGATTGTGCATATGTTGCATATGTCCATTGTCCTGCAAAAAACCCTCAACACTCCTCTCAATGCTTTCTGGTCATTCAAGTGCCATTCAGCTGACTGGTTTCATGCTTTGAGCTTCAGGGAATTGCCCAATATTTCTGAAGCTCAAATAGATATCATATTAGTCAACATCTTAATTGTGTTTATATCTCACAGAATTGCCTTTTCTTTTGTCTTTGTCTAAAACTGTTACTGTAAAGAAATCTCTGGGGGATGGTGGACATGTCAGACGCTGCTGGGACATCCCAGAGCACTTGAACCTTGGCTCTGCACAGGAGAGCTCTTCATCCCCTTTCTCTCTTTTCCTCCCTCTGGGCATGGAGGGAGCTCCTGACTTCAGCGTGTGACTCGTGTGTGCAAAGAGAAAATCTGGGCAGAATCGGGGCAGGGAGGGTTTGGGGGGACCTTGGTATCAGTGCTGGGCACAGAAGGTGTTTTCCATTGCTCTGAGGCTGTCTTCTGTGGAAAGTGGATTTAATATCCAGCAGAGGAATGACTTTTGCATTTGATGGAGCTGTGCCTTCCCTTGGGTTTGTTGGCTGAAAAGATACAGAGAAGCACATGTGGAGAGATTTATTAATAGTTGGTTAGCTGAGAAAGGCCATGCTGACATAATGCCGCTGGTTAAGCTGAGAGAGGGAAGTCAGCAGTCAGTAAGCTGAAAGGAGAAGTCAGCAGTTGGTAACCAATGACAGGCAAGGACAGAATGCCCTTGCCGCAACATGAGGATAGGGAAGAGAGATTCTTCCTGAGAATATGTAGAAAGTATCAAAAGTAGGCGTAGTTGCTGATATGTAACTAACCAATCCTGAGCTCAACTTTTGCAATATGTATGAAGCTCATTATGAACTGTATTTAACCTGCTGTACTGATCAATAAAACTGTGCCTGTGATGATCTAATTGATGTCCTGGTCTCCTTCCGTCAAAAAATGGTGGAGAATGCGGGCAACGCCAAATCTCTGTCCTTTTTTCTCGGATTAAAAGAAAAAGGGGATTATGCCACGGTCGAGGCAGTTGGGTTTGTGTCCTTGCAGCCGGGACGATGCCGGAATTTGAAGCACCCTTGAGGTTCACAACGGTGACTCAAGCCAACACGTGCCGCAGGAGCCTGGAGAGCTGCAACAGCGCGCGCTGACTAATAGGTATGGATAGGCAAGCGGCATACAATTTATTCGCAGTGTATTTAGAACGGCGAGGAATAAAAGGGATAGATTTAAAAAAGGAATTACCAGGGTTATTAGCTTAAGGCCATGCTAAAGGTATCTTTGCTAATCCACATACAGTTCATGAGCTAGCAGAGTGGAAGAAATTTGGGGAAATACTGTGGGATACAGTGTTAGATGATGATAAGTCAGCAAAGAAATCCCAATTGTGGCCATGGGCACCTGGCTGAGAAGGACAGTTCTTTTCCATAGGAAGGAAAGCACAGACCCTCAGTGTTTGGGAGGCAGGTGAGAGTCTCACTAGGCCAAGGCCAGCCAGACTTGTCAGGAATGGCAGATTTTGTCTGGGAGCAGTCTTTGGATATAGGGAATTCTGGAGGTGGAAGTCCAATCTCAGCCATGCATGCCTGGAGAAGTAGGACAGTTCTTTCTCATAGGGAGGAAAGCACGGAGCCTTCCCCAGTGTTTTGGGGACAGATGGGAGGTGACTCTCCTGAAACCACTGCCAGCCAGACTTGTCCTGGCAATATTCCTATGGGAAAAATGTGGAGTTGAAATCCCAGTTCTGGCCGTGGGTACTTAGAAGAGATTGACAGTTCCTTTCCTAGCAAGGAAAGCACAGAGCCGCAGTGCTCCAGGAGCTGATGAGAGATAGCCCTTGACATCCCAACATCAGCCAGACCTGTCCGGTGGCCCCTGGGAGGCCAAGCCAGCCAGGCCTGTTCCATGTTCCCTCAGTTCCATGGGACCCAATGGTCCCTTGCTTCCATGTGTCCCTGAGGTGCCATAATGCCCCCTTGGTGACACGAGGCCCTGAAGGGTCCCAATAGTCTCCATGGTTCCATCAGGCCCCACAGAGCCATAATGGTCTCTGGGTCCATGAAGCCCCTCTATGTCACCAAGGCCCCTTGGTTGCATGGGCTCCAGTGGTGCCACCATGATCCCCTTGGTTCCACAGGCTCCAGTGGTGCCACTATGATCCCCTTGGTTCCATGAGGTTCCCAAGTGTCACCACGGTGTCCTTGGACCCTCTAGGACTCTCAGTGTGTTCCCAGTCACCCCCAGTATGGTTACAGACACTCCTAGTATATATCAGTTGCCCTCAGCACACTCACAGTCATTCCCAGTCACATCCACTTGGCCCAGTAAGGTTCCACTTTCCATCAGTATGATCCCAGTCACTCCCAGTGAAGGGAAGGGACTGAGACAGACTGGGATGGACTGGGACACCGGGATGCACCAGGATACACTGGGACACACTGGGAAACACTGGGATACACTGGGACACACGGGGATACACCGGGATACACCGGGACACTCTGGGATACACCACGCCCAGCACTGGGAGCCACTGGGAGCAGGATCAGAGCACACTGGGACTCAGCAGGGCCAGAACTGGGGCAACAGGGATCATAGTGGGATATACTGGGAGTGACTGTAACCGTACTGGGGGTGACTGGGAACACACTGAGAGTGACTAAGTCACTGAGTCTACATTGGGGGCAACTGGGATTGACTGGGACGGTGCTGGGGAAGACTGGGATCACAGTGGATTCATACTGGGATCATACTGGGAGTGACTGGGTCTGTGCTAGGGTGTCGTGGTTTTGGTTTGCTAATTTAGGATCTCTTTAATTTTGAGATTATTTTGGCTAATGCACTAAAGAATGTGGTGGGTTTGGTGTTGGTTAATTACTAACACACTTATTTTTTGTTGTGAGATAGGATTAGGAGAGAAGTAAAGCAGTCTCAAAACTTTAAAAGTTAAAGTTAACTTTAAAATAAAGAAAAATTTTATTAATAGTAACTAAAAAGGAAAAAAAATGTAGTAAGAATCAAAGCAAACTTTTTAGATTACTTCTCCCCACAACTTTTTCTTTCTCACTGACAATGTAAAGAAACTAAACTTAAGATTTCTAGTCAGTTTACTACCTCTCAAAGAGTCTTTTTTTAGTTCACTTAGGGAGAGAAGTCCCTCTTGTTAAAGTTATGGAGACTTTTCTACAAAAGGAAAAAACAGTTTTCTCGTGGTTCTCAATTTTGTCATGAATAACAACCGCCAGGGGAACCTGGCTATTGTAAAATCTTTCTTATTTCTACAAGCCTTTCCCACAGCTTGGAGATGGGCTATATTGGTTTATGGGGTATTGTTTTAAAGATGAGCTGTTCAAAGGCAAAAGTTCTCATTATCTATCTCTAAAATCACCTTCATCTCTGGGAGCAGAGATCTTTATTTTTAGAAGCACAAGACTGCGCTCTTTCTTTGTACAAACTTCTCATGAGATTACAGCTATTTCAACATCTGCTTACTTTAACATAGAAGCCTTTACCTAATATCAATTCAAACACTTTCATTTCCTTATAGTTTTATGTGTTATAAGGGAAAAAAGTCTATTCTTTATAGCTTACAAGAGGATTTCAGCTCTAAAAACAAAGCATCTTCTCACCCGTCCCATCTGGGACTTACTTACCTTCTTCTTTATTAACTTGAATGTCGTCATCTTGTTTTTAATATACTTGCATTTTGTTCTTTTCTATCACTCAAAAGAAGATTGAAGTACTGAAAAAGTTAACATCACGCCTGAAGCCTACCTAAGCCACCAATAACTTGTAACAGAAAGCTGTGGCTCAGTTGTGTTCAGATCAGCTTAATAGTTACTGTTTAGTTTTCTACACCAGCCACAGAAGTCTCTGTAAATGAGCCTTGCTTGGTCTTATCCTATGCAAGCTGTTACAGCTCCAGAGCTCAGTCCCCAAGGGGACTGGGTGCCAGAAGCCAGCTCGCTCTCAGACCAAGGCCGTGGGACAGCCCTAGCAAGCAGGGAATATTCAGCTCTTAGTGATTAGGCAGCTCTTATGATTTCAAGCTCTTTGCTTGCTAGGTAGCTTTTCCCTTGGTTTAAGGCTCCAGCAGACGGTAGAGAGAGGAGAAGCAGAAGACACCCGCTGTTCCACGTGTATGGCTTTATTGCAGTGTTCCGTGAAGGGTCTCAGCTCTTCTTCTTCCGAGTTAGTAGGGGTACAGTATGCTACTTTTATACCCTTGGCCCGGATCCAATCCTGACCAATGGCAAAGGTGTTAGAGTGACCATAAGTGACCAATAGTAGGGTTAACACAATATTGCCTTACATGGTATAGGGATAAGGTGGCTGTCCCTGGAGACAGGAAGCTTCTTTGCCGCTGTGTCAGCATTCTATTCTCCAAGGGGCCCTGGCTAAACCCGAGGGGTTTACTACATCTCTGGTCTCAGCCACGCTAAGAAGAAGCAGCAGCCTGACAGCGAGATCTTCACAGCCACAGCCAGCCCTGCTCTGGCTAAAGCTCTGCAGCCTCCCCTGTCTCCTTGCCCAGCAGCTGCTGAAGCCCAGCCCAGCCAAACCAGAGCCCATGGAGAGAGAAGCCAGCAAGCAACCCAGAAAACAGAAAAGAAGCCCAGCCCGCAGCAAGACTGCCCAGCGCAGCCCAGCCCAGCCCAGCCCAGCCCAGCCCTAGAGCTGAAGCCCAAACCCAAACCCAGCACCTCCCTGCCGACCAACAAAGAAAAGTTTCTGAATTTTTTGGTCTTTACCATGTGGGTTTCACACAAGCACGTCTAGCTTTTCAGCAGTTCAACAGACTGTCAGATACACAAAAAACTTTGCATCGCTTCCCTAAATTTCCTCCCATTCCAAAACATAACACAGGGGTCACTGGGAGCAACTGGGATCAGACTGGGAGGAAATGGGAGCAACTAGGACGAAGCTGGGAGCAGCTAGGACCATGCTGGGAGCAACTGGGATCATCATGTCATCAGAGTAGGATCATACTGGGAGGGACTGGGTCTATGCTAGAGCCAACTGGGATCACACTGGGAGGAAATGGAACTATGCTGGGAAAAATGGGATCATACTGGCAGCAACTGGCACCACACTGAGGGTGACTGGGATCCTTCTGGAATCATACTGGAAGTGACTAGGAGCAGGCTGAGGGCAATTTGGACCATGGTGGAGCAACTGGGATATACAGGGAGTGAGTGGAATCATGCTGGATGGGATTGGGAGTGGCTGTGAGCAAATGTAATCATACTGGAAGCTACTGGGAGCAACTGGGAGTGAGTGGAAACACATTAGGGACAACTGGGATGTACTGGGAGAGACCAGGAGTGACTGGAATCACAAAAGAACCATAAAGGAAGTTACTGGAATAATACTGGGAGTACCTGGGATTGCCTGGAATCCTACTGGGCGTGACTGGAATCCTACTGGGTGACTTGGAGTGACTGGGACCATACTGGGGGCAAATGGCACTGTACTGAGAGTGACAGGGTTCATCCTGGAATCATACTGGGAAGGACTTGAAGCATAGTGGGAGTGCCTGGAGCTATAATAGGGGTGAATGGAAACACCTGGGATCATACTGGGATCATGCTGAGAGTGACTGGGATAACACTGGGAGCATCCTGAGTGTAACTGGAAGTGATTGGGACCATCCTGGGGGTGACTGGGAGCCACAGGGCCCATGCTGGGAGTGACCTGGGGGGAACTGGGAGAACTAGCCCAGCTGGGGCTCAGGGTTGTTCTCCCCCAGAGCTGCCCTGGCTCCTGCTGCCACCCTGGGCCCCACAGAACCAAGGGACAGGGGACAGGGCACAGCTGAAGGACAGGGGACGGGACATGGAGAGGTAGAAGGGAGTACCAGGGGTCCTTGAGCCCAGGAAAGGGGAGTCCAGGGTTTCTCAAAAAGGGGAGACCAGGGTGGGGACACCCAGGATGTTCGAGAACAAGGAGTTCAGGGGGTCTCTGGTTTTGCACAAAGCTGGGGCTGGGGGCTGGGAAAAGCAGGAACAGGGGACCAAGGCATTCCAGGGAGTCCCAGGGTCAAGCCCATGGCCACTCTGGAGGCTGGGAGCCATGGGATGGCCGGGAAAAGGGGAGCAGGGAGCCCTGATGTCCAGAAATGGGGGATCCAGGGGGGTCCCTGTGCAGGATAACGGGAGCAGGGGGGTCCCAGTGCTGGCGGGGTGGTTCAGGGTCCCGGTGCCGGGGGTCCCACTCACCCCTGGCCCCCCAGGAGCGCCCTCAGCCCCAGCACTGGAGCCATTGCGCCGCTCCTCCTCACTGCCAGTGTGATCCCAGGATGATCCCAGTAGAACTGAGTCACCCAGGAGCTGCTCCCAGGATGATCCCAGTACAGCCCAGTCACTCCCAGTCCTGGCATCCCCCCAAGCCTCTCTGCGTTCCGACCTGTCCCAGCTCCATCCCCGCCCCTGCCGGGGACTGCGAGGGCTGCGGGAGCGGAGGAGGACGAGGAGGAGGGAGGGAGGAAGAGGCGGAGCGGGGGAGGAGAGGGGGAGCCAGGCGGCTCCAGCGCTGCCTGAACTTGCAGCAGCCTCTTGTCCCCTCCTGTCAGGGAGTTGTGCAGAGCCAGAAGGTCCCCCCTGAGCCTCCTTTTCTCCAGGCTGAGCCCCCTTCCCTGCTGCCTCAGCCCCTCCTGCTGTTCCAGCCAGGGTCGAATACTAGTGCTGCAAAGAGCAATGTACAGACCTGGCATAGGTGCCTTTGTCACCACATTTTAACCTTTCATTAGTTACACAAAGACTCTTGGGAAGCCCCAAACTGCAGTCAGTCGCTGCAGTGCCAATGTCCTTTGCAAAGCCCTGCGGCCCGGCCCGGCCCCGCACTCGGCGCCGCGGTTGCCCGGTAACCGCGCCCGGGCCCTCAGCGCCTGTGACAGCGGCGCGGCCTCAGCTGCCTGAGAGCGCGGCCCTGGCTGGGTGTGCGCAGCCTGGGCTCCTGCAGGCGGCTGCACCGGGCCATTCGCCGGGTGAATTGTCGGCGTAGAGAATTGCTAAAGGTGCAGAGCATTGGCCTCTGCGAAAAGCTCCTCAGCGTGCAGAACACTGGTGTCTGCTAGGGAGTCCTGAGTTTCATTTGAATGTAAAGACCGACTAAAGTTGAACTTTTTGGTTGTGTTCCATCTGTGCTCTGAAAGAGAATGCCAAAGGGAAATAGAGGATGTGATCATGCTGGTCTTCTGGGGCAGTAGTTCAGTGGCATGTACACCTGAGAGGATGAACAATAAATGGTCTACTGACTGTGCTTTTTTTCACTGAAGAAATACAACATCTTCTAAATATACTAGTCTATACAATTTTTTCCTATAGTAACTGCTTAACTGCTTAAATGCGAATGAGTTCTGTTCAAGTTTCAGTGGGTTTTATCATCATGTGATTAAAATTATTAGGAAGGTGCCTCTGTATTGAGGTGCAAATGAGACCATATGCCAAAGTCAATAGTCTGGATTTTATGGAACAGTAAATGTGAGGAAGAAAGAGAGAGAAAGACAAGAAAAAGTGGGAGGGGGATGGGGGTTGGGAAGGGGAGAGAAGAAAGAGAGTGTCAGAGACAGATTTAGTAGAAAATATCACCATTCCATGGATCCCATTGGCATCCCATTAAATCCTCTTCTGGTCTTCTCTGTGGTGAGGTCTGGCAAAATATAAGCCTCAATGGATTCATGCAGATTTGGGCAAGGTGGGACTGCCCAGGTCTCTTGCTACTGTCAAATAATACAAAATCTTTAGCACCCATATATCCTTCGAGTCTGCCATGAGTTGGGTTCTGGATTTTCAGATTTGTTCTGTTACTTTGCATGCCCTGCAGTCCTCTGGTGCGAGGCCTCAGGAATGGGTCTGGAGGCACTGTGGAGGTCTTTGCTGGGAGGTTTGTGTGCAAACCTGGCCTCAGCAGAAGAGTCTGTGGCTATGACTTCCCCAGCCTGAACCCAGACAGAGCTGATTTTCAGGACAGCTGCTGGGTTTGGCTTTGTTGTGGATAGGTTTTTCTCCTCAGCCTTGTTTACTTCTCCCCAGACCTGAGCTAATGGGACAATAGTGTCACCTTGATCTTGTCTCAAGTTCCCTTAGGCAGCTTAACTCACAGTGCCAAGTTCCAGTCAGGAGGCATTTTCAGGGAAGGGTGGGCTTGGGTGGTCGCAGCTTCTTTATACAGTTTTGTCACAATGGGCAGAAAAGTCCTTTATAGGGACATTTAAGCCGTTAGCCATAACATTCCAGTCTCTCATTAGTCTCTCAGCTGTGAGGAGCAGCTGAGAGAGCAAGGGTGCTTTAGCCTAAAGAAGAGGAGGCCCAGTCTAGCTATTTTTAAGTAATATTTAAGCTACAGCTTTGTCTGTTCCAACTCTTATTAATGTTCAGCTTTTGAGGTCCAGGTTTCAGTATGATCCATCTTTGAATTGCACAAGGTAGCCATAGAGTTCAAATAAAGTCCAACTAGAGGCCTAAGTATACTAGCTACTTACATCAAACAAACACCTAGCTACTTTCAAATCATAGAACATTTTTAGCACCAGTATATGCCTTGAGTCTGCCATGAATTGGGTTCTGGATTTTCAGAGTTCCATTGTTGCAGAGTTCCATTGTTGCTCCTCCCAGTTTTGTTGAGGCATTGTTGCTCACCTGCGACATCGTCCCTTGGAAATGGCGTCTGGATTCCCAGAAAAGACCACAACACCTCATCTTTTGTCCGGGGAAGGACTGAAGCCTAATACTGTGAGTACCCCCTGGGGCTGTGTTAAGGCTGGCACTGCCCTGGTGTCCCTGCTCTCCCTGCTCCTGTTGTCCAGCAGTGCTGTGAAGCTGCAGAGCCCCTGCCCAGCCCTTTGTGCTGTGCTGCTGTTGCTGGGGCTGTCCTGGTGCAATAGGGAACACTGTGGGATGCTTCAGCTGTGTCTTGCCTGGCTGTGCCAGTGGAGCCAAGTGAAACCAATGTACAGCTAAAGCCCTGAGCATGTGTTCTGTCCCTTTCCCTTTGCCACAGGAATTCCTTCTGTCAGGCTGGGCACTCACCTGTGCTGCTCTGACCATCATGCCCTTGGGCACCTGGGCATGTGGGGGCGGGGGGGAAGCCCAAACTCTGCCCAAAGCCTTGAGAGCCACGGCTGGTCCCAGCTGGAAGAGCTTCCAAAGCAGCTGCTCTCTCCCAGCTCCTGTGTGGGCACAGATGCAGCCCTGCGGGCAGCGCTGGAGCCAGGGCCACAAAGGTCCCTTGCTGTCTGCAGCTCACTTGGCTGAAGATGCCCCACTGCTGAGGCTCTGTCAAGGAGATGCCTCTGTTTTCTTCTGTGGAGGGCTCTGTCAGCCCAGGCAGAGAAAACAATTCACAGGGAGAACTAAAACCTAGAGACATTGCTGTGCACCTCACTCTTGGTACAGTGTTCCTTTCTTGCATCTCTTGGACTCATCCAGCAGCGCTATCTCCTTGCTGTGAGTTCTGAGCGTTGTGCAGGGATGGAGTTCAGGCAGTTCTGAGAGCTCCTCCCCATTCTCTGGAAAGGTCACTGCCTCAATCCAATGAAACATGAGAGGAAACAAATGCCCAAAGAGCAGAAATCCCCAACCATGTCCCATCCAGTCATGGAGAAGCCAATGGGACAGAGCCATATGGCTGGAGTATGTGTGTTCCACCCTGTATTATTAATTCACTGATGCTAAGTATTCCAGCTGGAAACTTCCAGGGCTTCCAGGACTGTCCTAGACAATGTGATCACAAGTTATTCACCAGTGCCACTTGTTCAAGAAAAGCCTTTCTGAACAAGCACAACTCTGAGGCTCTAGCTGGTTTACTTTTGCCTTTCAGCTGCTTCCCTGTAAGTTCCAGAGGGAGAAGTTTCTCAGCAGGAAGAAGGAGGCCAGCACTGGGGGGAGTATTCTGCCCAGAATTGTCCCATTTCTAGACAGGAGTGAGACTCGCCCAAAGGTAGCCTTTTCCTCCTCTTTTCCTTTCTGTTTCACAAGAAGTTTGAAGAGGGTGTGTGCTTGTGACAGGCTTGCCTCCAGCAAAATACCCCAGTGTCCAGGTCCTGCTGTCACTGCAAAGTGCTGGAAGTGGTGGACCGGGAGTCCTGATCTGCACTAAGCCAACACAAATACCCTCTGCTGAAGCTGCTGGGGTGTGCTGGAGTGCAGCTGCCATTGCTAAAACAATGGGAGGAAGGCTGGGGACACAGGGGCCCAAAATTGCCCTTTGCCATTCTCCTGCTGAAGGAGCCACCTCTTGCTTTGGTGTGGTCACCATCAAATGCTCAGGATCACAGGATTCCCTCCCGAGTGGCAGCGGTCAAGGCCAAGGATCTGCAGGAATTACTTCAGATTGAACAAAACAAATTGCATTACTGCTTTGGGCTGGAACAATGTGTTGGACTCTGACGGGGTGTTGGATTTTGCAGGCTGCCAGATGTACAGGGGACTGGCCCTGGGCAGAGGGGAATGGATGTGCTTTGTCTGGATCAGTGCCTACTCAGAGGTGTGTTTAAAGCTGCCTTCCTGGCAGGACTAGCTCGGTATAAAGCACAGTCCAAACAGGTAGGTGACTGAGGTGGGCTGTTGAGCAGGAAATTGGCAGCAAGAGACACGGAACACAATCCAGGTTAAGGATTGTCCTGGAGAGGAGCCTTGGGAACACCTCAGGGAAGGGCACAGCTAAGGGACAGTGTGCTGCAGCCACTCCCTTCAGCAGAATGTGTCTGCTGTGAAGTCACAGAGGGGACCTGCTTGCATCTCTACAGTGACAGCAGTGTGGCTGGAGAAGGCGGACAAAGCAGGGCAGAGTTTTTTCCAAGCAGTGTCTCCAGAAGCATTTGCTGTTGTTGTGTCATTCCAGACGTGCCTCTACAACGGCATTAAATAAGATAGCAATAATGACAAGAAAGCACCCATTTAAAGCTCATGGAAAAAGGAGATACCAACTCTACTTTTACCCAAGTTGCTGAGAAAATAACTGAACCTTATCGTCATTCAGCATTTACCTCACTTGTCTTTTTATTTTCAGCTCATTTGTCTTTTTATTTTTGCCTTTTCCTCTGTTTGAAACCCACTAACTTTGAAAATGAAAAGGAACAAAATCATGAAAGCAAAAGAAAAGTGTTTCTTAGTAACGATTCAGCTGAGCTGGGGATGTCTCCCTCCCTGAGAGCCAAGCACACACACACACCCTCTGAGAAAATGGCAATCTTTGTATCCCCTTTGTACCCAGCTGGGGCGGTCCCTGTGCCCTTTGCCATTGGATGGGTACTCAGGAGCTTCCATTCTCTACTGAGCACCAACTTTTCTGTCCGCTCCCTTCTCGTCCTCCTTCCTTTTGGTCAGGTCTTCAACCCTGCCCCTCTCACTGTGACACTCAACAAACCAACCTGAACAAATCCAAACCACAAATAACGTACAGAACCAACAAATTCCATTCTTTTGCTTAATAACCTTTTGGCTTCAGCCAAATATCACCTCATCTCTCACACCTGCTCTGCTCCTGTGCTCTTCTTACTGATGTCTAAGTTCTAGAGCAAAAAAGATATTTGCAGTTGTATGGTCCTCGGTTTCCCTGTCTCAGAGTAAAAGACATCCCAAATCCTTTCCCATGGAGTCTCCTGTAAATTCATGGGTTTTACTTACTCCATGAGGGCTCAGTCAGTGCCCCAGAGCTCTGTGACCACATGGGCACAGGGCTGTGTTTTAGGAAAGTGCTGCCTGGCATTCTGGAGAAAGAAACTTGGAGAAATCCATGCCCAAAGAGCAGCTTGGCTTGAGCCTGCTCTGTGTGGCCCAGCAGCTGTGGATGAGCTCAGAGCAGAGGTGGGGGAGCCACTGTTTGCCCAGTGTGGGCTGGGCCGACGTGCTCCCCCAGAGTCTGTACTTCACTGGGGATCAGTGGAAGATTCTCCTGCATGAACCTTCCTCACAGCAGCTGAAGCTCTCCCTGCTTTCTCTCCCCTCCAGCTGCCGTCAGCTGCCCCGAAACAGAGCTGGTTTGGGGTTTCCCCACCAGAGCTGGTATTTCAGAACTTCGTCGCTCGGGAGGTCTCTGAAATGGTGCTGTCTCTCATGAATAAGGACAAGGTAACTGCTGGCACCCAGAGCTTTAACGCTGTGCTGGAAGAGGAGAATGCTCTCATTCCCTCAGTGTACAGCAAAGCAAGTTATGTGCTGCAGCACATGCAGAAGAAAATGTCTCAGCACCTTCTTCTGCAAGATGGTGGAAATCTTCCTGTGCTGGGAACTGTCCCCAGATTTTGGCCAGGCGTTGATGGTGTCTATCCCAAAGGAGTTTCCTTCTCTTGAAAGCTCTGGATTGACTGGAATGTTGAGGGCTGTACAGTTCTTACCTGCTCTCATGCTTTGCCTTGGGTCTATAGCACACCCTGTGTGTCCTTGGTTAATCTTGGCTCCTGGTAGGAATCTCTGCCTCTCTCAGCCAGTTTGGCTCCCTTTGTGCAGCTCACAGGCAAAGCTCAGGGGCTGAGCCTTCTGCACTTTATGCTGGAGTCACTTCTCGATAATGGCATTGGCCCTGCAGGAACCGTGTTCTGCAAGAGCCCTGCAATCAGAGTGATGGAGCAGAAGCAGTGAGAGGCCTTTAGGTGCCACTTGAGGCTCCTGCTCAGCTTCATCCAGCTCTGCTCAGCTTTTCCAAAAGCAACACAGTGCTCTGCTTGTTTTGCCGTTTCCCAAGAGAGCTGAGAGGGAAAAAGTTGAAAAATGTCAGCAGTTGTGTTCCAGTGTGTGGGATCTCAGCACCTCAGGATAGAGGTGCAGAGAGGCCGAGACCACCCTTGGGGGGCTCGGGAATCCTGGAATGTTGCCAGAAGTGTCTGGTGGCAGGATTTTGATCCTACACAGGAGATGAGACCTGTATGAGGATAGGAGGAATTCACTGGGTGTATGGTGAAGGGATAAGTTAATTAGAGTGTAAAACACAGGGTTTAGGATTTTGGTACAGGGGGGTCTAAAGAAGTAAGATGGAGGAATTGGGGCGTGTCCTGTCCTTCTTCTTCTTCTTCTTCTTGGCCTCCATCTTCTGTGGTGGTGGTGGCACTTTGGGATTGGTCATTACTAAAAGTGCACCGGTTAATAAGAGTAGAAGGTATTGGAGTAAAATGATAAATATTGTACACGTAACTTAGGGTATAAAGATAAGTGACCGCCCGGGGGCTTCGGGAGTGTGCCCATGGCTGACTTGCTGTGCAGACCTCTGTCGGGCTGAAAGAAAATCTTTTAGATAAACAATTAATAAACACCAAGACCGAGACAAGATCAGAAGTCTCTCCTCGTCCTTTGAAGCGTCGGCTCTCCAAGGCCATCCCTGGGCCTTTCCAGGCCACCTAAACAGCAACACAGAAAACCTTACAAGCGGCGTCCCTGAAATAGCTCAGGACGTAAATCAGCAAAGAAGAACGCCGGAAATTTACACCAGTGTAAAGAGGAAAACTTGAGACCATTTGAATTTCAGTCAGGGAAACATTTTCTCAAATGAGGCTTCTGCCAAGAGTGGGCTGGTGGGAGGAGACAGGAGAGAGTCCAAATCATCTGGTTTAGACTTTTGGAGAGCATTTTGGTGCTCAGGGGTTGATGATATCAGTGTGGTAGAAAATGCATGTGTGCTGTGCATGTGTACCCCAGAGGGCCGAACCTGGCCTGCTGGCTGCAGGCAGGAATGCCCAGCAGCCCAGCTTGCCTGCACAGGCAGCAGGAAGCCCTGGAGAGCCAAGATTGGCTTTGCATACTGGAACCACACTGTCAGTCAGTGCTGGTCCTGTTTCTCCAGGCAGAAAATGCCTCTGAAGCCCCATGGTCAATAGACACCACCTGTCTGTGTTTCTGTCACTGTTGGCAAGCTGGTTGCTCTCAGGGTTTTATGATTCTTCCTTGCTGCTTTACTGCCCATTTAAATTCTCTTTGCCATCTCCTTGTTTTAGGGATTGTCTTGCTGTGTTCCTTCCTTCTTTTGCTTTTCAGGTTTGCTTTTATTCCCAGTAAGGCCACAGTGTTTGGTCTCCTGTCTTGCTGCTCTGCCTGCCTGACTGTATCCCCACAACGTCCCTACCCAAACCTGATCTGCTAGAAGGGAATTTCTTCCTTCCCCCTGGACAATGTGCTGGTTTGCTCTTAGGTAGCACATTCCCCCTCTGGAACATGACCACTTCATGGCTGTGTGCAGGCAGAAGCCAGCAGGTTTTTTGACCTTGTTGAATATGCAGGTGACTTGGTTCAGGTGTTGTGTCTCCATCCTGCTGGTGCTGACCTGCTCGGCCCTTCCTTCCCAGCAGGCACTGCCCTACTGCCCCTGGCCAAAATGCTGGAGGCAGAGAGAAGGGATTCAAGTTCAGCCTTGTGAATGATGTGCCTGTGCCTGCTCAGCTGAAAGTACTTTTGAAAAGGGGCAAGGGAGGCATGTCAGCAGAGCACGGACAGGTCTCTTCTGGTCCTGTTTCCACAAGTGGCAAAATCATAATTTCCTGTCTCTGCTGCAGATGCCTTGGCTGGTGAAGGTGCGCATGGAGAGCTGCCTTTTTTCCAGCTGGCGTGCCCCAGGGATGTGTACCACATGGTGCCAGCAGGCGCCTCTGCCCCTGTGCGCATCCGCTTCAGCCCCGACGAGAACAAGGTGAGGCTGGAGGAGCCAAAGCACACAATGATCTCCACAGCCATTGTTTTCCCTGCACTCTGGCTCCAGCCCATTGCATGCTGTGAGCTGGGCTCCAGGTGTGGGCAGGCAGCCTGCAGCCAGTCACACCTTGGCACTGCTGGCAGGCACTGCAGCCAAGCCTGACAGGCTCTGCTTCCCCTCCCTGCACATTTCTGAGCATTGCCAAGGGAAGATGCACAGGAAACAGGATGAAAAGGACAGAGGGCTGTTGATGGATGTTGGGCCATCTCTAGGTCCAGTGGAAGGGGTTTCATTCTGATGGAAAACACCAGAGGAACAAAGAGGTCAGAGAGCTTTCCTCCTTCCTGGACTGGCAACAGCTTCCCTGCCTGCCCCTGGGCTGGAGCACAGCCGGTGCTTTTTCACCCCCTCTGTTGTGCAGCCTGTCAGCTGTGCTGTCCCAGAGCACAAGTGAGCATGGCACAGCTGCAGGGCCAGGGCAGAGGATGTGCTGTGCCTGTGAGCCCGGCCTGGCACAGGCACACTGGGCCCTGGGTGCCCTTGGTCAGCAGGAGGTTGCTGAGCTGCAGGGCACTTGGACACCTGCCTGAAGGAGCTGGTGTAGGGCAGGTACAAGCTGCAGGCAGAGCTGTGAGCCCAGAGCCCGTGGCAGTGACACTGCTGGGGCTCTGTCTTCATGCCTGTCCCTGTGCTTGCTCTGTCAGCTGGCACCCATTCCGTGCCAAAGGTGCTTTTGTGGGGAGGTTTGCACAGCAGTGCTGAGGCCCTGGCAAGTCTGATCTCAGTGCTGGGATCTGGAGGGTTCATGTTCTGATCTGGAGGCTTGTTCATATGGAAGCTTTGAGGACATGGCATGGAAGGGAGGAAACCTTGCAGGGAAACAAAGAGAGGCCCTTTCCAACAGCATCCTGCTACCTCTTAGCACTGTTCTTCGCCTGACTTGGTTGGAGAGGCAAAGTTAGAGGGGAGTTCTGAGCCAGCTGATGTTTCTGCACCAGGCCAGCGGGGCGGGATGTCTTTGGGTGCAGCTGTTTTCTCCTCTTCCTTTTGCTGCTTGGAGTCAGTTGAACACTTTGTCCTATTCTCAGACAGTGGGAATATAGAACCCTAAAGAGCAATGTCCTGTGTTCCCCAGCTCCATGTTGCTTAGAAGGGGCTTAGGAATTCTTTAACATCATTAAAATTTAGAGTAAAAATGATGGTGGCCTAGGGTATGGGTATGACCCAAGTGACACAAGAGCTGGATGGCACAGAGGTAGGTTTTGCAAAGTCCTCCAGTGCCTTTAAAATGTGACATATTAGTAGAACTTAGTGTTCATTTGAGGGTGCAATAGGTAAATGGATGCCCTTGAAGGGTTGTAGAAATGTTTTTTCTTCTGCCATGGGGATGGCCCTCAATGCCCTGTGCTGAGCCAGTTTCTTTTCCTGCAGGATTATTGCCATGAGCTGGTCTGCATCACTGCAAGGGAAAGGATCATTGTGCCAATTCGGGCCATTGGTGTGAAGCAAAGTGAAAATTTTCCAGGATAGAAATCCATTTTAATTTAGGTGAAATGTACATTTTTGAGTTGAGTCCATGGTTAGAAACCATAGTTATTTAGCCAGACTGCAAGGCCTAAGCTCAGTGAAGTTACTTCAGCGAAGGACAGAGATAAAGGGGGGGGGAGACAGAAGATGATAGAGAGAGACAGGGACTGCTGAAAGGGCAAGTCAACCTGACCTCGGAATTCTTTCTGATAAAAAAGAACTAGTGGTAAAAGTCACACGAAACCCATAAAAATGAATATGTATGAACCTGTAGTGAAACTGTATGCATATGTATTTGAGAGAGAGATAAAAAGAGACCTGAAGTTCTCAGAGGTATGCATGCCTTTTTTGAGGAGAGCAATCTCCGCATGTGTCCAGTGCAGTAATAAACATACTAAACTTTACAACTTTTACAAAGTTGTGGCGTTTCTTCTTTTCTCCGCAAAACACTTGCCTGTTTGCAATGCCTTGCACAGGCGCTGGCCCTGCCCCACAAGGCCTGGCCTGAGTCCTGCCCCTGCACGCTCAGCCAGGCTGAGATGGACACTGATGGTTTCTGGGCCAGGCTCTCTGAGCCCAGCCCAGCTCTCTGCAAGCTCTGCCAGCTGCCCGGAGCTCTGGGCAGCACCAAGGGCCTCTCCCCAGCCCAGCCCAGCCGGCTCTGGCCCCACAGCTCTGCTCAGGCCAGGCTGCTCTGGGCACTGCCCCACTGCCTCAGCCCCTGGCAAGGGCACAGCAGTAGCTGCAGCTGCCACAGGACTCAGCCCCAGCCATGGGGGAAGGTTCTTGGCCAAGGTCAAAGGAGGCTCCCTGGCTGCCCTGCTCCCCTTGGGCTGAGGTGCTGAGAGCTCTGCAGCCCTTGCTGCCATCCCATCTGCCCAGGGCAGCACAAGAGCCCCGGCCTTGGGGCCCTCAAGAGCTGCTCCTGCTCCAGGCCCAGGGCCCATGCCAAAGCTGGGGCAGCCACAAAGCTGTGCCCATTTCTGTTCATTGCGGCTCTGATGGGGATGGATCCTCAGCCACTTGGAGGTTGCTGATGAATTTTACTCCTCCAAAGGCCTCTTCTTTCTTTACCTCTTCAGTTCAGGAATTCTCTGAAAAAGGCTGATAAACATTTGTTCAAATCACCCAAACAAGACAAGCCCCTGGGAATATTCTAAGTTTTCAGTTCTTCTGTGATTAATTACACACATTTCAGAAATGTATTCAAAGTGAATTTACTGTATTGGAAAAAATGCAGAGAGAACTGTTTTGTCCTGTGTTCTTTTCCTGTTTATAGGTTGATATCAGCAATGCAATGTCCAGTTGTTATTAACCCCCAACACCTCCTAATGCAGCATTAATACATACGAAAATCAAGACCCTTCATGGCTGAAAATCAATCACAGTTTGTCCCTACCCCCTCCCCACCATTTCCCTCATCCAACCCCTGGCACTCCTGTGGATCAGGAATGGTGTGCCCAGCAGGAGCAGGGCAGTGATTCTTCCCCTGTGCTCAGTACTGGTTGGGCAGCACACTGTTAGGTCACAGGAACTGGCTGCCCAGGGCGGTGGGTGAGTCACTGTCCCATAAACACTGGAAGTGTTTAAGGAAAGAGTGGATGTGGCACTCATTGCCATGGTCTGGGTGACAAGGTGGTGTTGGGTCCCAGGTTGCACTTGATGCTCTCCAAGGTCTTTTCCAGCCTAGTTGATTCTCTGATGATTGCGACACTGCAGGGCCCTGGGGAAGCAAGGGGTCATTGTGACACTGTGAGGCCTGGTGGCACTAAGAGGACCATGGTGACACTGTGTACGCCATGGCAGCAAAGAGCCACGGGGCATTGTGACACTGCAGGGCTCCATGGAACCAAGGGACCAGTGCAGCTCCTCAGGGACTCCTGGAATGAAGGAAACATGTTTGACACCGTGGTGGCCCTTGGGACCAAGAGGCCATTGTGACACTGTGGAACCAATGAGAGCATTGCTGCACTGCCAGACCTCATGGAACCAAGGATCCACTGTGACACTGCGGGGCCCAAGGATCCAAGGGACTTTGTAACACCAAGGGGGCCCCTGGAACCAAAGGGACGTTGTGACACATAGAGGCCTCATGGAATCATGGAGACCATTGGAACACTCTGGGGCCTCATGGAACAGCGGTGATGCCAAGTACTCTGGTAGTGTTGATCTGCGGAAGGCTAGGAAGGCTCTGCACAGGGACCTGGACAGCATGGATCCAGGGCCCAAATCCAACAAGCTGAGGTTGAACAAGTCCAAGTCCTGGGTCCTGCACTTTGGCCATAACAACCCCTACAGAGCTACAGGGTGGGGACAGAGGGGCTGCACAGCAGCCAGGCAGAAAGGGACCTACAGGGACTTATGGACAGCAGGCTGGACAGGAGCCAGCAGTGTGCCCAGGTGGCTAAGGAGGCCAATGGCTCCTGGCCTGGATCAGGAATGGTGTGGCCAGCAGGAGCAGGGCAGGGACTCTTCCCCTGTGCTCAGCACTGCTTGGGCAGTACCTCGAGAGCTGTGTCCAGTTCGGGGCCCCCGATTTAGGAAAGGCATGGAGGGGCTGGAGCATGTCCAGAGAAGGGCAACAAGGCTGGGGAGGGGTCTAGAGGACAAGTCCCGAGAGGAGAGGCTGAGGGAGCTGGGGTTGTTTATCCTGCAGAGGAAGCGGCTCAGGGGAGAAAAGGTGGTGTCAGGGCACAGGTTGGACTTCACGATCTCCAAGGTCTTTTCCAACCTTGCTGATTCTGAGATTCTCTGAAAGCACCCTTGGAGCAGTTGCAGGATGAGCCCTGGACCTCCTCTTCAGCAGCTCCAACAGCCCAGGTCCCTCAGATTCTCCTGCCAGCCCCAAAGCCCATCCTGTCAGTCCTGCAGAGCCTCTGCAGCTCCTCCTCACTGCCCAGAACAGGGAGCCCCAGAGCCAGACACAGCAGCCCAGATGTGCCTCCCTGGCCTGGGGTGCCTCTGGCAAGGGAGCAGCACCAGCCACTGCAGGAGCCTGCAGACAATTCCTGCAGCACTTGTAGGATGATCCTGCTGCCCAAGGGATGTTCCCATGGTGCCAAGTCAGGAACTGCAATGGGGAGTGGGGCCAAGAAGAAAGGGCAAACAGGGATGGGCTGTTTGCAGGGGAAGAAGCAGGGCTGGTCAAGAGGAAGAAATTTGGACAAGGGAATAGTAAAGAAAGCAAAGGTGAAGCCAAGGAATTGCTCAGGGCAGTTTGGGGGTGGCTGCCAGGCAGCCCTGGCCCTGAGCAACAGCGTCTGCAGTGGGACAGGAAACTCCCAGCTGATGGGAACAAACTTTCTGGCTGACTGCAGAGGCCAGGACAAACCTGAGTGGTTTCCCCGGCATCCCCCAGCCCTTGCTGGCCCCAGGGGCTGATGGCATTTGTGCTCCCTCAGGTTCATTTCCCCACAGCAACAGCATGGGGGTGCTCCTCCTGCTGTGCACAATGCAAACAGGGGCTGCTGAGCCAGTGCTGCCGAGTCTGTGCCTGCAAGGATGGGTTACCTGTGTGAGCTGGGGGAGAGGCCAGGGCTGCAGAGGGGAGATGTTGTTGGCAGCTCCATGAGGCTGCTCTGGGACGCTGCCCTGGGCTGTCCAGCACACTGGGGATGGATCAGCCCCTGCTCTGCTGCTCCCCTTCCTGTCTGCCCCAGGGCCCTTGCAGAGCCCCAGCCATGCTGTTTGCCCCCAGCCTGCCCACGGCCAGCCTGGGGCTGCTCATGGGGCTTTTCTGTGCTGAGCATTGGCCTGGGTGTGTTCTTGAGAGAGCCTGAGCAAGGAGCCTGGAGCCCCCAGGCCCTGGCCTGAGGCGTCAGCGCTGCCCCAGCAATGCCCATGGCCTGTCCCTGCTGCAGCCCCGGCACTGCCACCCCCAGGGCTGTGCCTGGCCCCGAGAGCACTCAGGCCCTGCAGCAACACCAGGGCCACCAGGGCAGCGGGGCAGGGCCACGGCAGCATGGCAACTGGCAACACCAAGTATTGCTGCTGGTGGGCACAGCTGCTGTGCCAGCACTGATCTGCCCCCAGCTCTGAACACAGACATTGCTGCTGCAGCTCCCGAGAAGGCAACAAAAGGGCATCTCTGCAGAAAACTCTGCTGGGAGATCCTTTAGTTCCTTTAAAGCCACTGAGAGCGCAGCCTCTCAATGACACAGTCTGTGGGCACACGGAAGGTGGAGTGAAACAAAATGTTAAATGGCACAAACAATGACATTTCTTTGTGTATGATATGAATAAAGGAAAACAAATAGGAAAACCTCCAAAATGAAACCAAGAAGAGTATCAAAGTTGACTTGTATTACAAGTGATTTCCAGAAATTGACCAGCAGTTCAATGTTTCTGAAGCCATCCAGTCATCAGTCTCCACACTACAGCCTTGAGCTCCTGGTTCCTCAGGCTGTAGATGAGGGGGTTCAGGGCTGGAGGCACCACTGAGTACAGAACTGACAGGGCCAGATCCAGGGATGGAGAGGACATGGAAGGGGGCTTCAGGTAACCAAACATAACCGTGCTCAAGAACAGAGAGACCACAGCCAGGTGAGGGAGGCAGGTGGAAAAGGCTTTGTGCTGTCCCTGCTCAAAGGGGATCGTCAACACAACCCTGAAAATCTGCACATAGGAGAAAACAATGAACACAAAACAAAAAAATCCCACACAGATGGAAAATGCAAGCAGCCCCAGCTCCCTTAGGTAAGAATTTGAGCAGGAGAGCTTGAGGATCTGAGGAATTTCACAGAAGAACTGGCCTAGGGCATTGCCATGGCACAGGGGCAGGGAAAATGTATTGGCTGTGTGCATGAGAGCATTGAGAAAGGCACATGCCCAGGCAGCTGCTGCCATGTGGGCACAAGCTCTGCTGCCCAGGAGAGTCCCATAGTGCAGGGGTTTGCAGATGGACACATAGCGGTCGTAGCACATGATGGTCAGAAGAAAAAATTCTGATCCAAGAAAGAACAGAATGAAAAAGACTTGTGTTGCACATCCTGTGTAGGTGATGTTCCTGGTGTCCCAGAGGGAATTGTGCATGGCTTTGGGGACAGTGGTGCAGATGGAGCCCAGGTCACTGAGGGCCAGGTTGAGCAGGAAGAAGAACATGGGCGTGTGCAGGAGGTGGCTGCAGGTTACGGCACTGATGATGAGGCCGTTGCCCAGGAGGGCAGCCAGGGAGATGCCCAGCAAGAGGCAGAAGTGCAGGAGCTGCAGCTGCCGTGTGTCTGCCAATGCCAGCAGGAGGAAGTGCCTGATGGAGCTGCTGTTGGACATTTGCAGTGCCTTGGCATGGGGATCTGTAAAAAAAGTTATCATGAAATAGTTGGTTTTGAAGAGGACTTTAAATATCCCAGCACAGCTTGGGGTCACTTTCACCCCTCTGCCTGCCCACGGCTCTGCTGCCTGGAGCTGTCCCTGCCAGCAGCTGCTTCCCTTTGCCCAGGGCTGGGCCCTGCCAGTGTTGCCAGAGCCCAGCCCAGCCCTGGGGGCTCAGCTCTGCCCTGCAGACCCCTCCCAGCTCAGGCACAGTCCAGGGGCAGCTCTGACTCTGCATGCTCTGATGGCAAAGTCAGAGCAACACTGAGGAGGCTGGAAAAGCGACACTGATGCTGCCTCTAAGGGGCCCTGGAAGGATTTATGTCACTGCCTGGTTTATTAACATCTGAGAGAATTTTTTTTTTTTCTCAACCTGAACTGAGAGATGAAGTATGAACTATGTGCAATTTCCTTTCCAGGCAACCCAGAGCAGTAGATTCAAAACAGCAGGAAATTCCCTTTCATGCAGCCCCTGCCTGTCTGTGCTCCCTGTATAATCTACTTGTTCTGGCATTAAATGTCATGCTGGGAGCAGTCCTGACCAATGCAGCATCCTCCCCACACAACCAGAACACTTCCAAGCCTTACCAGCTGTCTCCTCCCACCCAGATCTTGTCCCCCAGTGCTGGGAGCAGCTGTCAGGGCTGGCTGAGAGCTGTCCCTGGCAGGCAGCAGAGTCCCTGCCCCAGCACAGCGCACAGGGCTGCAGGACCCTGCTCTGCAGGACATCCCTGGGCACCCCTGGCTGCTCTGCACAAGAGACAATCAGAGAATGTACTCACAGGGTCTGTAGGCATTGGGATGTTCCAGCTGCAGGAGATGACTCCAGGAGCTGCAGCTGCATTGTCCTGCAGCCAGAGGTTCTTGTGCCAAGGGCTGGCAATGATTCTGCCCCAGGATCTTCTCAGCACCTTCCCAGCCCTGACTGATTGAAGCTCTCTGTGCCTCTCTGCTGTGCCCAGGGTGGCTGCAGGTAGTGCCCCAGCCCTGCTGGGCTGGCAAAAGAGCTGCTCATGAAGAGAAATGTGCTTTTGAAGCTCTTCTTGGTTACCAGGAGCTGCCTCTGTGCCAGGAGCCCAGCCCAGCTCATCAACACAGACACAGCATCAGGATTTTAATGAGCCTCGGGGGCTTTGTGCTGAGGCCCTGAACATCAGTCCCTGAGAGGCAGCTGAAGAAACCTCTCCAGAACTCCAAGTCAGAATCCAACTGCAAAGTTTCTTGGACTTTTAATGGGTCCCACTGAGGAACACCACTGAGAAAGTGTCCCCAGGCCCCAGGCAGATCAGAGAACTGGAGGCAGTGATGACAGGTGGGGACAAAGAGTAGCCAAGCCTCAGTGCCCTGGGGCACAGCAGCAGGGTCTGTGCCACCAAGGGCTGTGAGGAGACACTTTGTCCTGAGGCCCTGGGGCCTCCTGGCACAGCCCCAGCCAGGCTGGGCACTGTCAGCCCCTTGTCCTGCCCTCAGCATCCCCCCCTAGCCCACATCCCAGTGGCCTCAAGGCTCTGCTGGAAGGAGTCCCTGGGGAGCCTTGCTCAGGAATGGCCCTGAGGGCTCCTCAATGCTCCCAGGGACGGCAGGTTTTTCAAAGGACTTTGGGTTTGGCTTTTGCCTTGGAGTCTCTGAGAAGTTTCTGCAATCATGGCCTCCAATTATCTGCTGTAATTAGTCCCTGGAGAGGCTTTGTCAGTAACAACACTCAGTGGGGGTCATTAATGCTTCAAGGTACTTCATTTATTTTAAGGTACTTGGTGTTTCCCTTTTTATGCAAACTCTGTGAGAGGTTTGTGCAATCATGGCCCAATTATCTGCTTTAATGAGTCCCTTGAGAGCTTTGTACTGACACTCAGTGGGGCTCATTAATACTTTGAGATACTCAAAGTTTTTAAGGTACTTTGGATTTTTCTTTCCACACTGAGTCTCTGAAAATTTCTTGTGCCATCCTGGCCTCCAATTTTGTCCTCCAAGGAGTCCATGAGGAGCCTGTGTTTGGGATTGGCCTCAGTGGGATCCATTCATGCTTTCAGACACTTTGTTGCTTTCATGTAACTTGAACTCCTGGAAAGCTTTGTGCAGTCTCCTCTCAGGTCCTGAGGTTCCAGGCTCAGCTCCAAATGCACCACAGGACTCGATAGGATCAATCACATCCTAACAAACCATGGCTCTGCCTTGATTTCCCTCTGGTCTGGAGCAGTTCTTTAGGAAGTTTTCCTTTTACAGTTATGGAGAAATATTTCAATGAGCTTCTAAGAAATATGTATTCCTTTCTTGAAGGGTTTCTTTTATTGCTGTTCCTATTATACAAGAGGTGATTGCAGCATTCTGTGATTGATATTGATCCAGGGTCTCTCCTAAGGAGGTATGGCCAGGTCAGAGAAGTTGTACCCTGGAGCTGACCCATGTGGACAACTTTGCCCCACATTCCCCAACCCCATGTAAGAAACAATTTTCACTTCCAAAATTCAAATTTTTTTTAAGACCTTATCAAAATACAACAGAAGACTGAATAAAGAAATAGATACAGCACCTGGAGCAAAGGATTCAGTCACTGTGTGGTCATCTACAAAATGGATGTTCTGTCTTTTACACCTCTAGCCCCTCCCAAAGTCTTGTCAATCGACTCCTTCTTCACTGTCCAGTGGTGGAGAGCACTGTCTTCTTACACCTTGATTGGAGGTCAGGTGCTGCCATAGTAACAAGCCAACCCTCTCAAATGCCCCAACTACTGAGGCCGTCCTGTGATAACAATGCAAGGGGGAGGGGAAGGATAACTATACATCTACAAAACTTCTCTTAACATATATTTAATATTCACCCCTTAATTGTGAGAGTCAACCATGAGAATTACTAATCTTTAACAAACCCCCTTTTTATTTTTCTAGAAGTCATTTTGCTCAAACAGTTAAGTAAAAACATTTCCCTCTCTCTTGAATGCACCATACCAGCATCTGTTGATGTGGGCAAGGACAGTGGGAACAGGAGAAAAAAATCTCAGGCTTTCCTTAGACACACTTATTTGGAATGAACAAAAGGGAGTCACAAAGATCCAGTATGGCTTTGACTCCCATCTACAGTGCCTATGTGGCTGCTATCCATAGTCAGTGTATCTTAGGGCTGAGTACAGAGGCCCACTCGGTCCTGCCCTCCAGTCCCTGTTGAATTAAAAGTCAACTGAGGAATTATAGAGGTCTGGTATGGCCTTTTGTCCCCACCTTACCATGCCTGTGGGGTTGCTGCCTGCAGAAGGACTATGGAGCCTTCTTGGTAGCAAACAAAGGGGCCAACCTGGTCTTGCTCTCTATTCCTTGTCTTACTTCTTAAGGATGCTGCCCCATTACCTTTTACAGCCCCTTTTGTACTTCCCCTCAATAGATGCTGATAATTCTCACCCATGAAAACAGGAAGGCAGTTTTTGAGCTTACTGGTGAAAGCTTGACTCTACTTTTTGGGGGTCTTGCTGTTTTTCTGGTTGTCTTTCAGTCTCTGCTTGAGAGTCAATCTTGTTTCACCCAGCCTGGATGTTATAGTCCACTCTTTGGGTTCTTCTACTGGGCCTTTGACTGTGTTGCCATGAATCCATCCCTGCTCTGCGGTTCGCACGGTCGATTTGGTGGTGAGCAGTACCTGAAAGGGACCTTCCCACTGAGAAGTTACAGACTGATCTCTCCATGCCTTAATCATCACCCAGTTCCTGGGATTAATATTACGGATTTTGAAATCCAGGGTGGTAGTTTGAGGAATTGCCCCTTTATGTCTTAGCCCTTATAAGGTTATGATATAGACATAACTTATTTCTTGGTATTCGCTTCCCCTTCCTCATAGGTGGCAACCTTCTGGGGTGAGGTCAGGAAGGGTAACCCAAACATCATTTCATAGGGTGACACCCCCAGATCTGACTGGGGTTGGATTCTAATTCTTAATAAGACCAAAGGGAGACATTTTATCCATGACATTTGGGTTTCAATCATTAGCTTAACTAGAGCTCTTTTAAGAGTTTGATTCATTCTTTCAACTGAACTGGAACTCTGTGGATGCCATGGAGTATGTAATTCCTATTTTACTTCCAAGGCCTGAAAATTTTTCTGCAATATCTTCAATGTGAAATGAGTTCCCCAGTCTGAATCAATCCTGTTTGCCATCCCATATCAGGGAATGACTGATTCTAGAATTGTTTTATTCACAACATTGCCATTGGCTTTCACAGTGGGTACCACCTCTACCCAATGAGTCACCTGTTCTACTATCACTGGCAAAAACTTCCACCGTTGTACCTGGGGAAGCTTGGTAAAGTCTACTTGGATGTTTTGAAAGGGCCACAAGGCTAGTTGTCACCCTCTTATGGGTGTTTTCCTCGTGATTTTTTTATTCACTTTTTGACATATCACACTCCATTCAGTTACTTGCTTAGCTATTCTGAAAATTTCAATGCAGCCCCAATCCCTTAGAAACTGATCACTTAGCACTTGTGTACCCCAATGTGTTGTTCCATGTATGCCTTCTAGCATTTTCTTGGCCAGGGTTTATTCAACATTTTCCTCCCATCTGCTAATTTCCAATTCCCTTTGTTATCTTTCTTGGCTCCTGTTTTAAGGACTTCTTCCTCTTTGGTCCTGCTGAATACAGGGACTTTTTGCATTTCTCTCATGGGGCTTAATACTACTATTAGTTTTTTCTGTCTCTGATTCAGTTGCATTTTTAGCTTCTAAATTGGCTAAATTGTTCCCTTGCTCCCCTTTTTGATGTCCTTCAACATATAGCACCGCTACTTCCTCTGGTAATTTTAAAGTTTCTAACTCTTCTAAAAGAAATTTTTCAGGAATCAGTCCCTTTCCTTTTGAATTTAATAGCCTCCTCTCTTCCCAAATTTTTCAAAGGTATGCATTACTCCAAAAGTGTATTTTCAGTCTGTATCTATTGTTCCCCTTACCTGTGGTAATATTTCCAGAGCTCATTTTAGGGCATACAACTCACACCTTGGGCTGATCAGTTGGAAGGTAACTTTCTCTTTTCTACGGCCACCAACCCTTCATGCACTATAGTGTACCATGATACCCTGTGCCCCTTTATTACCCATGAAGATCCATTGATGTACAATCATTTCCATCAATGTACAATTGCTTTACACCTTGGAGTGGTTGATCTGTTAGGCCTTCTCTTCCTTTAGTTTGATAGCTTATAACCTCTAGGCAACCTCATCTGGTTCTCCATACAAGGACTCGGTAGGGTTGAGTTGGTTACTCACAATTAGCTCTAAACCATTATCTATAAAGATGGCTTCATTCTTTAGCACTTGGCACCCAGTGAGCTATTTCTCCGCCTTTTGGGATACTCCTTACTGAGTTTGTGATGTATATTTTCAATTTTCCCCCAAAAGGGTAATTTTTTGCTTTCTGCTATGAGAAGGGCAGTCACTGCCACAGCCTGAATGCAGGTTGGCCACCCCTGGCTAAAAGGGTTGAGTAATTTTGATAAACAGGCCACTGGTTTCCTGGACCCTCCCCAGTCCTGGGGTAATACTCCATGTGCTACCCCTTTTTCTATATCCACAAACAGATAGAAGGGTTTGTCTAAGGCAGGAAGATTCAGTTCTGGTGCACTAATTTTTGCTTTAAAGCTTTAAACTTTTATTCATCATCATTTTCCCACCTAATCTCTTCTTCTGCTAACTTTTCATACAAGAACTTGAGGGCCTGAGTGTATCCTTCAATCCATAGCCTACAATATCCCAACAAGCCTAGAAACCTTTTGACTTCTCTCTTAGTTTTTGGCCGTAGGAGTGACACTATCACCATAATTCTCCCAGGGTTTAACCGCCAGCTCTTTTGACAAATCACATGTCCTAGGAATTTTACTTCCCACTCTACAAATTGGAGAATCCCTTTTGATATTTGAAGTCCTTGATTCCCCAGAAAATTTAACAACACTATGGTGGATTCCCAAACTTCTTTTTCTTCCCATCCTGAGAGAAGCAAATAATTTGCATATTGGAGAAACTTTATCTCAGGTCTAATGGAGAAGAGTTGTAGTACTTCTCCTAGGGCTTGACCAAAGAGGTTTGGGGATCCGGAAAACCCTTGGGGTAACCCAGTCCACCAAAGCTGTTGCTTCCTCCTGGAATCAGGGTCCTCCCATTCAAATGCAAATATATCCCACTTTCCTCTGCCAGTGGACACACCCAAAAAGCATCTTTTAGGTCTATCACACTAAACCACTGGTGTGCTGGGGGGATATTACTCAGTAGTGTATAGGGATTAGGCACTACTGGGTACTGATTCACTGTTCTTTTGTTCACTTCTCTCAAATCTTGGACAAGCCTGTAACTCCCATCTCACTTCTTTACTGATAATATGGGTGTATTATGGGGGGACATACATGGTTCTAAGATCTCATCCTCAAGTAGGTCCTGGATCAGCGGCTGCAGTCCTTGTCTCCCCTCCAGGGAGAGTGGATATTGTCGTACCCAAACTGGATGGTCCTCATTAACTATTTTTATTATTAGAGGTTTCATGTTAAATTTGCCTCGATTTTTCAGTTTTGCCCACACCACCTCATGAATTTTGCTCTCATCCTCTTCCCTTAATTGGAGAAGATTAACTACCATTTTCCCTTCCTCTCGGAGTACTCCAATGCTTAACTGCTTAAATGCACCTGTAAATCCTGCTCTAATGAATTGCATCCTGCCTCTGGAACTAATGGAACATCCCTGATTCCTACTTTATTTGCTCCTTGAAACTTTACTTCCTTTAAAACTGAGACCTTGAACTCCTCTCCTTTTGCACCTACTACTTGCACCCCTTTGGGATTCTAAAAACACAAGTTCTTTCAGCCTCTGTGTCTACTAAGAATTCAAATTCTTCCTCCTGGGGATCTATTTTTAAAGTTATCAGGGGCTCCTCATGGTATTCTTTCATGAGGAGGTAGAGCCCTTGACATCCCTAGTCTTCCACTTCTCCTTTTTGCTCAATCTCATAGACCCTTTTCTTTCTGGGGGCAATTCCTTCTAATATTCCCACTCTCTTTACAGTAAAAGCAAACTGGTCCTAAATTCCCCTGTTTCTCAAACTCTCCTTTTTGTGCCCAGTCCCAAGGAGCTGTATTGCCCCTCCATCTATCTTCCCACACTCAGAATCCCCTGCCTTGCCTGGGTTGTTCTTCACATGCCGGTTCCCTTCCCTAATGGCAGTTACCATTACCTTGGCTTTTGCCTTGGCCTTCTCTTTGTCCCTCTTTACATACTCCTTCTGTGCTTCCCTTAGAAGATACTCTAACCTCCTTTCTTGCCAACCATTTAACTTTTCTAAATTTCTCCATATATCTGGCAAGCATGAGTGATGACATTTATCTTTAGAGAGATCTCCCTGGCCACCATGTCAGGGTCAACTCCTGAATATTGTCTCATATTTTCCCTCAGCCTTTCTAACGGCTCTCTTGGAGTTTCTTCCCTCCTTTGCTGCTCATCAAAAGCCTTACAGGCTTTTTGATTATATGGAGCTGCCTCTTTGATAACTCTTGTAATCAATGTTCTATATTCCTCCATGTCTTGCATCCCCCCAGTGCTGTTGTGGTCCCAGGTGGGGTGCACCATGGGCATTTTCAGATCCCCAGGAGGTCCTTGCACATGCTCCCTTTCCCATACCCATATCCCAGCCACCCGGATCGTCTGTTTTTCTTCTGGTGTGAACAACATAGTCATTATTGATTGCATCTCTTCTCATGTATCAATATAGGACCCCAGAAACTGGTCTAGCTGCTTCGCTGACCCAAGAGGGTCCTCTAACAGTCCTTTTAATTCCTTTTTAAACATTCTCACATCAGAGGAACTGAGAGGTACAGTTACAACCCAATTCCTCCCTGTACCCCCCCAGGGGTACTTCCCTCAGGGGGTACAGTCCCAATGCTTGGCTCCCGTCCTCTGATCTGCTTTCCTCTCTTTGTGCCACCCTGCTCCTGGGTGTTCTGGCTAGGCCCATCAGGGGGTAGGGGAGGTGCAGTTGGAGCTACTGGAGGTGGGGGGGTGAGTGGTTTAATGGGTCTTATTCTTAATGTTCTGCTACCTTAAACACACTCACCTTTGAGGGTGAGGTTTCCGCTTCCCAACAAGCAGCACAGTCAACCTCTTCCTGATTGAATAGTTTCTTAGCTCCTACATACATGTTTAATGCTCGGCATATCCATCCTTTGCCTGATCCATATCTCAACCAGTAGACATGATCACTTTCCAATATACAGTACTGAACCATTTTGCTCTCATCCTTATCTTTGGTGTTGGGGTGATATTTCCACAGGGCTAGCTTCCTTCCTAGTGGACTATCTGCAGGGATGCCCACTGATTCTTCTTCAATCTCTGCTACTTCCTTTGGGGATTTGCTACACACCCATGAGCCCATCCTGACCAGCAGATCACATGTCTTCCCCTGACAGAGCCTGCCTTTCAGCCCACAGGCCTTCCCAACTGAGCCCAGCTCCCTAAGAAGGGCAAGGGAAAGGGAAAAAAAAAGGAAACCAGGAAAGGAGGAAGGAGAAGGAAAGGGAAGAGAGAGAGTAAAAAGGGGAGAGAGAAAAAAAAGGGAAGAGAGAGAAAAAAACAGAAAAAAAGCTTTACCTCTCCTCCCAAAAAAACCCCTATGGTCCAGGGGCTTCCGTCCCCACCTGAATCTGGCTCGGCAGCTCCACCCTGACTCACCATGGCACATGAAGTGTTACACCTACTATGGGGTATCCCCATCTCAGCAAACCTCTTGGCAGTTGTCCCGTTTCCAGCCTGATCTCAGCTGCCTCCAGGAACCCCGGAGCTGGTTGTGCCCAAGAGCTGTCCACACCAAGCTCGGCCACTGCCATTGCCACCAGTGCCCAGCCCGCTGGCGTTTCCTCCAAAACCACTGCCGGGTCTCGTTGCTCAGCCAGCCTGGAATACCACAGCACTGGCCGTGCCTCCCCTGACACCACCACTGGCTCAGTGCTGCAAAACCCTACACAAACCCATTTCATGTGTCCCACTGGCCATGGGGGAAAATCCCCACTTTCCTCTCCACCACGTGTGCTGCCATTCCCTACTGGAATACCAGAGCACTGGCTGCACCTCCCCGAGACCACTGCTGGCTCAGTGCCACAAAACCCTTCACAAACTTTTCTATCCTATGCATCCTGCTGGCCACAGAGGAAAAAACCCCTCTGCTTTCCTCTTTATAATGCTTCCCGCCATTTCCTCCAACTGCCCAATAGCCTAAAACTCCAATGGACCAGGACAGGTCCAGTATATGGCATGGAGTTCACTTTCCTATACCCAGAATTACATAGTAATTATCTGACTAAAAAATAGTACTCACCCCTTTTCTTCTCTTTTCTTTACTAGCTTCCTGCTGTCCCTGGGCTCCAGCCTGCAACCATTGGTGGCCCCAGGAGTATCCGAAAGACTCCGTCAAATTTGTGGCGTGGGTGCTCTTCTTTTTGAAAACTCCTAGCATCACCGGGGTAAGGTGTCTATCCCAGGACAGCCCCCAACATTGTGAGAAATAGCCATTCACTTTTCATAGTTTAGCAAGATTTATTAAACCTTATCAAAAATACAACAGAAGACTGAATAAAGAAAAAAGGTTATGGCACTGGGAGCAAAAGATTTTCCCCACCATGTGCTCAGCCTCCTCACAATGGAGGTTTTATCCTTTTGAACCCTTTAACCCCTCCCAAAGTTCTGTCCATCAACCTCTACTTGGCTGTCCAGTGGTGGAGATCTCTTCCTCAAATCCTGATCGGAGGTCAGATGTTGCCATAGTGACAAGCCGGCCCTCCCAGATGTTCCAACTCCCATTGTCCCTTGATAACCACACAAGGGGGTACAACATAACTATAAATCTATAAAGTTTTCTTAACCTATATACATATTTGTCCATTAATTATGAGAGTCATTTATCGCATTACTCTTCTATCACAGACACAAAAGAAGTTCTAATATAAACACAAATCCAAAGTTGGCTGAAGGCAGAATTAGACCAACTCCAAAAGGACAGACCAGCTTTGAACTCCTTGCAGCTCAAAGCACCAAGTGGGTTGTGGGGAGGTGTGTGAGTGACCCAAGAGTGAGGGGAAGGGAAATGCAGAGAGCCCTGGAAGAGTTTCTGTGCAGACAGGCTGTGGGAAGGGCACTGCAGGGCTGCCCTGGGCCAGCTGTGAGGGTGGATCATCATCCCAACCCGCACTGGGCCTTTGCAAGGGACTGTTGCCATGGTCACTGCAAGGACTCCACTGCTGGGTTTAGGTGCCATGGCAATCCCCATCAGTTCAGGTTTCCTTGGAAACCAGCCCAAGGAACCATTTCTGCAGCCAGGTTCCATGGCCACTTGCCTGCAGAGCTGTTGCTGCCCTCGGCTGCCATGGCAACCCTGGGACAAAGTGGTTCCAGGGCTGTTCCAGGTACAATTGCAGTGACACTCGTTGGTGCCACCAGGTGCCATGGCAACGGCCACGGGGACCGGTCCTTGGTTTGGTGCCATGGCAACCAGTGCTCGGAGCCATTGTGATGGTTGGTGGCCATGGAAAGCTGCCCTGGGCCCTTGCTCAGGGCTGGTGTCAGTGCCCAGAGCCAGAGGGGATCCCTTGCTGGGGGCTGTGCCAGGGCCACCTGCCCTGTGCCGCGCTGGCTGCTAAGGCACCAGGAACCAGCAGCCACTGGCGCTGCCAGGGCCAAAGGCCAGGTCAGCCAGACAGAAAGGGGCAGGGCTGGGCACTGTTTCCATGGCAACCGGCACTGGGGGGACACCTGGGTCACCTGGCCTGGCAGTTGCCATGGAAACCCCTGGCAGGGACTGAGGGCACAGCCCCTGGCACTGAGACACTGCTGGGCCGGGTGCTGAGCACAGGGCTGAGCACGCAGAGATGGTTTTGTTCTTGCTGAGCTGCAGCACAGCCAAGGCCTGTCCTGCCCCTCATCCAGCCACGCTGGGGAGGGGCTGGGGCTGCGGGGGAGCTGGGCAGGGGACACAGCCAGGACAGGGGACCCCACCTGACCCCGGGCATACCCCAGACCACAGCACATCATGCTCAGGGTATGAAGGGGGGAACAGGGAGGAAGGGGGGAATTTTGGAGGGAGGGCTTTTGCTTTCCCAGGGAACACTTAGGCAAGAGGGGGCCCTGTTTCACCAGTGGGCAGGGTCACTACCAAAGACACAGACACCAACTGAAGGAATTGTGTCATTTATATCATGCACAGCTGCAGAGATTTACAAAAGGATATGCTCAGCAAAGCACATCCTCATTAGCAAAGAATTACAAAAGAAGCTCAGCAATTCATCATAAGCCATCATTACATTTTGATGACCAATCCTTTGGTGAAACACCAGAGGTGTTTGTGGCAGACAAAGATTCTGGCTGACAATCAAGGTATACCTTACAGACATCAGGAGTACTTTAGCGACACCGTTCTTCATTGTTTTTTCCTCAATCTCATTTGAGTTAGGAACAAGAATTCTGTTGTCCATGGAGCTGGCACCTTTTTAATTCCAGAATAATGCCCCGAAGCCCTTTGCTGTTCAGCTTTACCATGCTGTCTGTGGCTAACAAGGCCTGGGGGAGCCCTTTCCCCTCTGGCTGGAAGGGGCTGGGTCCCAGTCCCTGAGGGGCACCCAGGCTCCTGGATGGAATTCCTGTGCAAGTCCCTCAGTGTCACAGCAGCCTTCACATGGAGCCCCGTGGATCAGAGCATTTTCCACAGGGGCCCTTGGGGCAAACAGGGAGATTTGGTCTGGCAGGATGTGTAAAACAACATCCTGTCAGATCTACTTGTTCTCACACAGAATCCCTGGCTGCAGGGACACATTCCCATTGTTCCTGCCCAGGGTTCAGGACTCAGAGTTGTCTTTCCCAGGAGCTGCTCCTTCAGCTGCCTTGGGAGGGCCATTTGGCCTCCAGACCCACACTCTGGCTCCATTATCAGGGCTGCTGGATCCAAACCCTTTATCTCCACAAACGGTGGTGACTGGAGCTGGATCTCCTTTTTGCAAAATCGTTCTTAAAATTGCAAGATCAGTAATTGTGCTACCCTGTCATGGGGTTGAATAATCCAATCCTGGTCACTATAGTTTAACAGAATTACTGTAATTTCTCCTGGATATTCTGCATCAATTCCTCCTGCCATGACAGGAACACTTTGCAAGGCCAAGCTCGAAGGGAGCAGTTTCCAAAGCAAAGTGTCCTGGAGGAATCTGAATTCCTGTTTTGGTATTGATAGCTCTCATTTGCTTTGAATTTCTCCTCATTAATTCCAATGCATGAAGGCCCAGCCCTGCAGCCTCTGGGCTGGCCCTGCCAGGGGCTATCACAGCCAGAACAATTTCCCAGGCAGCCCAAGTCTCACTGCCCAGGGTTGGATTTGCAAATTGGGGGCAGCCGTGCACAGCCAGGGCGTTTCCATTTCCCCCGTGGACCATTGTGAAGGGCATGGAGCACATCTGGGAGATGGGTTCTCCATTGGCAAAGGTTCCATCTCCTCATTTTTTACACTGCTCTTTTAACAACCTGTTCAACCAGTCCTGCAGCTTGTGCATAGTCTGGTACATGAAAAACCCTGCAGGCTTAATCACTGTATTTTTCACAGGAACAGACAAAGCACTCTGCTTCACAGTATCAGCAAACCCTGTAAAAATAGCCAATTTCCTCCCTTTCTCCCTTTTTCATTGTATACAATCTCACAAAGTTGGCCACTGACATTAAGGTCCTGGCCAATCCTGTTCTGTAGGGTACTCAGTGTTACATCCCTCAGCACCCAAAGCTACCAAATTAGCATTGTCAGCACTACTTCACATTATGATAATTTTATATGTAGACAGTGATAGAGAAATATAGATATAGATTGATATGGACATATATAAAAGATAAATATATATATTAAGGTCTTATTATCCTATAAATATATATATATAGTTATTTATTATATTAATATTTCACTTGCACAAATGCATCTGAGCTCCAGATTAGAACCTTCTTCTGTTGCTCCATGTGGGAGCATTCCAACAATCATTGTTCCTTCTGAAGGTGCTGTTTCCAATGTACTCTTAACAAATTCATCTTTGTCTGCCCAAACCCACAAGGTCTTTTCCTATTCCATTTACAATTTTTGGGTGCATTTGAAGCCATCCAGGGGTGCAGCTTCTTTTACCCGACTGCCCCACTGCTCCCATGGGGTTCCAACCTCAGCCCACTCCAGAGCCAGGGAACTCCAGGGAAGGGCTTCCCAGCTGGGAATTTCTGATGGCACTGATTCCTCACATTGACACCGAACAAGTGACATTTTGTCGGGATCTGGCCAGACTGTGCCAGTTTTGTTTTACCAGTGGGCAGGGTCAGCAGCAGAGACACAGACTCCAGCTGAAGGAATCAGTGTCATTTCCTGCAGTTCAGAGCAGCAAAGAATCACAAAAGGAGCAGCTCAGCAATGCACCCAACCATCCCCACCAAAGATTGCCTGCAGTGATGAACAAAGATCCAGCAGCATTTACCCTCAGCCTTTACCATCCCCCAGACCCACACAGCAGCTGGGGAAGCTGTCACAGCCAAGGGCTGCAGAGCCACTCCTGGCACTGGAAATTCCTGCAGGTGCCTCCAGCCCCAGGTGAGGCTCCAACCCCGCTGGGAGAGGGCCCAGCTCTGACGGTGCTGAATGAACAAACTGACAGCACTGCTAGTGTGGTAACATCTGCTTTCATCCTCCTCTTGGGTCCCTCCCAAAGCCTGGCCAGGGCTCAAGGAGGAACCAAGGGAGGTAACTTTGACCATACAGCCCCAAACAAAGCCAGATGTCAGATTTCATGCCTTTGTCTGGCTTCTAAATACACAAAGGTCAATACATGTTTCACTGAGGAGTGGCTACATCTATCA
This sequence comes from Ammospiza caudacuta, assembly GCF_027887145.1. NCBI lineage: Eukaryota > Metazoa > Chordata > Aves > Passeriformes > Passerellidae > Ammospiza > Ammospiza caudacuta. The sequence goes on from NC_080599.1 coordinate 5,295,591, forward strand.
CAGTGCTAATAACTATGCATATTTCATCAGGGAGCAGATACAAAGATAACCTTTGCTTGGAAGGTTCATCCAGAGGCCACCTTTGGCTCAGGGCCTGCTGTCCAGGCCTCACTCAGGGCTGGTGTCCAGGCCTTGGCACTTCAGGGACGTGCTTTAGTGCTGGGCTTGGCACTGCTGGGTGAGCGGCTGCACTGGCTGAGCTCAGAGGGCTTTTCCAACAGAAAGGATTCTGTGATTCCATGATTCTATCCACTGCATTCAGCTGGGGCTATTTTAGCAGCATTCCTTGTAAGGTTTTCTGTGTTGCTGTTTAGGTGGCCTGGAAAGGCCCAGGGATGGCCTTGGAGAGCCGACGCTTCAAAGGACGAGGAGAGACTTCTGATCTTGTCTCGGTCTTGGTGTTTATTAATTGTTTATCTAAAAGATTTTCTTTCAGCCCGACAGAGGTCTGCACAGCAAGTCAGCCATGGGCACACTCCCGAAGCCCCCGGGCGGTCACTTATCTTTATACCCTAAGTTACGTGTACAATATTTATCATTTTTCTCCAATACTTTCTACCCTTATTAACCGGTGCACTTTTAGTAATGACCAATCCCAAAGTGCCACCACCGCCACAGAAGATGGAGGCCAAGAAGAAGAAGAAGAAGGACAGGACACGCCCCAATTCCTCCATCTTACTTCTTTAGACCCCCCTGTACCAAAATCCTAAACCCTGTGTTTTACACTCTAATTAACTTATCCCTTCACCATTCACCCAGTGGAATCCTCCCAGTCCTCATACAGGTCTCATCTCCTGTGTAGGATCAAAATCCTGCCACCAGACACTTCTGGCAACATTCCAGGATTCCCGAGCCCCCCAAGGGTGGTCTCGGCCTCTCTGCACCTCCATCCTGAGGTGCTGAGATCCCACATTCCTTTGCTCCAAAAGTTCCCTCTTGCCCAGCTCTTGTGGCCTGAGGCTTCAGCTCCTTCAGCTCCTGGTGCTGAGCTGCTCATGCTGAACGAGACGGCTCAGAGAGAAGAACACAGTCCGTGCAATTCCTTCTGGGACACGGAGAGGGGAGGCTGTGCAAACAGGAGCATTGTTTGCTGTGGCCTCCTCCTCTGCCCTTCACACCTTTCAGCGCTTTGAACCAGCCAAGAGCTTTCTCCAAGAGTGCAATGGAGCAGCTGTTCCTGCTCCCAGGCCTGGCTCTCTCCAGTCTCTGCCCTTGCCTGCTTCTGTCCCTCTTGCTGTGCCCTCTGTTCCCCCAGGGCTCGCTGGCTGCTGCCCAGGACTGTGGCACTGGCACAGATCCAGTGCTCCAGAGCCTCCTTTCTGTGCCCTTGCAGCTGCCTGGGCACAGCAGCCTTTTCCATCTGGAAGCTCCCCATGCACAGGGAGTGCCCAGCTCCATTCCTTGCACAGCCTCCAGGAGCCCAGGGCTGCCATCTCCAGTCCCTGCTGGCCCTGGGGGCTCCCAGGTGCCTCAGGCTGCTGTGACACTGCTGCACACGGGAGGGAAGAGGGGCAGGGGCTGTGCTCAAAGTCAGCTCCATCTGCTGCTGCTGCTGCTGCTGCTGCTGCTGCTGTGGGGTCATTTGTGCAGCCCCGGCCCAGAGTCAGGGATCAGATCCTGCCAGTCTCTTCCAGCCCTGGCTGCTCAGAGTTTGGGCCTGGGAGCCTCAGGTGACCAAAGGCAGCTGCTGCTGGTGCCTCTGTGTGCCCGTGTTCATCAGTGCTGCTCCATCAGTCTGTGCCCAGCAACGGGGAAAAGCCTCAGCCCTGCAGGGCCAGGAGCTGCTGGGCTCTGCCTGAGCAGCTCAGCCAGCAGGAAGGGAGCTGCTCCACACGGGAATCAGGAGCAAAGGACATTCCTTTGATAGGACAGGTTTTCTATTTAAAGGAAAGAAAAGGAAAAAGGAAAAAAAATTGATAAATTGTAAAAGATAAGAATAAAATCCAAGTGTTAGTGAAAAAAAACCCATAGAATTAATGAAAAAAACAAAACATAAATGCCAAGTTACATTCTTTGCATTAAGAGGTAAATGATCTTTTTAAAAAGACAACTCAGTTATTTACATATTAAATGCGCTGATGGCATGCATCCATCTTTTTGATCTCAAAAGCCTCTTAAAATATTTTGGGCTTTGTTTCCAATATTGGTATTTGAATTTGTGGTCAAAGCAAGAGGAAATTGCTTTGTGCCCTTCCAGCTCCAAGCAGGGCTGGGAATGGAAACACTGTCAAACCCCAAATCCTTTAGAAGATGACCTTCCTTCTCACCCTGCAAATGAGCTACACATTCCTTTTGAAACTGTCAGGGATTTCTTAGAGACACAAAGTCTCACTTACGGCTTTTTGCTCTGGTTTGGCAGTGCAGAAGGGCAATTCTCCATCCACCAGCTCCAGACTGCACTGCCTCAGGAGCACGGCCCACTCGCCAGCTTTGGCCCACTCGTGGCACTTCTAGAGGAGGAAGAAAGTGCAATTGCACAATTCCAGCCAATCAAGAAGGAAGAATGGGACACACAAAACACCCTGTACAGATCCAGGTGTTCAGCTGGGACTGTGGAGAGTTTGGGTCCTTGCCAATTGGATGTGTGTCCCCAGCTGCAATCTCTGGGCCTGCAGCAGGGTCTCACTCACCTGCCAAAGCAGAAAGCTCATGCGCTGTGCTCACAATGGGTTCGTCTGATGCAGAGCTGTCAGAGCAATGTGAGGGCAGAGCCAGCCCAGCTGGGCCCAGGGCTGAGCCCAGCAGAGCCCTGGCAGAGCCCAGAGCAGCCTCAACCACCCACAGAGCCCGGCTGCAAGGAGAGAAAGCAGAAACTGCCCGTCAGCTGAGGGCTCCTGTGCCCTTGTGCCAAGGCCTGCGGTGCCCAGGCCATGCTGGCTGTGCCCAGAGCTGTGCCCAGAGCTGCCCATCCCTGCTGCCTTTGGCAGCAGAGCAGGAGGGCAGAACATGTGCCCACCCTGCAGCCAGCCACGGCACATCCAGCCCTCAGCAGCTGCCCAGAGCAGGATGCTCCTGTGCTCGCTGCCAGCTCCCAAAAGCTCTGATCCCACCCTGCCAAGCACACAGGGACCCACCTCACGCCAGCCACGGCTGGAAGAAAAGCTGCTCCCAAACCATGGCCTCAGCCTTCTCCAAGGGCACGGCCCATCCACGCCACAGCTGCTCCCCAGCACTTCCCAATCCACACTGGACCACCTTGAACGCTTCCTCTGGAAAAACAAACAACACATTATTGAAAAGAGATTAGAGACAAAAAGAGAAAACAAGAAAAACAGTAAAAACTCTTATCTCTGTCAGGGCCTTGAGGAAGGCCAAACCCCCACATGCTAGGGAAAAACCCATCCATGGGTGAGGGAAGCCCACACTTTCTCTCTTCCCCCCTGCACTGCCCCCCAAAATCACGGTGACCCCAAAGCAAACAAGGGCAGTGGAGCAGCCCAAGCCCTTTCTTGCCTGTACAGCAAAGCAGCTGTGCACAGGTTCTGGAGTCCCATCTCTGCTCCCACCATGGGGGTTTGTTTGTGTCAGGCTGGCTGCCCCAGCCCCAGCCCCAGCTAGGGCATAGTGGGTGCTGGGGGCTGTTGGCAGGGCCAGGAGCCCACTCCCATTTCGTACCCACCCCAGCCAATCCCCCCTGCCCTGCCAAAAGCAGCTGGGCAGCCACTGAAGAATGAGTTGCATCTGCCCCAGCAAAGGGGAAGCCTTTGGTTCCCAGCCAGGCTGGGCAATGCCCAAACCGGAGAGCATCCCCCTGCATGTGGACTCATCTGCAAATTCACTGTGGAGCCTGGCTTTGAAGAAGGTGCCAGAATCAAACTCCATCATCTTCAGCTGGCCAGGCTAAGGAAGAGCTTGTCATCCTTGGTGTCATCCTCACTCTCTCCAGCAGCAGCATCCCCACCCGGTACAGCTTCTCCAGGGGCTCCTTCTCCTTCCCTGGGGGCAGATCAGGCTCTCAGGGCTCTGCGCAGGGCCCCAGCTGTCAGGGAACCAGGACAAGCAAAACCAGCTTGGATGGAAGCCACCAGGGCTGGGCAGAGCAGCTCAGCTCCAGCACAAGGGCTGCGTGTTCCCATCCCATGACCCCGGTGCAGTGACACAGGCAGCACAAAAAGGGCTGGGTTCCTTTGCTTCTGATTGCCAAGGCATGTGTGGAGCTGGAACTTTCCAGGGCCCTGGATCAAAGTGTGCCTGTGGCTCTCTCCCTTCGTCTAGGGCAGATGAATATCCTGCATCCAAGGATGACAGAACAGGTCTTCTAATGAGGGCCTTTCCAAGTCCAGCATGGATAAACACCGCCTGATCAGATCTTGGCACTCTGGGCAGAGAAACCAGAAACCACCAGTTAGTTGGAGAAGGCTCCTATCGGCTTTGCCCCACCATTCCAATGCCCAGGCCATGCTGGATGTGCTCAAAGCTCGGCCTGAACTTTCCCATCAACTCCCTGTTTTGGAGGAGAGCAGGACATGTGCCACAGCAGCTGCCAGTGCAGGATGCTCACGAGCCCACTGCTGTCTCCCAGTACTGGAATTCCCCCCATGCCCAGAGATGAGGATCCATCTTGAGAGAGCTGTTGTGGCAGTGAGAGCTGATGGTCCCAGCTGATGTTCTGGCCCCTCCTGAAAGGGTGCTCCCCGCAGACCATCTGGTGCAGCAGGATGCCCAGGGACCAGATGGTAGCTGGCTTGCCATAGTACCAGCCAAAGTGGGTCCATTCCGGGGGGCTGTATGACCGTGTTCCTATGGAATACAGATGGAGTTCATCAGGGGGATGCTGCTGCTCCCAGAGCCTGGCCCCAGCATCCCTGGGCATGTGGGGGCTGCCTCAGTGGCACACAGGGTGAGCATTGCCCTCTCATCAGCACCTGGGACTTGTGTACAGACTTGGGGTTGGAAAAGAAACCTCTAGTGTTTCAAGGGGGCAGTGGAAGCCCTGGCAAGGCCTGACCATAACAAGGAAGAACCCACCCAGTGCTGGGAAAAACCATGCTCTCATCCTCCCTGCCTGCATTGCCCCAAAAAACATTATGAACCCCAACAGACCAGGTGAGTGGAGCAGTCCAAGCCCTTTCTCACCTGCACACCAAACCGGCTGGGCACAGGTTCCGGTCCCCCCTCTCTGCTACCCCCACCCACGGGTGTTTTGGTTTGGCTGGCTGCCCCAGCACCAGTTCTGGGCAGAGTGGGGGGCAAAGGCTGCCTGCAGGGCTGGAAGATGGCTACCCACTCAGCCCTGAGTATCAAAAGAAACTCAGCTGAAGACTCAGTGCCATGAAGGGCCGCAAAAGAGAGAATCCCTGCTGCCACAGCCAGCTTGGGCTGGGAGATGTTGGGTCATGAGATGCTGGGCCCAGGAGCCCTGCGTGGGCTCACCTGCAAAGTGAGTGTAGACTGTGTCCTGCAGGTAGGTGCCACAGCCAAAGTCAATCAGTTTGGCCTGCCCGGTGTCCAGGTCAACCAGGATGTTCCCTGGTTTGATGTCGCGGTGCAGCACCCCACAGCTGGTGCAGTGCTGCACGGCCTCCAGCACCTGGCGGAACAGCTCCCACGCCTCCTCCTCGGGCAGGAACCGCCGTGCCCGAATGAAACGATGCAGGTCCTGACACCGCTTTGGCCGCTCCAGCACCATCACGATGTCCTTGGGGAGCTCAAGCCACTCCAGCAGCTGGACCACACCGGGGAAGCCAGTGGACACCTTGGCCAGCAGCACAATCTCCAGGGGTGCGCTGGTGCCGTCGGGCTGCGGGAGGAGCACGATGCCGTCAGTGGGGCTGATGCCGTGCCAGGCCTGGGGAAGCCCTCAGCCAGCCCGGGATGCTCTGCGCCCTGCACTGGTCCCACGCCCGCTCTCCCTCGGGGTGTCCTGGCAGCTCCCACCCTGCCGGGCTTCGGCTCATCCCCGGCCGGCAGCCCCGGCTGCTGGCCCCGCTCACTCACCAGCTCGCCCCAGTGCAGGACGCGGTTCCGTGGCACCCTTTTGATGGCCACCTGCAAGTCAAGGGGAGCAGCGGGCTCAGCTCGCCGCCTGCCCTGCCCAGCCCCATCCTCTGCCCTTCTCCTCCTCCTCCTCCGCCCCCTCCTCCTTGTCCGCCGCTCACCGGGGCGCCGTCCGAGAGCCGCGTGGCCGCGAATACGCTGCCGAAGCCGCCGCGCCCCAGCAGCGAACCCAGCCTGTACTGCTCCTTCAGGCCCTGCTGCGTCTTCCCTGCGGGCGGGACGCGGCGGTCAGCGCTCGGCCCGGGGCCAGCAACGGCCCCCGAGCGCCCCTCACCCACCCCGGGCCGGCCATGCCCCGGCGTTCGCTCTTCGGAACGCGGCACAGGAGGCTCGGGGCCGGCGGCCGCGCTGCCGAGAGGCGGAGCTCGGGCCGGGGAAACCGCAGCGGAGGCGGCGGGAGCGGCCGCGCCGCGTGTGTCCTCCGCAGGCCCCGGGAGAAGCCGGGGCCGAGGCCCGGGCCGGGGTCGGGACGGGACCCTGCGTCGCGTCCGGGGCCGGGCTCGGGCCAGGCGGAGCCGAAGGGCGGCGATGCCGCCCCCGCACCAGGCACTGATGCCCGCCCAGCAGCGCCACCGCCAGTACGGCCAGAGCCGGGCGGAGGCGAGACCGCGGCGGGACGGCCGGGGCCGGGCTCGGGTCAGCCCCGCCCGGGGCCGGGGGCGGGCCGGGGGCATGGCCCGGCCCGGCAGGGGAGAGGGAGGCGGGGAGAGGAGAGGGACGCCGGGCAAGGGACCCCGAGAGAAAGGTGCCCGACCGCGGGAAAGGGAGAGAGAGAGAAAGAAAGAGAAAGAGTGTTAGAGAATATCTGCTTTTGCTGCCGCCGCTGCTGCTGCCGCTGCTGCTGCCGCTGCAACTGAAGCACCGTGGCCGTTCGTCCCCATGTCCGTTCCCCGCTCGCCCCACGAGCCCCACGTTCGAGCCCCGCGTGCCCCGGGGACAGCCCCTCCGTCTGCCCAAACACGGGAACTTTGCAGCCTTGAGCCCAGATGCAGAGCCCTGACTCCTGCACATTGGCACAGCAATCCCCTGGCTCGCTGCTGTGCATTGTCCTTGCTGAGGGTCAAACACTGTTGGGCCACCTTCCCTTGGGGTAGGATTCCTACCTGACCCAAGCACCACACTTACATCTCCAGTGTTGCTTTCCAGTAAAAACAGGAGAAAGAAAACTGTGTGTGGCTCATGGTATTTTAAAGTGTCTAAAAATCCCTAAGTCACCAATCTTAGAGGTGAGGTGCATCTGGAATTACTGGATGGAGAGGTAGTGCAACATGGAAAAGGGGAGCATAGAAATTAACAGAGGAAAACATCTTGGATTGTTTCCTTCATTTTCATTTCCCTTCTGGAATGCTGTTTCAGTTTTCCAGGAATTTTCTCCTGTCTGCTCTTCCCAAGAATCTCTCATGGAGAACAAGGTCAAGCTTCTGTCACAAGATTTGCCACCAGGAAATTATGTCACTGGTGAAATTTTCATGATGACTGTTTGTGCTGGTTTAGGGCAAATTTTGGGAGGAAATCTCCAAAAGGGGTCCATCTAGAAAGAAGTTCAAGCAGTCCCTCCCCCTACTAGTTCAGGAAAAGACTTTCCTGGAGAAAAGTGAAAAAAAGCCCAGTTTATTTAACAAGTAAATATTCGCAAGCATGAAAAATGAACAACATTAAATAAAACCTTGGACAGTGCTGAAGAGATGGCAAATTCAGAAAGTCCTTTTTGTGGGTTGTAGTTGGCTCACTCGGTCTCTTCTAAGTCCCTCTGGTGCTGGAATGCAGCGTCCCAGAGCTCGGGGGGCCACAGGTGTGAGCTGCCAGTGTTTGTCTGGGTTTTCAGTCCAGAGCAGGTTTAAACAGTTCCAAGAAAAAGGAAAGTCACAGTCCAAAGAACTTCTCTTCCTAAGCTAGCTAAAACCACATTGCTAGACCTGGGCTGTGAAGGAATTGGGAAATTTCCAAATCTAGGTACTGGCGATCCCAGAAAACACCAGATCTGGATGGTGCTGGTGTCAGAACCTGCAGATTTCCAAATTTTGGCTTTCTGTGCCAGCAAATCACTGGACTTGGGCTGTGCCAGCACCAGGAAGTTTTCAGATCTGGGCACTGGTGCTGCCAGCAGATGTGGGTGGTGTCATTGCCAGCGACAGAAATCTGCCAGATTTGGGCTCTGCTGGCACTGGGAAATTTCCAAATCTGGGTTCTGGTTACATGAAACACAAGATGTGGGTGGTGCCAGACCCAGTAGCAGGAAGCTGCCACAGGTTTTGGATTTCTGTGCCAGTAAATTGCTGCACTTGGGCTGTGCCAAAATAGGGAAATTTCCAGATCTGGGCACTGGCAGTGCCAGCAAACAGCCCATTTCAGGCTCCAGGAAGGACTGGATCTGGATGCCTTCCTCTTTTATTTCCTTCTTTCCTTCCTTCTTTCTTGGGATCCTGCTGCCAGCAAACTCCAGATTGGGCGGTGCTGGCAAGGGGAAATTGCCAGGTTTTAGCTTTCTTTGCCAGCAAATTGCTGGACATGGGTGGTGCCAGAAGAGGGAAATTGCCAGATGTGGGCACTGGCAGTGCAAGCGCACATGAGATCTGGGTGGGGAATGTGCCACCACCAGGAAATTGCCAAATGTGAACTTTCAGTGCCAGCATATTGCTGGAATTATGCTGTGCAGTGTTTTGCGGAGAAAAGAAGAAACCTCACAACTTCATAAAAGTTGTAAAGCCCGGTATGCTTTTATTATGACGCGCTCCGGATGCAAGCCTCCCCAAAAAGGCAAGCGTACCCCTGAAGACTTTAGGTCTCCTTTTATCCCCCTTCCAAATGCATATTCATACAGTTTCACAATAAGTTCATACATATTCATTCCGCATGACATTTAGCACCAGTTCTTCTTTATCAAAGGAATTTCTAGGCCGGGGCAAATTGACCTCGTGGTCTTTTCTGTTTTTCTTTCTCTGTCTCCTTGCTGTCTTGGCATGCGAGCTTTTCCTTCAGCTTTGGCCTCACAGACTTTTCACCTTTCTTAGACACTTCACCTAATTCACAATGGATCTTTACTCTGTCTCATTCCCCCCTTTCCTAGAAAATAAGTAAATTCTTTTACTTAATGAAAACCCTCACGACAATAAGTGTCTTTTAGTGCTTCACCATGTACGTTTGACAAAGATGTTAGTACAGCTATTCGTTGTAGCATTCTCCAGTTCCAAATTAACAATATAATAGATAATCCTAAGCTTATCCCAACTAATATTAGCAAAACTACAATGGGGTGGCACAACTTATTAAAGATTCCATTTGCAGTTGGTGACCACCCAAAGATCACATCCCACCAGTGATAATCTGCATTTTGTTCTATTCTTTGCAGAATTCTAGTTTTTTCTTTTGTATCATGTTGGACAGTAATTAAGGTTTTCTTTCCACTTTCTTGGATTTCTTTCAAGATTTGCTGTAGGTCTTGGTGCTTAATTAATTGTTTTACCAATGTAAGGTCCATCTCAATAGGGGTAGGTGATAATCTGTGATACATTGTATAATTGGTTTTAACCAGCTGGTGGGATGTCACTTGGTCTGAGTACAAAAATCACACCCAATAATCCTAACAAAATTACAAATACAGAAATTAGAATGATTTCTACTAGACAAAATAACATCATTGCTATCAATTTTTACAGCAGCACAGGCAGTTCTCAGGCATACACCCTTTTCCAGTATATACGAGCACAGTTTTCTGGTCAGTGACTGGATGAATTTCAAAGTGGCAAATACTCTGTTCAGTGTCTAGACACACATCTTGGGCATTAATAGTATTGCTTTCACAAATGAATCTCATTGTTTCTCTAGTAATGCAGGATTCTAAGTTTACTGTCTGCCCCTTTCCATTCATCTTTCGTGCCCACACTCTATGTTCTGAAGGATAGAGTATTGTTCTTTCATGGTTTAATCCTAGGGCAATGATGGGATGGATAACATAAACAGTGGCATTACGTATGGTAAGCACAAAGGCAGTGGCCACATTAGAAGCAGGATCATAGGTGAAATTCACCATAGTCTGCCAGGATTGAAACTTCCTTTCAATATCAATTGCATTATCCCACACAATTTCTTGAATTTTAGCTGGAAAATTACCTTCACCCCTTTCCCATATGATCAGAGCTGCTGTTGCTTGTATCCATAACTGTGCTTGTATACAACTGAAAGCTAAAGACACATTATCTTGTACTATACTAAGTGTTTCTACTATCAACTTGTGGTCTTGGTCCCCGGCCTTTTCATACTTCCTTACTTTGGCAGTACTTTTGAAATCTGTCACTGGCTAGTTCCTAATGCCAATAGAGATTACTATAAAGGCTGCTTCAATTTTGTTAGGCTACCTGCTGCAGTGGCCAGTTTATTCACCAGTATTTCTGAATCAATTCCATTTAAAACTCCTAATTTTGTCCCTAATATGCCAGTTAGATGTTTGTTATGGGGAACAGGAACTGCTTTCTGTCCATGACCATCCCTCCCTGCCAGAGGGATGTGCTGGGCTCACACTGCAAATTCATACACACTTCACAAGTGTATCTGACAGAGGTTTAGGTCATATTTGAGGCAGATGTTTGTTCTGAAATGTAGAGACCTCAGGGAATCTAACCTCTCCTTCCTCCTCCAAAGCACCTGATTTCCCAGATGTGTGGCAAGCAGGAATGTCTCTCCTGGTCTACAAAACTTCACCCACCTTGCCCCTTGCTGAGATCAAGCTGTGGACTGTGTTCAGGGCAGGTCCAAACCTCAAGTAAATAATGAAGGGGAAATCTGAAAGAAGAGCCTAAATTCATTGCAGTGCCTCAGAACAAACTGGGATCAGGTTTCTGCTACTTGAAACACTCAGCACAAAAGTGATGCTCAAAATCCTACAGCCTGCTGCTGAGCTCTGACGGGGGGGGTGGTCTCTGTACCTCTTTTAAGCAGAATCCAACTGCCTCAGACTGGGACAATCACTGATCCAAATCTCAATAGGAAAGGGATAGCTATAAGTAAAGAAAATCACCTTCCTTGCTTGGGTTAATTTACCACCTGCAGTTCAGCACCCTTTACCAGCCATTGCCTGGGTTTTCAGCCAATCAGCTTGGAAAATGATGTAAGGAAACTGATTTCTTGGTGTTCCTGGTTTTAGGCACCAGGAAGGCTGGCTCCTTACTTTCTTGTTCTGCTCCTGAGATATGCCTGTTTTTGTAACCATGTTGTCCAGCCCTCGAAGGAAGTTTTTTGGAAGGAGGAGCAGGCTGGTTGGATTTTTGAGATGTTAATTTGCATTATCAACTCCACACATTTGAGAGACCATTCTGGATTGAATAATAGCTGTTCTTCAGTCACATCCTTTACTATTGGGTAGAGTCTGAACTAGTAGGGGGTGTATAAGGCCCTGCTGTGGTAAAAAGTGCAGTGTCCACTTTGAATTCAAATGAAAGTCTGATAGCAACTCGAGCTCAAAGGCCGGTCACTTCTACAGGCTGTATCAAGGTGAAATTACACCAACAGTCTGATTCACTTAGGTTATCACAGACTTCCTGGTGTTCATATACACCAAGGGAGGTTCAGACACTAATTACATCTGGTCTCTCATAAGCCGTCCTTTTGATGACCTGGCACCCTACTTTGATTTCTTCTCCTCAGATTCCTTGAAGTGTCCACAGTTCCTGTTCCTGCCATTCTTGCTCCTCATATACCTGATTCTTGTGGATTACTACAGTAGATACGTTTAAATCTTTTATCTCAGAAGGTTTTCCTATGGATCCAGTATACTGATTAAATGCCAGGGACCAAGGCCATTCAGCATTACTTTGAATAGAGGTACTCTCAAGTTCTAAAACTTCAGTTATGATTACACACAAAACAATTCTACAAACTAAAATATGAGCTACTCCCGACCGCAATGTACTCATTTTGCCCGAGTAAGTTTTAATCTCAGTTCATTGTCTCCTGGCGTCACTCCTTAAGGGGTTTCTGGGCTTTCTTCAACCGAGAGTGATGAATCCAGGCGTCCTGCTCGTTGATTTTGAGTGCAGTGAAGGTGGTGAGAAGTACTTGCAGTGGTCTCTCCTACTGTGTGGTTCCGAAGTCTTTTCTGTAAGAGACTTAACCTCTACATCATCCCCAGGCTATCTAACTCCCTGCTCCGAGTTCCAGCCACATGTACTCTGAGCTGTTTGCTTAATGCCACCATGTAGGTGAACATTCTGGACATTCCCTTTGTATTCTATATGGTCTTCTAAAAGGCATTCCAAAAGGACTCAGCATTCCTTTAGCTCAAGGTTTAGTTTGAATTTGCAATAGTGCTAGTGGAAGAGCTTGGGCTAGGGTAGATTAACTTCTTGCCCCAGTCTTATTCATTCTCTCCACCTGGCCGCTTGATTGGGGGTGGTATGGGGTGTGAAGTTCCTAATCTATGCCCAGATGGCTACTAATCTGTTGCACTATTTTGGAAATGAAATGTGATTCTTTATCTGAGGATATCGTGGCTGGAACTCTGAAGCGTGGTATTATTTCTTGTAAAAATATTCTGGTCACCTCTTGAGCTTTGACAGTTCTGGTGGGGAATGTTTCTGGCCACCCTGAAAATGTATCTATCAATACCAGTAAGTACTGATACCCCCCTTTCCTTGGGAGTTCTGAAAAGTTGATTTGCCACTGCTGTACAGGCCCATGGCCTCTCCCAGTCTGACCGAGTTTCGGCCGGGGGCTATTTTGGGGTTAGTCTGGAGGCAAGGATCACACTGTCGGCTCACCTGAGTGATACTGGCATATAAATTCCTGACAACGATACAACGATTGTTTCAATCAGATGTGTGTTCTAGAAAGCCTGTGGAAATTACTACTTCAAAGTCAACACTTCATTTCAATGCACTCTGTATCACTGGCAGCCTTGGTCATTTTGACAAAGGAGCCACACTCTATAAAAGGCTTTTAAGTAGTTAGGCCCTAGTGTGTTTTCTAGTGCCCTTCCTTCAGTAGTAACCACGAAAATGGGAAGGGATTACTAGCTCTCTTTCAATGGTATCCCACCCCTTGCAGTTGTACGTTTCTTTTGATTAGTATTATTGTATTATGGCTTACCTTCGAGGAAAATCTGTACCTCACCCTTTGCTGCTTTCTTTGCCTCTCCATCCGCCAGCTCATTTCTTTCCTCCAATTTTCAGCTCACTCTCTGATGTGCCTTAATATGCTTTTTCAGGTAGCTGAACTGCTTCCAGCAGCTGGATTGTCTCTTCTTTCCCTGTGAGGTCAGCAGTCCCCTCTCCTTCCAGATGGCTCCATGTGCATACCTTGAGTCTGTGTAGATGGTTATTCTCCTCCCTCTTGCCCTTTCCAGGGCACGAGTCAGGGCAATTATCTCAGCCTTCTGCGCAGAGGTACCTGTTGGTAAGTGTCCAGACTCTATTACCTCTCTTCAGGTAGTCACTGTGAACTTTGCAATGTCGCTTTCCTGTCAGTGAATCAGGTCTCTGCATCATCTGGAGGAGTGTCCCTTAAGTCTGGGCGGCTGGAGTAGGTAGCTTCAATGGTCTCCAGGCAACTATGGTGTACTGCTTCTCCTTGATTCCACTGAGAAAAGAAGCTGGGTTGACAATATTAGTCACCACTATCTCTACATCGTCTTGCTCTACCATGATGGCCTGGCATTTCAGAAACCTCTGCGGTGAGAGCCAGTGGCCACCCTTTACTTCCAGTACTGCGGACACTGTGTGGGACACTAGCACAGTCATTTTTGTCCCAGGGTAAACTTGCATGCCTCTTGAATATTCAGCACAACTGCTGCTACAGCTCTGAGGCAACCTGGCCATCCTTTGGCTGTTGCATCTAGTTGCTTAGAGAAGTAAGCAACTGCCCTTCAGTATGGGCCCAAGTCCTGAGCCAATATTCCCTGGGCAATTCCTTGCGTGGAAAAATAGAAAGAATGCTTTACTTACATCTGGAAGTTTAAAAGCTGGAGCTGACATGAGGGCACTCTCTAGCTGGCGAAAGGCCCGCGTGCCGTCTTTTGTCCACTGGAGATCTCAGTTTCCATTGGCAATAAGAGCATAGAGGGGTCTGGCGAACAGTCCATAATTATAAACCCACAGCTGGCACTACCCTACCATGCCTAAGAAGGTTCAGAGTTCCTTCGTTGTCTGGGGTTTCAGGGTTTGGCATATGGCTTCCCTGCCTTAAAGTCTGCTGCTCAGCACTCACTTCTTACCCCAGGTAGATTACCTTCTGTTTCACTACCTGTGCCTTTTTCTTTGAGACTCTGCGTCCTTGGAGTCCTAGGAAATTCAAAAGGCTTACCGTCCAGGCTTCTCCTGCTTCCCTCATCCGAGTGGCTACTAGAAGATCGTCCACGTACTGCAACAGCCTCCTTTCCTCTTGTGAGCTTCCTGGGACTCTGGGTCTTTGCAAGCTGTTCTCCAATCGGAGTGGGGAATCTTGAAGCCTTCAGGCACACGGAGTATTTGAGCTGTGTTTGAATGCAAAAATTTTCTGGCTGGCTTCGTGGATAGGGAGGCAAAAGAAGGCATCTTTTAGGCCTAAAACAGTGAACCAGGTTAGCTCAGGTGTTAAACAAGTTAGTAAAGTATATGGATTTGCTACCACAGGGTATAAATTCTGTGTCATCTTATTAACAGCCCTTAATCCAGTTCTATCAGTTATTGGGCTGATTCCTTCCTTATCTTCCTTGTGAGGGTACTACTCAGTTCTCACTAGTTGTGTTCTTTCCTTAAGCTTGATGCTCATGGGGCAGCATCTTTCACTCTCCCTGGTACAGCAGAGGCCCATACCCTTGAAAACACTTATTTACTTATTCTAATATCTCCTTACTAATGTCTTTAATTTCAGTGTCTGTTAATGTTAAGCCTAACCTCTTTATATCATTTGCCTCCAGAGTAACCTTTCTCATTTGAGAATGTTTAGCAAATTGAGCGAATTGTACAAAAGCTTTTAGGTACACATAGTACACATGTTACTTTAAAGGTTTGCACAAGTATGCCTTCTCAGACTAGCCAGTTGTTGTTCATTCCCCACACTACAACATAAACATTCTCCACAGGTACTAAAGCTTTATTAAAACTGAATATATGACCCTTGTGTCGACAAAAATTCTTCCCTTTTGGGGAGGTCATCTTTACCCTTCCTCCCTTACTTTGGGAGGAGCCTTTAGCAAATCATATATACTCATTTTGTGAACTGTGATTGCTTTGCATTTCAGCATGATAATCCTTGCCTGATTTCATACGTTGCTGTCTTATGCTGCATGCTGAACAACATGTTTGATTTGCTTTCTCTTTGCCTTGTTTTCCTTTTTCAAGGGCCAAGACCAGAGGGCGGTCTGATCTTACAGTCTCTTTGCCATTCTGGGTGATTTCTTAAAACAAAAAGACATTTCAGCATACAAAAACTCTATCCCATTTATCCTCCTATTTTAAAACAGTACTAACAGCAATGAAGTATTATAAATCTTTTTATTTTCTGAGCTGCTCCTACTGGCAGCCTTCTCCCAGTGAGCCCCTCCCAAAAGGGGCTAATTTAGGAACCTCTTTGCTCTGGTCAGTTCTCATTATCTCTTTCTCCCTGCCCTATCTCACTTCCACTCAAACCTCTTTTCACAGACCTTCACAGTAGTTTCTCAGTTTTCCTCCCACACACACACAGCTCCAGGTGGCAGATATCAGATGTGATTCCTACACACACAAGCTCTAAGACCTTAGGTTCTGATCAGAAACCTCTAATTTGCACTCGGGGCTTGTGCCCTGACGCTTATTATAACAGCAATACCTGCGTTTCTCACAAACACTGCGCTGCAATAATACTTGCACATCCAGCTTTTGCCCACAGGTCATTCCCGTGTTCCCTGGGGAGACAGGGCAGCCAGAGCTGTCCCTGTGCCCAGGGGACAGCCACTGTCACCTCATGCAGCGTGCCAGCCTCTCGATGCACCAAAGGCTCCCCGAAATTGCCCGCAAAGGCAGGCTATTCTGTTTGTTACAGAGAACTTTAAATCCCTACAGCAGATTGCTTCCAGTCCAGACTTACTGCAGTACCAGCTGAAGTCTCATAAATCTCATGTCTCATTAACTAATTCATCTCATTCATCTCTTCTATATAAACTCTGTTTTACAAAATATCAGTCTTTTCTAGTTCTCTTCTTGCACAATCTAATTAAGCGCTGTGCCTACTTACACTTGTTTTACTGCTTTGCAAAAAGGCTGTGCTAGTCACAGCCAAAACTCTGATATGCCCACAGACACACACACCCCCACCTCCCCTTTATCTAAAATTCACTAGAGCCAAGGCTTGAATTGCTGTGAGGGGGAGAATTCTTGGAATTCCTTTAACTCGCTTTATCGTAGTTAAGCATAAATCACCGTACTATAGTTCTCCTATGTAAAATGCTACTCTTGTTGCAAACAAAATCTTAAAATCTCCACAAACACTACTATACAATCTGAGAATCAAATTACCACAATGCAGTGGAAGAAAATCACCACACAAAATCACTGGGAAAGGGCATATTTCTCAAAGTGCTCACTTTTCTCAACACAACACAGCATACCATAATTCGGCATTTACTCACATCAATTTTCCTGGACACAATCAGAATAACAGCACACAGTCTAGAGATCAAGTCCAAACATCCAAGGCAAAGGAACTCTCTGAGCTCATACTCACGGTTAGAATGTACCAAATCTACACAAATCACTACATTTAAACACAATCACTGTCGTTCCTCCACTCGCTTCTCTGCGGGGGCACTTCTCTCCCTGCCCCCACAACCTGCTGCAGCCGGCGCCTCAGGCCTCACTCGGCTGCTTCAAACACGGGTAGTACTGACCCCCCCCCCCCCCCGCACTGTAGGGCCCTGTAGATCTACTCTCTTTTATATACCATACACTTATACACTTGCACGATTAGAAACACAGTGCACTGACCACACAATGCATTGACCATACAGCGACACAGTGCCCGGACATCACACACACACACAAACAAAACACACACGGGCTCAGCAGTTCTGCTCTATCAGAACGATGAACCCCCAACACACACATACACAGGTTCACCCAGCTCACCCCAGAGCTGCTGGCGGTTCCACTCTATCAGAACGATGAACCCCGTCTCAAATACAGCTGCTCCATCAGCTGAACCCAGACGTCTCTGGGTGGTTTACTCCCTTGCTCTCCTTTCCCTCCCCCAGGGGCCCCTCAGTACATACCGTATCTTCCTCCGCAGGCCAGCAGGTCCTTGTCTGTCCTTGCAGGTGGCAAGTTGAGACGAGTGGAGCCCCACCAGGAAAAAAATCCTAGGGCGCGCCTTGGAGGTCCGTCTATCCCCCCTGCCCCTGCAGGGACAGAGAACTCCCGGCTGGCTCGCCATAATGTTTTGCAGAGACAAGAAGAAACGTCACAACTTTGTAAAAATTGTAAAGCCCGCTATGCTTTTATTACGATGCGCGCCGGACGCAAGTCCCCCAAAAAGGCATGCGTACCTCTGAAGACCTCGGGTCTTCTTTTATCCCCCTTCCAAATGCATATGCATACAGTTTCACAATAGGTTCATACATATTCATTCCGCGTGACATTTAGCACCAGTTCTTCTTTATCAAAGGAATTTCTAAGTCGGGGGCAAATCGACCTTGTGGTCTTTTCTGTTTTTCTTTCTCTGTCTCCTTGCTGTCTCGGCATGCGAGTTTTTCCTTCAGCTTTGGCCTCACAGACTTTTCACCTTTCTTAGACACTTCACCTAATTCAGAATGGATCTTTACTCTGTCTCACCTTTATCATGGTATACCATGATAACTTATCCTTTGGGGCTCAGTAATCTAAAGATTTATGGAATGTCTTATGGATACGCCTTAGTTACCCTTAATGATCCCTTTTTTCCTCTAAAAATAAAAATTACATCAGGTTAGTTATAATTTCACGCATGAATTTCTTAAAAAAGAAGCACCATAAGACTGCAGGACAAAGTCACTTCCCAGTTGTCCTCTTCAGTTATGTTTCAAGCTTCCAGAACAATAGTTGTATTGAAAAACACATGTATTCTAAATTTCCCTTCCTGGAGTGCTATGGTCAAGAATTCCAATGCCTAAAATGATTCCTAATTATTTTTACCTTTGTATTAGATATTACACACAAAGAAGGGCAGTCTTCTATTCAGAAAGGTCAGTTTCATTATAAAGAAAACCACCAAAGCATAGTATACGGACTTATGATCCTATATATTCAGAAAAAAAGGATGAGAATTTATGTTTTGGTGTTCTGTAGCCATCCATATGGACAACATTTCAATCTGCCAAGGTATGTGGCCAAAATGTAGAGGGGCACCTGTTCCCAGAGCCTGCAGGGACAGAGGCGCAGGGCAGGGACACCGTGGGACAGCCTGGGCTGCACAGGGCACAGGCATGTGCAGCAGCTGCAAGACAGCCCTGGCAGAGCCAACTTGGGCAGCACTTTGGCCATGGCTGCTGGCCCCGGGCCTGAGGCAGGAGCAGGAGACAAGTGACCCTTGCAGGCCTGGGGCCTCATTGCCTCCTTGTCCCTGCTCAGCAGCCTGGCAGGGCCCACCCCATGCTCCTGCCCTTGCCATTGCACAGCCCCACATGCCAGTGCCCATCCTGGGAAGAGCCCTGAGCAAGGAGGGAGGGACAGCATCTGCCTGGCCAGGGGCTGGGGCTCAGGCGTTGGCCATTGGCATTCCTGAAACACATCCAGGTTTTCTCAGCACCAGAGACACCTTTGCCTTGTTTGTCCCCAGCTGTCATTACTGCCTCCAGCGTTCTGCTCTGACTGGAACCTGGGGACACTTTCTCAGTCGGGTCTCTCAGTGAGACCCATTAAAACTTCAAGAAACTTCAGAGTTTCAATTTAATTTTGAGTTCTTGAGAAGTTTTATGAACACCCTCTTAGGCACTGAGTCTGATGTAAACAACACCAAATCCCCTAGAGGCTCATTGAAGTCCTTGTGCTGTGTCTGTGCTGCTGAGCTTTAAAGGAGCAGCTCTTCCCAGGGCCAGCTCCTCTCCCAGTCCAGCAGGGCTGAGGGCTCTGCCTGCAGGCACTGAGGGGACAGGAGCCAGACAGAGACAGGCTGAAGGCAATCAAGATTAGGAAGACATTGAGCTGAGACTTCACTTGGGGAAACATCTCCACAATCCTCTACGTGGTGAGTTTTCTGTGGCAGAGGAGGAGGAGGAGGAGGATGTGTTGCAGAGTGGGGCTGCCGGGGGCACCGTCAGAGGGACAGGGCAGGACGGCTCCTGCTGCCAGGGACGGCTGCAGGGGGTGAAGCTGGGGCTGCAGCCAGGGCTGCTCTGAGATGCAGCTCATGCCCAGCTCATTTCTGAGGGGACTTTTCATGAACTCATTTAGGGCAGGAGTTTCCTGCTTGGGTCTCTGCTTTCCAGAATCTGTGCTCCCATTTTTGCCTGGCTCAGTTTGGGGGCAATAGAAACTCAGCTGTGCAGTGCACAGCAGGGGCTGAGACTCCTAAACCATCACAGTGAGGATTCCTGGGAACCTCAGCAAGTGTCTGCACCTGCCCAGCCTCCAGATCCATGCAGCATCACCTTTCCGTGGTGCCCAGGCTGGGGGAGCTGTTCTTTAATCCCTGCAGGGCCGAGCAGCTGCAGGGCAGAGCTGGCCCAGGGGCTGGGCTGGGCTCTGGCAGCTCTGGCAGAGAAGGAGCCTGGGGCCACAGGAGCAGCTGGGGCTGGGACAGCTCCAGCAGCAGAGCTGTGGGAAAGGGAGGGACGGCGGCAGTGCTGCGGGAAGCCCTGCTGCAGGGCAGATGTGGCACCTGCCAGGCCTGCCCTGCAGGGCAGACACTGCCCTGAGCAGCACAGCTCTTGTGTCCCCTCGCAGCCAGCACAGCCCTCAGCCCGGGGGCTCAGGGCCCTCAGTCCCTCCTGGGCGGGCAGAGCAGCCCCAGAGATGAAGGGCATCTCTGTGGCCATTTGCCCATTCCCTACTGACCAGGGCCTGAGGGCCACTGTCCTGCCCTGCTGCTGCCTGGCAGGGGCTGGGCAGGGCTAGCCAGGGAATGGCTTTTCCTCAGGCCCGGCTCTCTCTTTCTCCTTGCCTTGCCCAGGTGCTGCTGGCATTGCTGAGGGGCTCTCTGCAATGGCAGTTCCAGCTGCAGGGCCAGGCCCAGCCCTTGGGCTCCTCCTGTGCAGGCTGAGCACAGCAATGGGGTGTCCCAGCTCCCAGTGCCCAGGGAGCTCTGGGAAGGGCAGCCTGGGAGGCTGGCAATGAGCCCACTCTCCTGACTCTGGGAAAGGCAGGAGCCACTTTGTGTGCCAGGGATCCCTCTGCTCTCAGCTGTGTCTCCTGGCTGTCCAGGGTAACACGGGAGTGGATCTCAGAAAGGTGCAAGTCCAGGGCAGCTGGAACAGTAGAGAGGGACAGAGCAGCTCCCCTCAGTCTGTACTAAGCCTCAGACAATCCTCCTGCCTCCCTGGACTCTCTGTTCTCCCCAGGTGCAGCTAAACCCCTTTTTCTGCCTCCTGCAATCCCCATCCCTTCACACAGGCAGCTCCTCTGCTCCAGGAGAACATTCCTTGTCCAAGTTCACACACAAGGACTTGCCCCTGCCCTCACTGTTCCCCTGCACTGACTGGAGGGTTAGGGCTGACTCTCAGGTGTCCTGCAGGCCAAGGTCCAGCTCCTCACACAGTATTGGCCAGCAACAATCAGGGCTCCAGCAACAGAGTTGAAGGAAGGTCCCCTAGACACAGACAACAGGGAGGTGTTTAGTGGCAGGAAAGTGTTTGTGAGAAACTGCTTTGATTTTTATGTGAGAAATCTTTCCTCCATTGCCCTGTGTTTTCCCCATTCTGTAGGTTGAAATGTGCAGCCACAGCAAATGTCCAACAGCAGCTCCATCAGGCACTTCCTCCTGCTGGCATTGGCAGACACGTGGCAGCTGCAGCTCCTGCACTTCTGCCTCTTGCTAGGCATCTCCCTGGCTGCCCTCCTGGGCAACGGCCTCATCATCAGCGCCATAGCCTGCGGCCACCACCTGCACACGCCCATGTTCTTCTTCCTGCTCAACCTGGCCCTCAGCGACCTGGGCTCCATCTGCACCACTGTCCCCAAAGCCATGCACAATTCCCTCTGGGACACTAGGGACATCTCCTATGAAGGATGTGCTGCTCAGGTCTTTTTCATAATGGTCTTCATCTCAGCAGGGTATTTCCTCCTGACAATCATGTGCTACGACTGCTATGTGTCCATCTGCAAACCCCTGCACTACGGGACCCTCCTGGGCAGCAGAGCTTGTGCCCACATGGCAGCAGCTGCCTGGGCCTGTGGCTTTCTCAATGCTCTGCTGCACACAGCCAATACATTTTCCCTGCCCCTGTGCCATGGCAATGCCCTGGACCAGTTCTTCTGTGAAGTTCCCCAGATCCTCAAGCTCTCCTGCTCACTATCTTACCTCAGGGAACTTGGGCTACTTGCTGTTAGTGTCAGTTTATCATGTGGCTGTTTTGTGTTCATTGTTTTCTCTTATGTGCAGATCTTCAGGGCTGTGCTGAGGATCCCCTCTGAGCAGGGACGGCACAAAGCTTTTTCCACCTGCCTCCCTCACCTGGCTGTGGTCTCCCTGTTTGTCACCACTGCCTTTTTGCCTACCTGAAGCCCCCCTCCATCTCTTCCCCATCCCTGGATCTGGCCCTGTCAGTTCTGTACTCGGTGGTGCCTCCAGCCCTGAACCCCCTCATCTACAGCCTGAGGAACCAGGAGCTCAAGGCTGCAGTGTGGAGAATGATGAGTGGACAATTTAGGAAACATTAAATTGGTTGCTCATTTCTGCATATTTCTTGTCATAAAAGTAATTTTTGATACTTCTTGTTGGATTGGTTAGTTTTTACTCTGTTTTCATTTTTTAATATTCTCCCTAAACCAAGGCCACTGTTTCTGCCATTTCTCACTTTGTTTCTTCAAATTTCACTGTGTCCCCAGACTGTGTCATTGAGGGGCTTTGCTGTCGATGGCTTTAAAGGAACTAAAAGATCTCCTACAAAGTTTTCTGCAGAGATGCCCTTGTGTTGCCTTCTCTGGAGCTGCAGCAACAATGTCTGTGTGCAGAGCTGGGGCGAGATCAGTGCTGGCCCAGCAGCTGTGCCCAGCAGCAGCAGCAGCACTTGGTGTTGCCAGCTGCTGCCGTGGCCCTGCCCCGCTGCCCTGGTGGCCCTGGTGTTGCTGTAGGGCCTGAGTGCTCTCAGGGCCGGGCACAGCCCTGGGGGTGGCAGTGCTGGGGCTGCAGCAGGGACAGGCCATGGGCACTGCTGGGGCAGCGCTGACGCCTCAGTCCAGGGCCTGGGGGCTCCAGGCTCCTTGCCCAGGCTCTCTCAAGAACATGCCCAGGCCAATGATCAGCACAGAAAAGCTCTGTGAGCAGCCCCAGGCTGGCCATGGGCAGGCTGGGGGCAAACAGCATGGCTGGGGCTCTGCAAGGGCCCTGGGGCAGATGGGAAGGAGCAGCAGAGCAGGGGCTGACCCATCCCCAGTGCGCTGCACAGCCCAGGGCAGCGTTCCAGAGTGTCCTCATGGAGCTGCCTACAGCATCCCCCCTCTGCAGCCCTGGCCTCTCCCCGAGCTCACACAGGTGCCCCATCCTTGCAGGCACAGACACGGCAGCACTGGCTAAGCAGCCCCTGTTTGCATTGCACAGAGCAGGGGGAGCACCCCCATGCTGTTGCTGTGGGGACATGAACCTGAGGGAGCACAAATGCCATCAGCCCCTGGGGCCAGCAAGGGCTGGGGGACACCAGGGAAACCACTCAGCTTTGTCCTGGCCTCTGCACTCAGCCAGAAAGTTTGTTCCCATCAGCTGGGAGTTTCCTGTCCCAATGCAGACGCTGTTGCTCAGAGCCAGGGCTGCCTGGCAGCCACCCCCAAACTGCCCTCAGCATTTCCTTTGTCCCACCTTTGCTTTCTTTACTCTTTCCCTGATATAAATTTCTTGCTCTCGTGCACCCCTGTTTCCTCCCCTGCAAACAGCCCATCCCTGTTTGCCCTTTCCTCTCTTGCCCCACTCCCCATTGCAGTTCCTGACTTGGCACCATGGGAACATCCCTTGGGCAGCAGGATCATCCTACAAGTGCTGCAGGAATTGTCTGCAGGCTCTTGCAGTCCCTTGTGCTGCTCCCTTGCCAGAGGCACCCCAGGCCAGGGAGGCACATCTGGGCTGCTGTGTCTGGCTCTGGGGCTCCCTGTTCTGGGCAATGAGGAGGAGCTGCAGAGGCTCTGCAGGACTGACAGGATGGGCTTTGGGGCTGGCAGGAGAAGCTGAGGGACCTGGGCTGCTGGAGCTTCTGAATAGGAGGCCTAGGGCTCCTCCTGCAACTGCTCCAAGGGTGGTTTCAGAGAATCCCAGAATCAGCAAGGTTGGAAAAACCTTGGAGATCATCAAGTCCAACCTTTCCCCTGACACTGCCTTGTCTCCCCTGAGCCTCCTCTTCTCCAGGATAAACAATCCCAGCTCCCTCAGCCGCTCCTCACAGGACTTGTGCTCCAGACCCCTCACCAGCCTTGTTGCCCTTCTCTGGACACGCTCCAGCCCCTCCATGTCCTTTCTAAATTGGGGGCCCAGAACTGGACACAGCACTCAAGGTGCTGAGAACAGGGGAAGAATCACTGCCCTGCTCCTGCTGGCCACACCATTCCTGATCCATAGGAGTGCTAGGGTTTGGATGAGGGAAATAGTGGGGAGGGGGTGGGTACAGAGTGTGATTGATTGTCAGCCATGAAGTGTCTTGATTTTCATACATATTCAGGCTGTAGTAGAAGGTTCTCTGGGTCAATATCAATTGGACATTGCTGATATCAATCTATATGCAAGAATAGAAAACAGGAAAAAACAGTTCACTTTGCATTTTTTCCAATACAATATATTAACTTTGAATTAACTTCTAAAGTCTGTCTAATTAACCACAGAAGATTTGAAAACTTAATTTTTTCTCAAGGACTTGTCTTGTTCAGGTGTTTTGTACAAATGTTTTGTGATTTTCTCACTAAATTCCTGAAATAAAGAGCTCAAGATAGAAGAGGCCTCTGGAAGAGTAAAATTCATCAACAACCTCCAAGTGGCTGAGGATCCATCTCCATCAGAGCAGCAATGAACAGAAATGGGCAAAGCTTTGTGGCTGCCCCAGCTTTGGGATGGGCCCTGGGCCTGGAGCAGGAGCAGCTCTTGAGGGCCCCAAGGCCGGGGCTCTTGTGCTGCCCTGGGTGGATGGGATGGCAGCAGGGGCTGCAGAGCTCTCAGCACCTCAGCCCAAGGGGAGCAGGGCAGCCAGGGAGCCTCCTTTGGCCTTGGCCAAGCACCTTCCCCCATGGCTGGGGCTGAGTCCTGTGGCAGCTGCAGCTGCTGCTGTGCCCTTGCCAGGGGCTGAGGCTGTGGGGCCAGTGCCCAGAGCAGCCTGGCCTGAGCAGAGCTGTGGGGCCAGAACCGGCTGGGCAGGGCTGAGGAGAGGCCCTTGGTGCTGCCCAGAGCTCAGGGCAGCTGGCAGAGCTTGCAGGGAGCTGGGCTGGGCTCAGAGAGCCTGGCCCAGAAACCATCAGTGTCCATCTCAGCCTGGCTGAGCGTGCAGGGGCAGGACTCAGGCCAGGCCTTGGGGCAGGGCCAGTGCCTGTGCAAGGCATTGCAAACAGGCAAGTGCCCTAGAGAGGAGGCTGCTCTGTGCCCACCCAACTGATTGGTTTCATGCTGTGAGCTGCAGGAAGTTGCCCAATCATTCTGAAGTTAAAATAAATATATCATTAATCATAATTTTAATTGTGTTTGTATCTATGACAGAATTATCGTATGTCTTTGTCTAAAACTGTTCCTGTACAGAAATCCCTGGGGGATGGTGGACATGTCAGATGCTGCTGGGACATCACAGTGAGCTGAGGGAAGAGCTGTGATCGTTATTAAACTGTTCAAATGTTCAACTTGTGTTTGTTGCCAAGAAACCTTTCTGTACCTCTGAGT
Organism: Ammospiza caudacuta; assembly: GCF_027887145.1. Classification (NCBI taxonomy): domain Eukaryota; kingdom Metazoa; phylum Chordata; class Aves; order Passeriformes; family Passerellidae; genus Ammospiza; species Ammospiza caudacuta. The sequence continues at coordinate 5,320,566 of NC_080599.1, forward strand.
GTCACCAGTGCCTGAGCCCAAAGGACACAAACCTGATGAGCTGTGGTTCCCACTGCAGGGGCACTTGGACCTTGGCTCTGCACAGGAGAGCTCTTCATCCCCTTTCTCTCTTTTCCTCCCTCTGGCCATGGAGGGAGCTCCTGACTTCAGCCTGTGACTCGTGTGTGCAAAGAGCAAATCTGGGCAGAATCAGGGCAGGGAGAGTTCGGGGGACCTTGGGATCTGTGCTGGGCACAGAAGTTGTGTTTTCTATTTCTCTGAGACTGTGTGCTGTGGAAAGTGGATTTAATATCCAGCAGAGGAATGACTTTTGCATTTGATGGAGCTGTGCCTTCCTTGGCTTTGTTGGCTGACAATAAATGTCTGTGTCTTGGGCAGCTCCTTCTCCAAGGAAAGCAGGTGTGAGTGGGACCAAGGAGCTGAAAGCTGCAGGTGCAGCCTGGGCTGGAGGGAGCTCAGATCTGCACAAGGCTGCTCTGAGTGCCAGGGCTTGGATGGGGGAAATGGTAGGATGTGGGTAGGGACAGAGTCTGATTGATTGTCAGCCATGAAGGGTCTTGATTTTCATATCTATTCAAACTGCATGAGGAGGTACTTGGATTCAGTGACAATAGGAGACTGCATATATCAATTTATGAACAGGAAAACAAAACTAAACAAGACCTAAAAAATCTATTCTCACTGTTTTTTTAAATATCATGTATTCACTTTGAATACACTACTGAGATCTACTTAACCACAAAAGATTTGGAAATTAAATCAGAATATTCCCAGAGGCTTGGCTTGTTCAGCTGTTCTCAATGTTAATGAGCCCTGGGACACTGAATTCCCGAACTGAAGAGCTGAAGGCTGAACAAGCCTCTGCAGCAGGAAAATTCAGCAGCAGCCTCTAAGCTGCTGAGGATGTCAGCAGCCCCCACTGAGGCCATCCCTGCCCAGAGACCGTGGGGGAATGGGCAGACAAGGAGAGCATCCCTGGGGCTGGGGCAGCACAACTCAGAGGCATCAGCGGTTCCAGCTGGGAAATGGAGTGTGGAATGTGGCTGGGAAAGCCCTGCCTGGGCTGGGCCAAGCAGGACAGACAAGCCTGACCCCCATTCCCCAAACAAGTCTCTCAAGGAGACATTTAAAAGGAATTCGAGTTGTTTGTGTCTTCTGAGCTGGACTCCCTGGAGAAATACTAACAAGAGATTCTCAGGAGCTCAAAACAGCAAACTGGACTTTACTGGGAAATTTAGAAGATGAGAGAAGCTTTCACAAAAGGTTTAGTAGGACATTCAGTCAAAAAAAAAAAAATAAAAACACTTCTCAAAGAATGAATTTGGCCCATTCAATCTCACAACCTCTAAGCCTTTTCAATTTTAGGTTAATCAAAATTTGCAAGAAGAGGGAATTAGAAAGAGAGAAAGACAAATAAGATACAGAGAAGCACACACAGAGCTACCAACTCCTGGATTCCAGCACTGCTCACATAGAAATTCCAAGAGGAGGTAGGGTCAAGATGTGTGCTTGCCTTGTGATCAGCCTTAAATACCCCTTGGTCTCCCTGGGCCCTTCCCCCAGGTGGGACTTGGGCTCATTTGGTCCCTCAGGATCTGGGCTGGGGGCTCCAGCGTTGGCTGTGGAGCATTGCCTGTGCTGTGCCAGGGACTGGCAGACACTGCTGGGCTGGGATAGAGGCTCTGGTGGGACTGGGGTTCCAGGGCAGGGCAGGGCTGGGGTTCCAGGGCAGGGCCAGAGCTGGACCTGCCCCTTCCTCCTTCACACACAAAATGTTTTGAGCCAACAATCTCCTCCAGTCTGTCACAACAGGGAATGTTGGATGTGGAATCCAAATTTGGCCATGGGCACCTTGATGAGAAGGACAGTTCTTTTCCATAGCACAGAGCCCCAGTGTTTGGAGGGCAGGTGAGAGCCTCACTAGGCCAAGGCCAGCCAGACTTGTCAGGAATGGCAGATTTTGTCTAGGAGCACTCTTTGGATTTAGGGAATTTTGAGGTGGAACCCAATCTCGGCCATGGGTGCCTGGAGCAACTGGCAGTGACTGAGTCTACACTGGGGGCAACTGGGATTGACTGGGACCATGCTGGGGGAGACTGGGATCAGAGTGGACTAATACTGGGATCATACTTGGAGTGACTGGGTCTATGCTAGGGGCCACTGAGAGCAACTGGGGTCAGACTGGGAGCAGCTAGGACCATGCTGGGAGTAACTGGGATCAGACTGGCTTCAGCCTAGGACCATACTGGGAGTGACCATACTGGGATCATACTGGGAGGAAATGGCACCACTCTGATGCTGACTGTGGTCATTCTGGAATGATACTGGAAGTGAATAGGAGAGGGCAGAGGGCAACTGGGACCATGCTGGGGCCACTGGGATATACAGGAAGTGACTGGAATCATGCTGGAGGTGACTGGGAGTGGTTATGAGCAACTGGAATCATGCTGGAAGCTACTGGGAGCAACTGGGAGTGAATGAAAACACACCGGGGGCAACTGGGATATACTGGGAGAGACCAGAAGTGACTGGGATCACAGAGGAAGCATAAAGTAAGTTAGTGGAAGAATACTGGGAGTATCTGGAAGTGACTTGAATCATACTGGGAGTGACTGGAATCGTACTGGGTAACTTAGAATGACTGGGACCATACTGGGGGCGAATGGCACCATACTGAAAGTGACTGGGTTCATACTGGAATCATACTGGGAGGGACTGGAAACATACTGGGAGTGCCTGGAACTATAGTAGGGGTGAATGGGAACACCTGGGACCATGCTGGGATCATACTGGGAGTGACTGGGATGATAATGGGATCATACTGAGTGTAACTGGAAGTGACTGGGAGCATCCTGGGGGTGACTGGGAGCCACAGGGCCCATGCTGGGAGTGACCTGGGGGGAACTGGGGGAACTGGCCCTGCTGGGGCTCAGGGTTGTTCTCCCCCAGGGCTGCCCCGGGTCCTGCTGCCACCCCCGGCCCCACAAAGCCGAGGGAAAGGGGACAGCTGAGAGACAGGGGACAGGGCACAGCCGAGGGAGAGGGGGGGGTCTCAGTGCTGGGTAAAGGCGTAAAAGGGCATCTCAGTTCTAAGGAATGGGGGTGCAGGGGGGGTCTCAGGGTCACAGAAATGGGGGGCAGGGACGTGGAGAGGTAGAAGGGAGTCCCAGGTGGTCCTTGAGCCCAGGAAAGGGGAGTCCAAGGTTTCCCAAAAAGAAGGTACCAGGGTGGGGACACCCGGGATGTTCGGAAAGGGGGAGTTCAGGGGGTGTCTGGTTTTGCACAAAGGTAGGGCTAGGGGCTGGGAAAGGCAGGAATGGGGTCCAAGGCATTCCAGGGTGTCCCAGAGTCAAGCCCACAGCAAGTCTGGAGGCTGGGAGCCATGGGATGGCCGGGAAAAGGGGAGCAGGGGGTCCTGATGTCCGGAATGGGGGATTCAGGGGGTCCCTGTGCAGGCTAAGGGGAACAGGGGGGTCCCGGTGCTGGCAGTGGCGGTTCAGGGTCCCGGTGCCGGGGGTCCCACTCCCCCCTGACTCCCCAGGAGCGCCCCCAGGCCCAGCGCTGGAGCCATCGCGCTGCTCCTCCTCACTGCCAGTGTGATCCCAGTATGATCCCAGTCTCTCCCAGCAGGGCCCCAGTCACTCACACTTGCCTCCAGTTGCCCCCCGTGTGGTCCCAGTTCCTCCCAGCACATTCCCAGTGGCTCCCAGTGTGGTCCCAGTCACCACCTGCATGGTCTCAGGCACTCCCAGTATATCCCAGTTGCCCTGAACATTCTCGTAGTCATTGCCAGGCACTCCCAGTTACCTCAGCGTGGTTCAGCTGCCCCCAGTTTCATCCCAGTCACTGCCAGGACATCCCACTTGTCACCAGCATGCATCCTGTCATTCCCAGTTTTTCCCAGTTCCTCCCAGTGTGTGCGCAGGCAGCTCCCAACGTGGGCCTGGTAGCTCTCAGGAACCCCAGGCAGGGTCTATTGACGCCCACTATAATCCCAGTGTGATCCCAGTCACTCCCAGTATGATGCCAGTCACCCCCAGTGGGATCCCAGTTGTTCCCCGTCAATGCCAGCAGGACCCCAGTAGTGTCCAGTATGATCCTCATGACTCCCAGTCTCTCCCAGTATATCCCAGTCAACCCCAGCATGCTCCCAGTCACTGCCACTTCCTCCCAGTTCCTTTCAGCATGATTCCAGTTGCTCACAGCCACTCCCAGTCAATCCCAGTATGATTCCAATAACCCACAGTGTGATCCCAGTCTCAGCCAGCACGGACCCAGCTGCTCCCACTGTGATCCCAGTATGATCGCAGCTGCTGCCCGAATAGTCCCAGTTGTTCCCAGTTCCTCCCAGTATGATCCCAGTTGTCCCTCGAATAGTCCCAGTCCCTCTCAGCATGGTCTCACTCACTCCCAGTTGCCCCCAGCATGGTCCCAGCTGTTTGCAGTGTGGTTCCAGTCCACCCGGTATGGTCACAGACACTCCCAGTATATCCCAGTGTGCCCAGTAATGTTCTGGTTAGCTCAGAATGATCCCAGTCTTTCCCAGTTCCTCCCAGTTGCCTCCAGCATGATTTCAGTTTCTGGCAATTGCCTGAAGTAAGGTCTTAGTTGCTCCCAATATGATCCCAGTTGTAGTCTCAGTCCCCTCAGCATGGTTCCAGTACCTTCCAGTTGATTCCAGTTGCTCCCACTCTGTCCACATTTTCCTCCCAGCATGGGCCCAGTAGCTCCCAGTAACCCCCAGTCAGGATCCATTCTCATCTGCTGTAATCCCAGTGGCCCCCAGGATGATCCCAGTTGCACCCAGTCCACACCAGTATGGTTACAACCACCCCCAGTATGATCCCAGTCACTCGTAGATCCTCCCAGTATGATTCCAGTCATGCTCAGAGTGACTCCCTTTCACTCCCTGTGTGGGCCCAGTTGCTCCCAGTCACCTCCAGCATGGTTCCAGTCACAGCCAGCACCTTTCCAGTCACTCCCAGTTTGGTTCCAGTAGGATCCCAGTCACTCTCAGATACTCGTAATACTTTTCCAGTCACTGCCAGTATGATGCCTGTTAGTTCCAGTATGACCCAGCATGGGCACAGCTGCTCCCGTTATCATCTAGGGGGGTTCCAGTTGCTCCCATTTACCCCCACTGTGGTTTCAATCACTCCCAGCATATTCCAATTACTCCCAGCAGGTTCCCAGTTAGTCCCAGTTGTCCTCAGTTGCTTCCAGCCTGATCCCAGTTGCTCACAGCCACTCCTAGTCACCCTAAGTGCAGTCCCAGTTGCTCCAAGTATGATCCAGTTTGATCCACGTTGCCCCCAGCATGGTTCCAGTTGCTCCCTGTTCCTCCCAGTGTGATCCCAGTTGAACGCTCTTGTCCCTTCTGTAGTCCCAGTCACTCCCCATGTGATCCCAGTCCCTGCCAGCATGATCCCAGTCATGCCCAGTTGCCCCCAGTGTAGACCCAGTCACTCCCACTCACTCCCAGTTGCCCCTACCATGGTCCCAGTTCTCCCCAGCATGGTCCCTCTTGTTCCCAGTCATTCTCAGTATGATTACAAACACTCCCAGTACATCCCAGTTTCCCTCAGCATGTCCATGGTTCTTCCCAGACACTCACAGTGATCCCAGTAAGGTGCTTGTTCTCCCAGTATGTTCTCAGTCATGCCCAGCATATCCCAGTTGCCTCCAGCCTGCATCCAGTCATTGCCAGTTCCTCCAGTTTGCTTGCAGCACGATCCCAGTTTCTCTCAGTTGCTCCCAGTGGCCCAAAGTGTGATCCCAGTTGCTCCCTTTCAATACCAATAGGAGCCTAGGAAGCTCCAGTATGATCTTTGTCACATGACAGCACTCCCAGTATGGTCCGATTATAATCCCAGTTACTTCCAGTCTCTCCCAGTATGGTCCCAGTTGCCTCCAGCTAGATCGATCCAGTCAGTCCCAGTATGACGCCATTTGCTCCCAGCGTGCTCCCAGTTGCCCCCAGTATGGGGGATGATGTGTAGGGTGTGTTCCCAGTCACTCTCAGTCACTCCCAGTATTAGTCCAGTCCCTCCCAGTATGATCCAAAGATGAGCCCAGAGTGCTCCTAGTCCCTGCCAGTGTGAACCAGTTGTGTCCCACATGGTTTGAGTTGCTCTCTTTCACCCTCCCTTTCATTGCAGACACTCCCAGTATGTCCCAGTGTAGCCCAGTTCCTTCCAGCCCATTCTCCAGTCACTGCCAGTTCCTTCCAGCATGATCCCATTTGTTCACAACCACTCCCAGTCAGCCTCAGTGTAGTTGCTCTCACTGCCAGTATGATCCCAGTCACCTCCAGCATGACCCCAGTTCACCCCAGTATAAGCCCAGTGGCTTCCAATCATGCCCATCATGCACCCAGTCACTCCCAGTTCCTCCCAGTTGCTCCTTGCATGGTCCCAGTTGCTCAGAACTGCTCCTGGTCACCCTCAGAATGATCCCAGTCATTCCCAGTATATCCCATCTGTCCCCGATATGGTCTCAATTGACCCCTGCAGGCTCCTACTCCATTCCAGTGTGATCCCAGTATGATCCAGTCTCCCTCAGTGTGATCGCAGTCTGCCCCGGCATGGGCCCAGCTGCTGCCAGTATGATCCTTGTAGCATCCCAGTACAATCCCAGTCATTGGAGATGTTGATCTTTGACATCCCTGAATGATCCCTTTTGGTCCTGAAACAGACTTGCAGAATCCTGAAACAAAGAACTGCTGAAGAAAAATCACTAATAACTATTTTAAAAAATCCATTGATAATTATCAAACAATATTGAGAAAATTTCTGGAATGCCTTGGCCACTGTCCTTAATTGAATCACTTGGGCTGAGTCTGACTCGTGGCTTTCCAGTACTTTGAGCTGGTACCTCTGTCCACCTTCCACAGAACAGTGCCCAGGGTCCAGGTAGGGGGATCACAGCCCCCAAACCCGGCGGTGGGCAGGCCAAACAGCCCAGACCTGGCCTGCAGGGCAGGGTCTTTGTTCTCACAGCCCAACCCCACTGTGCTGCCAGTGCCTCGGCAGCAGGAGTGACCAAACGCTTTTTCCCTCTCCCCACAGAACCACCAGTGCACGCCGGCAGCTGGGAAGGAGAAGCTTTCCCAGGGATCTCCAACCTGGATCTGCGGGTCTTCTTTCCCCAGAAAAAGTGAGCAATGCTCGCTCTCCAACCCCCCCCCCCCCGCCCCTCCACCCCAACCCCATGATTCAAATTCCAGTGTTCCTGTTTTCTGTTCCTCAACATCACCCCCATCCCCTCCAGGCTTGTGGACAGAGGCAGCGCCTCTGGGAGCCACATCCCCCACGCCGCTGGCGCACGTGAGGGGAGTCAGGCACCCCAAATCCCAGTGGGAAGCCCCTGACCAAACATGAATTAGCCTGTGAAAAATGTTGTGTCCCAGAAACACACTGAGTTTGAAAGTTTTCAGCTGGGAGGCACCAGCTGTTAGCAAATGAGCCGCGCCTCCCCTGAGGGACAGGCCAGCGTCCCCTTCTTCTCTCCCAGCTCCCACCACAGGGGTGTTATACATGAGAAGCTTGACTGGGCCAATATTCAAGCAGCAATCAATTCATTAATTAATATGGTAAAGCATGAGCAATACAGCGATGGGTACAGTGGGGGAAGTTTTCCCTCCAGCTGCACAGTGATAGTTGAGGCTTACAGGCATTTATAGGGGTACTCATCAGCTTTCTCAGCAGTTTCTATTCCCAAATCTTCTATTCCTAATTCCATACCTATTGTGATTTAGTTTTTCTCAGGATGTATCCCAGAAAGGAATATCCCCAGATGCTGGTGGTTCGGTTTCTGAAAGAAGGAAGAAATCTCCCAGATGCTGTGGTCCAGATTCCAGATGTGGGTCCACCGCTTAATTGCAGAGATTATAAATCTCAAAACAGTGATGCCCAGCTCCCCTTGGTTGAAACTATTAATCCTTGAGTTGATGTTCGTCTTCCTTTCTCAAGCTGCTTTTCACTGTTTTGTTAAAGTGTGAGATAAGCATGTTTCTTTTTATATATATTCTAAAGCTATTGTTTCAAAGATCCTTACTACAAGCAATATTCTAAAATTATACTTCAAAAGGTTATTATTGCCAAACTCCTTAAGGCTTAGCTACAAGCAGAAAGTTCCTGTCAAAAAGCAACATACTTAAAGCTTTAATTCAAATGCTCCTAAATCAACTTAAGACTTATCAAGGTTAATTGCGAACAAAAGATAGGTTCAAAGGCCTTCTTCCATGCTTTACTTTCCTCAGTAATTATTAGAATTCATCTTTATAACTGTCCCATGGTCAGTTTCCACACATATTACAATCACAAATACAAACATTGCCTGTATGTACCTGACACGAAACACAGCTTTGTATTTCACAGGGGGCACAGGGACGGCTCCTGTGAAAAGCTGCTGGAAGCCTCCATCATGTCTGGCACAGCCAATTCCTGATGGCTGCAAAGATGGACCTGCTGCTGGCAAAGGATGGGCCAGTTACAAATGGTGGCAATGCCTCTGTGATAACAAATTGAAAAAGAAATAGAGATTGTTGCACAATTTTATCTCCAGTCAGAGGAGAGCAGAGGGAGAACATGTGAAAAGAACAACTCTGCAGACATCAAGGTCGGTGGAGATAGAGGGGCAAGAGGTGCTCCAGGCACTGAAGACCCAGGCACCCTGCAGCACAGCCATGGAGAGAGGGGCCCTGCTCCCAGGCTGGAGCAGCCTGTCCCTGGAGGAATGCACCCCTGGAAGAGTGACCCATGCTGCAGCAGTTTGGGAAGGACTGCTGTCCCTGGCATGGACTCACACTGCAGCAGTTTGCAGAGGGCTGCTGCCCCTGAAATGGACTCACATGGGAGAAGCTCCTGCAGAACTGTCTCCCTTGGGAGGGACCCACGGTGCAGCAGGGGAACCACTCCTCTCCCTGAGCAGGGGCAGAAGCCATGGGTGATGAACTGGCCATAACCCCCATTCCCTGTCTCCCTGCACTGCTGGGGTAGGAGGCAGAGCTGGAAGGAGGGAGGGAAGGGGCTTATATTATTTCCCCTTTTCCTGCTCTGACTTTGTTAGTAATAAATGAATTTCACATCTCTAAGCTAAGCCTGTTGTTCCCAGGACAGTATTTGATGAGTGAACTCACCCAGACCTTATCTCAACCCATGAATCTTTTATTAAATTCTCTTTGTCCAGCTGCAGAGGGGATTGAGTGAGCAGCCCACATGGATGCCTGGCACTTGGCCTGGGTCAACCCACGACACCTTGGTACCACAGGGTCACAATGGACCCTTGGCTCTATGGGGTCTCATTGGTTCCATCAGGCCCTGCAGGGCCACTTCATTCAACAAGGCCCCAAAGTTTCACAGCGGTCTCCAGGATTCCATGAGGCCCTGCAATGTCAAAATGGACCTTAGGATCCATGGGGGCCCACAGTGTCAGAATGGGCTCTTTTGGTTCTACAGCTTCACAATGGCCCCTTGGTTCCATGTGTCCTGCACTGTTCCATGAATCCTTAGTTCCATGTAGGGTCACAATGTTCTCCTTGGTTTCATGGTGCCACACTTGCCATAATTTCCATGGTATCCCAAGTGCCCTTGGATCCCAAGAGGCCCCAGAGTGTGACAATGGCCCCTTGCTTCCATCAGGCCCTGCACTGTCACAATGGTGTCCGTGATTCCATCAGGCCCTGCAGTGTCACCAAGGACAGTTGGTTCAATGACACTCCACAATGTCACCACAGCCCCTTGGTTCCACAGAGCCCCACTGTGTCACTGTGGTCCCTTTGCTTCCAAGGCTCAGAAGTGCCAGAATGACCCTTTGGTTCCATCAGGCCTTGAAGTTTCAAAATGGTCTCCATGGTTTCATGAGTACCCCCTGTATCACAAGAGACTCTTGGTTCCCTGAAGTTCTCCAGTGTCACAATGGGCACTTGGTTCCAAGAGGTTTGGTTGAGTCACAATTGACTCCCTGGTTCCTTGAAGCCTTGCTGTGTCACAATGTCCATGGTTCCATGAGTGTCCATGGTGTCACCACGGTCTCCTTGGATCCCCAGTATCACCATGGTCTCCTTGGAACCATCCAGGCCTTGTAACAAGAGACAGTGAGCCATTTTGTGCCTTAGATGAAAGGCTGCAGAACTCATGGTGGTGAGGCTGTGTCACTGATAAGAAACAAAAACCACCTGAATCTGAACGTGAAATATCATCTCAAGTACCTTCAATCCCAGCGTCAACAGAGGTAGAAAATACAAACAGAGATCTCCCAGTAAATCAAAAACAGGGACCATATTTGGAATGCAGACAAAATGCATTCAAGTGCATTCAAATGCACTCGCTATGATGGGGAGGTGATAATCCCCTATTCCAAGAGTGAACTTAAGAAGGGCTGACTATTGAAGGAACTGCAGAGAACCACAATATAAGAAAAGCTGGTGGCACAGGTGATTCTGGGATAGGCAGTCCAGAAAGCAAGAGCAGATGAACCAGTGCAGTCCCCACCAAGAAGATCACGTTCACACGCTGTGGGCAGCAACTCCATCAGGCCGTGTCACCATCCCCTGGTACAAGGGGGTTCACAATGGCTCATTTCAGTGATCTCAGGGTGCAAAGACACACAGCAGGGGACTTTCAGTATTAACCAAAACAAATGCACCTTTTATTGAGTGCCCACAGCAGATGCAGCACAAGGATTAGAATGGGGATAAAGGACAGAGAGACAGAGAAAAGGAGGGCGGGAATAGCTGCCAACAGAGAGATGGAATCCTCATGGTCCGGCCAATAGATCCGTCTGGTCACGTCAGGGAGAGTCTCAAAGCCTTTGGTTAACTCAGGGCTCTTTTATAATCTACTGCCAGGAGGGGAGCAGGACGGCACATGGAGGGAACAGTGGAGAATAAATCCATTGGGAACAGGTACAGACAGTCCAGTTCTGAACAGCACAAACAGGTGCCAGCAGTGAGCGGGGCCCGTTGTTTCTGGACTGGTTCCTATGGGAAACATCCCGCTTTCCATGGCAGACATCCCGCTCCAGTCAGGCCAGCACCCCTGGGTTAAAATTTGAAGGGTCTCAGTCTCAGTCCTTGGGGAGAGCTTTAATCTCCGTCCTTGACAGCGGCTGTGAGGCAGATGAGGCATCTTTGGACCGTCTCTTACAGACTGACATCGCAAAACATAAAAATAATTATTCATCTCCCCTTAAAAGAAAATTAACTGAATTAATAAAATTATAATTATTTTTCTTATTTAGAGTATTATTATTCTATATTTGTGTTACCAAATTTGAATGTTTATATTAAAAAACCCATACCATTTTAGCAAGCAAAAAATTTATTGGTTATTGGTTCTAAGTAACATTATTCCCTTCATTAATTCACTGCCCAGTGCGGCTCTCGATTTCTCCTTTATGCTAATTAGTCCCATTTTAAATCCTTTTGTCATCTTTTTTATCATTTTCACAGAGTAAAAAAGGCCACTTTGGGGTCCATGGAGACATTTCTGGGGATCATTTGGGGCAGTTCAGGGTCTGGGAGGGAATTCAGAGAGAACTTGAGGGTCTGGGGGACACTTGCAGGAGCCGGGTGGGTACTTGGAGGTGCACTCAGGGATTCTGAGGGACAGTTCGGGGTCCGGAGCAGCACTTGGGGGTCCAGAGTTTCCCTTGGATGTCAGGGAGGGGAATTTGGGGCCCTTCGGGGTCCGGGCGGGCCCCTGGGAGGCTCTGACTGGGATCTCTGGGGCGCGGGGGTGATGGCAGTTGTAAGCGCGGGTCTAATACAGTTTAACGGGGCCGCGGAGCATCACGGGAGTTCGAGACGCAGCTGCAATGGCTCTCAGTGGAAGCGCGGGGCATGACGGGAGATGAAGTCCCGGCTGGAACAGGGCTGGACATGCGCCGCAGAGCATGATGGGAGCCGTAGTCCCGGAAGTGGCTCCAATGCTTTGTTTGGGAGTCTGGGAAGGCTCTTCGGGGAGACTCCTGCGTCCGAGCCGCGACTTGAGATCCTGGGGGGAACGTAAGTGGTTCAAAAGAACTTGCGAGGAATTCGAGGACCTCTAATAAGGCTCTTTAGGGTGCGGGGCACGGCAGGAGTTTTAGGCGCAGGACTGTGTTCTGAGGGGCTCTGGGGCCGCGTGGGAGGAGAGGAGATGAATTCCCAGAAGTGGTTGTATCGGGCATCTGTGGGGTCGGGTGCACTGAGGGGATCCGGGGACGCTTTTTGGGAGTCCCGAATGGGCGCCGTGGTGGGCACTGAGGGATCCTGGAGGGTCTGGGGGATACTTAAGGGACAAAGGGGTGGCGGATCCTGGATGTTCTGTGGAGCGCGGGGCATGACGGGCGTTGTAGTCCCGGCTCCAATGGGGCTCAATCGGGCCGCGGAGCATGACGGGAGTTGTGGCTACCATAGGCACCGTCCCCGAGTCTCCGATCTCTGGCGCTGATTGGCTTCGAGAGCTGACGGGCGGGAGTCTCGGCAAATGGGATGTGGCAAAGGCGGGAACGGCCCCTTCAACCTGTCCAGTCCCTCCCATTACAGCCCAATTCATCCCGAGTACAGACCAGTACAACCTCAGTACAGCTCAGTTCATCCCAAGTAAAGGCCAGTACAATCCCAGTGCCCCTCCAGTCCCTCCCAGTACAGCCCCGTCCCTCCCAATAACCCTGAGTTTATTCCCAGTCCCTTCCAGTTCCCTCCAGTGTCATCCACAGGATGCCCCAGTGTCCCCAGTCTTCTCTGCAATGGCCCCAGTGTCTCCAGTATGTCCCAGTTTGCCCCAGCGTCACTCTCAGTATGTCCCAGTGTCTCCCACAGCGCTCCCAGTGTTCCCCAGTATGTCCCAGTCATCCCCAGTATTTCCAAGGACAGTTTCCTTTCTCACGGTGGCCGTGGCAGCCAAACCCAGCAGTGGGGTCAGTGCAGTGCCCATGGCCACAGCCCCTTGCAGTGCCCAGTGCAGCTTGGGCTGATGATCCACCCTCACAGCTGGCCCAGGGCAGCTCTGCAGTGCCTTTGGTGGCACCTGGGGCTGGCACACACCTGAGCACTGGGTCTGTTTGCACTGGGGAAACTCAGGAGTGTGACATTGCTGCAAAAAGTACAAAAAGGGAAAACCCCTCTCAGGCTGGGTGCAGCCAGCTCTGCAAGCACAGCAGGGCCCAGGGCAGTGAGGACAGACAGGATGGGGCTGGGCAATGTGGAGCAAGGTTGTCCACACTGGGTCAGAGCTCCAAGCACAGCTTCTGTGAGCAGGCCAGAGCTGCTGAGGAGAGACCCTGGCTCAATGTCAATCACAGAATGCTGCAATCACCTCTGCTCTAAGGAGAAATTTAATAAAAGACACCCTTTAAAATAGGAATGTATATTTTATTACTGCTCTTTGAAATCATTCTGCATAACTGGACTAGGAAAACTTTAATGACTCTCAGGGCTTTGCTGTTGTTTACATCAGACTCAGTCCTTGAGAGTGTCTTCAAAAAACTTCTCAAGAACACAAAGTTAAATTTAGACTCCAGATTTTCTTGAACTTTTAATGGGTCCCACTGAGAGACATGACTGGAAAAATGTCCCCAGGTTCCAGTTAGAGCAGAACACTGGAGGCAGTGATGACAGCTGGGGACAAACAAGGCCAACGTGTCTCTGGTGCTGAGCACACCTGGATGTGTTTCAGGAATGCAAAGGGCCAAGACCTGAGCCCCAGCCCCTGGCCAGGCAGATCCTGTCCCTCCCTCCTTGCTCAGGGCTCTTCCCAGGATGGGCACTGGCATGTGGGGATGTGCAATTCCAGGGACAGGAGCATGGGGCGGCCCCTGCCAGGCTGCTGAGCAGGGACGAGGAGGCAATGAGGCCCCAGGCCTGCAAGGGTCACTTGTCTCCTGCTGCTGCCTCAGGCCCAGGCCCAGCAGCCATGGCCAAAGTGCTGCCCAAGTTGGCTCTGGCAGGGCTGTCTTGCAGCTGCTGCCCATCCCTGTGCCCTGTGCAGCCCAGGCTGTCCCACGGTGTCCCTGCCCTGCGCCTCTGTCCCTGCAGGCTGTCGGCATCCCCCAGCTGCCCCACCTGGCTGGGCCCTTCCTTTGCTGACAGCTCTGCCTCCTGCCTGCCCCTGCCTGCCCACACAAAGCCTGGGGCTGATACCAAAAGGGTTCATTCCATTTTTACCCTGCCTACGAACTTTCAGCGCAGGAACAAGGCATGCAGGGGCTGCTTTCTCAGCCAGGATGGGTGGAAGGGAAGAAGAAAACATCTGGCTCAAGGGTGCAGGGATAGAGAAAACAAGGACTGAATCTGGGAACTTGGGGTGGGTTTTATGGAAATGGATAAATTTTAATTCACATTTAGTGACTGTATAGAAGCAACACGCTGGTAGAATTACATGTCCATGTGAAGTTGGGAGTTATCCCTCACTAGAGCTCAGGCCTGAATAAATGACACCCTCTGAAATAGCAAATTCGTGTACAGGGACAAATCAGCTCTGTGCTCAGTGGAGTGGACACTGAGGACAGCAGAGGAGACCTGGGAGGGATTGAAGGGAGGTTTCAGAGATGGTGGATCCTTTTGGCATAAAAGAAAACAGACAGAGGGAGAAATAATTAATGCAAAGGGCAGATAGGGAGAGCCAGACAGAACCCAAAGAGAAAGGAATTTCCCTGCCAGGGCAGGGCTGTGGTGCAGCATGTCCCCCAGCAGGAGCCTGTGTGGGCAGGCAGAGGCAGGCAGTCGTGTCCCTCAGTCGGAGCCATTAAAACTACAAGAAAATTTGTAGTCTAAATTTACCTTTGAGTTCTTGAGAAGTTTTTTCAAGACACTCTCAAGGACTGAGTCTGATGTAAACAACAGCAAAGCCCTGAGAGGGTGATTTAAGTTTTCCTAGTCCAGTTATGGAGAATGATTTCAGAGAGCAGTAATAAAATATACATTCCTATTTTAAAGGGTGTCTTTTATTAAATTTCTCTTTAGAGCAGAGGTGGTTGCAGCATTCTGTGATTGATATTGACCCAGGGTCTCTCCTCAGCAGCTCCGGCCTGCTCACAGAAGCTGTTCCTGGAGCTCTGACCCAGCGTGGACAACCTTGCTCCACACTGCCCAGCCCCATCCTGTCTGTCCTCACTGCCCTGGGCCCTGCTGTGCTTGCAGAGCTGGCTGCACCCAGCCTGAGAGGGGTTTTCCCTTTTTGTACTTTTTGCAGCAATGTCACACTCCTGAGTTTCCCCAGTGCAAACAGACACAGTGCTCAGGTGTGTGCCAGCCCCAGGTGCCACCAAAGGCACTGCAGAGCTGCCCTGGGCCAGCTGTGAGGGTGGATCATCAGCCCAAGCTGCACTGGGCCCCTGCAAGGGGCTGTGGCCATGGGCACTGCACTGACCCCACTGCTGGGTTTGGCTGCCACGGCCACCGTGAGAAATGAAACTGTGCTTGGAAATACTGGGGATGACTGGGACATACTGGGGAACACTGGGAGCGCTGTGGGAGACACCGGGACACACTGGGAGTGACACTGGGGAGGACTGGGACATACTGCGAGTGATACTAGGGGATACAGGTGCAAACTGAGGACACTGGGGCCATTATAGAGAAGACTGGGGACACTGGGGCATCCTGTGCATGACACTGGGGGGAAACTGGAAGGGACTGGGAATAAACTCAGGTATACTGGGAGAGACTGGGCTGTACTTGGAGGGAGGGGAGAAGTTGAATGGGCTGTTCCCGCGTTTGCCACATGCCATTTGCCCAGACTCCCGCCCATCACCGCCCAAAGCCAATCAGCGCCAGAGATCGGAGATTCGGGGCCGGTGCCTACGGTAGCCCCAACTCCCGTCATGCTCCGCGGCCCAATTGAGCCCCATTGGAGCCGGGACTACAACGCCCGTCATGCCCTGCGCTCCACAGAACATCCAGGATCCGCCTCCCCTTTGTCCCTTAAGTATCCCCCAGACCCTCCAGGATCCCTCAGTGCCCCCTCAGTGCCTTTCAGGACCCCCGAAAAGTGTCCCTAGATCCCCTCCGTGCTCCCGACCCCACAGATGCCCGATACAACCACTTCTGGGAATTCATCTCCTCTCCTCCCCCGCAGAGCCCCTCACGACAAGTCCTGCGCCTAAAACTCCTGCCGTGCCCTGCACCCTAAAGAGCCTTATTAGAGGTCCTCGAACTCCTCACAACTTCTCTCAAACCTTTACGTTCCCCCCAGGATCTCAAGTCGCGGCTCAGACGCAGGAGTCTCCCCGAAGAGCCTTCCCGGACTTCCAAACAAAGCGTTGGAGCCACTTCCGGGACTACGGCTCCCATCATGCTCTGCGGCGCATGTCCAGCCCTGTTCCAGCCGGGACTTCATCTCCCGTCATGCCCCGCGCCCCACTGAGAGCCATTGCAGCTGCGTGTCGAACTCCCATGATGCTCCGCGGCCCCGGTAAACTGCATTAGACCCGCGCTTACAACTGCCATCACCCCCGCGCCCCAGCGAGCCCCGTCAGAGCCCCAGAAGGGCCCGCCCGGACCCCGAAGGGCCCCAAATTCCCCTCCCTGACCTCCAAGGGCAACCCTGGACCCCCAAGTGCTGCTCCGACCAAGAACTGTCCCTCAGAATCCCTGAGAGCCCCACCAAGTGCCCACCCGGCTCCCCCAGGTGTCCTCCAGACCCTCAAGTTCTCTCTGAATTCTCTCCCCAGACTCAAAACTGCCCCAAATGATCCCCAGGAATGTCTCCAGGGACCCCAAAGTGCCTCCCTTGACCCTTTCTGAGAAAAACATGATAAAAAAGGTGACCAAATCACTCAAATATTACTAGTTACCATTAAGAGGAATAAATAAATAGCTAATGGATATAACGAATGAATGAAGGGAATTGTATTACTTAGAACCAATGACCAATAATTTCTCATTTGCATGCTAACCCCGATGTCATTTGCATGGCAACTTGATTATCCCCTTGTCCAGGTTTAGAGCAAATTTGGGGAAGAATCCCCCAAAAGAGCTCTGGTGGGAAAAGCAGATCCAATTGGCCCCTCCCCCCAACTGGTCCAGGAGGAAAAAATACCTCCTTGGAGAAAGGTGGAAAAAAACTTATTGTTTATTAAACAGTAAGACCAAAACAATATCAAACAATTATACCCCTTGCCACTGTAAAAGAGATGACAAACTGAGAAAACCCCGGGTTCAAGCAACAGCTCACTCAGTCTCTGATCAGTCCCTCCGGTGCTGGAATTGTCGCAGGCCAGGCCCGGCCCGGTGGGCCACAGCTGCAGCTGCCGGTGCTCTCCTGGGTGTTCAGGCCAGAGCAGTTTCAAGAGGTTCAAAGAAAAAGGAAAAGAAAAACCAGTCCAGGGAACCTCTTTGCCTCAGCTAGCTAACACTAACTAAAAAGCAAAAGAAGAGCTCTATCCCGCTGTCTGTCCGCAGACAACACAGTCCAGGAGCAGGAATGTGGAGGAGTGAGTGCAGTGTCTGAAAACAAACTGCGCTTCTTCTCTCCCCCCTTCACCCTCTGGAACACTCTTAAAGGTACAAAACTTATTATTATTCAACATAAACAGAATGAGACGACTGGGGATAAAAGCATCATATAGTCAACCCAGGACACCCCTCCTCTTCACCATCCCGGGTGCCATCCTCCAAGAAGCAGCAGGGTGCCACTTGACAAAAAGGGGAATTCCCAACCATCAACAACAGGTAGTTAACAAAAAACTATTAACAACAGGTGATTACAACAACAAACAGAACTCCACCCTGGCAGCAACTGGCCCAACCTGTGAACTCGGCAACCTTTTAATAAAATGGGAAACTTCTCTACTCATAACAGAATGACATCACAGAGAGGGTTTTGTGACATCACTGAGGGAGTTGTGCTGTCACACAGCTTCTGTGACATCACAGAGTAGGGTGTGTGGCCATAGAGGAGATCCTGCCATCATAGAGGGTGGCTCTGTGACATGAGAGAATGGGTTGTGACATCACTGGGTGGCTGTGTAACATCATAGAGCAGGCTGTGACATCACAGACCAGATTCTGACATCACATTGTGGCTTTCTGACATGACAGAGTCTTTTGTGACATCACAGTGCAACTGCCTGACATTCCAGGCTAACATCCCAGAGTTGGCTCTGTGATATCACAAGGGTGCTGTGTGACATCACATGTGGCTATGTGACATCAGAGGGGCTGTGTGACATCACAGATGGCTGTGTGACATCACAGGGGCTGTGTGAGGTCACTGGGGAGGTCACTCTGCCCCGGCCCCCTCACAGTTCCCCCCAGAGCAGTCCAACCCTGCCCGTGCACAGCGGGGTCCCCTGTCCCCCCGGGTCCCCCCGCTCCGCAGCCTCCCCCAGAGGATGTTCCACGAGATCGACCCCAGAGCCTGACATGGGAACAGGGGGATGGGGCTCTGGGGGTGGCACAGGGGGACAGGGACCCCCTGGCAGCGTCCCCGTGTCCCCCAGGGCCAGAGCCTGGGCCAGGGCTCCTTCCCCCGTTACGAACGATGCCTTGAGAGCACTGAAAAACCCCTGGCAAGGGATCAGCCAAAACCAGATTTAATATTAAGGGACAGCAGCACAAAGTTCCTTGCAAGAGTCACTCTGCTCCTGACTGGACACTTCAGGCACACCAAGGAAACAAAGCAACAACAAAACCAAACAGAATCCAGGCAATCAAATCCGAAATGAACTGAGAACTGTCCCTGTGTGTGTGTGTGACACAAGGACATTGAGGGCAAGGATAAAAGGAATATGGCCAAAGAGCTGAACAGAGTTCAAATTTACAGGACTTGACTTATATCTTAACCTTAACTGATACCTTCAACTTCATAATTTAGCAAAAGAACAGCACTTAACAGTATTTAACCTCACTTATATCCTATGATTTCATGATTTAACAGTGGAATATCACATAACAATAGCCATCTTACCTTATAACTAATATTAAACTTAATGACTTAGGAAAAAAAACAATTCTTAGAAACATTTCAGTTAGCTTAGACTTCGTGGCTTAAACTTCACTTACAGGCCTGACAGACTCAGCTATCCAAGGCACTCAAACCTTTCAGAGAGCAGCATTTCTGCCACATTTCCCCAGCACAGGCAGTCCTGTGTGCACACAAAGTGTTGGTGCAAGGCACCTGTGAGCAATTCCCCTGAGGGCAGGCAATGCTCACTGTGGGTCCTTTGGCATCCCCCCAGCGGGTGAAGGGTTGAGCCTGGAGGAGTGGGGGGATCGGCCCAGGCTCCGTCATTGTTCGGGATCCCCGAGTGCAGCAAACGGGAGAGTTCCCGGCTGGGAGAGGCCCCACTCAGAGGGAGTGGCTGGCCCAGGAGAGCTCCAAGGGCTCCTTTTGGAGCGCTGTTTGTAGGGCCCCAAGAGAGGGGCTTCAGTCCCAGCAATGGTTCATCCTGGCCGCACTTGGCATCAGCAGCTTTCTTTGGCAGTGTGAGAACAGGGATATTGTGCCGCTCAGGGAACTGGTTGGGCAGCAGCAGTGCCTGGAGCAGGCAGTGTTTGTGATGAGCTGCAGAGGAGCTGAGCCCAGGGGCTGTTGGCCAAGGCCAAGGCCCAAGGAGCATTTCTCATCTGGCAGGGTGGCCTGAGAAGGGGAGGGGGGAATGCAGCAGCACAGGGCCTGAGCTATGTCCAAAGTCCCAGCAGCATCTAATGAGTTGGACATCCACAAGTGATTTCCATACTAAAATGAATTTCACAGAAACGTGGTTCTGTGATAGATATAAACACAATGAAGTTCTTGTATCATCATACTTGTCCTGGTGTGGGAGCAGAAGTGCTCAGAACAATTCCTGATTTGCAAATCTGTCAGTGATGGATGGAGAAGGGGGTCAGGCTGCTTTTGGTGGTGAGGAAATGCTGAAACCAGCCTGACTCATTTAATCTCCTCCTGTCCTGTCTGGTCTACCCTCTTTCTCCTTCCACCCATTGGATTTTCTCTCCCACCAGGGCCCCTGGTGAAGAGCCTGGCTCTGTGTTCTCCATCCCCTCCTCACTTGCACTGCCAGGCTGGTATGAGGAGCCCCTCAGCCCTCCCTTCTCCAGGCTGGACAAGCCCAGCTCCATCAGCCTCTGCTCACAGCCCAGGGGCTCCAGCCCCACCTTGGAGGCCCTTCCCAGACCCTGCTCCAGATGCCTGTATCTTTCCTGCCCTGGGGAACCCAAACCAGGCCCCAGTGACCTGGATAATCCCCGTCCTTGATGTCCTGGTCATACAGCCCTGGCCCCTTGTCCCCATGTCAGGCTCTGGGGTGGATCCTGTGGAACATCCTTTGGTGGAGGCTGTGGCTCCAGGTGGGCCAGGGGGATCCCGGGGGACAGGGACCATGCTGGGCATGAACAGCATTGGACTTGTTGGGAGAAACTGAGAGGGGGAGCTGGGGCAGAGTGACCAACCCAGTGACCTGACACAGCCCTGCTGGGATGTCACACAGCCCCTCTGTGATGTCACAACCAACTCTGTTATGTCAGTCTGCTCTGGAATGTCAGATACCTGCCCTGTGATGTCACAGAGGCAGTCTATAATGGCTTTTTGATGACCTCACATAACCCACTCTGTGATGTCATAGCCCACTCTGTGACCTCATGTTACCAGATGATAAATTGTCTCCACCAGCTGAGCTCACACCTGGAGCTTGTTCTCCACAACCCCAGGCCTGTGGAAACCACACAATGCCGATTGTGTGGGAAGGGAACTGGAAATTCACCATCCTGAGTGTCCTGCCAGCTCAGCCAGGCCCACTGGAACATTGGGGTTAATGAGCACCAGGGACCACCAGAGACCCCCAGGACAGAAGAATACATGGGTAAAGGGGAGAGGATGATTTTGGGGAAATGATTATCATATGTGTGTTTAGTCCAGGACAATCAAAGAATATGTGTGCAAGATACAGAATATAAACAGAAACTTTCCTGTACTCAGCATGCATAGCTTTGGAAGAAGCTATCCCCGTGCATCCAGCTGAATAAAGAATGCTGCTTCTTTATGCTACATTGGTGTTAAGGAGTTTTCTGGTTTACTGAATTTTTGGTAACACTCCCGCTCCCAAGGAAAGCTCTGTCTGCTGCTGTTCACAAACAGAGAAGGGCTGGTGGCAGATGTGGGGCTCAGAGGCTGCCTGGGGCACAGTGACCATGAAATAATCAAGTTCTGTGAAAGAAGGAGAGGCGGGAACAAAACTTCCACACTGGAATTAGGAAGGGCAGACTTTGGCCTGTTTAGGATGCAGATTTGGGGAGTACCAAATCAGGTCATGATTTTTTTAAGAGAAACAGCCCTTAAAAACAAAGGGGTCCAGGAAGGATGGGCACATTTCAAGAAAGTAATCTTAAGGGGGAAGGAGTGCCTGTCCCAGTGTGGCAAAAGATGAGCTGGTAAGGAAAATGACTGGCATGGCTGCTGCCCATGGAGCTTTTGTGGGAAGTCAGGGGAAAAAAGAGTGAGCATCACCTTTAGATAGAAAGTCAGGCAACTTAGGAATTGTTTAAGGATTTCGTAAGGTCATGCAGAAAGAAAAGTTTTGATGTGAAAGCTAAATTAGAGTTTAAGTAGGACACTTCCGTGAAAAATAATAGAAAATATTTCTATAAATAAATTAATAGCAAACAATGGGATAAGGAGAACCTCTACTCTTTATTGCATACAGTGGAGAAGATAGTAACTAAAGATGAGGTAAAGGCTGATCTACTTAACACCTTGTTTATCTCAATTTTCAATATTAGGACAGGTTGTCCTCAGGACAAGTGTTCTCCTGAGCTGGTAAATGGGCACAGGGAGCAGAACAGACCCCTGTAATCCAGGAGGAAGCAGTTGGTGACCTGCTGAGCAACTCAGATGCTCACAGGTATGGGGATTGGATGGGATCCATCCCAGGGGGATGAGGGAGCGGTGGATGAGTTCCCCAAACTGCTCTCCATCATTTAGCATCAGTCCTGGCTCAGCACGGAGGTCCCAGAGGACTGGAGGTGCCAATGTGAGCCCATCCCCAAGCAGGGCTGGAAGGAGGATCTGGGGAACTCCAGGCCTGTCAGCCTGACTTGGGTGCCCGGCAAGGTTATGGAACAGATCACCCTGAGTGTCATCCCAGGGCACCCACAGGATGGCCAAGGGATCAGAGCCAGCCAGAGTGGATTTAGGGGTGGCAGGTCCTGCCTGACCAACCTGGTCTCCTTTTATGACCAGCTGACCCACCTGTGGATGAAGGAAAGGCTGTGGATGTGTCTATCTGGACTCCAGCAGAGCCTTTGACTCTATCTCTGACAGCATTCCCTGGAAAAGCTGCAGCCCACGGCTTGGGCAGGTTCCCTCCTCGCTGGGAGATTTAAGAGCTGGCTGGAGGCTGAGCCCAGAGAGTGGTGGGGATGGTGCTGCACCCAGCTGGTATCCAGGCACTGGTGGTGTCCCCCAGGGATCTGTTCTGGGCCCAGTCCTGTTTAATATCTTCACTGATGATCTGAGTGAGGGGATCGAGTCCACCATTCAAAAATTGCAGATGGCACCAAGCTGGGTGTGAGTGTGGATCTGCTGGAGGGCAGGACAAGAAGACACAGCCTTAAACTGCACCAGGGGAGGTTTAGGCTGGACAATAGGAAGAAGTTCTTCACAGAATGGATGAGTGGGCATTGGAAGGGGCTGGCCAGGGGGCAGGTGGCAGAGTCACTGTCCCTCTCCAGTGGCACTTAGTGGCATGGTCTGGGTGACAAGGCAGTGTTAGGACATTGGTTGGACTTGATGATCCAAAAGTTTTTTCCAGCCTATTTGATTCTGTCACTCATTGATGATTGGGAGACTCTGGAGCCATTGTGACACTGCAGGGCCTTGTGGAACTAATTGGACCATGGTGACACCGTGCAGCCCCATAGAACCGGGGGTCCATTGTTGTGCTCCAGGGCCATATGGACCCAGAGAGTGCACTGTGACACTGTGAGTCCTTGTGGGACCACAGAGGCCATTGTGACACTGCAGGGCCTCAAGTAACCAAGGGGTTTCACCATTTTGGCACTGCAAAACCAAGGGCACCCTTGGGAGACTCCAGGGCCGAGAGGAGCCAAGGGGCCATTGTGACACTGTGGGGTCTCGTGGAACCAAGGGGACATTGGGACACTGCAGGATCCTGTGTAACCAAGGGGCCACTGTGACACGATGGGGACTCAAGGAATCTGGAATAATGTGACACTGTGTGGCTTCGTGGAAACAAGGAGTCCGTTGTGACGCTGAGGGGACTTCTGGAACCACAGAGACCATGGTGACAGTGTGGGACCTCATGTGACCATGGGGTCATTGTGACACCATGGGGCCCCATGGAAACAAGTAGTCCATTGTCACATTTTGGGGCCCCACAGAACCAAGGAGACCATTGTTGCTCTGCATGGCCTCATGGAACAAAGGAGACCAGTGTGACAGTGCAGGGCCTGGTGTAACAAGGAGGCCATTGTGACAATGAGAGGCCCCATGGAACCAAGGACATTTTTGCAGATGACACCAAGCTGGATGTGAGTGTTGATTCTGTGAGAGCATAGGAGGGCTCTGCACAGGGCCCTGGACAGGCTGGATCCAGAACCCAAATCCACCAATGTGAGATTTAGCAAATCCAAGTACCGAGTTCTGCACTTTGGCCACAGCAACCCCTGCAGCACTACAGGCTGGGGACAGAGTGGCTGAACAGCAGCCAGGCAGAAAGGGACCTGCAGGGACTGATGGACAGCAGGCTGGACATGAGCCAGCAGAGTGCCCAGGTGGGCAAGAAGGCCAATGGCTCCTGGCCTGGATCAGGAATGGTGTGGCCAGCAGGACCAGAGCTGATGTGCTCAGCACTGATCTGCCCCCAGCTCTGTGCTTAGACATTGCTGCTGCAGCTCCAGAATAGGGAACACAAGGGGATCACTGCAGAAAACTTTGCTGGGAGATCCTTTAGCTCCTTTAAAGACACCAAGAGCACAGCCCCTCACTGACACAGTCTGTGGGCACAGGAAAGGTGCAGAGAACCAAAATGAGAAATGACTCAAACAACGGTTTTACCTTGTGGACAATATAATAAAACTAAAACACAGGGGAAAAAAGAACAAATCCAAAAGAACTATCAAAGATTATTTATATTACAAATTATTTATATTACAAATTATTCATATTACTTGGCCTGTTCCTGCTGCAGCCCTGGCACTGCCACCCCCAGGGCTGTGCCCGGCCCCGAGAGCACTCAGGCCCTACAGCAACACCAGGGCCACCAGGGCAGCGGGGCAGGGCCACAGCAGCAGCACTGGCAACACCAAGTGCTGCTGCTGCTGGGCACAGCTGCTGGGCCAGCCCTGATCTGCCCCCAGCTCTGCACACAGACATTGCTGCTGCAGCTCCAGAGAAGGCAACAAAAGGGCATCTCTGCAGAAAACTCTGCTGGGAGATCCTTTAGTTCATTTAAAGCCACCAAGAGTGCAGCTCCCCATTGAAATGGGCTGTGGCCACAGGGAAGGTGGAGAGAAACATAATGAGAAATGTCACAAGGAATTACATTTATTTGTAGACAATATGAAAAAAGTAAAACAAAGAAAAAGAACAAAAGAACTTCCAAAATGAAAACAAACAGAAGTATCAAAGATTATTTTTATTACATTTATTTGTAGAAATTGGCAAGCATTTCAATGTTTCTGAAAACATCCAGTCATCATTGTCTGCACTGCAGCCTTGAGCTCCTGGTTCCTCAGGCTGTAGATGAGGGGGTTCAGGGCTGGAGGCACCACTGAGTACAGAACTGATACTGATATATCAAGTGATGGGGAGGAAATGGAGGGGGGCTTCAGGTGAGCAAATGTGCCAGTGCTGAGGAACAAGGACACCACAACCAGGTGAGGGAGGCAGGTGGAAAAAGCTTTGTGCCGTCCCTGCTCAGAGGGGATCCTCAGCACAGCCCTGAAGATCTGCACATAGGAGAAAACAATGAACACAAAACAGCCAAATGATAAACAAAGGCTAACTACAATGAGCCCAAGTTCCCTGAGGTTTGATTGTGAGCAGGAGAGCTTGAGAATCTGGGGGATTTCACAGAAGAATTGTCCCAGGGCATTGCCATGGCACAGGGGCAGGGAAAATGCATTGGCTGTGTGCATGAGAGCATTGAGAAAGCCACTGGCCCAGGCAGCTGCTGCCATGTGGGCACAAGCTCTGCTGCCCAGGAGGGTCCCGTAGTGCAGGGGTTTGCAGATGGACACGTAGCGGTCGTAGCACATGATGGTCAGGAGGGAAAGCTCTGTTCCAAGGAAGAAGATAATCAGAAAAACCTGTGCAACACATCCAGTGTAGGAGATGTTCCTGGTGTCCCAGAGGGAATTGTGCATGGCTTTGGGGACAGTGGTGCAGATGGAGCCCAGGTCGCTGAGGGCCAGGTTGAGCAGGAAGAAGAACATGGGCGTGTGCAGGTGATGGCTGCAGGCTACGGCGCTGATGATGAGGCCGTTGCCCAGGAGGGCAGCCAGGGAGATGCCCAGCAAGAGGCAGAAGTGCAGGAGCTGCAGCTGCCGCGTGTCTGCCAATGCCAGCAGGAGGAAGTGCCTGATGGAGCTGCTGTTGGACATTTGCTGTGCCTTGGCATTTGGATCTGTAAAAAAAGTGATCATGGAATAATTGGGTTTGGAGAGGACCTTAAATATCCCAGCACAGCTTGGGGGCACATTCCACACACTCCCTACCCAGGGCTCTGCTGGCTGGAGCTGTCCCTGCCAGCAGCTGCTTCCCTGTGCCCAGAGCTGGGCCCTGCCAGTCCTGCCAGAGCTCAGCCCAGTCCTGGGGGCTCAGCTCTGCCCTGCAGACCCCTCCCAGCTCTGGCACTGCCCAGGGACAGCTCTGGACCTGCAGGCTCTGATGGCAACGTCAAAGCAACCCTGAGGAGGCTGGATAAACAAGACAAAATGGAGCTTCTAAGAGGCCCTGCGTTGATTTCTGTCACTGCCTGGTTTAGCAACATCTGAGAAAATTTTTTTATTCTCATCCTGGACTGCCAGATGAATATCTGTGTGCAATTTCCCGTCAAGACAACCTAGAGCAGTACTTTAAAAAAGCAGGATTTTCCCTTTTATGCAGTCCCTGCCTCGCTCCGCTCCCTGCATAATCTACTTGGAAATGTTCTGCAGTTAAATGTCATGCTGGGAGCAGTCCTGAACCATGCAGCATCCTCCCCACAAAAGGAGAACACTTCCAAGCCTTACCAGCTATCTCCTTCCACCCAGATCTTGTCCCCCAGTGCTGGGAGCAGCTGCCAGGGCTGGCTGAGAGCTGTCCCTGGCAGGCAGCAGAGTCCCTGCCCCAGCACAGCACCCTGGGCTGCAGGACCCTGCTCTGCACGACAGCCCTGGGCACCCCTGGCTGCTCTGCACAAGAGACAATCACAGAATGTACTCACAGGGTCTGTAGGCATTGGGATGTTCCAGCTTGAGGAGATCACTCCAGGAGCTGCAGCTGCATTGTCCTGCAGCCAGAGGTTCCTGTGCCCAGGGCTGGCAGTGATTGTGCCCCAGGCACTTCTCAGCACCTTCCCAGCCCTGACTGATTGAAGCTCTCTGTGCCTCTCTGCTGTGCCCAGGGTGGCTGCAGGCAGTGCCTCAGCCCTGCTGGACTGGTAGAAGAGCTGCTCATCAAGAGAAATGTGCTTTTGAAGCTCTTCTTGGTTACCAGGAGGTGCCTCTGTGCCAGGAGCCCAGCCCAGCTCATCAGCACAGACACAGGATAAGGACTTTATGAGCCTCTGGGACTTTGTGCCAGGTCCTGAACATCAGTCCCTGAGAGGGAGCTGAAGAAACCTCTCCAGAGCTCCAAGTCAGAATCACACTCAAAACTTTCTTGGACTTTTAATAGGTCCCAGAGAGGGACATGACTGAGAAAGTGTCCCCAGGCCCCAGGCAGAGCAGAGAACTGGAGGCAGTGATGACAGGTGGGGACAAAGAGAAGCCAAGTCTTGGTGCCCTGGGGCACAGCAGCAGGGTCTGTGCCACCAAGGGCTGTGAGGAGACACCTTGTCCTGAGGCCCTGGGGCCTCCTGGCACAGCCCCAGCCAGGCTGGGCACTGTCAGGCCCTTGTCCTGCCCTCAGCATCCCTCCCTAGCCCACATCCCAGTGGCCTCAAGGATCTGCTAGAAGGAGTCCCTGGGGAGCCTTGCTCAGCCATGGCCCTGGGGGCTCCTTCATTCTCCCTGCAGGGACTTCAGGTTTTTCAAAGGACTTTGGGTTTTGCTTTTGCCTTGCAGTCTCTGAGAGGTTTGTGCAATCATGGCCTGCAATTATCTGCTGTAATTAGTCCCTGGAGAGGCTTTGTCAGTAACAACACTCATTGTGGCTCATTAATGCTTCAAGGTACTTCAGTTGTTTGAAGGTACTTGGTGTTTCCCTTTTGATACAGACTCTGTGAGAGGTTTGTGCACTCAAGGCCCCAGTTATCTGCTTTAACGAATCCCTTGAGAGCTTTGTACTGACACTCAGTGGGGCTCCTTAATGCCTTGAGAAACTCAAGGTTTTTAAGATACTTTATGGATTTAAGAATACTTTAAGTACTTTTAAGAATTTTCCTTCCCACGCTGTGTCTCTGAGAGGTTTTTGTGCCATCCTTGTCTCCAATTCTCTCCTCCAAGGGGTCCATGAGGAGCTTATGTTGGGTATCTTCCCCCTTTCTGTTTTACAACAAAGATGGAACTGAAATAATTTTGTAAGACTTTCTAAAAGCATCCAAACAAGCATGGGACAATTAACAATACAGCAACAATCAGTAAGAAAATTAATAGTCTGTTTAAGCTAGACATCATCCAACCCTTTAGTCCCTTGGATTGGAAGAGTTTATTGACCCAGTCTTTGTTTTCTACTTAAAGCTTCTTGAACCCTTCCTTCAGTACCTGAATGCTCTTGTGGATTGACTCACTGTTGCTGGAGAGGTTCATGCAACACATGCCCTCAGAGTCTACAGGGCCATGCCCCATGTGCCCACAGTAAAAACTCTGTCACTGTTCTGCAAGGTGGCATGTCTGATGGTCTCTATGTCTGAGAGCGGCCAACTCAATGTGAGGGAGGCAGCATTGTTTTGCTTACTTAACAGGCACCCAAGATGGTCTAATTGTCGTAAAGCTTTAGCTGCAGCCACCCAAGGTAGTCCATATTGAGGGTGCTACCATCCGATACCTGGATTAAAGCTTGCAAAGCCATCTCTTTGATATCATCCAATACTTCTCTGGGGATACCTGCTGCTTGATCATCTGGTAGGCTGTGTCGTCCTTCTCCAGCTAGATGGTTGATTGTCAATTCAGATCTTGCCTCATTATTAGCATTGTCTGCTATTATTGATTTAGTAAACACTTCCATCCCCCTTCCCACAGGGTGTATTCTGTAGGTGACAGCAACATGGTCATAATACATTTTAAATCATAGGGGGTTAAGACATGTGCTGTAAACATGGCCCTCATTAGGCCATTAAAACAAGGTAAGTCCTTCCCATGGTCTTTAGCTGCCCTACACAGATCCTTGATTTCCCCATAAACCAATGGCTGATACCTGGGATTCTGCCCCCTTCTTTTATAACATACAGGGGCAATGAGGAATTTTGAGACTATATGCCAGTCTTCTTACTTTCCCAGGGATCTTCTGGGGTTGAGGGGCAAGGTGGTTCTGAGGAGTACAAACTGTCTTCTGGGGAGGAAGAATGACTTGGAGGAGAAACATTTGGATTAGAAATAGTGTGACAGTTGGGTTTTAGTACCTTGAACATAGGGTTATATTGTTGCCAGAGGGTGATGCAAAAGGCGTCAGGTGTTGGGGAGGAAGGGCCTTGACCTAGGATGGCAGACTTCCAGGCTGGCCTTCTGGAGGCATGGCCCAGGGTAGTGGGGGAGTGATTGACTGTGGAGGCATAACCTGTGGTTGTGGGGGTGGAGTCTGGAGGTTCATTCAGGGTGGAAGAGAAGGTTGTGGTAGCAGGAAGTGGAGCAGCCAAGATGGAGGGAAGACGGTCAGGGTGAGGGACATCTGGAAAATTTTTAATGATCCACTTCATGATTGATTTTAATTTGTTCTTTGAAGATATTTGGTCATGATTAGTGAGAATTAACTTAAAGCATCCATATACGCACCTTTCTACTTTGGGCATCCGGCTACCCAATTTTCTCTTTCTCCGCCTTAGGTGGAACAGCCACTGGAACAGCCTAAATCAGTTATGGGATGTGAATGTGAATTGTAAAAACACAGTAGCAAAATGGGCATTAATTGTCCTGTATTTCCCCAAACCCACCTGCAATCCTACACAGGTGAAACTGTCATTGTCCCTTGTGGATCCTGGCTGAGGTCACTCGAAGCAATGATGAATCTGCTGGCCTGGCACAATCCAAAATCCCAGGGAGCACTGGCCTATCCATCAGGTAACCCCAGCTGACATGACTGAATGTCAGGGTCCCTGTTTGTGCACCAAATGTCACAATGAGGGTGGCTCTGACAAACCTTTCTGGTTCCCCAACTTCAGGGCAAGGGTGGTGAAAATGAAAAGGAGCAGATGCTGGGGAAGATGAAACAGGAAAGTCTTATAAATATGATTGCCTGGCAAAAGATTTTGAGAATAGAGAAATTGTAAGTGAGATTGAAATGAAAGCAAGCTTTTAGATACCAAGCCTTAGTTACTGAACAACTGGAAAACAATGGTATGGCCGGCTGAAGGTAATCTTCTTTTGATGAAACAATTCCCTCTGCTTGCAGACAGGTCCAAGGGTCAGAGCAGACCCTGCTAGCTTGGCAGAAGGGGTCCAAAGAGTAGTTTTTAGGGTTTAAAATATAACACAGTATGGCAACGTAAAGTTTCTTATAGGCTGTATGTAAATGCCGTAAGATTTGTATCTTGTACTAGAGTGGTTAGGGAAAATTAGAATATGCGTCACAGAAGAAGATTTATTGTATTGTAATGAGAACTCCTCTCCTCTTTTGGACATCCATTTTGGGTGCCTCTTTTGAGCTCCTCTTTTGGGCCTGCTCCGAGCAGTGTCTGGCAGCTCCAAACAAAGCCCCTGCACCCACACCTGTTGGGATCTCTAGCTGGTCAGATTGACCCTGAGAAAAGTTCAAAAGTTTCTTTTCCTAGCCCAGCGCTTGAAGAAGGAGTCAGGGCTCTTAATTTCTCCATCTTAAGGTTGTTTATTTTATGTTATCTGTAAAAACTTTTCTCCTGCCCTGCCGAGGTCAACTCAGCAACACAGTCCAAGGCATTCTGCCTGCCCCCGGGGCAGTGTTATGTCTTTATACTAAAAACTACATGTACAATGTTTACAATTACTTTCCAAAACCTATCACCTATGTTAGACAGTGAGCTTCTACTCTAAAGCAATCTCTAAGTGCCAACATCACAGCAGAAGATGGAGGCCAAGAAGAAGAAGGAAAAAGGCTGGATACACCCAGTTCCCTCCATCCTGCCTCCTGAACCCCCATACCAAAAATTCTAAAATCTACTTTTCTCCCCTGTGCTAACTTCACTGATATCCTACTTAACCTCTTGTGCCCTGCTGACCTTCATACAATGTTGGTAATTTGCTCCTCCATGGGTCATAATCAAAACCACAGGCATTTTGGACTCTGTGCCAGGGTCTCTGAGACCCCTGGCAGGGGTCTTGGTGCTCAGGACAGCCAGAGGGATGTCCTGGGTCCTGACACACACCCTTTGCAATAAACCACAATTCAAGACCTGGCTTCAGAGATCTATCATCTCCATCCATCCCAACCGTCCTACCCCCCGATGCTCCTACAAGCAGGATCAATGGAGTTACAAAAAAAACTTTAGTAACAGGGTGAAAAACAATAAACATGGAGAAGTCGAGCACAGCATGAGGGGTGTGGGATCCAAATATCTGAGATAAAGGCAAAGCAACAATGTATACACTTGGGGGTAGAACACTCTAGAACAAAAACCAAAGAGGGGAAACAAGTAACAAATAGGGGAGGAGAACTTGGACAACTTAGCATAACAACACTAAAGGCATATGAGGGAACTCTCAAGCTCACCCTAGGTTAAACAAATGATTCCCAGGGCTTCAAACTTGCGCCCAGGTCTTCTAGGGTAAAATCTGGCTGACTCTGAGTTACAGCCAGGCTAACTCCCACACCGCTGCTTTGCTCTGGCCCCTTGGGACCATGTGGCCCAACAGAGCCACAATGATGTCCTTGGTTCCACGAGGCTCTGCAGTGCCACAATGGCTCCTTCATTTCACAAGGCTAACAAATGTCACTTTGGTCTCCATGCAAAGGAAACCACAGAGCCCCCATGTTTCAGGAGCTGATGAACAGCAACCACCAGAGGCCAAGGCAAGCCTGACCTGTCTGTCCTGGCAGGTTTCCTTGGAGCAACCCTTGGATATTTGAAATTATGGATGTGGAGCCCTAATTTAAAACATTTGTGCATGGAGAAGAGGGATGGGGTTTTTCATAAAAAGAAAAGCACAGAGCTCTTTCCAATGTTTGGAAAACAGGTGAGTGGTACCCTTCAGGAGTCAAAGACCAGCCAGACTTGTCTGTCCTGGCAACTTTTGTCTGGCAGCAATCCTTGGATACACAGAAATTTGGAAGTGGAATCCAAATTTTGGCCATGCATGCCTGGAAAAAATGGACAGTTCTTTTCCATAAAAAGAAGAGCCCAGAACCCCAGTGTTTCAGGGGCAGATGGGAGCGGCCTTCCACATTCCAAGGTCCGCCAGACCATTCAGGTGACCCCTGAGAGACCAAGGCAGCCACACATATTTCATGTTCCCTTGCTTCCTCAGGGCCCTGCACTGTCACAATGGCTCCTTGCTTCCATGAGGCCCTAAGGTGTCATAATGGCCCCTTGGCTACACAAGTCCTTAAAGGATCTTAATGGTCTCCATGGTTCCACAAGCCCAAGGCCCCACAAAGCCATAATGGACTTTGGGTGTCCAATGGTCTCTTGGTTCCATTGGGGCCCAGTAGTGCAACAATGATTCCCTTGTTTCCACAACTTCCCATAGTGTCACAATGGCCCCTTCCCTCCTTGAGGTCCTGCAGGGTCACAATGGTCTCCATGATTCCATGGGGCCTTGTAATGCCACAATGCTCTGCATTGATCCACAGTGCCCTGCAAGATCACAACAGCCCTTTGGCTCCACGAGGCCCTGAAATGCAGCAATGGCCTCTTGGTTCCACAAAGCCCTGCTGCTTCACACTGGTCCCTTGGGACCATGGGGCCCAACAGAGCCACAAAGATATTCTTGGTTCCACAAGGCCCCATAGTGTCACAGTGCCCCCTTGGATCCATGGTACCCTGCAGGGTCACAATGTTCCTCTTGGTTCCTTAAGGCCCAACAGTGTAACAGGTTCCAAAAGGGCTTGCAGTGTCACCATGGTCCATTGTTTCCACAATGCTCTGCAGTGTCACAATGGTCTCCATAGGAAGGAAACAAGTGAGCCCCAGTGGTGCAGGGGCAGTCACCAGAGAGGCAGTCACCAGAGACCATGTCTAGCCAGACTTGTGTCACCGTGATTTTTAAGATTTTCTAAGTCTTCTGATGTTGACATTCTTGTAGCGAACTTTCTCAACCACTTTCTGTAAATAACTCATTATTTTGCATTCCTTTATGGAGGAGGAGAGCGTTGAAGGGCTGTTGTTTTGACCAGTGTCATTGGAGAGGTGGCACTGTCACCTTCCAATCAGCTGTCACTTTTGTAAAACTATAAATGTTGGAGTCAGAAAATAAAATATCCCTTTTTCCTTCACCTTGAGAACAGTGGTGTGTGCTTCTGTTCTTTTGTGTTCTACAGTGAGATCTGGTGACCGCCTAAGTGTGCTGCAGCCCAGGCTGAGACAGAGTCCGGATTGCCGGTGAGGTTTTATTGTCACCCCTCTTTGGTGCTTTGCCTGCTGTTCTTGGGGTAATGGCAACCGCTGTGGGTTTCAAGGAGGATTCCCTCATTTTGGATATCTGGAC
Source organism: Ammospiza caudacuta (assembly GCF_027887145.1). Classification (NCBI taxonomy): domain Eukaryota; kingdom Metazoa; phylum Chordata; class Aves; order Passeriformes; family Passerellidae; genus Ammospiza; species Ammospiza caudacuta. Next base: position 5,353,486 of record NC_080599.1, read on the forward strand.
AGGGGTCCTGGAGTGGAAACAGGTTTCTGTTTCCTGGGATGATTTTGAGAGATTGTTTCTGTGGATCCGAGAGCGAGAGCTCTTTTCGGACCCTGCAAAGGTGTTCTCCAGGGAGGCGCGGTTTCTCATGGGGGTCCGCCTCATGCAGGCCCTCTTTGATGATTGCACTGTAGAAGTGGGATCGCTGCTGATGCAGTGGAAGAAGTGTGAGGAGCTTTGGCAGGGGTCTGGTTCTTGCACCTCTCAGATTTCCCAGGGATGCGCTCCTGTCTCGGACGTGGACAAGGGAGAGTTTGAGTTTCTGTGTGATGTAGAGCCCTCCCCCTGGACCTAGGACGGTGTTTTGGGGAACAGGTCCAACTGGGGGATGGCTCTGTGGATTCGGCAGGTCATCCTTGCCTCGCCCTGTGCGGGCGGCAGGGCGAAGGGCGTGCTGTCCTCTCTTTGTGCCTTCCCGGCCTTTAAGGATCAGCCTCTGCCTCAGATGGAGTCTGATTCGGTGACAACTCTTTGTCCAAACTGCGGTGTTTCCATGACGTTCCCCCTGAGCACGGCAGGAGCAGGTCCAACCGCCTTCGAGTTGGGCTCATTGGTGGGGAGGGTGGCTTAACCCATCTCTGAGTCTGTGCAGTCTGCCAGGGATGCACAGTCAGTGGAAGCCGTGGGGGTGTGGGGCCATGGACAGTGTTCCGTCTGGCCCCACTCTGGTGGGCAGGCAGCCCGCCCCACTCCACTCGGCCGGGGCAGTGCCCACTGTGGAGTCTTGCGGTTCAGGATGGACGCTAATAGGGGCTGTGCCAGTCTCCCTTGTGCTGCTCTGCAGTGATGTGGCTCCGCGGGTCCCGCCTCTTAGGGCATCCCCCTCCTCCCCCATGTTGGGGGCCGAGGGCCCCGTGCTGGTCTCATCCCAGTCCACACTGGGTTTGCAGGCCATGCTGGCACCTGTGCCTGCCAAGGCACCCCCTGCTGCGGCTGCGGTGCGACAGGGTGCTGAGGTATTTACCTTTAGTGCGAATGCTGACACGGCCAGTGGGAGGCTGGTGGGTTCCCGGGGCCGTGGCGCCTCCTCGTTGAATTTGTGGATGTTTCCCTCATGCCAGGTGACTGTGTGTCTGAGGAACCCTGTATGTTTCTGGCGAGAAGCCAATACTAAAACCGATGAGATGTCTGAGCCTGCCTCCTCGAGGCATCCGCAGGGTTGCAGAGTGGGGTCCTCTGGTTCTGCCAGTGCTGCAGGGGGTGCAGGGGTGAGTGGTGTTGACCTGCCTCCCAGTCGATCATCTACCCTTGTCCCTCTGGGGCCCAAGGACCGGGACACAGCAGGTGCTGTGGCTTTGCCAGGGACTTCCCAGGCTTTCCCTGTGCTCAGGGGTGTTACTCATAACACCCATCAACCCCTTTCGTATAAGCTGGAGGGGGAAGTCCATGATGCAGTTGCTCAGCATGGTTTGGGGTCTGCTGAGGTTATGCAGACTCTCCGGAGGGTTGCTATGGATGTGCTGATGCCTCATGACCTCTGTCGTGTGGCGTCGTGTCTTTTTGACCCTGTGCAGTTTGATGTTTTTGAGACCAAGTGGTCTCATTTGGCAGCCGATGCGGTGGTGCAGAATGTTGTGCTGGGGCCACAGGACCCCAGGCGTGTGGATGTCGCTGACATGCTGTTGGGCACTGGGCTTTATGAAAATACTCAGGGGCAGAGTGGATTCGATCCCCTTGTGCTTGACCAGTGCCACACACTGGGCATGGCAGCGATTGTTCAGACCCTGGAAATGGCTGCTCTGAGGTAGCCATTTGCGACCATTGTCCAGGGGGATGATTTGATGAGCCTTTCATGGCATTTGTGGCAAGGCTGGCTGCCTCTGTGGAGAGGCAGGTGCCTGATCCTGTGGCAAGGAGGATTGTGATTGCAAACCTTGCGAGGTGTAATTGCAATGATGCTTGTAGGAGGGTCATAGCGGCTGTGCCTGGTTTTCCTGCTGTCTCCCAGATGGCAGAGGCCTGTGCGGACATCATCCCCTCGGGTTGGAAGTTGGCTGCTGTGGCTGCCACTGTGCAGCCAGTCTGGGTGGCACCGCAGGGCAAGGTGGCCACAGCAGGGGACTGTGCAGGGTGGCAAGAAGTGGGGGAAGAAAGCATGGAAGGTCAAATTCCCCATGCTCTTGTGTGGTCAGTGTGGTAGGCCGAATCACATGTCCATTATCTGCAAGGTGACTGTTCATGTTAATGGCCAGGGTTTACCGGACTCGGGAAACGTGAAGCAGAGCGTGCAGCAGGGACGTGCCCAGACACAAGCTTCTCTCCATACCCAGGAGCCAATGGAGGTCTCCTTTGCCAGCTTGCAGCCAGCACCCACGGATCAGCAGGTGTGGATGTCTGCACCACAGCAACAGTTGTCTTAGAATCTTGTAAAATACACAAGGCTCTCCTGGATGCCTTTGATCCCTTGGGTGGGGGCATGAGTGCTCTCCTTATGGGGAGGTCTAGTGCCACCCTTCAGGGCATCATTGTGCACCTCGGGCTCAATTTCACAGGGCAGATTTGTGCCATGGTCTCCACACCCACCCCCTCCCGTCATGATCCCAAAAGGGACACGACTTGCTCAACTTGTGCCTTTTAAGTCCTCTGTTCGCAGGACAGCTGACCAGTTGTGTGGAGCTGGTGGCTTTGGATCCACTGGGCTGCCTCAAGTTCACTGGACTGCTGTCCTGACCAAGGACCGTTACGAGATGCTGTGTACCCTGTCCATTCCTGGTGCGACACTGTCGGAGATCCACCTCTGCAGGCTTCTTGACAGCGGTGCTGACATCCTGGTTCTCTCACTTGCTGCCTGGCCCTCGGAGTGGCCCCTGGATCCAGTCGAGACGTCTGTTGTGGGCCTGGGAGGGACGGCACAATGCTACGTGAGCCAGCAGCCCGTGCTGCTCATGAACCCAGAGGGACAGATGGCCTGGGTTAGGCCTCATGTTACTTCAACTCCTCCCAACCTCTGGGGGAGGGATGTTCTGTCTGTCTGGGGGGTGCGCATCGAGACAGATTTTTGATGTGGGCCACTGCGATGAAGGACGCAGAGTGTCCTGCACCTCCTATACGGTGGCTGCTGGACAAGCCTGTCTGGGAGAAGCAGTGGCCCCTCCCTCAAGATAAATTGGTCGCCCTTCAGAATCTGGTGCAGGAACAGTTGGACCAGGGTCATCTGGAGCCTTCTACCATTCCCTGGAACACTCCATTCTTCTGCATCAAAAGGAAATCTGGGAAATGGAGGTTGTTGCAAGACCTCCGTAAGGTTAATGCCATGATGGAAAGCATGGGAACATTGCAGGCGGGCATGCCATCGCCTACCATGCTTACTGCAGACTGGCCAGTCCTCATTGTGGATCTGAAGGATTGTTTCTTTATGATTCCTTTGCATCCCAATGACAGATCGAAGTTTGCCTTCTCAGTGCCAGCGATTAACAAGGCTGAACCTGCACAGAGATATCAATGGAGGACATTGCCCCAGGGCACACAAAATTCTCCTGCATATGCCAGTGGTATGTGGCCCGTGCCTTGTGTGGAGTTGGCAAGCAGTTTCCTGATGCGTGTCTGTATCATTATATGGACGACATTTTGGTGGCCGTGTCCACCCAGGATGAGCTGCTGAGGATTCAGCCTCGGTTGCTCGATGCTTTGCATGCTCATGGACTGCAGGTGGCTCCAGAAAAGGTTCAAAAACAACCACCTTGGAAGAACTTGGAGGTCAAAATTCTGGAATGGATGATCTGTCACCAGGAGGTGCAATTTGTGCATTCTGTGAAGACACTGAATGATGCTCAGAAATTGGTAGGTGTCATCACTTGGTTACATCCGTACTTGGGGCTAACCGACGCACAGCTGTCTCCTCTGTCTGATTTGTTGAAATGAGACTCTGATCTAAAGTCACCTCGCACACTGACCCCTGAGGCACTTAAGGCGTTGGAGGTGGTTCAGCAAGCTGTTTCAATGCTTGCCAAGGTTATCGCATTGATCCCTCCGTTGCTGTCACTGTGTTCATCACCACTCCAGATTCGTATCCCACGGGCATCATTGGCCAATGGAGTGACAAATGGTCTGATTCCTTGCATGTGTTGGAATGGGTTTTCCTGTCCCATCAGCCACAGAAGACGGCATCTGCATTGTTTGAGCTGATTGCTCGCTTGATAATCAAATGCCGACAACGGTGTTTGGAATTGATGGGTGCGGATCCTGCAAAGATCATACTCCTGGTGCAATGGGAGGATTTTGACTGGAGCTTTGCAAACAGTGTGTCCCTGCAGAGTGCTCTGGAAAATTTTTCAGGGCAGGTCATTTATCATCTGCCCAGTCATTGGCTACTGCATATGGCGAAATCCACAAAAATTTCTTTGCAGCCCAAGAATAGTCAGGAGCCTGTGCAAGGACCCACCGTCTTCACTGATGGTTCAGGGAAAACAGGAAAAGCCATTGTTACCTGGAGGGACGGATCTGAGTGGCAGGTTCTGGAAGGCCATGAGGATGGGTCAGCCCAATTGGTTGTAACTGAGGGCTGCTGTTATGGCATTTGAGAAATTTTCCCAGGAACCTTTCAACTTGGTCACAGATTCCGCCCATGTGGCTGATATTGCACACCAGCTGGGTCATTCGGTTTTGAAGGAGGTCGGTAATCCTGCCTTGTTTCATTTACTGAAGACCTTGTGGTGTGCCATTCAGGCCTGGGTTCATTCATTCTATGTTCTGCATGTGAGGAGTCACACCAATTTGCCAGGCTTTATAGTGGAAGGTAATGTGAGGGCTGACAAGTTGGCTGACCCAGCGTGGGTAGCGCCTCAGCCTGATACACTCGCTCAGGCCAAGGCATCCCATGGGTTTTTCCACCAAAATGCACATACCCTGCTGAAGCAGTTTCAGCTGACGCCAGCTGAGGCTCATGACATTGTTGAGTCATGTGATGACTGCCATGCACTTGCTTTGCCTTTGCCAGCAGGGGTAAATTCCAGAGGCCTTAGGGCCTTGGAGCTTTGGCAGACCGATGTCACCCAGGTTGCCGAGTTTGGCCGGCTCAAGTATGTGCATGTCACGTTCTCCTCTGCGATGTGGGCTTTGGCTCACACTGGGGAGAAGGCTCATGATGTCCTCGCCCACTGGAGGCAGGCCTTTGCCGTTCTGGGCGTACCTTCTGCAGGTCCTGCTTGCGCATAGCAAATGGTGCGGCAGTTCCTGCAGTTGTGGGGTGTCTCGCAAAAGTTTTGTATCCCTCATTCTCTGACTGGTCAAGCTATTGTAGAAGGCACTCATGGTACTCTGAAGCGAGTTCTTCAAAAACAAAAACGGGGAATGCAGGGTGAAACCCCGCACAGTCGGTTGGCAAAAGTTTTGTGCACAGTCAATCATCTCACAGTGCCACAGAACTCAAATAATCCTGTCACTTTGAATCACCATCTCTCGTTGCAGGCTGCGGACAAGGCATATCAGCATCGAGCGAAGGTTCGGGTGTGGAATTTATTCACCAAACAGTGGGAAGGTCCCTATGACCTTATTGCTTTGGGGCGCAGGTATGTTTGTGTATCCACAGATACTGGGGTATGCTGGGTACCTTTGAAGTGTGTTCACCTTGACCTGCAACCGCAGAGACAGAATCCAGCCGACGAGCAAGATGGAAACCGTGACCAATCTGAAAGGCATCAAGTGGGTGAATTGTCAGATGCAGATGATGAGAGTGATCACTCTGATGATTCCTCCGCAAGTGGGCACTGAACATTGTTCATGTTTTCTTTTTCATATTGTTCATTTTCTCTTTTTCTTTTTTAAATGGAAAAGGGTGAGATGTCGCCCTGGTATTTTAAGATTTTCTAAGCCTTCTGATGTTGACATTCTTGTAGTGAACTTTCTCACACACTTTCTGTAAATAACTCATTGTTTTGCATTCCTTTATGGAGGAGGAGATGGTTGATGCACTGTTGGTTTGTCCAGTGTCATTGAAGAGATGGGACAGTGACCCTCAAATCCACTGTCACTTTTGGAAAACTGTAAATGTTGGAGTCAGAAAATAAACTTCCCCTTTTTACTTCACCTTGAGAACAACGAGGTGAGCTTGTGTTCTTTCGTGTCCTATAGTGACACTACTGGGCTAGCGACTCCCTCTGAGTGGGGCCTCTCCCAGCCAGGAACTCTCCTGTTTGCTGCACTCAGGGATCCTGAACAAGGACGGAGCCTGGGCCAATCCCCCCATTCCTCCAGGCTCAACCCTTCGCCCACTGGGTAGATGCCAAAGCATCCACAGGGAACATTTCCTGCCTTCAGGGGAATTTCTCACAGGTGCCTTGCACTGAAGGTGAGGGTCTGTCCGAAAATCTTTCATTTTTGCCTCACAACTGTCATGAAGAGAAAAGACACTGAAAGGTTAAAAACTGTTGAGCCAGTTGGGAAAGAAAGTATTATGCTTATTCAGTGTGTTCACAGGTGGTGTTTGCAGAACATGCCATGCTGAACTCAAAAGGGGCATGCTGCCCTTTCTGAACAATGGATCTGGACTTTCTCCCTACCTCCTGACCTGGCTGGTCTGAGCTCTGGAGTGGTTCCCCCTCTCCAAGGGAAGACCCCTCTTTCCTGTCTTCAACCACCGTGACAGACAAATAGAGAGGTGAGCCTCTTCTTCAAGGAACCAAGACAAGACAAGAAAAACCCCCTTGGCACCCCCTGGGACTGAACCCCCCCAGCTCGGGGGGGGGGGGGTGTGCATGAAGGGGGAAAACTGCCCAGAATAAATGTACCTGCGAAGCATTCGGCCATGAAAACAATGGAATAAGCACCCCCTCCTTTTGTTCCTATTCTTTTCCCCTCCTTGGAAACCTTATTTCGGCCACCCTTCCCCCAACGAAAAACAGTATATTTTGGGGTGCAATCTGACCGTGCTTTGAGATCTCCCTGGGACGTGCACGAGTGAGCTTCGACGGCTGGACCCCCAAAGGACAATGACACGTTTCGGTAGCTATACCCCACCTGACCTTCTTTCCTCCCTCTTCCCTTGTCTTACCCTTTTCTTCCCTAGATTCCCTAATCAAATGCTTATTCAGCTGTGGTTATTATCAATAAAATTGCATTTTGTTGATTTGTTACTGCAAATCCCCTGTGCCTTGTTGGTTATTTTGCACCAAAAAATCATCCGTCACCCGTTCACTCGGGCGGATCTCGACAACTGACTCTTAGTTTCTGTGTGCACAGAGGAGTGCCTGTGCTGGGGAAACGTGGCAGAAATGCTGCTCTCTGAGGGGTTTGAGTGCCTTGGATAGCTAAGTCAGTCATGCCTGTAAGGAAGGTAAAGTCACAAGGTCTAATCTAAGTTAAATGCTGCTAAGAGTTGCTCTTTTGCTAAGTTGTTAAGTTTAAGTTATTAGCTAAGTTAAATACTGTTAAATGTTATTTCTCTGTTGAATTGCAAAGTCATAAGTTAAAAGTTAGGTTAAATACTGTTAAGTGCTGTTCTTTTGTTAAATTGTCAAGTTTAAAGTATCAGTCAAGTTTATGTTAAGTCCTGTTAAGTTTGAGCTCTGTTAAGCTTTAAGGCCGTATTCCTTTTATCCTTGCCCTCACTTTCCTTGTGTCACACACACACACACACACACACACACACACAGAGGCAGTTCTCGGGTAATTTCTGGTTTGATTGCCTGGATTTGGTTTGGTTTTGTTGTTCCTTGTTTCCATGCTGTGCCTGAAGTGTCCAGTCAGGAGCAGAGTGATTCTTACCAAGGAACTTTGCCATGCTGTCCCTTAATATTAAATCTGGTTTTGGCTGATCCCTTGCTGGGGACTTTTTCAGCGCTCTCAAGGCCTCGTTCATACCAGGGTGAAGGAGCCCTGGCCCAGGCTCTGGCCCTGGGGGACACGGGGACGCTGCCGGGGGGTCCCTGTCCCCCTGTGCCACCCCCAGGGCCCCAGCGCCCCTTCCCCGTGTCAGGCTCTGGGGTCGATCTCGTGGAACATCCTCTGGGGGAGGCTGCGGGGCCGGGGGTGGGGGGACCTGGTGGGACAGGGGACCCCACTGTGCACAAGCAGGGTTGGACTGCTCTGGGGGAAAATGTGAGGGGAGTGGGGCAGAGTGACCTCCCCAGTGCCCTCACAGAGCCCCTGTGATGTAACACAGCCCTCTGTGATGTCACAGAGCCAACTCTGAGATGTCACCCTGTGATGTGATACCGCTGCTCTGATTTGGTGGTGTTCACAGGTGTCCCAGGACAAGGGAAAAGAAGAGAATCTTGACTCCATGTTTCAAAAGGCTGATTTATTATTTTATTATATATATTATATTAAAAGAAAATTATATATTAAAACTATACTTAAAGAATAGAAGAAAGTAATTCATCAGAAGGCTAGCAAGGAGTAGAAAGGAATGGAATGATTATAAAATCTTGTGACTGACCAGAGAGTCCGAGACAGTCCTGTGATTGGCCATTAATTAGAAACAGCCACATGAGACCAATCAAAGATGTACCAGTTGCATTCCGCAACAACACATAATTATTGTTTACCTTTTGTTTCTAAGGCCTCTCAGCTTCTCAGGAGAAAAATCCTGGCAAAGGATCTTTCATAAAATATGTCTTTCATAAAATAAGGCTCTGTGATATCACACAGTCACACTGTGACATCATAGTCTGTTTTGTGATGTCACAGCCAGTTCTGTGATGTTACTTAGTCACCCAGTGATGTCACAACCCACTCTCTGGTGTCACAGAACCACCCTCTATGATGGCAGAGTCTGCACTGTGGCATCACATCCTACTCCATGACATCACAGCCAGCTCTGTGATGTAACAATCCCTTCAGTGATGTCACAAAACCCTCTCTGTGATTTCATACTGCCACTCTGTAATGTCACAACACACACTTTGACATCACAGCCTGCTCCATGATGCCATACAGCCATGCCATAGTGTCACAGCTTGCTCTATGATGTCCCACAATCCCCTCCATGTTGCTGTATCTGCTCAATGACCTCACACAACAAACTCTGTGATGTCAGAGCCCAATCTGTGACCTCACACAGCCCACTCTGTGCTGTCACACAGCCCCTTGCTGACATCACAGCTGCTCTGTGCCTCTATGACACAGCCCCAGAGGTGCTGCTGTGACACAGCCCCCTCTGGGACATCCCACAGTCCCTACCAGTGCTGAGCCCCTGTGAGCTCTGTCTGTGCCCTGCTGGTGTCCCTGAGGGGCCCTGGCAGCGTCCCAGCCCTGCTGGGCTGTGCACAGGAGCTGCTCCTGGCCAGAGCTGTCTCTCTGCAGCGCTGCCCTTGCCAGGAGCTACCTCTGGGCCAGGAGCCTGGCCCAGCTCAGCAGCACAGACACAGCACAGGGACTTTAATGACCCTCTGGGGCTTTGGTGCTCTTTGCATCAGACTCAGTCCCTCAGAGTGTGCTCAAAAAACTTCTCAAGGACTCAAAAAGAGAGTGCAACACTGAAGTTTCTCATACTTTAAATAGATCCATCTGAGGGACAGGACTGAGAAAGTCTCCCCAGGTTCCAGGCAGAGCAGAACACTGGTGGCATTGATGACAGATGGTGACAAGCATGGAAAAGGTGTCTCTGATGCTGAGCAAACTTGTGTCTCTGTCCCTTCAGGCTGTCGGCATCTCCTGGCTGCCCCACCTGGCTGGGCCCTTTCTTTGCTGACAGCTCTGCCTCCTGCCTGCCCACACAAAGCCTTGGGCTGCTCCAGGCTCCTTCTGGGGGATGTGCTGCACCACAGCCCTGCTCTGGCAGGGAAATTCCTTTCTCCTGGTGTCCAGTCTGGGTCGTCCCCGCTGCTCTTGGAATTATATTTTCTTTCTCTGGTTCTTCTCTACTATGTGAAAAGGATCCACCATCTATGAAAATGATAGTGGAGCCCTGGAAAAAGTTAAAGATAGAATCTAAAATGTTACGTTTTGTGCTTTCCCAGATCAACTACACCTGCATAAGCAGTATGATAAATTATATAATTGTTAGATGTGACGATTGTTTAGTAATTAAATATAATTATTATATAACCATAAGAAGAATAATGAGAAACTATTTTGGAAATTCAGAGAGGGGCTAAATTTATGTATACAATAGAACAATAGAAGTTTAATATTTAACATGAAAGTTATGTAATGATAGAGTATAAAACATGATCATTTTGGATGTTTGGTCAGAGTTAGATTTGGGTTGAATATACCCCTGACACTCAGAGCTCTTAATAAAAAGCACCGCATAAAATCCCCTGTGATTATATTTTTGAACGTTAACATTTTGGGACCCCCAGATTGGACACTTGTGGGTGCTGCTGAGCGAGTTCGCGACTCGATCACGCTCCAGCCGGCACCGAGGGATTCTCGGGGAGCACATCGGCCGCGACCGCTTCCGCCGCTCACAAAAATCCCCGGGAGAAAGGTAAGGTGCTTTTTACTTTGGTTTGGGTGCCTGCCAATAAGACGCAGCAAAAGCTATGCTTGGTTGGGCTAAAGAAATTCCTGTTGGTGTAAGCCTAGGCGCTGTTCCGTAAGACAATCGCGAAAGTGTTGTGGGTTCGGCATTTGTGGTGTATTTGAAATGGAGAAACTTAAAGGGATTTTGGGCAGTAACACCCCTATCCGGCAAAATTCTCCTTTGGGGCGCTTATTAGCACATTGGAAACAGGGTAATTTTGGGGAAGAATTATGTAAAACTAAGTTGATTGATTATTGTAATTCATGGTGGCCAGAATATGCCTTGGAGAATGGCGAAAAATGGCCAAAATATGGTACTCTGCAATATAACACTATTTCATGGTTGATGTTGCTTTTTAAACAAGAAGGAAAATGGGATGAAGTACCATATGTTGATCTGTTTTTCTACTTACGGGGAAAGCCAGAATGGCAGGATGAATGTGGATTATTAGTGGTTAAAACATCTGCAAAGTGTGGGGTTTGTGAAGAACGTTGTTTAGAACACTCGGCATTAAGAGAAAGCTTGAGTAGAGAAAATTATACAGATATTGATTTACAAGTAGCTCCAATAGGAACAAGAGAACCTAACCCTATCCCACTTGTTTCACCTGTTTCACCTGTCCCTATCCCACTGCCTGCTCCTCACCCACCTAGTCCTGAACCTGTCTCATCTAGTACACCTTTCCCTCTTTATCCTCCTCTCCCATCATCACCTGATCCCTCTTTCTCGAAAGATGAGCAAAACCAAAGTGTGATAGAAAGGAGAAAGAGGTATGCAAGTGAAAAAGATAGCAATGGTAATGAATCAGTGACCCCAACAGCCCATAGAAACCGGGGTCAGGCAAAGCTCGCTCCAGTTGTGCATAGCGATGGCATAAGCAAACAAAAACGGACTGTGATTGCCCCCTTGCGACAAGGTGTCGGAGTGGAAGGGCCAGTATTTGTAAAAGTGCCTTTTTCCCCGGCAGACTTAGTAATTTGGAAACAGTCAGCCGGAACTTATGGAGAAAATCCTGATAAAATGGCATGCGTAGTAAAAATGGATATAAAAACTGAAAATCCTGACTGGGATGACATACAAGTAGTATTAGATACTCTGATGGATTCTACTGAAAAAGAAAAGGTACTTAAGGTGGCCAAAGAGAGGGCAAGAGAGGATATTAGAAATGGACTAGTAACAGGGAATTTAGTTGTGAATTTCCCAATTGAGGATCCAAATTGGGACCCTAATTTATTGTGCGATATGAGGAAATTACGGAAATATCAAGAGTGGATCCAAATAGGAGTTCAGAATGCTCTGCCCAAAACCATAAATTAGTCCAAACTATATGAGGTTCGACAGGAAAAGAAGGAATCTCCCACTGCATTTCTGGAGAGGCTTAAGGAAGGTTGCTTGGAAGGTATATAACAATCGCGGAAGAGAAGTTAGTAAAAAGGAGCAGCAGAATGTTTTGGCAGTAATACATGGAAAAGGGAACCCAAATTTCAGGGGACGTAACAGGAATCGTCGGGGTAGGAGACCAGTTACCCAGGGGTTAAGCCTGAATCAATGTGCATATTGCAAGGGGGTGGGACATTGGAAGTGAGATTGTCCAGAATTGTTTCACCAGGACAATCAGTTCCAGCAGGGAAACGCTGCCAAAGCCATGGTGTTAGGAGAATATAACTAACTGAACCTGTGGAACAGGTTCAAGAACTCACCACAAATATACAATAGAATTTAACCCATGAATATTTCCAGTAAAGAAACCAAATAGGTGAATATAGGTTAGCGCAGGATTTGAAAGCAAGAAATAAAAAGGGCTTTTATCCAGTGGTAACAAATTCTCACACGTTGCTAACATCCATAACGGGGATATATAAGTGAAAGATGCCTTTGTCTGCATACCCTTTGACAAAGAAAGTAGGAAACTGTCTTTGAGTGGAAAAACCCAGGGAACGGAAGAAAGACCCAGCTCACCTGGACACAAAAAGAAGTCGCCGACCTTATTTGGAAACTAACTGGCAAAGGAACTGGAGATTTGAAGCGAAATTGGGCAAGTACCAAGAGACCAATACTTATTGTTGCAGTATGTTGATGATATACTAATAGCTACAGAAGAAAAAGCAACCTGTATAAAGGTAACCACTGTGATTTAAATTTCACAAGGGCAACGAAAACTAGGTACTAACCATATCCAAGCTATTTGTGCTATTCTAGAGCTCCAGAATTTACATGCTGCGAGTCTTCCTTGGGATGGCAGGATGGTGTCGCTTGTGGATCATGGACTAGGGACTGATTGCGAAACCCCTGTATGAAGCTCAGAAGACACAGCCATTCACCTGGGGCAAACCACAGAAAGAAGCCTTCCTAAAATTAAAGGAAGCACTGATAACTGCTCCAGCATTAGGGTTACCTGATCTGTCTAAAGATTTTCAGCTGTTTGTACATCAAAGGCTGCGCCTAGCACTAGGAGTCCTGACCCAACGTCTGGGAAGCTGGAAAAGGCCAGTGGCCTACTTTTCTAAACAACTCGACAACATAAGTGCCAGGTGGCTCCCATGTCTGTGGGCAGTCGCAGCTACTGTGATCCTGATACAAGAAGCCAGGAAACTTATTATGGGAAGGCACATAGATGTCTATGTACCACACATGGTAACCACTGTCTTAGAACAAAAGGGGAGCCATTGGCTATCTCCCAGCAGGATGATGAAATTCCAGGTAGTCCTGACTGAGCAGGATGATGTCACATTAAAAACAACTAACCTTTTGAATCCAGCTTTGTTCCTAGGTACCACAACTGAAGAAGGCCCATTAGAACACAACTGTGTAGAAGTAATAGAGTACACCTATTCAGCAAGAGAAGACCTGAAAGACGTCCCACTAGAGCAGCCGGAGTGGGAGCTGTTTACAGATGGGAGCAGCTTCATGGAAAACGGAACCAGATATGTGGTAACAACAGTCAATACAGTAGTGGAGGCAAAGGCATTACCACCAAACACATCTGCCCAGAAGGCAGAACTGGTTGCTTTAACCAGGGCACTAGAATTAAGTGAAGGGAAAAAGTAAATATCTGGACTAACTCAAAACATGCTTTTGGAGTGGTGCATGTACACGGAGCACTGTGGAAAGAAAGAGGACTGTTATCTTCTCGGGGTACCCACATTAAACATCAGGATGCAGTCCTGCAATTGATAAAGGCAGTACAAAAACCTGAAAGTGGCAATCATACACTGCACACCAATCAGGAAACTCCAAAATCTGTGAGGGAAATTGAAAGGCAGACTGGGCAGCCCGACAGGTTGCTCAGGAGGTACAAACAACAATAGCATTGATACCTTTGAAGCTTAATGTATCCCAATTCAATTTGCCTCCAAAACCAAAATATTCAGTAGAAGATGAGAGACTGGCACGTTTGCTAAATGCACAAAAGAATTCAGAGGGATGGTATGTAACTGCACAAGGACAAATAGTGGTACCCCCCTTGATAATGAGAAAAATTCTACAAATTAAACATAACGAATGTCACTAGAGAGCAGAGGCATTGGTAAAATTGCTAAAGCAGAGTTTAATTTCAATACAATGGGTGTTAACAATGGCAAAATCAGTAATGTCAAAATGTGATATCTGCTTGAAAAACAACCCAGTGGCGAGGTGACAGGCACAGCTAGGAAGAATTTGGATAGGAATAGAGCCAGGAGACTATTGGCAGGTAGATTTTGTAGAACTACCAAGAATTCGAGGATACAAATACCTGTTAGTGGGGGTTGACACATTCTCTGGGTGGCCAGAAGCCCTTCCCTGTCGCACGAACCAAGCAAAGGAAACAGTTAAGTGGTTACTACAGGAGATTATTCCCAGATTCGGGGTACCCCTAGGGGTATCATCAGATAGGGGACCCCATTCCATGGCTACAGTAGTAAGAGAGGTAAGTAGGTTGCTGGGGATAAACTGGGACCTCCACACACCGTGGAGACCCCAATCAAGTGGACAGGTAGAGAGGATGAATCAGACACTAAAAAGGCAAATCAGTAAAATATGCCAAGAAGCCAAATTGCAGTGGTCCCAGGCTTTGCCAATAGCACTGTTGAGGATTTGGATAAAGCCTAGGAGTGGGATGTCAGTCAGTCCTTATGTGATATTGTATGGGAAACCATATGAATCTCCTGAGCCTAACCCTAATGTACACGTCACAGGAAAGCAGGACATATATAATTATGTTCTGTCTCTTGGGAAAACTTTAGCTCGGCTCCGGAGTATCCTCGTGTGGAATAGACCAGTGACTCTCGAGAACCCAGTCCATAACATACATCCAGAATATGAGGTGTACATCAAGAACTGGAACGAGGAACCGCTGAAAGAAAAGTGGAGTGGACCCCATCAGGTACTACTGACCACCTTTACAGCAGTCAAAGTAGCTGGTGTGGCACCCTGCATCCACTATACCTGAGTGAAGAAAATCCATCCTGGATCACAGACTGTATAAACTCTGGAATGAACAAAGGCTGCAGATAAGACATGTTTAATTGCTTTCAGAATGCTATCAGTAATTGTGCTAACATTATGGTCATTAATGTCTTTGGGATGTGGAATGCAAAATGATGAACTAACCACTCTTCATTCTAGAATGAAGAGAGAGGTACAAACAGAAACACAGGTGATAAAGGTTTCTAATGCAGCTCGGGTTGAGAATGTAATGATTGGATTAGTCAAAGATTTTGCCAAAATGCAAAACACCAGCCGAATAACTGCCTGTCTGCCAATACCAAAGGCAGCAGGAGACCCAGTAAATTGGGGAATCATAACATCAAAACTACCTGAAATACAAAAGAACAAAACAATTACATGTAAACAGGTACCCGAATCGAGGCAAGTTACAGAAACCACTCTGCTATGGGAATGTGAGGCCAAGGATAAGAAAGATCAGATAGAACCTTGGGACAGTGCGTGGTCTGTGAGTATTCTTCAAAGATTCCAATGTATGGCAAACACCCCTTGGTGTATTAAGTGGGAAGGCCCTGAGAATGAAACAGATCCAGCAATAACGAACACTGACACTAGTAGCAGAACGAGGGCAGACAAAGTAAGTTGGTGGGCATGTAATAAAACTTACGACTGCAGTTCAGATGATGAAGAGATAAAACAGATGCCACCCCTGGCAATAGCCCTACAAATTGGTTGTGCTTGCAGAGGGATCAAACATAAACAAGGCAAAGTGAATTATAAAGCAGTTATAGGGTGTACCAGGATTACAATCCGAGGTCCAGAACAATTTGTACTGGCAGCAAGTGATGGTACCTGGACAACACATCTGCCTATAGACGGGAAAGTAAAGGAGATTACTTTAGGCCTCCCAACCTTATGTCCTATTTGGAAAAAGTCCCCATTTAATGGAAAACATGAACTTGTGCAGATAAGAGCAAGACGAGAAGTTCTAGACAATGAAAATCCAGATGACACTTGGCAAGAACCCTCTAGTGGAGTGAAATTTGGATGGGCCCTAGAGTCATTGCTTGGTCCTATAGCAAACTATAAGAGCAGAGAGATGCTGTACAAACTTATAGGTCAGGTAGGTAGACTGGCAAGAGTCACCCAGGAAGCATTTAAAAAATTAAATATACAATTACAAGCCACCACAAAAATGACTTTACAAAATCGATTGGCCCTAGATATGTTACTCCTGAAAAAGCATGGAGTATGTGGATTTTTAAAGGGACAAGTTGATCATTGCTGCGTTCATACCCCAAATGTAACTGCAGATGTAAAATATGACATCAATCAGTTGAAACAAATACATCATGAAGCACAAGAAGAGCAAAAGGATTTGGCTACAAGCTGGTTAGGAAAAATCTTTAAAGGATTGGGATGGAATGTGAGTTCATGGATTAAATCTATCATTGAGAGTGTGATAATCTTACTAATTGTATTCTTCGCAATTTGGTTAGTTTACAGCATCTTAAAGGGAGAGATACAGAAGAAAATATCCTGGAACCAGAGGATAATAAAGGCACTAACACGAGATCCACGCCCACCATCTTCTGGTTCTCCAGTTCGTAACAGCATCCACGACAACGTTTACATCAACCCTGGATTTGAAGAACCAAGTACGAACTGAGGAATAAAGGACTGTATTAAGTGAAAACATTTACACCTATAGTGAAGTGAAAATGCTTTCAAAGGGGGGAGAATGATAGTGGAACCCTGGAAAAAGTTAAAGATAGAATCTAAAATGTTAGGCTTTGTGCTTTCCCAGATCAACTGCACCTGCATAAGCAGTATGATAAATTATATAATTGTTAGATGTGATGATTGTTTAGTAATTAAATGTAATTATTATATAACCATAAGAAGAATAGTGAGAAACTATGTTGGAAATTCAGAGAGGGGCTAAATTTATGTATACAATAGAACAATATAAGTTTAATAATTAACATGAAAGTTATGTAATGACAGAGTATAAAACATGATCATTTCGGATGTATGGTCGGAGTCAGATTTGGGTTGAATATAACCCGATTCCCAGAGCTCTTAATAAAAAGCACCACATATAATCGCTCTGTGATTATGTGTTTTTGAACGCTAACAGCACAGCCCTGGATCCCTGGTCGAATATGGGAAAGCAGCAGTTCATTTCCCTGATGTTTGGGCAATCTAGCCCAGATATCAGGCAGAAACTTCAGAAGCTGAAAGAGCCTCTAAAGAGAGACTTAAAGGCATTAATGAAAAAAGCATAGAGGGTGTATGATAAAAAAGACAAAGAAAAAGAACTCCCTGCAGCCACAGTGGCAGCTCTGGATCAGCCGCAGGGAGAAGACGTGGGCGTGGATGAAGCAGAGGCAGGGGCCAAAATACCAGAGGCAGAGGAGGTTCAAACCAGCCACAGACCAAGCTGGGGCCAAATCAAGGAGAAGGAGGGGGAACTCCAGTTGGGGGCAAAGTCCAGCTTTATTAGAGAGCTCCAAGGAGAGCTGCAACCCACGGGATCCAGCCAACTGCAGACAGAGAGCTGGGCTGTGCAAGGTGTCATAAAGGGGGGAGTGAACAGGGGAGGGGATCGCCCATCTGCCAATGGAATTACAGGAGGGCGTGGGCAGCAGGGAAACAGACATATATGGGAACCAATGGGGGTAAACCTGGGGAGGGGCCCCATTGACTGAACCTATCACTCGACGCCCTTGGAAGAAGTTTCTGGAGGGAAGGGATGGGCTGTGGAGTGACAGACAGGACACAGGGGAGGGGTTGAGGCGATGACAAGGCAGTTTTCAGAGAACCAGGGGAGGAGGCAGCGAGATTGACATTGAAAAGGAGGGAGGAGGCAGCGGGGGCAGAACGACTCTAACGGGCAGGAACTGCAGCAAACCAAAGTACAGCTTAATGCAACTACAACAGATCAGAACATAATACAACAAGCAACAAGTGGATATGGGGTCTTGGGAGGATAAAGGTCTTTGGGAACTGCCCAGAAGGAAGCAGTTATCCAGACTCCTCGACCATAAGCCGTAAGATAAATCCCTGCTTCCCTTGGAATCACAGCTTGGTGCCAACTGTGCATATACAGCTACAGATTGATCATGAAACCTTTATACAAATTGGTGAAAATCTCCAAAAATACTGTGATATGGATCCCCAAATCGAGAAGGGCCTTTGACAAACTGAAGTGGGAACTCATGAGGGCCCCTGCTGTGGGGCTGCCTGACGAGAGCAGGCCCTTTTTGTTATTCCCAGTGAGAGACAGAATATCCTTAGCAGTTCTGGCACAACACCTGGGTCCTTACAAAAGGGCAGTGGCCTGATTTCTAGACAACTCGATACTGTGAGAAAGGGCTAGCCTGCCTGCCTCAGGACAGTAGAAGCAGTGATCATGAACATTGAAGAAGCAAGGAAGTTTACATAGGACAAAAGATGAGTGTCTCAACGTCACACACAATGTCAGCTGTTTTAGAGCAGAAAGGGAACCATTGGCTGTCTTCCTCGAGGTTCCTAAACTACCAAGCAGTCCTGGCCGAATCTGATGATACTGGAATCAAGTGATCAATATTGTGAACCCTGCCACTTTTCTGCAAGGAAAGTCCAAAGCTGAAACTATAGTACGCAACTTCCTAGAGACCATGGAAGCTGTGCGCTCCGGCCACCAAAATCCAGAGGAACAGCCGCTCCCAGATGCCATGAACTGGTTCAGCCATGAACTGCTGCTGTGATGGCAGCAGTTTTGGGAGACAGGGAGTGCAAATGGCGGGCTACACTGTGAGCACAGTCTCAGAGGTAATCGAGTCAAAGCCATTTCAAGCAGGAACCTCAAGAGGCTGAGCTGATAGCCCTCCCTCTGGCATTAGAAGTGGCAAAAGGAAGGGAAATTAATGTTTGGACTGATTCCAAACATGCCTATGGAATTGTTCATGCCCACCGAGCCATATGGAGAGGAGAACTCCTGACTACACAAGAGAAAATGGTCAAATACGCAGCTGAAATCCTCAGGCTCCCTGAGGCGGTGGAGCTCCCATTGCAAGTGGCAACTGTGCATTGCTGAGGGCACTCTAAAGGTAACACCCTCCTGGAAGCAGGTGACAGATTGCAGATTATGAAGCTCAAATCGCTGCTGAAAGAAATGAACCTCTTGTTGCAGCTCTAATACCTACTGCAGTATCAACTAAGCAGCCATAAAAATACCAACATTCTCATTATAAATGGATTAATTAAAGTAAAGGAAAATGTTCAGAAAATTGTTGGGGACAATTAGAAACAGGTCAACTAATAATACCAGAGATGTAAACGAGACAGTATGTGAAATCTGAACATGATAAGACTGGCTGGGGAGCAGAAATCAATACCTAAAGGTAAGAATTGCAGGCCCAAGCTTGCAGAACACTGTCAAAGAAGGATCATCACAATGTGTGACTTGTTTGAAGAATAATCCAAATCCAACAGTCAGGCTAGAACAAGGGGTTTTGAGCAGAGGAGCTTTTCATGGAGACTTGTGGCAAATAGGCTTTGCTGAACTCCCAAGAAAGGGAGGTTTCCAATATTTGTTGATACTTCCTGATACTTTCTCTGGGTGGCCAGAAGCATTCCCTTGTAGGACAAAGAAAGCTAGAGAATTAATAAAAGTATTGTCGAATGAGGCCATACCTAGGTTTGGTGCACCTACAGAAATATTCTCTGACAGAGGATCTCATTCCTGTGCCATCTCAAATGATGCAAGCTGTCAGCAATGCATTAGGAATCCAATGGCAGCTTCACATGCCCTACAGAACACAAGCTAGTGGTCAAGTAGAAAGACTGTATCATATGATCAAACAACAGATAGCTAAAATTTGGCAAGAAGTGCATTTATTTTGGTATCAATCTCTACCTATTGCCTTTATTAGACTCAATAAAACCTAGCTCCAAAGTAAAAGCCCATTTGAAATGCTTTATGGCAGACCTTATGGATTAAATGTCACTCATGATGGAAATTTGGCTCAAGATGGTAGTCAATATATCTATGACTATTTAATGGCTACAAACAAACAATTGCACCAGAAGTTTAGTACTGTGTTTGAGAATCAATCTAAGCAGCCAGATCATAAATTGCATGCAATTGATCCGGGTGGCTGGGTGTGTGTTAAGAATTTTACAGGTGATCCTCTGCAGGAAAAGCGGGATGGACTGTTCCAAGTACTCCTGTCTACCTTTATGCGTTTGAGTAAAGGAAAGACCTGCCTGGAATCACTACACCCCTTCAATGTTCTTGATTCAAGAAATCACCAACTAAACCCTGGACGTTTTTTTTCATTGGTTACACTGTCAGTGCCTTTGATGTTAACACCTGTGTAACACTAATAGGAAGCATAGCTAATTTTACAGGACTCAGGGATTGCAGGCTTTGCGGAGAGGTGCAATAATGGAACCTTCCCTTAACACGGCTACCATCCAGCAATTGGTCAGATTTGAACCCCCACAGCTTCCACAATGCTAGTGCTCAGTGTAGACAGGCAGGATCTCTTCTTGGGAAAGCTCCTTTTCCAGTTACAGCCTCTCAACGAGTCAGTCCCAGATACACAGGGCTGAACAAGTCGGGAACAAATCTCAGCAGCTTTTCCAGTAACACAGCTGGGTGGGTCAGAGGCACTCAGCCAGTGAGTGATCATGGAAAAACTGTCTTTTTGATAGACATACGGGAAACAAGTCAGTGAGAATTAACACCAATTGCCTTCTTCCTGATGCATCTGGGTGCCTTTGAGGGAATGGAATAGCATTAAAGGAATTAGCAGCTAACTGGACTGGCCAATGTACATGGGATCCCTTATCCCTTGGTTACAGGTATAAATCAGACTCATAAAATGACAGGTATTATTCAAGGACTGTGGAAGAACAGGCTCACTAAGAGAATACCCAGTAACCTAGTAGTGTGATACAGCAACAGTTTTCACATTTTTTTGAGGGCGTAGCTCCCATGTTTAGGAATTGCACAACTGGAAAACGCAATTTCAAACATCTCAGCCAAAACAGAACTGATTGCTAATTCAACAGCAGATGCCTTAGGAAGACTACAAACAGAAACAGACTCACTAAAAGAAGTAGACTTTCAAAACCTCAGGGTGTTAGAAATGGTAACAGCCAAATGGGAGGAGTTTGTATTCTAATTATTGCCAATTGTTGCACTGATATAGATCAATCAGGGCAAATAGCAAAGGATATCCATGCCATTGGGCAACAGGCAAAAGTACTCCCTGCAGTAACCCAAGGCATTACATCTTGGAGCAAACATTTGAGGGAAGCTCTGATATCTTGGCTACCTAATCTGAACTGGCCTACACAACTTTTTGTAGGAATTTTAGGAACTGGAATACCACTCTTAGGAACCTGCATGATGAGCCAGTGTTTTATATGGTATTGTAAACAAACTGCCACCACATATCACAAATGGAAGCAAAATAAAATGAGATACAGGATTGAAACAGGTAAATATTTTGAGACCACAACAAGACTATAGTTGCCAAAGAATTTGCAAAGGATAAAAGAAATGGTGGACTTGATGCCTAGGCAAGGAGAGAATGCTTGAGCTACACAAAAAGCTGTAGCTGTGCAGAAGGAAGTAGCTACTTTGTAACAGGGTATGTGAATGAAGCACCTTTTGGAAATCAGCAAATTTAGCAGAACAAGCTACCTGCAAAAGCTGACCACTGGCTATTTGAGCAGACAATCCTATAGAGCATGCACAAGAAGCCGGCGTGGAAAGCTCAAGCCTGAGGAAGACTTATGAGCCTTCATCGAAAACGACCACCACAGGCTGATGACCAGCTTGTGCAGAAACCGTGCATGTGCTACAAGGGCTTGCATCATGGCGGGATTAGAAGATATGTTGCAATGTGAAGTGAGGAAAGTATAATGTGCACATGAAGTAAAACACGTATAAAAGCTTGAACTGTTCAAAGAATGGATGAGTGAGTTTGTGGTGCAGCAATGCCCCTCACTCCCGGCACTGAATAAACGAATACCAGCTGCATAGGCCTTATACCATGGAGGGCTGTTTTCTTGCCTAGTTTTTGGGCTTCAGCACCATACTCAGAGACACAGAACAGCTTCTCCTACCACAGTTATGCCTATCCACTGCACATCCCCAGGTGTCTGCCTTGATGTTCACTGGGGAACCTCCCTATTTGTGGCTACCCTTTGCCACACTCAACAGGGAAGCAGTTTTGTTTGGACATGAGCTGCCACCACCAGAGAGGCAGCGACAGGAGGCTAGAATATCAGAGGCTGGGATGATTATTTTTTTCCAGAATGCAGGAAACAGAGTCAGAAAAGCACAGTGTTCCATTGAAATCTGATTATCCTGAGAAACTCAGAAATGGATGGTGTTGTGGTGCTACTGCCAATGCCTTCCATGAGAAAAAATCCTTTCAGGAAGGAGCAGCATCATCTGACAGAGACCAAGTATTTCCAGCAGTTGCTCCAGGTGCTCGGGCCATCAGCCCCTGCAGGGAGGAGACCAGCCCCCAATGCACGTGGGCTTTGGCTCCCTGTGGCACAGAAGCCCCCCAGGGGCACAGGTCTCTGGGGCAGGAGACAGGCACCAGCACTGCCAGGGCTCGGGGGGTGGCAGGTCTGCTTGGCAGGGACTCTGCCACAGCTGCTGATGTCAGCGCTCCCCGGGCCCCAGGCCTCAGAGCAGCATTGGTGCCCGGGTCCACACGTTCCTTGTGTGAGTCACACCCGCAGGTTTAGGATGGCCACAGGCCGGGATGTGTCCCAAGGAGGCCGTGCCAGCTTCCCTGGAAGGCCCCTTGCCCTTCCCAGCGCAGCTGCGTCGGCAGCCCTGGGGGCTCCTTCTGCTGCCCTGAGCCTGTAGAGCAGGGCAGCGCTTGCTGATGCTCTGAGCCCTTCCTAAAGATCCTGTGGGGCTGCCATGGACTCCTGGGGCCAGCCATTCCTTCCAGCCTGGGCCACTTTGGGTGGGCTGGGCGTGGCCCCAGGGCAGGCGGCAGTGTGTGCAAGGGCCCTTGCAGCACGGTCACTGTGACATGGAACCGGGTGTCCAAGGGCCCTTTGTGACACCTGGTGACATAGGAGCTGGCGGTGACAAGAGCAGGCCACAGTGCTCGGAGCACGCAACGGGACAGCACGGGACAGAACAGTGCTATGAGGAGCCCCCGCACAGCGCGCTCGTTCACGTCCCACCCGGAGCTTTTCTGAGGCATTGTTCCTGCAGCTGAGCTCGAGACCAGGCCACAGGACGTGCTACCCTGTGATCTCCCCGAGATTTTTCTTCTGCAGGACCCTTTGAGGCCAAACTACAATTCTCGACAGGAATCTCCTGTCCTTGTGGCAGGAGCCCTTGAGAGTGAGTGCAGGACTTGCTGTCCTGCAGCCTTCCTGAGGCTTCTCTCTTGAAGGTGCCTTCTGGGTACAAGTGCAGGACTTGGTGACTTGGAGCTTTTCCAAGGCATCTCTCCTGCAAGTTGCCATCAATCCAGTCAGAGATATGGAGCAGAGACCGCCGAGAGTCCCCAAGCTGGCCTGGGTGGAGGATGAGGAGGAAGAAGGCCCTGGAGCTGCTCCAGCCCTGGAGACCGAGGAGGTGGTGCCATTCCAGCCACCACAGGAGGGTGAGTGGCAGAGCTGGGCCGCAGTACTGATGCCTGCAGCCGGCTTGACCCCATGCAATGCCATGCCATGCCATGCCATGCCATGCCATGCCATGCCATGCCATGCCATGCCATGCCATGCCATGCCATGCCATGCCATCCGCTGGGGACATGCCCACGGACAGGACGGAAGAGGGGCCGGGCAGACACCCCACAGGGGCCGTGCTCCATCCCCTGGCGCATCCCGGGCCTGTCCCTGCCTGGGGAGCACAGGGCTGGGCCGTGCTCTCCAGCCTCTCCCGCAGCCCCTCATCTCTGGCTGCGCTTGCTCTTTGCCAGATGCAGCCCTGGAGTGCACACAAGAGCAGGAGTCTAGCCGTGGCTGCTTCCGCAGAACAGCGCAGGTACCTGCAGCCACCCCCACCTGGGCTGGGCCTGCTGTCCCTGCTCAGCCCAGCACCGTGTGTGCAGCACTCCATACAACATCCCCGGCTTCCTGCGCTTCTCCTACAGCTGGTCTGCAAATTCATGAGGAGAATGCAGGAGGAAGAGACCATCGCCATGGGCATTGGCCTCAGACCCTACTCACCCATCTTCCGAACCAAGACCAGTGCAGCCCTCCTGTGTATGCTTGTAGAAGAAGATTTTTACTATCCAAACCAAGTAAGCAGCCTGTGGGCAGGGTTTGATCCTCCCAGGAATTGCTTGGCCTCCCAAGCCAAGCAATGCTGGTTGCTGTGAGCCTTTGGGGCCACATGGCAGTGCGCTGGGAAGGGAAGCACTCCTCTGGGGAAGCTGGGAACATTGCTCCCTCTGGCAGCTTTCCAAGTCTCCCTGTGCCTTTTCCAGGTGCCCGCCATGGTGAGGTTCATCCACCAGTGGCTCGTGGCCAGTGATTGTGCTGAGCACAGGCTGGACGAGACCCTGCTGGATCTCACCGAAGCACAGCCACATGACGCAGTGATGACACTCCTGCGTGTGGCCCCGTCCTGTGACAGGTATGGGCCCCACCTGCCAACAGGGCTCAGGCCTCCCCAGCCCATCACCCTGTACAGCCTGCCCCAGGTGTCTGAGCAACAGAGAGACGTCCATGGCCCTCTGGCTGCTACCTTTCCCAGCCCTGGCACGTCAGCCCCTGAGCCTGCTGCCATGCTCCCTCCCTGCCCCTCAGGGCTCTGTCCCCACAGGGCTGGGCTGCCTGGGTGCTGCTGGCCAGGACCAGTGGGCAGAGGCAGAACTGGCAGCCAGCTCAGCTCCCCCCGGGGCTGTGTCTGAGACGCCCCTGAGACAGAGATCTGACCCCACAGAGCTGCCATGGCCATGTGGAAGACCATCATGGGCTCAGCCAGGACTGCAGAGCTGGCGCAGCTGATCCTCCTGGATGTGCTGGGGAGCTGGCCAGAGCACAGCACGTGCACCTCCGATGGGGACGAAACGGGTGTCTTTGCCCTGGCTGTGAGTTTCTGCAACTGGCCTTTGCAGGCCCCAAGGCTGCCTCACCAGCAGCTCTCCATCCTCAGGCGCTGGCCTGAAACCTGGCCCAGGGGCAGCTTCAGGCCCACCAGGCCCCGTGCTCCCCCTGCCAAGGTCTCTCCGGGCCTCTACCTGCCACGCTCGGGACCTGCCACACGGACACCTCGGCACTGAGCGCTGTCTCAGGGGCTTTGTCCTTTGCAGGCAACCGTGGTGATGTGGAAGATCCTCCAGGAGCCCCCTGTCCCATGTATATTGAAGGTGTATTTCCCCCGCCTATTTGTGCGTCTGCTATTCCAAGTGTTCCTAAGCACAGAAGAGATGACAGAGGAGGTCGATACTTTCTGGAATGAATGCCAGGAAGAGCCCGGCCTTGCCACCAGCCCCAACAGGTGCTCCATCCCACTCCTCCTGTCGCTGCCACGTGGCCTGCGAAGGAGCCAGTGCTGCCAGTGTGACCTGGGCTTTGCTGTGCCCACAGGTTTGCAGTGCAGACCCTGAAGTCCCTGCTTTGCCAAAAGCAGTACAACGATGTGGTGGTGGCAATGGAACGCAGGTGTGGCTGGGACATGCTGCTCTCTGTTGACACCCGCCACTATGGTGTGGCTCTGCTGGCCAGGTGAGACCCCCTTATACCCACTGCCTCAGACATTTGTGCTCTGTGCCCAGTGTGACCCACACAGTCCCCGTGGTCATAGGCCAGAGGGCCTTGTCCCTGAGGGACAGCCAAGCAGACTGGAAAAGGCTGGGAGTGGAGGGTGCCCATGAGCAACCAACTCCCAAATGGCCCAGGTCCCCTTGCTGGAAGGGTGGTGGGGAAAGATGAGAACTCTGTGAGTCAATCCTGGCAGGGATTTGCCCGACTGGCTCAGGGTCTTATTGCCTTTTTCCTTTTGTCAGATTAATTTGCCATTCATCCATACACTTTTGTTCCGGGATTGCATTTTACCTGCTCGCCATGCTCGGTGAAGAGATGCCATACTGGGATTTCCCTGTCCTGGCATTCATTGTGGAGGTGAGCCTCAAGGCCAGCGCTGCCTGGCTGAGCTGCCTCCCAGCTCTCTTCCCTCTCGCAGCCACAGCTGCCAGGATGGTGCCCGTGCCCTGTGCTGCTGCCTGGGCCCGGCCCTGTGCGGCTCTGGGCTCCTGCCGGCCGGCTCCCCTGTCACTGCCCTGTGCCTTTCAGGTCCTCGAGTGCCTGGACTTGAGGGAATGCAGTGACAGCATTCTGGAGATCATGGCACGGAACCTACAGAGCGAGGACAGGGAGAGGCGTCACTTGGCACTCAGAGGCCTCGTAGTGCTGGGCAAGAATCCCTGCATGGTGAGAAGGGGGTAGTGGCTGAAGTTGCACAGGCAGCGTGGGGCTGGGCAACGCAGTCGCCTGGCCTTGCCTGGGCTTTGGGCGCTGGGGCAGCTGCTCCCAGCTCTTCTGCCTCCCGCTTCAGCTGCCCCAGTGCTTCAGGACAGGCCTTTGGCCTCTGGGCCCTGTGGCAGCAGGGCAGCCTTTCACAAACTTGTGTTCCACACAGGCTGAAAAAATGTGGAACCTGACTGAAAGTCTTGTGGAGCTCCTGCAGGAAAATGAAAGCAATGTGATCAGGATGACCATTCTTCTACTGAGATATTTGCTGCTGGATAATGGTGCCCCAATACCCACCCCCATCGCCCTGCAGCTGGCTGAGGCGCTCCTGCCACTCTTTGACCATGTAAGGCTCTGTGCCCACAGCCATGGCCACTGGCTGCTGCCCTGACACTTGGTGCCCTGTGGAAATGCAGGCCTGTGCCCTGGGGAAACTGAAGCAGCTGATGCTCAGGTCTTTTGCCTTTCCTTTCATACAGGATGATATCCAGGTGCAGCTGAGCTGCATGTGTGTCTTCCAAGAGATGCTGGACTTATTAACCAAAGATGGAAGAAAGGCCTTCAAGTCCCAGGTGCGCCAGAGCCTGGTCCCACTCTACTTCCACTGCCATGATGAGAATCAGGTTGTTGCTGAGGTGAGGACTGCTGCGAGGGGGCTGGGCTGCCTCCTGCCCATGCGCCTTGCAGACTGCAGCCTCCTCCAGGCTTTAGAACTGGTATGCAGGTCCTTTGCCCTGGGTTATGTGGGCATTTCCACGTGTTTGCTGTTCTCCAGGCTTCTGCGGAAACGCTGCATTGTGTGGCCAAATTCCTGAAGAGGAGGGACCTTGAAAAACTGTTGAAGAAGAAGAAGCTGTGCATGTTCGCAGACAGCCTGGTAAGGAGGGCCTGGAAGCCCCAGGCTCAGCCTGGAGAAGGTCCCTGAGGGCGGTGCTCAGTGTGCGGGCTGGGCAGCTGTGCCCCTGCATTCTGCTGCACCCAGAGGTCGCGCGGGCTCTTCTCCAGGCTCCCGTGGGCCCGAGCCTGGTGCCCATGGAGCCTCCGCCCGGCAGGGCTGCAGGCTGGCACCGCAGGTCCCTGGGCAGCAGCCGGCCCTCTGCCCCCTCCCCTCGGGAGCCCTTGGCCAGCGGCTGCTGGCCGCACCTCAGGGCTGTGCGGGCAGGGGAGGCCGGGGCTGGGCGCAGGCAGTGCCCGGCCCACGGGCTGAGTCCGCGCCAACCCTTCCCTCCTGCCGCTCTCTGCAGCTGGCAGAGGACAGGAGCAGAGCGGCCAAGCACCTGCACCGGGCCCTGCGCTACCTGGAGAGCCCACAGGAGCCCCTGCGAGAGGCGGCCATCAGGTTCATGGGTGAGTCCCAAGTCCGGGCTCCCTACCCGGCCCGGCCCGCCGCAGCTCGGCCCCAGCCCCGCCTGCAGCCCCGGCAGCGCCAGCCAGGCTCGGTGCCGTGGAGCCCTGCCTGGCCTGGGCATTGCTGCTGCTGCCCTCTGGCAGCCGTGCCCTTGGGCGGCAGCGTGCGGCAAGGGCCGGGCTGAGCTCTGCCGGGCCAGCAGCCCGTGTGGCCACAGCGCCGGCAGCGCCGCTGGCAGGGAGCTGTGCCGCTGGGGCCGTGACAGGCTCTGTGTTCACAGGCATGGCCGGGCGGTGCCTGAGGGGGCAGCAGCAAGAGCTGCAGCTGATCTGCAATGGTGAGTGAGGGAAGTGGGCTGACAGCGGGGGCTGCCAGGGCGGAGCTGCAAGCCCTGCCCCGGCTGCCGAGGGCTCTGCTCCCGTTGGCCGAGCACACGGAGATTTCAGGGCCACGTGGGGGATTTGTGGCCGGCAGCTTTGGGCTGATCCCCTTGCTCCCTGCTCCCTCATGGCCATGGCAAGAGCCGGCTGCGATGGCCCTTGCAGGGGGCTCTCCTCGGCTTCCCGAAGATCCGGGACCTGACCATGGCTCTATTCCTCTTTCTTGCAGCCCTTGAACGCCTGACGGAGGACATGAGCAGTGCCATTTCCGAGCTGGCATTTCAAACACTGCATATCCTCCGAGCAACACAGCATGGGCGATATTCCATCTTCCAGAGGCTGCACGATCAGCTGCGCAAGGCATGGAAGACTCGGCGTCGTCTGTCAGGGCTTGGCTGGCTGCACTGCATGAGGGCTGTAGATAGCTGATCCGGGAGGCTCTCTTTGCTGGGGCAACCTGGGCCAATTGGGAATTTTTAATTTCCTTAAAGATTTCTCTTCCCTTCTCCTCAATTACATATCCTATGTAAATATAGAGTTTGTTACAATACACAGACTCTCAGGAGGTTTTCTTTGCATCCCAGGGTCTATACAGCAAAGGTAAAGCGGGGAAAAGGGTGCTTGCACTCAGCCAGCTGCACAGGTGTGCATTGCTGCAGGGAAAATGGCCAGAAGCCCCTTGGCCTTTGGTGGTTCTGCTGAAGCCTTTGTGCTGCCCACAGAGCGGCTGGGCAGCGGCCGGGGCTGCAGGGATCCCTGCCAGAGCGGTGCCTGGAGATGGCCACAAGCCCTGTGCCAGGCCGGAAGGGCCATCCGTGTCCTCCTGCCCGTGTGCTGCTGGCTGCCTTGCTGAGGGCTCCCAGGTGCCTCTGGATGGGGCTGCTCTGGAGCTGCTGTGGGGCTGCGGGGCTGCTGCTGGCAAGCTTGGCCGGGCTGTGGCAGCCCCTGAGGGGCTGGGACGCTGGCAAGCCTTGAGCAATGGGCTGTCAGAGGCCACAAGCAGCCCCCTGGCAGCCGCCTTGATCCTGACAGCAGGCTGCTCTAGCGCTTCCTCAATGAGCAGTTGGAGGGACCCCCTGGAATCAGGCGTGGAACCCTGTTGCCGTCCTTTCAGGCCTGTGAGGCCTGGAGTTGTGGGGCTTGGCGTGTGCCCTCCCTCTGCACCAGAGTGGAGCCCCCGGCCCCTCAGCCTTAGGCATTGAGCTCCACTGCCTGCTTGCTGAGTCTTGTTCATTTTGCCGTGGGGGAGGCTGAGCTCTGTGGCTTTAGGCCCCATTGAGCCAGAAGAGCAGCAGCTTTGAGCCCAGAGGGGCCACAGGAAGGCCCTCCCAGGGCAGGGACACATGAGAGTGTGGCAGGTACCTTCAGGGTGCCACGCTGCCTTTGCACTGGGCCACCTCCTCTGTGTGCAGGGCTGGCTCTTTGCTTTGCTGTCTTCGGCCTGTTGCTGTCATGCTCCTTTGGCTGCCTGCAGCGAGGGGCAGCCCTATAAGGAGGGTGAAAGGCCCTGTCTCCAACATCACAAGGGGGAAATGGAGCTCTCCCAGCCCTCAGCCCACCCTGTAAGCAGAGCAGAGCCTTTTCCCCAGCTCTGATGGATTTCTGCCTGCGGCTGCCCCTGGCAACCATGACCCACTGCACCCGCTCTGAGTCATCTACAGGACAGCTGGTGCCTCTTGATTTGCTGATGGGATGTGAGGGTCACTGAGGGAAAGGTGGGTGTCCCAATGCTGAGGACTTGAGGCTTCCCCAGCAGGTTGCAGGTGCCTTCTGTGTCACTGAAGGGAAGGCAGATGCCCTGCATGCCACTGAGGCCAGCGACAGTCCCTGAGGGGAGGCGAGTGTCTGTTGTGTCCCTCAGGGTATGGCGGTGTCACTGAGGGAACGGGAGCGTCACTTGAGGGGGACACGGTACGCCGCGTGTGGCTGAGCGCACATGCCGCTGGCTGAAGGGACGCCAGGGCCGCTGAGGGGCCGTGGGCTCGCCCAGAGGGACACGGCAGGGCCGGGCTGGTCCCCGCTGCGCCGCCGCCGCCCGCTCCTCTCAGCCGCGGGGAGCGTTTCCCGCCCAGGCGCGGGCGGCCCCGCCCCGCCGCTCCCCTCAGCCGCGGGCGGCAACTCGAACCCGCTGGGGCCGCCCCGCGGGGCCGGGCACTGGGCGGCCTTCCAGAAACCCGGGGGGAGCTGCCCCGGGGCTGCCCTGCGCTCATACACACCGAGGAGCATGCGGCAGCGTTGGCACAGCGCCACGGAGTGTTTCACTTTGCCGGGGGTGAAGCTGCAGTAGCCTAGAGGGACAGAACTTCCTAGCACAGGAATGCTGGAATTACCTGGTGCCACCTGTAGGGCACAGAGTGAACATTTGGGCTTTAAAGTTCAGGCAATCACTGGTTTGTGAGAATAATGAAATCGGAGGTGATCAGTTGAGTAGTGGATATTTGAGCAGGAAGATTTGAGGTGATCTCTAGGGGAAAAAAAATACTTTTGAGGCAAAATATGAGTAATTTCTAGAGGTCACATAGAGATAATTTTGTGACAAAACCTGAGGTAAATGTTAGGGGAAAGACAGAAAATGTTCTGTCTTTCTAGGGGTAAAATCTCAGGTTCTCTGACTTTCAACTGTTATAAATAAGAAGCTTGACTAGGCCAATATTCAAGCAGCAATCAAATTATTAATTATTTTGGTAAAGTATGCACAATACAGCGCTGGGTACAGTGGGGGAAGTTTTCCCTCCAGCTGCACACCGATAGTTGTGGCTTACAGGTATTTATAGGGGTACTCATAAGCTTTCTCAGCAGTTTCTATTCCAAATTTTTACTCATCAGCATTTTCTCTTCCCAATTTTTACATCACAGTTCTATACTCTATTGTGATTTAGTTTTTCTTAGGATGCATCCTACACAAGGAGTATCCCAGGTGGTGGAGGGTCCAACTTCTGACCAAAGAAAGAAGTCTCCCAGCCAGTGGGGTCCAGATTCCACACATGGCTTTACCTTTTGATTGTGTTATGTTTGCCCAATTATCCCATCATTAAAAAAACCCCAAACAATACTAAAAGTAGTAACAATTTTAATTGAATAATTAAAATGAAAAATATAAAATTGGATACAATATAATTCGATTAAAATAAGGGATAATATGGTTCCAATAATAGCGCATAAGCAAGAGATACCGTGGGGTACGGAGTGCAGGGTTCAACGACCCTTGCCACTTCACATACAAGCTTGCCAAGTGAAAATCACCCCTTATATGCCATATGTCAATGCCATCTCCTCCTATTTTCGGTTCGTCCCTTTTCTGTCTCCGCCTTTATTACCACCTTTACCACGCATGCGCCACCACTCGGTTTGGTGGTCGCACAAGTCTTTGGGGGTCGTCACTGATGAAGGCCCTGTAGTCTTCTTTGTTGTCCTTTAATTCACCTTTGGGTTACACATGCGCACCAAGCCGGTACAATGTAAGCCAAGACTAACATATCACTGCATCTACATATCAAAGCAATAAGTCCCTTATAATTAGCATTTTCTTGGACCCAACCAGGTTCTTGGTCATTTTTAGCAACTGTATCTTCAGCTTCTTTCCTGTAGTCCTTGAGAACATCTGCTGGAAAAAGGGGGGTGGAGCCCCTCCTCTCCCTCTCCTCTTTGGCATTACTATTTTTAACTTATTTTATTATTTCCAGATATTAGTTACTGTATCAATATTGATTACTGTTTCAATTTTTATCAGCACGAATCATACCTATTTACCACAATTGCAAGGACCATAAATCTCATAACAGTGATGTGCAGCTTCCCTTGGTCGAAATTATTAGTCCTTGAGTTGATGTTCATATTCCTTTCTCAAGCTGCTTTTCACGGTCTGGTCCAGGCGTGAGATAAGCATGTTTCCTTTTTATACATTCTAAAGCTATAGTTTCAAAGATCCGTACTACAAGCGATATTGTAAAATTATACTTCAAACGGTTATTATTGCAAAACTCTTTAAGGCTTAGCTACAAACAGAAAGTTCCTGTCAAAAAGCAACATGCTCAAAGCTTTAATTCAAAGGCTCCTGAATCAACTTAAGACTTATAAAAGTTAATTGCGAACAAAGGATAGGTTCAAAGGCCTTTTTCCAAGCTTTACTTTCCTCAGTTATTATTAGAATTCATCTTTATAAGTGTCCCATGGTCGGTTTCCACACATATCACAATCACAAATACACGCGTTCCCTGTATGTACCTGACACGAAACACAGCTTTGCATTTCACAAAAGGAGAGAAAGGAGAGCAATTTAGAAAGATGCATCATCAATTGCCTAAAGTGTTTATCATCTTGCAGTTCTGCACTTCCTGGGGGGCCTGATTTTACACCAAGGACCTGGGGAACAATTCCCAGACACTGAGAAAATCCGAGGTCGTCCATCCCCTCAGAGATGAGGTCTCCAAATTTGCCCCGAAAGTAAATCCAGCTTTTATAGGCCAAAAAGAGCAAGTCCAAGTGTCCTGATGATATTTTCAGCCCAGAAATCCCTGCAGCTGATGGCACACTTCACAATCAGCAGGGGACACAGCTAGGCCAAAGCCCAGACCTCTGCTGGGAGGCTTTCTCCTCAAATACCCTCCAAACAAACCTCCATGCAAGTCACTTGGGAAAGTTTCTTCCAATGATCCATTTCTGGCACATAACTACACAGAGTAAAGTGAAAGATTCTAAAGCAGCCGCTCTGGAATCAAAGAGGCAGCACTAAGAGTCTTTGTCATCTCTTTGGAGCTAAATCACACTTTGGGGGATTTGAAGGAGTTTGGAACAAGCTAGAGAGCGGACCTTGGAATTTTTTAGATGATGCCATTGCTTTTTCTTCTCTTCTACATAGACAGAAAGGGTGAGTTTGGCCCACATCTCCCCCGCATGGCTCACAGGGCCGCAAGACTTGTAGTTGCAAGAGCTTTGAAGGATTTCTTGGGCAAGAAGACACAGCCAACAAGGATATTTGTGGTTTGGACCCAATCTCCAATATTTCGTCTTATGGACTCATGCTCTCGGGGTCTCTAGCTGGTCAGAGTGACCCCAAGATAAGTTAGAAAGTCTCTTTTCCCAGCCCAGCGGTCGCAGAAGGAGTCAGAGCTCTTCATTTCTCGGTCTTGAGGTTGTTTATTGTATCTTATCTATAAAATTCTTTCTCCTGTCCAGCCGAAGTCTGCTCAGCAAGACAGTCTAAGGCACTCTGCCTCCCCCGGGGCGGTGTTATCTTTTTATACTAAAAACAACTACATGTACAGTATTTGCAGTTACTTTCCAATACCTATCATCTACGTTAGACAGTCAGCTTCTACTCTAAACCAGCCTAAAAGTGCCAGCATCAGAAGATGGAGGCCAAGAAGAAGACGGAGAAAGGCTGGACATGCCCAGACTCCTCCATCTTCCCCCCTGAAGCCCCATTCTAAAACCCCCCAAAATGTATTTTTCCACTCTGTGATAAATTCACTATCAGTCTGCTTAAACTTTTGTGGCTTGTCATTCTTCCTACAAGGTTGGTAATTGTTTTTTCCAAGGGCTAAATCGAAGGCCAGGGATCTTGGGCTCTGTGCCAAGGCCTCTGAGCCCTCGGACAGGGTCTCGAGTCCTGCAGGGCAGCCAGTGGAATTTCCTGGGTTCCCACATCCTGCTACAGTGTAAGCCTCCTTAGCCAATCATGCTATGACACACAAACCTACAGCACTGCATCCTAATCTTCTTGTTTACCATTGTAACTGATTTGATTTTTTCTGGATCCTGAACTCTAAAACTCTAAACTTTCCTCCACTTCAACTTTCCTCCCCGTGTCTCTGCTATAAACAAGAAATCTGCATTTTCGCTTCTAGCACCTAAGTTTGGAAGCCCTTTCCAAGGTCTCCAATCAAATCGTGTGTTTAATTCTAAGCTTTGCTGACAAGACCAAAGGTCTGAGATTTCCCTGCATTTGGGTTTCCAACAACACCGATGCTGTTAGTTGCAGAGTGCCCAGGATCTGTCTTGCATGTCAACTCTGGCAGGAACAAGGCGGCTGCCAGGGGGCTGCTTGTGGCCTCTGACAGCCCATTGCTCAAGGCTTGCCAGCGCCCCAGCCCCTCAGGCTCTGCCTCAGCCCAGCCAAGCTGCCCGGCAGCAGCGCCGCAGCCCCACAGCCGCTCCAAAGCAGCCCCATCCAGAGGCACCTGGGAGCCCTCAGCAAGGCAGCCAGCAGCACTCGGGCAGGAGGACACAGATGGTGCTTCCTGCCTGGCACAGGGCTTGTGGCCATCTCCAGGCACCGCTCTGGCAGGGATCCCTGCAGCCCCGGCCCCTGCCCAGCCGCTCTGTGGGCAGCACAAAGGCTTCAGCAGAACCACCAAAGGCCAAGGGGCTTCTGGCCAATTCCCCTTGCCCACTGCACGCCTGAGCAGCTGGCTGAGCACAAGCACCTTTTCCCCTCCTCCCCTATGCCCTGCGGACCCTAGTCAGCAAAGAAATCTCCTTAGAGTCTGTATATTATAACACATTCTATATTTTTCTTATTTATCTCTTGTGGGATCTCAGCACCTCAGGACTGATGTGCAGAGTGACTGAGACCATCCTTGGGGGGCTCGGAGGTCCTGGAATGTTGCCAGAAGTGTCTGGTGGCTGGACTTTGATCCTACACGGGAGACGACACCTGTATGAGGATGGGAGGATTTCACTGGGGTAAATGGTGAAGGGATAAGTTAATTTGAGTATGAAACACAGGGTTTAAGATTTCTGTACAGGGGGGTCTAGAGAAGTAAGATGGAGGAATTGGGGCGTGTCCTGTCCTTCTTCTTCTTCTTCTTGGCCTCCATCTTCTGTGGTGATGTTGGCACTTTGGGACTGGTTATTACTAAAGGTGTACTGGTCAATAAGGGTAAAAGGTATTGGGGAGAATAGGTAAATATTGTATACATAGTTTTGAGTATAAAGATAAGAGACCGCCCCGGGGGCTCTCAGTGTGCTCATGGCTGGCTTGCTGTGCAGACCTCTGTCGGGCCGAGAGAAAATCTTTTAGATAAAAAACTAATAAACACTGAAGACCGAGAAAAAACCTGAAGCCTCTTCTCGTCCTTTGGAGCGCGGGCTGCCCAAGACCACCCCGGGCCTTTCCAGGTCATTAAAACAGCCAAGAAACCAACAATCTCTATTATAACACATTCTATATTTATGTATACAAAGGATAAGAAATACAACGAAAGGGAAAAAAAATCTTAAAGAAAAGGAAAATCCCTGCCGGCTCAGGTTGCCCCAGCAAAGAGAGCCTCCCCGATCAGCTCTCTACAGAGCTCCAGCAGTGCAGCCAGCTGAGCCGCGACAGACAAGGCTGGGTCATTGTTATGAATAAGAAGCTTGACTAGGCCAATATTCAAGCAGCAATCAATTTATTGTTTAATATGGTAAAGTATGAGCAATACAGCGCTGGGTACAGTGGGAGATGTTTTCCCTCCAACTGCACACCGATAATTGATGGTTATAGGTATTTATAGGGGTACTCATCAGGTTTTTTCAGCAGTTTCTATTTCTAATCTTTTACTCATCAGCAATTTTCATTGGAAATTATTACATCACAATTCTATACACTATTGTGATTTTAATTTCTCAGGATGTATCTCAAACGAGTATCCCCAGATGGTGACGGTCCAGTTTCCGAAAGAAGAAAGACGAATCCCATCTGGTGGGGTCCAGCTCCCCAGATGTGGGTCTACCTTTTAATTGCAGAGACTCTAAATCTCATAACAGTGATGTCCAGCTTCCCTTGGTTGAACCCATAAATCCTTGAGGTGATGTTCATTTTCCTTGCTCAAGCTCTTTTTCTCTGCTTCAATAAGGCATGAGATAAGCATATTTCCTTTATATTCAAAGCCATAGTTTCAAGGATACAAGTAATATTCTAAAATTATCCTTCAAAAGGTTACTATTGCAGAGCTTTTTATGGATTAAATGGAAGCAAAAAGCAACATCCTTAACACCTTAATTCCAATGCTCCTAAATCAACCAGGGTTAATTGCAAACAAAAGATAGGTTCAAAGGCCTTTTTCCATGCTTTATTTTCCTCAGTTATTATTAGAATTCACAGCTCTCCCATTGTCGATGTCCACACATTTCGCATTCGCAAGTACATACTTCGCCTGTTTGTACCTGACACGAAACACAGCTTTGCATCTCACATAACTGAAAGTAAGGGTATTCTTCTTTAATTTCATGCAACTATATTTAGTGATATTAGTGGTTTGAGCATTGCTGTACATCCTCCCAACTAGAAATTATCTGGTTCCACCATGTGGACTCAGGAGAATGTAACAGCTCCATCTTTTCAGGGAGGAGGCAGCACTAGGACCACAGTGATTGTTTCACACAGTAGACCGGAGCACACAGTTTGCTCCAGCTCGGAGCATGGGCTCATCCCAGCCTAAGAACTCCTGAAGGCTAAATGATTAGAAATAGGATTACCACAGGATCTATGATGGCTATCATGAGATAATCATCACGCATCTGGATTTTTAAGACACAGAGCATAGTCTGGTGCTTTCCAGTCCCTGGTGACATGACCTAATAGCAACAAGCGCCTGGAGCTGCGCTAGTGCAGCACTCTGTGCTGGGGGAAGGAGGCACTGCTGGGCTGGGAGAACACACAATTGGCAGCCCATGGCTGTGATTTACACAAAGCTGTTTGTGTCTTGTAAATAGATTTATTTTCCTTCAGTGGTAGGGAGCCAGGAGATGCATTGGTCAGCAGCAGAACAGAGAACATCCTGGTGCAGCTCCAGGAGCAGGGGAAGGACAAGCCTTCCAGCACAGGGCACTCACATGGCTTTTGAAATGAAGAGCTGCAGCAAATGTGGAAGGGTAAATAAGGCCAGGAAATCTTTTGCTGTATGAATGAACTCCCTGCTATTTATGATGCAGAGTTTCCAGGGATGTTGCTGTGCAGCTGGGCTCCTGCTGGGCAAATGATTCTTCCCAAACTGAGGTGGGTGCCATGTTATCATTCCCTGGCTCTACCTGTCCCTATCTGGCTGCTCCTCAAAGCTCTGGCTTCAGCCCAATCTTCTGCCTTCTGAGTAGCAAGGTTTAAATGGTCCTTATCATTCAAATGACTTGACTTCAAAATGAAATGATTTGATTATTTTAACAACTGATTAAATCAGCTCTCTCTGATCTAACGGTGTTGGTGTCTGGGAACAATGCAGCCAGGACTGAGATGCTCAGTACAGGCTGCAAAACCTGCTGGAAATGCACGACAGGATTTAGGTTGTTTATGACATTCACCTCCCATTTCCTCATGCTGTTCCTGCACCTGTACTGGGTAGGTGAGGCTGTGCATGCCCTTTGAGCAGAGATGAACTTTTGGGGTCAGCTGCCTAATGGCCAGGAGGTGCCAAACTGTTTGGGTCACTGGTGTCCTCTGCCTGCCCTGCAATTCATAGCCACCATTTCTCTCATCTCTTATTTCTTCTCCCTGGTACCTCTGCCACTACTTCAGCTTCTCGAACCTTTTTTTCTGTTTCTCCTCCCCTCTGGAAGTTGCCGGATCTTCTCTTCTCTTCTCTTCTCTTCTCTTCTCTTCTCTTCTCTTCTCTTCTCTTCTCTTCTCTTCTCTTCTCTTCTCTTCTCTTCTCTTCCCAAGGAAGTGATGTAGGCTCATTTTCCTTCTCCAGTCTTCACACCTGGTTTGTTCCTTCCATGTGCTGGAAGATGCATTGGCAGATGGATGTGGAGAAAACATCAGAGAGTGAACCAAGTCATGTACACCAAGAGAGATTAGATTATGTTATCACTGGCTTGTTTAGAATCATGGAATCAGAGAATCCTTAAAGTTGGGAAAGACCTTCACAAAAATCAATTCCAACCATCAAGCACCACCATCACTATGTTCACCACTAAACCACATCCCAAGTCCCGCATCAACATGTCTTTTGAGCTCTTCGGGGATGGTGATTCTACCAGTGCCCCAGGCAACCTGTTCCAATGCTTTACAACCTTTTCCAAGAAGAAATGTTCCCTAATTTCCAATATAAACCTCTCCTGGTGCAAGTTGAGACCTTTTCCTTTTGTCCTGTCCCTGTTCCCATGGGAGTAGAGCCCCACCTCGCTCCACCCTCCTGTCAGGGACTTGTGGAAAGCCACGAGGCTCCCCCTGAGTCTCCTTTTCTCCAGGCTGAAACCTGGAGAAACTCAAACTCACAGTCTGAGTTGATTCAGAGGAACCAACAAATCTGTTTTAGGTACTGTTAAATGATGCTGGCTGCTCTCAGTAGTAAAAACCAGAAAACAAAGGAGATATGCACAGCAGCTCAGTGTGGTGAGTTGTGCTAGGAAAGAGCCCACTCCAGACTCCAATGGCACAAGCATCAGCACCAGATTCTGCCTGGGATAACCTCTGTGAATTCCTCCCTCAACTTATGCAGCTGAAATAATAACTGATCCACATGAACCAAATCTTGACAGTGGGTATATTTTTTCCCTACTGTTTCCAAACAGAAATCAAACATAAACAGTGAGAAATTGTGGAGAGATTTATTAATAATTGGTTAGCTGAGAAAGGCCATACTGACATAATACCGCTCGTTAAGCTGAAGGAACAAAGTCAGCAGTCAGCAAGCTGAAAGGAAAGGTCAGCAGTGACCTTGCTGCAACATGAGGAGAGGGAGTAGAGATTATTCCTGAATATATCCTGAGAATATGTGAAAAGTATCAAAAGTAGAACCATAGGAATGCAGAAGTAGGCGTAGGTGCTGATATGTAACTGACCAATCCTGAGCTCAACTTTTGCAATATGTATGAAGCTCATTATTAACTGTATTTAACCCACCGTACTGATCAATAAAATTGGGCCTGTGATGATCAAATTGATGTCTGGGTCTCCTTCCGTCGACAAATGGTGGAGAATGCGGGCAAAGCCGAATCTCTGCCCTTTTTTCTCGGATTAAAAGAAGAAGGGGATTACGCCATGGTCGAGGAAGTTGGGTTTGGGTCCTTGCAGCCGGGACGGTGCCGGGATTTGAAGCACCCTTGGTGTTCACAACGGTGAGCCAAGCCAATACGTGTCCGCCGAAGCCTGGAGAGCTGCAACAGCGCGCGCTGATTAATAGGTATGGATAGGCAAGCGGCATATGATTTATTCGCCACATATTTAGAGTGGCGAGGGATAAAAGGGAGAGATTTAAAAAAGGAGTTACCAGGGTTATTAGCCTAGGGCCATGCTAAGGGTATCTTTTCTAACCCTCATACAGTTCATGAGCTAGCAGAGTGGAAGAAGTTTAGGGAAATACTGTGGGATACAGTGTTAGACGATGATAAGTCAGCAAAGAAATTAGGAAAGCTATGGCGGGTGGTGTATAACACGTTACTTCAGCAGGTCTCTGAGAGAAAGGCAGCAGAAAGGGCGACAGAAGCTCATAAGAGGAATATAGGGTATGGCCGTGAGGATGATCCCCTGGCACCTTCTGTAACTAAGATACTTATGCCTAAGGGTCCCCATCAAAGTGGTGTGGAGGATTTTCCTATAAGCACAGTGGAACCGTCTGCACCTTTCCTGTCAGAGGGGGAGGGCGAGTCGGATGGTGGGGGTAAGAGCAAACCAGCTTTGCCTCCACCACCAGATTCAGGCAGGTTGGATGGTGGGGGTGGGAGCAAGCCAGCTTCGCCTCCGCCGCCAGCTTTGCCTCCGCCGCTTCCCCCCAGTGAGCCGGCTCCGGTTACAGCTTCGGCGGGGGGGCTGCTTCCCCCAGTGCGAGCCGGCTCCAGCGGGGGGGTTGCTTCCCCCGTGCGAGCCGGCTCCGCTCGAGCCGGCTCCGGTTTCACTGTCAGCTCCAGCGGGGGGGCCGCTTCCCCCGCGCGAGCCAGCCTCTGCTTCACTGCCTTCCCCGTGTGAAAACTCGGTGTCTGCACCGAAGCGCCAGCAGCATAGCACCCTTAAAGAGTCAAATCCCATCCCAGGGGCACACCATGATCCATGGGGGGAGATGGCTAAACAGAGGAGGGAAGCTTGGGCTGCTTTGGCGAAAGAAGTAATGCAAGTGGGGGATGGTGAAGCGGTGGAAATACCCTCTAGTCTTGCATGTCTGGTAACATACACACCACAGTATGATGCACAGGGGAACCTTACGCATAATATAGCAGAATATACTCACTTAGATTGGAAGCTGTTAACTCAGCTACGTTCTACGGTTAGTCAGTTTGGAGTAAAAAGTGAACCTGTTAGGCAAATGCTAGATTATCTTTTTAATACTCAGGTTTTATGCCCTAATGATTTAAGAGGAATAGTTCGGTTGATATTCACTCAGCATCAGCAGTTATTGTTTAATGCACATTGGCACGCATTGGTAAATGAGTCGGTTGCTGTATAACGAGCCCAGGGAGGCCCATTACATGGAGTGACAGTAGAGGAGCTGATGGGCTTAGGGGCGTATTTGCGTACAGAGGCACAAATGATATCGGGAGCAGATAAACTTAGAGAGTCTGTGAGGTTAGTGCGTGCTGCAATAGACATGGTTAAAGACCCAGGAGGGTTGCCGGCTTATATGGGTATTAAACAAGGTAGAGAAGAATCGTTTGGAAATTTTATCGATAGAACAGCTACTGCTATAGATCAGGCTGGTGTTGCAGGGCGCTATTGAAGTAGTGTGCCT
Organism: Ammospiza caudacuta; assembly: GCF_027887145.1. Classification (NCBI taxonomy): domain Eukaryota; kingdom Metazoa; phylum Chordata; class Aves; order Passeriformes; family Passerellidae; genus Ammospiza; species Ammospiza caudacuta. Next base: position 5,394,178 of record NC_080599.1, read on the forward strand.
TGCAAAATAGCAATCCAGCAACCCAAAGAGTGTTAGCTACTTTAGGGGCAAATTGGACTATTGAGGAAGCATTAAAGCGAATGGCATTAATGCCAACAGCTTCACAGGCATTTATAGTAGAAGCCTTAAAGGAATTAGGATTAGGGTTACAAAAGCAAGCAGAGTTTACTCAGAGTCAAGTGTTAGCTGCTCTTGCTCCTCTCCGAAGCGGCTCACTGGCATTCACACAAGGAGGCTCGAGACCATTCATCAAGTGTTACCGATGCGGCAATGAGGGACAGACACAAGTTTCCGCCGTGTCATCGGAAACACCAGCTGCTGCCGTGACATCGCTGCCACGTCCTGTCTGCAACCAGCAACAGCTGGGAGCCTCGGCTTGGACTTATCAGCAGCAGTAGACGTCACTTTAAAGACGTACCGGCCTGAGAGGATACCCACTGGAGTAAAGGGCCCTCTTATATTAAATGGACAAACATGTGGAGAATTATTGCTGGCACGTGCTTCTACAACTATGTTGGGATTATTTGTTTTGACTGGTGTTATTGATGCGGACTTTACAGGGGAAATACAAATTATGGTTTACACCCTTTATCCTCCGATTAAAATTACAAAAGGGCAACACATTGCACAATTGATACCACTGTCACAAATGACATCGGGAATACAATCATTTACTGGGCAAACACAGGATGAAAAAGGTTTTGGTTCTACTGGTGTTACACTTTTGACTGTGGATTTACAAAAGAGACCAAAGCAAAAAGCTGAAATTACTTATGGTCATCAAAGCATAACCCTTTATTGATTATTGGATACAGGAGCAGATACCAGCATCATTTCTCCAGAAGCATGGCCACAATATTGGCCTCTATTTCCATCATCAAACACAAGCATGTTTGGCTAAGGTTTTGTATGTGATTAACCATTTATGCATTTTTGGGGAAGATGATACCCCTCCTGCAATGAAACATCATCCGAGGTCAGGTCAGGAAAATACTAAGGAAACAGAGGTCTGGGTTAAGTATAAGAACCCGAGTACAGGACTATGGGAAAAACCTGCAAAAGTATTATATTGGGGTCGGGGGTATCTTTGTGTTTCCTCACCTACAGGGCCTTTGTGGGTGCCTGCTAAGTGGACTAAACCTGTTTTTGATGCAGCCTCTGGTGGACCGCCTCACGGAGGAGGACAAGGAGCGACTGGGGAAGAAACTGCTTCTAGTCCTACAACCACTACTGTTACAGTTGAAGGGGCACTCGAAAGTGGTGGACAGAGCACTGACACGTCACTATCGGACAGCCCAGGAGTTGATTGGTTTTATTGACTCATTATCAACTTTTCGTTTAACGAATCCAGTGAAACTACATTGCTTTGACTGTCACAATCCACATTGTGCTGCCTGGATAGCTCTACGTTGTGGGGGTTGTGAAAGAACTTTTTGGATAGAACAATCATTATTGTGGGATTTGTGGTGTCATACTTGTGAACACGAGCACACGTGGGGCAAAAGCTGGCAAGATGAATTAAGGAGACAAACAGGGCAAAATGCATATATAGCTTTAAATCTTTATGAGTCTCCTGAACAGAAAATTCTTGCTTATTATCGATGGGAGGTACAATGTATTGTGAATAGAATTAAGGTTCAAAGTAAATCACATATAGTTTCTATAAGGTGTAGGAAATTAGTGCCTTTAACACAGCATTCAATTGTAGGACCCTTCAAAGGGGATCCTGATAGAGCATTAGATTGCTGCATTGACAAGTTGCAAAAATTGAGTTTGCAAGTGGCAGGACCAGTGAAATCAGGAGCAGCAAGATTGAAGACAGATAAGAAAAAGAAGGCAAAAAGGGAACGGTCTCATTTGAATAAGGGTATCAGTGATTGCTAATTAATTTTCTATGATTAGAACAATTTTACAGTTATGGGACCCTCGGGAAGATATAGTTGTTGAGGAGGATAACGAACAAGAACTACGATTACGGAATAAGATACGTCTTGTGTTAAAGAAAGAGCTTGAGCTGTTAGCCTCATATAGTAAAAAAGCTGAAGAGGCTTTGCGATCACCACCATTGAATTGGTTGCTTTGGATTGAAGAACCAGACTTTTATACTGGTCCTTACTTATATTCACTTCCTTGTTATGTTTGCAAAAGGGATAAAGATAAGTGCTATGCATGGGTAGCTTTGCATTGTGCAGATTGTAATCAGGTTTATTGGTATTCACAGAGATCATTGGGATATTTATGGTGTGCACCTTGTTTTGGAAGGTGGATTCGAAATTTTTTCTGGGTTAGAGCTCTTGAACAAAGTACTGGCCTGCCAGGACGGACAGGATTACAGCTTTTTGAGAGTGCAGAACAAGTGGTTATAGCATATCTTAGATGGAAGTTGCAGGAAAACCTTAGAATATTTGAAATTAATAAAGCCTCACGCATCATAGCAGCTCGCTGTAAAGCTGATTTGCCTTCAAAGTTATCTCATGCTATACCTGTGAGCAAGGATGCTGATTTAGAATTAGATCAGTATATTCAAAAATTAGCTCAGCCTTACAATAGACAATCTAGAAAACCAGGGAAAAGACAGCGAAGAAAGGAAAAAAAAGCAAGCAGAAGGAAGGAAAAGAGAAGCAAAGCAAGCAGAAAGAAAAATGAGGTTTGTTCTTGTTATACTGCTCAATGCTGTAGCAAGTGAAGCAGTAGGAATAACACACTTTAGTCAACCAAGGGAAAATTTATGGGTGACACTTGCTAATCAAACTAACCAATCATCACTTTGTCTTAGTCTTGGAGGAGTCACTAACCCATTTCGAACATGCCTGGTGGGACTTCTGGTGTGGTCTCCTGGAGAATTTTGCAGTTTGATAAACACCCAAACCTTATGTATGTCTAACATGTCAAACATCACATTGCCAGTGCAACAACGGTATACTGCAAGTCAGATTGATGGCTATCGTCAATGCTTACTAATCCAATCACTTAACACCTCTTTGCATTCTCCTCCTGAGGAATTAGATCTTTTTGGAAGTACAAATGCCAGCGTATCTAACACTACAGCTGGTGGATGGTTTAGCTTCAGACTTTCGGGTGCTCAGAATTTAAACCAACCTAAAGAAACATGGGCCACCCTAGATTCATCCCTGAATGTGAGTGAATTCTCTCCACAGCATTACAGTCAATGTAACAGCACAAATATCACAGCACCAATGAAATTACCCACAGGAATATTTTTGATTTGTGGAGACAGGGCGTGGAATGGTATACCAGCTAAACCACAGGGTGGACCCTGTTTTTTGGGAAAATTGTCATTGTTTCACCCTAATGTGTCCTTGCTAATGCAGCTGAGTCAAAATTCAAACAGGAAAAAACGTAGCATACATGACTTAGACTGCAGCAAGATAGGAGATCCACGGTTTTGGGGCACATTCAAACAGGTGGTGGTTTCAACTGTCTTGCCAGGAGGATCTGCCAATAAAGCTATGAATTTAGCAAAACAATTAGGATGCTGGGCAAGGGATGAGCTGAACAAGACATCACAAATTCTAGACATGTTAAACTGCAGATGTGCAAAGTGTTAACCATGCTGTTTTGCAGAATAGAGCTGCTGTAGATTTTTTGCTCTTAGCACAAGGGCATGGATGTGAAGAGTTCAAGGGAATGTGTTGCATGAATCTGTCTGATCATTCGGTATCCATTCACACTAAGATAAAAGAATTGCAACAGGGACTTCACAAACTTAAGGAAGAAGACGGTTTAGGAATTGATGAATGGCTTAAAGGCTTAGTACTTGGGCCGTGGCTGAGGAACCTTGTGATCTATGCTATAGGACTTCTGGGTGTAATCTTACTGTTTTTGCTTATTTTGCCTTGTATCTTTAACTGTATTCAAAACATGGTCAGTCGTACAATAGCAAAAGCATGGCAAACTAATCTCCTTGCACAAGAAGAAAACGGGGGAAATGTGGAGAGTATTATTAAGAATTGGTTAGCTGAGAAAGGCCACGCTGAAATAATGCCGCTGGTTAAGCTGAAGGAGAAAAGTCAGCAGTCAGTAAGCTAAAAGGAAAGGTCAGCAGTGACCTTGCTGCAACATGAGGAGAGGGAGTAGAGATTATTCCTGAATATATCCTGAGAATATGTGAAAAGTATCAAAAGTAGAACCATAGGAATGCAGAAGTAGGCGTAGGTGCTGATATGTAACTGACCAATCCTGAGCTCAACTTTTGCAATATGTATGAAGCTCATTATTAACTGTATTTAACCCGCCGTACTGATCAATAAAATTGGGCCTGTGATGATCAAATTGATGTCTGGGTCTCCTTCCGTCGACAACATTTCTCCCTTAGGTACATCAAATTCCCCTGTGTTTGGGACTGTTGGTGCCCTGCAAAAGGAAATGGTACAAGACACATTTCTCAGTACTACCAACTTGTCTGTAAGAGAATTCAAGGAAAAGAAGCAAAAGTAACACCCACTAACTTAAATTTTGGGTTTTCAGGGTAAGCCTAGAATTCCCTTAACTCTGTCTTGAATTACCATCTTTACCACACATTGCTTGAGGGCCCCTGCTCCCATCCACCTAATAACCAATGCAATTACTTATTCATTTTGCTTCTGCTGTAGAACCACCCATCCTGTCCTTTCCTTTGTGTTCCAAATAAGGTTTAACACAACAGGCAGAGATCCAACTAGGGCCATTTTCTCTTAAAACACATGCATATCCTCTTCCCCATGTTACTAATTCCACTGGGCCAGTCCACTTTCCCGTGATTAAATCTTTTACTCATACCTTAATACCTTTCTGAAAGTTTGGCTGTTTTGAATTCAAAGACAAAAAAATTATAGAATATGGGAGGCAATTATAAGTCAGGTAGAGGATGCAGAAAATTTTACACATAAATGGCTTTGTCTAATCTCACTTGAGGCAACTCCCACTGCATTTCCCCTTTTTGTTTTTGTACCTGGCACTTCAACACACCATGAACACATTCAATAATTGCTTGGCCTGTAGAAACATGAGGAATACCAGTGGAATGATCAACACCCCAGGCATGAAAAACACACTTGGAATTTCTTTGAAACATACGCTGGGCCATTATCTGTCTTTAACATGTGATGTAACGCCTAAGATGGAAAAGGCGTGGCAAAAATGACGAATAACACCCCGAGCTGTTTCACCTGCCAATGCTGAGGCAACCATGGCATGAGAAAAAGTGTCAATTGTAACATGAACATACTTTAGATGGCCAAATTCAGGCATTTTTGTAACATCTGTTTGCCATTCTTGCAAAGGGAGTAAGCCTCTAGGATTAGTACTGTAGTATTGCAAAACATGAGGCATAATTAACTGAGGAGACCCTTGTTGAAACATTACTTCATATTCCCAGCGGTCATCCTTCTTCCAGGCTACAGGAGCTTTTCCAATTTCCCCTGATCCATCTGTAAAAACTGTCTCATTTTCCACTAGAACAGAAGAACAAAGTTGTTTCCCCAAAAGGAAATTCTCTTAGTGAAATTTAAAATAGGATAAGAAGGTAAATGATATGCTATTTGATTTCTAAAGGAAGATAAAGCCGATTGCAACTCACGATTGTTTTGAAAACACCACTCAAAATACCATTGTTGTACCAGTATGACAATAGTTACAGGATCACAGCCTAAGATTTCATGGCAGCGTCTGCGATCTTTGATAATGATGTCTGCAAAAAGCTCATACAGATCTGGAGCTGTTTTCTGGGACCTGAAAGACAAAAAATATCCACTCCAAAATAAGCAATTAGTCTTCCCATTTTTCATTTCATTGACACAACAATCCACATGGTATTTCATCATGTCTCAAAATAAATAATTGCACACAAACAGAAACATCTATTCTGGTAAAAAATTTAGATGTCAAGGCCAATTCAACTTCTTCTACAGACTTTTTTGCTGCATTGGTCAAATGTCTCTCATCAACAGAGGAAGTAATCCCTGATAATAAGTTAAACAAAGGTTGCAGTTGATGATTTGTTATTCCCAAGTACTGCCTAAGCCAACCTATTGCACCAACCAATTTCTGTACGTCAACAGTGGTTTAATTTCAATGTCCAATTTTACAGATTGAGGCACAATTTGTGTATTGGTGATTATCAACCCCAAATATTTCTAAGGCATCTGCCTTAGAACTTTCTCCGGGGTGATAACCAAACCAACGAGAGTGTACACATCGTCCAGCAGTTTGAGGGCAGTGGGTCTTCACATGCCCTGATTCTTCACAAGCAGAACATCTGGATGAGGACTTCATGACTTTGCCAAAGCAGCCATTTTATGCTCAACCCAACTAACCTTTGAGCAAGCAACCACAATATCAGACAGCGAGGGATCTCCACCTAAAGAATCAATAATTCATCTGCAATCTTTGTTTGTGTTGTCCCAGGATGTCTGCATAAAATTTGCCCCAACTTATCATCTTCTACTTGCTTCTCAAGGGCTGCAGCAGCCCTCTCCACAAACTGCAGAAAAGGTTCCTTCACCCCTTGCTGGATGGTAGTATCCCTTGGTTTAGGAGCTGCCATTTCCATTGTTTTGAGTAAAGCACTCATGTGTGGTGTTTTTGAGGTTCCCAGGACGAGGTGAGAATTTGACTCCATGTTCTCAGAGGGCTGATTTATTATTTTATGATATTATATTTTATTAAAAGAAATTATATACTAAAACTATACTAAACTGTAGAGAAAGGATACATCAGAAGGCTAGAAAAGAATGATGCAAAACCCCATGACTCCTCAGAGCCTCGACACAGCTGGACCATTATTGATCATTAAATTAAAACAATTTACATGGGACCAATCAAACATTCGCCTGTTGGTAAACAATGTTCAAATTACATTCCAAAGCAACAAACACAGGAGCAGCAATCAGATAACTATTGTTTTCATTCCTCTCTGAGGCTTCTCAGCTTCCCAGGAGAAAATTCTGGGCAAAGGGGATTTTTCAGAAAATATCATGGTGACACACATACCCAGCTGCTGGGCCCCTGCCAGAACCAGGGGGTCCCTTCTTGCCTGCAAATCCAGGTTAGAGAATGGTCCATTGCCCAGCAAGGCATCAACTCCCACAGCGTGAAGTGGATCCTGCTGAGGTAACTGCATATTGTCCAATGCTACTCTTTCAGCCATTTGTTTCCAGGTAGCTTGAAACACACCATACTGCACTGGCTGAAACAGAATCATAGCAAGGTGAAAAATATCATAAGGTGCAAGTACAGCAGCATTTAAAACACGAATCACTTGCATCACCTGTGAAGAGTTAACACCATACTGATCTCATTTTGACTGGAGATCCTGCACAACCCTCCATGCAAAAACCTGATGGCTATCTTGTTGTCCTGAATTAGGAACAGCTTTGAAAACAGGAAAAGCCACAGGCCCACCAGAAGCAGCAGCAGCCATCTCCATCCTTTTAGGCAGACCTATTTTCTCTAACAAATTCCAATCTCCCACTTCAGCTGCTTTCATTCTCACATGCTCCCAAAATTGAAAGGGTGTCGAGGAGTCACAGCCACCTGTCAGGGAGGCAGAGTCCAAGACACAGCAGGCCTGGGGATCTACTCCGAGCTCTAACAGAAACAGATCCCTGCATCTTTTTAGGTGTACTTATAAGTGGCAGTTCATTATCAGAACTATCTCTAGATAAAGAAGGACACAATATTAAAAATTGCTTTTGTTCAATCAGTTCAGGAGGGAGGAGAAGGGCAGATGGCTCAACTGGGGGTGGAGTGGAGGCAGATGACTCAAAGGGGGGCAGAGGAGGGGTGGATGGTTTAAGGGAACATGGAGTGGAGGCAGATGACTCAAAGGGGGGCAGAGGAGGGGTGGATGGTTTAAGGGAACATGGAGTGGAGGCAGATGACTCAAAGGGGGGCAGAGGAGGGGTGGATGGTTTAAGGGAACATGGAGAGGAGGCAGATGACTCAAAGGGGGGCAGAGGAGGGGTGGATGGTTTAAGGGAACATGGAGAGGAGGCAGATGACTCAAAGGGGGGCAGAGGAGGGGTGGACGGCACAAGGGAAAGCAGGAGAGGGGGGAGCAGCTGACCGAGGGAGGGTAAGGGAGGAGCAGCCGATCTGCAGGAGGGTGAGGGGGGAGCAGCCGGTACATGAGAGGATGAGAGGGGAGCAAATGGCCCAGGGAGAGACAGAAGGGCTGATGACCCAGCCTGATTTACTCTTTGCTTCTTCTGTGACTTCATTTTGGCTAATTGCTGTACAGGCATAAGATACTTTGGTTTAGCACTCAGTTCAGCTAACTGCTGAGTAGGTGAAGTATACACAGCTTTAACACAATCTTTTGGAGATGAATACCAAGGAACAGTCTTAGCCTGCCATTTGATTCTCACGATAGCAAACCCTGGGGGAAGCTTGAGACAGAGTAAAGATCCATTCTGAATTAGGTGAAGTGTCTAAGAGAGGTGAAAAGTCTGTGAGGCCAAAGCTGAAGGAAGAACTTGCATGCTGAGACAGCAAGGAGACAGAGAAAGAAAAACAGAAAAGACCACAAGGTCAATTTGCCCCCGACTTAGAAATTCCTTTGATAAAGAAGAACTGGTGCTAAATGTCACACGGAATGAATATGCATGAACTTATTGTGAAACTGTATGCATATGCATTTGGAAGGGGGATAAAAGAAGACCCGAGGTCTTCAGAGGCACGCATGCCTTGTTGGGGGACTTGCGTCCGGCACGCGTCGTAAAATAAACATACCGGGCTTTACAACTTTTATAAAGTTGTGAGGTTTCTTCTTTTCTCCGCAAAACATTATGGAAAGCCAAGCCAGGAGTTCTCTGTCCCCGCAGGGGCAGGGGGGATAGACGGACCTCCAAGGCACGCCCTAAGATTTTTTCCTGGTGGGGCTCCGCTTGTCTCAACTTGCCACCTGCGAGGACAGACAAGGACCTGCTGGCCTGCGGAGGAAGATACGGTATGTACTGAGGGGCCCCTGGGGGAGGGAAAGGAGAGCAAGAGAGTAAACCACCCAGAGACGTCTGGGTTCAGCTGATGGAGCAGCTGTATTAGAGATGGGGTTCATCGTTCTGATAGAGCAGACCGCTAGTGGCTCTGGGGGTGAGCCGGCTGAACCCGTGTATGTGTGTTGAGGGTTCATAGTTCTGATAGAGCAGAAGTGTTGAGCCCGTGTGTGTTTTGTTTGCATGTGTGTGATGTCTGGACACTGTGTTGCTGTATGGTTAATGTGTGCATTGTGTGGTCGGTGCACTGTGTTTCTAATCGTGCAAGTGTATAAGTGTATGGTGTATAAAAGAGAATAAATCTACAGTGCGGGGGGGTCAGTACTACCCGTGTTTGAAGCAGCCGAGTGAGGCCTGAGGCGCCGGCTGCAGCAGACTGCGGGGGCAGGGACAGAAGTGCCCCGCAGAGAAGCGAGTGGAAGAATGTCAGTGATGGTACTTATCGTGTTTAAATGTAGTGATTTGTGTAGATCTGGTACATTTTAACCGTGAGTATGAGTATGAGCTCAGAGAGTTCCTTTGCCTTGGATGTTTGATTTTGATTGTGTCCAAGAAAATTGATGTGAGTAAATGCTGAATTATGGTATGCTATGTTGTGTTGAGAAAAGTGAGCACTTTGAGAGATATGCCCTTTCCCAGTGGTTTTGTGTGGTGATTTTCTTCTGCTGCATTGTGGTAATTTGATTCTCAGATTGTATAGTAGTGTTTGTGGAGATTTTAAGATTTTGTTGCAACAAGAGTGGCATTTTACATAGGAGAACTATAGTACGGTGATTTATGCTTAATTACGATAGAGTTAAAGGAATTCCAAGAATTCCCCCTCCTCACAGCAATTCAAGCCTTGGCTCTAGCGAATTTGAGATAAAGGGGGGGTGCGGCTGCGAGTGTTTGTGTCTGTGGGCATATCAGAGTTTCGGCTGTGACTAGCACAGCCTTTTTGCAAAGCAGTAAAACAAGTGTAAGTAGACACAGTGCTTAATTAGATTGTGCAAGAAGAGAACTAGAAAAGACTGATATTTTGTTTGATCAGAATATTGTGTCTATATCACGTTTTTGATTAGCATGCTGTGTGAGGTGACAGTGGCTGTCCCCTGGGCACAGGGACAGCTCTGGCTGCCCCGTCTCCCCAGGGAACACAGGAATGGCCTGTGAGCAAAAGCTGGATGTGCAGTTATTATTGCAGTGCGGTGTTTATGAGAAACACTGGTTTTGCTGTTCTAATAAGTGTCAGGGCACATGTGAATTAGAAGTTTCTGGTCAAGCGGATTCAGAACCTAAGGTCTTAGAACTTGTGTGTGGGAACCACATCTGATACCTGCCACGTGGAGCTGTGTGTATAGGAGGAAAGTTGAGAAACTACTGTGAAGGTCTGTAAAAAGGTTTGAGTGGAAGCGAGACAGGGCAAGGAGAAATAAATAATGAGAACTGACCAGAGCAAAGAGGTTCCTAAATTAGCCCCTTTTGGGAGGGGCTCACTGGGAGAAGGCTGCCAGTAGGAGCAGCTCAGAAAATAAAAAGATTTATAATACTTCATTGCTGTTAGTACTGTTATAAAATAGGAGGATAAACGGGATAGAGTTTTGTATGCTGAAATGTCTTTGTGTTTTAAGGAATCACCCAGATTTCTTGAAAAGGGAAAGCAAGGCAAAGAGAAAGCAAATCAAACATGTTGTTCAGCATGCAGCATAAGATAGCAACGTATGAAACCAGGCAAGGATTATCATGCTGAAATGCAAAGCAACCACAGTTCACAAAATGAGTACATATGATTTGCTAAAAGGCTCCTCCCAAGGTAAGGGAGGAAGGGTAGAGATGACCTCCCAAAAGGGAAGAATTTTTGTCAACACAAGGGTCATATATTCAATTTTAATAAAGTTTTAGTACCTGTGGAGAATGTTTATGTTGTAGTGTGGGGAATGAACAACTGGCCAGTCTGAGAAGGCATACTTGTGCAAACCTTTAAAGTAATATGTGTACTATGTGTACCTAAAAGCTTTTGTACAAGTCGCTCAATTTGCTAAACATTCTCAAATGAGAAAGGTTACTCTGGAGGCAAATGATATAAAGATGTTAGGCTTAACATTAACAGACACTGAAATTAAGAGAGACATTAGTAAGGAGATATTAGAATAAGTAAATAAATGTTTTCAAGGGTATGGGCCTCTGCTGTACCAGGGAGACTGAAAGATGCTCCCCCATGAGCATCAAGTTTAAGGAAAGAACACAACTAGTGAGAACTGAGTAGTACCCTCAAAAGGAAGATGAGGAAGGAATCAGCCCAATAATTGATAGTACTGGACTAAGGGCTGTCAATAAGATAACACAGAATTTATACCCTGTGGTAGCAAATCCATATACCTTACTAACTTGTTTAACACCTGAGCTAACCTGGTTCATTGTTTTAGGCCTAAGAGATGCCTTCTTTTGCCTCCCTATCCACGAAGCCAGCCAGAAAATTTTTGCATTCAAACACAAGCTCACATAGTCCATGTGCCTGAAGGCTTCAAGATTCCCCACTCTGATTGGAGAACAGCTTGCAAAGACCCAGAGTCCCAGGAAGCTCCACAAGAGGAAAGGAGGCTGTTGCAGTACGTGGATGATCTTCTAGTAGCCACTCGGATGAGGGAAGCGAGAGAAGCATGGACGGTAAGCCTTTTGAATTTCCTAGGACTCCAAGGACGCAGAGTCTCAAAGAAAAGGCACAGGTAGTGAAACAGAAGGTAATCTACCTGGGGTAAGAAGTGAGTGCTGAGCAGCAGACATTAAGGCAGGGAAGCCGTACGCCAAACCCTGAAACCCCAGACAACAAAAGAACTCCGAACCCTCTTAGGCATGGTAGGGTAGTGCCAGCTGTGGGTTTATAATTATGGACTGCTCGCCAGACCCCTCTATGCTCTTATTGCCAATGGAAACAGAGATCTCCAGTGGACACAAGACACCACATGGGCCTTTCGCCAGCTAGAGAGAGTGCCCTCATGTCAGTTCCAGCTTTGAAACTTCCAGATGTAAGTAAACCATTCTTTCTATTTTTCCCACGCAAGGAATTGCCCAGGGAATACTGGCTCAGGACTTGGACCCTTACTGAAGGGCAGTTGCTTACTTCTCTAAGCAACTAGATGCAACAGCCAAAGGATGGCCAGGTTGCCTCAGAGCTGTAGCAGCAGTCGTGCTGAATATTCAAGAGGCATGCAAGTTTACCCTGGGATAAAAATGACTGTGCTAGTGTCCCACACAGTGTCCGCAGCACTGGAAGTAAAGAGTGGCCACTGGCTCTCACCACAGAGGTTTACGATGTAGAGATAGTGGTGACTAATATTGTCAACCCAGCTTCTTTTCTCAGTGGACACCATAGTTGCCTAGAGACCACCAAAGCTACGTACTCCCGCCGCCCAGACTTAAGGGACACTCCTCCGGACTATGCAGAGACCTGGTTCACTGACAGGAAAGCGACATTGCAAAGTTCACAGTGACTACCTGCAGAGAGGTAATAGAGTCTGGACCCTTACCAACAGGTACCTCTGCGCAGAAGGCTGAGATAATTGCCCTGACCCGTGCCCTGGAAAGGGCAAAAGGAAGGAGAATAACCATCTACACAGACCCAAGAAATGCATTTGGAGTCACACATGCACATGGAGCCATCTGGAAAGAGAGGGGACTGCTGACCTCACAGGGAAAGAAGAGACAATCCAGCTGCTGGAAGCAGTTCAGCTATCTGAAAAGGTATATTAAGGCACACTAGAGAGTGAGCTTAAAATTGGAGGAAAGAAATGAGCTGGCGGATGGAGAGGCAAAGAAAGCAGCAAAGGGTGAGGTACAGATTTTCCTCGAAGGTAAGCCATAATACAATAATACTAATCAAATGAGACCTACAACTGCAAGGGGTGGGCTACCATTGAAAGAGAGCTAGTAATCCCTTCCCATTTTCATGGTTACTAGTGAAGGAAGGGCACTAGAAAACACACTAGGGCCTAACTACTTAGAAGCCTTTTATAGAGTGTGGTTCCTTTTCAAAATGACCAAGGCTGCGAGTGATACAGAGTGCATTGAAATGAAGTGTTGACTTTGAAGTAGTAATTTCCACAGGCTTTCTAGAACACACATCTGATTGAAACAATCGTTGTATCGTTGTCAGGAATTTATATGCCACTATCACTCAGGTAAGCCAACAATGTGATCCTTGCCTCCAGACTAACCCCAAAATACCCCCCGGCCAAAACTCGGTCAGACTGGGAGAGGCCATGGGCCTGTACAGCAGTGGCAAATTAACTTTTCAGAACTCCCAAGGAAAGGGGGGAGGGGTGTCAGTATTTACTGGTATTGATAGATACATTTTCAGGGTGGCCAGAAACATTCCCCACCAGAACTGTCAAAGCTCAAGAGGTGACCAGATTATTTTTACAAGAAATAATACCACGCTTCAGAGTTCCAGCCACTATATCCTCAAATAAAGAATCACATTTCATTTCCAAAATAGTGCAACAGATTAGTAGCCATCTGGGCACAGATCAGGAACTTCACACCTCATACCACCCCCAATCAAGCGGCCAGGTAAAAAGAATGAATAACTGGGGCAAGAAGTTAATCTACCCTAGCCCAAGCTCTTCCACTAGCACTATTGCAAATTCAAACTAAACCTTGAGCTAAAGGACTGCTGAGTCCTTTTGGAATGCCTTATAGAAGACCATATAGAATACAAAGGGAATGTCCAGAATGTCCACCTATATGGTGGCATTAAGCAAACAGCTCAGAGTAATTGAGAAACATGTGGCTGGAACTCGGAGCAGGGCGTTAGATAGCCTGGGGATGATGTATATGTTAAGTCTCTTACAGAGAAGACTTCAGAACCACAGTGGGACAGACCACTGTGAGTACTTCTCACCACCTTCACTGCAATCAAAATCAAGGAGCAGAATGCCTGGATCCATCACTCTCGGGTGAAGAAGGCCCAGAAACCCCTTAAGGAGTGACGCCAGGAAACAATGAACTGAGATTAAAACTTACTCGGGCAAAATGAGTATATTGTGGTCGGGAGTAGCTCATATTTTAGTTTGTAGAATTGTATTGTGTGTAATCATAACTGAAGTTTCAGAACTTGAGAATACCTCTGTTCAAAGTAATGCTAAATGGCCTTGGTCCCTGGCATTTAATCAGTATACTGGATCCATAGGAAAACCTTCTGAGATAAAAGATCTAAACATATCTACTGTAGTCATCCACGAGAATCAGATATGTGAGGAGCAAGAATGGCAAGAACAGGAACTGTGGACTCTTCAAGGAATCAGAGGAGAAGAAATCAAAGTAGGGTGCCAGGTCATCAATAGGGTAGCTTATGAGAGACCAGATGTAATTAGTGTCTGAACCTCTCCTGGTGTATATGAACACCAGGAAGTCTGTGATAACCTAAGTGAATCAGACTGTTGGTGTAATTCCACCTTGATACAGCCTGTAGAAGTGACCTGCCTTTGAGCTCGAATTATTATCAGATTTTCATTTGAATTCGAAGTGGACTCTGCACTTTTTACCACAGCAGGACCTTATACACCCCATACTAGTTCAGACTCTACCCAAACTCCAAACTTGAACCTAACGTAGTAAAGAATGTGACTGAACAACAGCTCCTTAGGTCACTTTCCAAGCCGGTTGGCTGAACACTCAGGCAATGACTGGTAAAGGGTGCTGAACTGCAGGTGGTAAATTAACCCAAGCAAGAAAGGTGATTTTCTTTATTTATAGCTATCCCTTTTCCTACTGAGATTTGGATCAGTGATTGTCCGAGTCTGAGGCAGTTGGATTCTGCTTAAAAGAGGTAGAGAGAGACTCCCCCTCAGAGCTCAGCAGCAGGCTGTAGGATTTTGAGCATCACTTTTGTGCTGAGTGTTTCAAGTAGCAGAAACCTGGTCCCAGTTTCTTCTGAGGCACTGCAAATGAATTTAGGCTCTTCTTTCAGACTTCCCCTTCATTATTTACTTGAGGTTTGGACCTGAAGCTAGGGGCAAGGTGGGTGAAGTTTCGTAGACCAGGAGAGACATTCCTGCTTGCCACACATCTGGGAAATCAGGTGCTCTGGAGGGGGAAGGAGATTCCTGAGGTCTCTACAATTCAGAACAAATATCTGCCTCAAATATGACCTAAACCTCTGTCAGATACACTTGTGAAGTGTGTCTGAATTTGCAGTGTGAGCCCAGCACATCCCTCTGGCAGGGAGGGATGGTCATGGACAGAAAGCAGTTCCTGTTCCCCATAACAAACATCTAACTGGCATATTAGGGACAAGATTAGGAATTTTAAATGGAATTGATTCAGAAATACTGGTGAATAAACTGGCCACTGCAGCAGGTAGCCTAACAAAATTGAAGCAGCCTTTATAGTAATCTCTATTGGCATTAGGAACTAGCCAGTGACAGATTTCAAAAGTACTGCCAAAGTAAGGAAGTATGAAAAGGCCGGGGACCAAGACCACAAGTTGATAGTAGAAGCACTTAGTACAGTTCAAGGTAATGTGTCTTTAGCTTTCGGTTGCATACAAGCACAGTTATGGATACAAGCAACAGCAGCTCTGATCATATGGGAAAGGGGTGAAGGTAATTTTCCAGCTGAAATTCAAGAAATTGTGTGGGATAATGCAATTGATATTGAAAGGAAGTTTCAATCCTGGCAGACTATGGTGAATTTCACCTATGATCCTGTTTCTAATGTGGCAACTGCCTTTGTGCTTACAATACATAATGCCACTGTTTATGTTATCCATCCCATCATTGCTCTAGGATCAAACCATGAAAGAACAATACTCTATCCTTCAGAACATGGAGTGTGGGCACGAAAGATGAATGGGAAGTGGCAGACAGTAAACTTAGAATCCTGCACTGCTAGAGAACAGATGGGATCCATTTGTGAAAGCAATACTATTAATGCTCAAGATGTGTGTTTGGACACTGAGCAGAGTATTTGTCACTTCGAAATTCATCCAGTCACTGACCAGAAAACTGTGCTCGTATATACTGGAAAAGGGGATATGCTTGAGAACTGCTTGTGCTGCTGTATGCTACAACGAATAGCTGTACTAACATCTTTGTCAAAAGCACATGGTGAAGCACTAAAAGACACTTACTGTTGTGAAGGTTTTCATTAAGTAAAAGAATTTACTTATTTCCTAGGAAAGGGGGGAATGAGACAGAGTAAAGATCCATTCTGAATTAGGTGAAGTGTCTAAGAGAGGTGAAAAGTCTGTAGGCCAAAGCTGAAGGAAGAACTTGCATGCCGAGACAGCAAGGAGACAAAGAAAGAAAAACAGAAAAGACCACAAGGTCAATTTGCCCCCGACTTAGAAATTCCTTTGATAAAGAAGAACTGGTGCTAAATGTCACACGGAATGAATATGTATGAACTTACTGTGAAACTGTATGCATATGCATTTGGAGGGGGGATAAAAGAAGACCCGAGGTCTTCAGAGGCACACATGCCTTGTTGGGGGACTTGCGTCCGGCGCGTGTCGTAAATAAACATACCGGGCTTTACAACTTTTATAAAGTTGTGAGGTTTCTTCTTTTCTCCGCAAAACAATAGGGCCCATGATTTGCACAATGGTCTCTTTGATTCCATGATTCCTGGATTCCTGGATTCTCACCAGAGTTTCCTTGGATCTCCATTGTCACAACTGACACATGGTTCCATGAGGTTCTATCGTGTCACCATGGTTGATGTCAGAGGCTGGATGAGATCAATGTCCCGAGACACCTTGGGATGCTCAGAATTCCTGTGTGGGGCCAGGGCCAGGTCAGGCCTTGGTTTGTGGTGGGACAGAGCCCCACGCCCTGGTCTGGCAGAGCTGTCAATCACACAGCAGGGGGTGATGTTAACCCAGCTCTGATTAGCCCAGCTGTTAATCAATCAATCATACACTAGCAGCTGGTGCTACCCTGACTCTGATTGGACAAACAACTGGCAGTCCCACCCCAGGGATGGGCCAATGAAGGCCCAGGGAGTTAAAAGCCAGAGCATGAGGCCAGCCCAGGGACTGGATCCTGCCTTCTTCTGGGGTTCCTCTGTTAGCGATTCTGGAACCCCAGCAGCTGGTACCTATGTGCGTTTCTTTCTATGCATCTTCTGTCTTTCTGTTGTTGTCTATTTCTTTTCCTTTGAGTCCTACTTACCTGGAACATGTTTTGGTGACTTCACATGTGAAGTGTTAAAGGATTTTAGGTTAAATGTATGGGAATCCACGGCTTGGGGAATATTTTTCTGTCTGCTCTGAGGGGTCCTGACCCCAGAGAAACACTGCCTTTCACATTTGACCATGGAGAGGACTTCCAAGACTTTGAGTTAGATTACAATTTAGCAAAGTGTGAAATAGATCATAAAGAATAGTATAATACTTCACTTGGGTGAGAAACTTAGGTTTTGGGATTTTTAGTATGGTGTAGATATGAAGCAAGATGAAGGAACTGCAGTGTAGTCCCTTTCTTCTTCTTCATCTACTCCATTTTCTACAGTGTTGGTGGCAGAGGGTGATTGGTCAAGGAAAGCACAGCGCAGACATTATATGGAGAGTCAATGATGAATTATTGGTCAATAAGTAGAAATAACATAGGTTTTAAGAGTTAATTGGATGAAACAATTTTAAAAGATCTTGAAACTGTATGTTTTGGGGCCATTTTGCAGTGCTTTTCCGGCGTGCTAAGGCTGGTGTGGACAGCAATGCAAAACTTTAGATAAGATAGCAATAAACAAGAAACTGAAGACTGAAAAAGTCCCATGCATCTCTTTTCACCTGGCACAGAACTGCTACAGGAGGGTTTCCCCCATCCAGGGAGCCCCCAGAAAGGCCCAACATGAAACAAACATCAATAAATGGTGTTATCCGAGTAGTTTTGTGAGGAAACACTTGTAATAAGTTGGCTTTTTTCCATAAAATTGTTTACTGAAGGGTGTTGTCTTAATTGGCCAATCATGTGAAATGTGTTGATTAAAGGACCAGTAAGGTCCACCTGTAACAAACCAAGGTATAAAAGAAGAGGATTGAAAAAACAGCCCTTTAGCTGTTTTTTAGCCATTAGCCCTCTAATCTGAGTCTGTGTCATCTCTGATTCAACAGTGACATTTGGGATCTATGGGGTCTATTGGGAATCCTTTCTGCACCCTGTGACCCAACAGGAGTTTCTGTAATAAATTTTGCCTGAAGCTCCCACTGTGCCCATGACAGGAACCCCTGTGATTGTCTGGGACATCCTGTCTCTTTGGCAGCCTGGGGACTCCTGGGATGTCACCGTGGAGCCCCCATGAGTGCCTGTGACAGATTGGTGCCTTCGCAGCCCAAGGTCTTCTGGAATGTCACCACGGAATGGCTGTGACTGCCTCTGACCACACGGTTCTTTACCATCCCCAGAAAGCCCTGGGAGGTCTCCATGGAGGCCCTGTCTCTGCCTGTGACATTGCAGCTCTTGAACAGCCTGGAGACTCTTGGAAAGTCCCTATGGAACCCCTCTGAGGGCCTGTGACAAATCTGATCCTTACCAGACAACCATCAACAGCCCCCTGTTGCTATGGTCAGTTTCCATGGCAACCATCACCAGCCCCCTGTTGCTATGGTCAGTCCCTTGGCAGCTCCATGGAGACCCCATGCCGGGGTGGTTGCCATGGACACCAGCTCAGGCCTGCAGCCAGAGACCATTGCCATGGCAACCATTGGCAGCCCCATCCCCAGGCTCATGGGATCCCAGAACCACAGAATTGGCTGAGCTGGGAGGGACCCATCAGGATCCTCCAGTCCAACTGCTGGCCCTGCACAGGACACCCCAACAATGCCAGCCTGGGCCTGGCAGCGCTGTCCAAACGCTGCTGGAGCTCAGAGAGCCCTGGAGCTGGGACCCTTCCCTGGGGAGCCTGGGCAGGGCCCCAGCAGCCTCTGGGCAAAAACCTTTTCCTGACATCCAACCTGAGCCTGCCCCGACTCAGCTGCAGCCGTTCCCTCCTCTGCTGTCCCTGGGCACCAGAGGGAAGAGGTTCCCACAGCCCCAGCCAGGGACCCGCTCCCAAGGCTATTGCCATGGCCACCAGGGCTGGGACCAGCTGGGATGCTTGGTTTCCATGGGCTGGGATTCAGGAATGGGATTCCCCAATTTCCTGCTCCTGCTAAAACTGCGCTGCCCTCACTGCCCTCCTGCCTCCCATGGAAAGCACAAAAGGCAAAGATCCCGGGCTGGGATAAGAAAAATTTATTGGGAACAGCAACGAGATAAGGAACAAACAAAAACAGAAATAATATTGATGACAGAAGGGATAAGAAGAACTGTTTACAGGGAAATACTAAAACACAACTCACTGGGTCTGCCTGGCCACAATTTGCCCTGCCTGGAAAGGACACTCTTCTCCTCAGGGAGTGAGAGAGAGACTCCCTTTCCTGCCCCTGGCAATGACCTGAGGTGGGAGCGAATGTAATGACATGGCCATTGCCAGACCCTCATGTTCTTCCATCCCACTAATTTCATTGGCAGGGACAGGAAAAGTACAGGTGTCTTCCCAGCATGGATCATGGGGAACATGGATCATCAGGGGTCTTCCCAACATGGATACTGCAATGATTGGAGTTGGGGCAGTGCACAAAATTCTACTGCACTTCGGGCATTGGAGGCCTTTCCTTACTGGTGCCTCCCTTGGTGTCTGGTCAAGTGAGAGCTCTGGGTGAATCTCTTCTGACACTGGGGACACTCGTAGGGCCTCTCCCCGGTGTGGATGTGTTGGTGGGTGATGACGTTGGAGTTGCACTTGAAGCCCTTCCCACACTCAGGATAGTGGAAGGGCCTCTCCTCTGAGTGAATCCACTGGTGCTGGAGGAGATTGGACCTGGTCCGAAACCTCTTCTGACACTGGGGACACTTGTAGGGCCTTTCCTCAGTGTGGATCCTCTGGTGGCAGATCAAGAGGGACTTCTGTCTGAAGCTATTCCCACATTCCCCACATTCGTAGGGCCATTCCAGGGGTTCCTGTCACGGGCACAGTGGGAGCTTCAGGCAAAATTTATTACAGAATTTCCTGTTGGGTCACATAATACAGTAAGGATCCCCAGTAACTCCCATAGATCCCCAAATGTCACCACTGAGTCAGAGATGACACAGACTCAGATCAGAAGGCTAAGGTCTAAAACTTTATTCAATCCTCTTCTTTTATGCTTTGGTTTGCTACAGGTGGACCTCATTGGTCATTTAATCAACACATTCCACAAGATCGGCCAATTAACACAACACTCTTCAGTAAACAACTTTATGGAAAAAAGCCAACTTATTTCAGACATTGTCGTGCACCTGTTGTTGATATTTGTTTTATGTTGGGCCTTTCTGGGGGCTCCCTGGATGGGGGAAACCCTCCTGTAGCAGTTCTGTGCCAGGTGAAAGAGATGCATGGGACTTTTCAGTCTTCAGTTTCTTGTTTATTGTTATCTTAAGTTTTGCATGCTGTCCACACCAGGCTCAGCACACCAGAAAAGCCCTGCAAAATGGCCCTGAAATGTATGGTTTCAAGGTCTTTCAAAGTTGTCTCATCCAATAAACTCTTAAAATGTACATTATTTCTACTTATTGACCAATAAGTCATCCCTTGACTGTCCACATAATCTCTGCACCGTGCTTTCCTTGACCAATGCCCCTGTACCACCAACACTGTAGAAAATAAATGATACTGATAAAGATGATAACCAACCCTGATAAAGATGGAAGAAATAGGAAAATTCGTATCATCAACAAGTGGCTTAAGGGTTGGTGTCATCGACATAATTTTGGATTTTATGACCATGGCGAAACTTATACAGCATCTTCTCTGCTGGAATCAGATGGGGTACACCTCTCCGTTAAGGGCAAAAGGATTTTAGCTCATGAACTGGCAGACCTCATTGAGCGAGCTTTAAACTAAGCTTGAAGGGGGAATGGGAACCAGCTGAGCTAACTGGAAGCAGCCCTAAGAATTGTAAACGTAAGATAGGGGTGAACTCAGTTGCCCAGATGAAGTGCATGTATACAAATGCACGCAGTTTGGGCAATAAACAAGAAGAGCTGGAGGCCATGGTACAACTGCAAAGTTATGATGTAGTTGCCATCACGGAAACGTGGTGGGATGACTCATATAACTGGAGTAATACATTGGCTGGATACAGACTCTTCAGAAGAGATAGAAAAGGAAGAAGAGGAGGTGGCGTAGCTCTTTATGTTAAGCAAACCTTCGATGCCATTGAAATTGAAACAAAGGAAGAAGGGGTCGAATGTTTATGGATAAGAATCAAGGGGAAGGCCAACTACGCCGACATCATATTGGGAGTCTGTTATCGTCCACCTGATCAAGAAGAAGAAGTAGACGATTTATTCTATAAGCAGTTGTGCAACGTTTCAAGAGCATGAACCCTTGTTCTTGTTGGTGACTTTAATCTACCAGATATCTGCTGGGAATTTAACACAGCAGTAAAGAGGCAATCAAGAAAATTCTTAGAAACTATGGAAGATAACTTCTTGTTACAGCTGGTAGATCAACCCACCAGGGAAGGGACTACATTAGACTTGTTATTTACAAACAGGGATGGGCTGGTGGGGGATGTGATGGTTGGAGGTCGTTTAGGGCAGAGCGATCATGAAATAATAGAGTTTTCAATACTTGGCAATATTAGGAGGAGCACGAGTAATACTCGTACATTGGACTTCCGGAGGGCGGACTTTGGCCTGTTTAAGAGATTAATTCAGAGTGTCCCTTGGGAAGCCGCCCTTAAAAATAAAGGAGTTCAGGAAGGGTGGGCTTACTTCAAGGCAGAGATCTTGAAGGCGCAGGAACAAACCATTCCTGTATCCCGAAAGATCAGTCAATGGGCCAAACGTCCAGCCTGGCTGGGTAAGGAGATCTTGGAAGAGCTTAGGAATAAAAAGAGGACGTATCAGAGTTGGAAAAAGGGTCAGGTCTCCAAGGATGTATTCAAGAGGGCTGCTAGAGTTTGCAGGAAAAAAATTAGGGAGGCCAAAGCCCAGTTTGAACTCAGGATAGCGACTGCTGTTAAGGACAACAAAAAATGTTTTTATAAATATATTAATAGTAGGAAAAAAGGTAAGACCAACCTTTGTTCCTTAATGGACACAGGTGGTAATTTAGTATTTACAGACGAGGAGAAGGCAGAAGTGTTCAATGCCTATTTTACCTCGGTTTTTAATGAGAAGATAACTTGCCCTCAAGACTCCTGTCCGTCTGGACTGGTAGATGGTTTTAGGGAACAGAATGGTCCCCACATTATCCAGGAAGAGGCAGTTATAGAACTATTGAAATGCCTGGACATTCACAAATCTATGGGTGTCGCAGACATTTCTCCACAGAAATCTTTCCTTTTGGATTTCTGTGTCTTTGGGAGGCCAGAGGTCTCTGAAGACAAGGTAAACAATTATTATCAGCTGCTGTGGAATGCAATAGGATTCACCTTGATTGGCTCATTTTCTATGTTTATAATTAAGGGCCAATCATCAGTGCAAGCCAGGGGACTGAGTCCCTGGACACAACTTTGTTGTGGATTCTTTTCTATTCTATTCTTAGCTTAGCTAGCAGCTCTGCAAACCTCTCTCTATATTCTATTTAGTATAACTATAATGTATTATCTTAATAAATCAAGCCTTCTGATCAAGATACAAGATTCACCGTCTCTCTCTCACCAGCAGCGGCCCACTCAGGTCGCTGTAATATATGGGACCAGACGGGATCCACCCCAGGGTGATGAGAGAGTTGGCGAGTGAGATTGCAAAGCCACTCTCTATCATTTACCAACAGTCGTGGATTACTGGTGAGATTCCGGATGACTGGAAGCTGGCCAATGTGATACCTATTCACAAAAAGGGCGCAAAGGATGACCCTGGCAATTATAGACCAGTCAGTCTGACATCTATACCTGGCAAAATAATGGAACAGTTCATATTACGTGCCATCATGCAAGACTTGCAGGATGGCCAGGGTATCAGACCTAGCCAGCACGGATTTAGGAGGGGTAGATCATGTCTAACTAACCTGATCATTTTTTATGATCAGGTAACCCGGCTAGTGGATGCAGGGAAGGCTGTAGATGTTGTTTTTCTGGATTTTAGAAAGGCCTTCGACACTGTTTCCCATAGCATACTCCTACACAAGCCAGCTGGCCGTGGTCTGGATAGGAATACCCTTTGCTGGGTTCAAAACTGGCTGGATGGCCGGGCCCAAAGAGTGCTGGTGAATGGTGTCACATCCAGCTGGCGACCAGTCACAAGTGGTGTCCCTCAGGGTTCTGTGTTGGGACCAGTTTTGTTCAATATTTTTATTGACGATATGGATGAGGGCTTAGGGTCTTTTATTAGTAGTTTCGCTGATGATACCAAATTGGGTATGAGTGTAGATCAACTAGAGGGGTGCAGGGCTCTCCAGAGAGACTTGGAACGGCTGGACAAATGGACAGAATCAAATGGGATGAAGTTCAATAAGTCCAAGTGCCGAGTACTGCACTTCGGCCATAATAATCCCCTGTACCGATACAAGCTGGGGATGGAGTGGCTGGATAGTGCCCAGGTGTAAAGGGACCTGGGGGTGCTGGTTGACAGTCGATTGAATATGAGCCAGCAATGTGCCCAGGTAGCCAAGAGGGCCAATGCCATCCTGGCCAGTATCAGAAATGGTATGGCCAGCAGGAACAGAGAGGTCATTCTTCCCCTGTACTCGGCACTGGTGAGGCCTCACTTGGAGTACTGTATCCAGTTCTGGGCCCCTCACTTTAAGAGGGACGTTGAGTTACTTGAGCGTGTCCAGAGGAGAGCAACGAAACTAATAAAGGGCTTGGAACACAAGCCATATGAAGAGCGACTGAGGGAGCTGGGGTTGTTCAGCCTGGAGAAAAGGAGACTAAGGGGTGACCTCATCACTCTCTACAACTTCCTGAAGGGTGGCTGTAGTGAGCTGGGGGTCGGCCTCTTTCTCCGGGCGACAACGGATAGAACAAGAGGACACAGTCTCAAGTTGCGTCAAGCTAGATGTAAGTTAGAAGTAAGAAGGAAATATTTCACAGAAAGAGTGGTCAGAAACTGGAATCATTTACCCAGTGAGGTGGTAGAGGCATCATCCCTTGAAGAATTTAAAAAAAGACTGGATGTGGCACTTGCTGCCATGATCTAGCTGAACAGTTAGAACATCGGCTGGACTAGATGATCTTATAGGTCTCTTCCAGTCTTGAAAATTCTGTGATTCTGTGATTCTGTGAAAATGGAGTGGATGAAGAAGAAAGTGACTACACCCCAAATCCTCCATCTGGCTTCCTATCTACACCATACTAAAAATTCCAAAACCTAAAAACTCACCAAGGGACATAGTATACCGCCCTCTAATCTTTGTCACACTTTGGTAAATTGTAATCTAACTCAAAGTATTGGAAGTCCTCTCCATGGGAAAGATGAAAGGCAGTGTTTCTCTGGGGGTCAGGACCCCTCAGAGCAGACAGAAAAATATTCTCCGTGCCTTGGATTCCCATACATTTAACCTAAAATCCTTTAACACTTCACATGTGAAGTCACCAAAACATGTTCCAGGTAAGTAGGACTCAAAGGAAAAGAAATAGACAACAACAGAAAGACAGAAGATGCATAGAAAGAAACGCACATAGGTACCAGCTGCTGGGGTTCCAGAATCGCTAACAGAGGAACCCCAGAAGAAGGCAGGATCCAGTCCCTGGGCTGGCCTCATGCTCTGGCTTTTAACTCCCTGGGCCTTCATTGGCCCATCCCTGGGGTGGGACTGCCAGTTGTTTGTCCAATCAGAGTCAGGGTAGCACCAGCTGCTAGTGTATGATTGATTGATTAACAGCTGGGCTAATCAGAGCTGGGTTAACATCACCCCCTGCTGTGTGATTGACAGCTCTGCCAGACCAGGGCGTGGGGCTCTGTCCCACCACAAACCAAGGCCTGACCTGGCCCTGGCCCCACACAGGAATTCTGAGCATCCCAAGGTGTCTCGGGACATTGATCTCATCCAGCCTCTGACATCAACCATGGTGACACGATAGAACCTCATGGAACCATGTGTCAGTTGTGACAATGGAGATCCAAGGAAACTCTGGTGAGACTGTGGAATCCAGGAATCATGGAATCAAAGAGACCATTGTGCAAATCATGGGCCCTATGGAAGCAAGGATCAATGATCAAACTATGGTTTGATTGTGATTGATTTAAATAGAAACAAGGAGCCATTGTTTAACAGCAGGTCTGCATGGGGCCAATGGACCCCTGTGACTCAGTTGGGGCTCATGAAACCAAGTAGCCATTGTGACATTGCCAGACCTCATGGAATCAAGGAGACCATTATGACAGTGTTAGGACCCATGAAATCAATGGAACATGGAACAGGTCTCCCTGGTTTGGCCTCCTGTGGGCTGTCTGACAGGTCCCACTGAATCTGACATGTAAAGGGCCACTTCCCATCTGACCGTGAGGCACTGGAGCTCTGTGTTTTATTCCTATGGAAAAAAACTGCCTTGTCTAGTCGCGAATGGCCAAAACTGGGATTCTGTGTCTAAAATTCTCTATATCCAAGGGTTACTCCCAGACAAAATCTGCCCATACAGTCAAGTCTGGCTAGACTTGGCCTCTGGTGGCTGCTTCTCACCTGCCCCTGCACCACTGGGGCTCACTTGTTTCCTTCCTATGGAGACCATTGTGACACTGCTGGGCCATGGTGACACTGCAGGCCCTTGTGGAACCTGTTACACTGTAGGAACTTTTGGAACCAGGGGAATATTGTGGCACTGCAGGGTACGATGGATCCAAGGGGCCACTATGGCACTGTGGGGCCTCGTGGTACCAAGAACATCTTTCTGTTCTCTTGGAACCAAGAACATCTTTCTGACTCTGTTGGGCCGCATGGTCCCAAGGGGCCAGTGTGAAGCAGCGGGGCTTTGTGGAACTAAAGAGGCCATTGCTGCATTTCAGGGCCTTGTGGAGCCAAAGGGCCGTTGTGATCCTGCCGGGCGCCATGGATCCATGGAGAGTATTGTGGCATTGCAAGGCCCCATGGATTAATGTAGACCATTGTGAGCCTGCAGAGCCTCATGGAGGGAAGGGGCCATTGTGACACTATAGGAACTTGTGGAACCAAGGGAATCATTGTTGCACTGCTAGGCCCCAATGGAACCAAGGTCTCATTGGACACAGCGAGGCTTCATGGAAGCAATAGACCATTATGGCACTATGGGACCTTGTGGAACCATGGAGACCATTAGGATCCAAAAGGACTTGTGTAATCAAGGGGCCATTATGACACCTGAGGGCATCAAGGAAGTCAGAGAACCACAGTGGCACTGCAAGGCCTCATGGAAGCAAGGAGCCATTGTGACACTGCAGGGCCCTGTGTAATCAAGCAAACATGAAATAGGTGTGGCTGCCTTGGCCTCCCAGGGGTCATCTGACAGGTCTGGCTGACCTTGGAAGGTGGAAGGCCACTCCCATCTGCCCCTGAAACACTGGGGCTCTGGGCTCTTCTTTTAATGAAAAAGATCTGTCCATTTTTTCCAGGTATCCATGTCCAAAATTAGGATTCCACCTCCAAATTTCTGTGTATCTAAGGATTGCTCCCAGACAAAAGTTGCCAGGACAGACAAGTCTGGATGGTCTTTTTCTCCTGAGGGGCAGCCCTCACCTTTTTTCCAAACACTGGAAAGGGATTTCTGCTTTTCTTTTTATGAAAGGAAAAGAAACATCCCTCTTCTCCAGGCACAATTGCTTTAAATTAGTACTCTGTATTCATGATTTCAAATATCCAAAAGTTGCTGCAAGCAAACCTGCCAAGACAGAAAGGTCAGGCTTGCCTTGGCCTCTGGTGGTTGCTGTTCATCAGCTCCTGAAACACTGGGGCTCCATGGTTTCCTTCATATGGAGACCAATGGGACACTTGGGAGCCTTGTGAAATGAAGGAGCCGTTGTGACACTGCAGTGCACCATGGATCCAAGAGACCGTTGTGAAAATGTGGAGCCTTGTGGAACCAAAGACATCATTGTGGCTCTGTTTGGCCACATGGTCCCAAGGGACCAGAGCAAATCAGCGGTGTGGGAGTTAGCCCAGCTGTAACTCAGAGTCAGCCAGATTTTACCCCGGGAAAACTGGGTGTGAGTTTCAAGCCCTGGGAATCCTTAGTTTAACTTAGGGTGAGCTTGAGAGTTCCCCTATGAGCTTTTAGAGTTGTTTTGCTAAGTTGTCCAAGTTCTCCTCCCCTATTGGTTTCTTGTTTCCCCTATAGGGTTATTGTTCTAGAGTGTTCTACCCTCGAGGTAATATATTGTTACTTCACCTTTATCTCGGGTCTTTGAATCCCATCCCTCGTACATGCTCGACTTCTCCATGTTTATTGTTTGTCACCCTTTTACAAAAGTTCTTTTTGGGCAATGTTGCTGGGCTTGCAAGGGTTTCAGGGGTGAAGAGAGAGACGAGAATCTCGACCTCATGTTCAGAAGGCTGGATTTATTAATTTATGCTATATATTACTTTATGACTATGCTAATAGTAATAGAGAGAAAAGTCTCAGAAGCTGCTAAGCTAAGAATAGAAAAAGAATGAGTAAAGAAAGGAGCTCTGTCTGATTCTGTCCCAGAGAGAGCTTGGCCTTTGATTGGCCCTTAATTGTAAACATGCAACATGGGCCAATCACAGGTGCCCCTGTTGCATTCCACAGCAGCAGACAACCATGGTTTACATTGTTTCTCCGGGCCTCAGCTTTCCAGAGGAGGGAAAAATCCTAAAGAAAGGTTTTTTCACAAAAGATGTCTGTGACATTTCACCTTTCTAAATTCTAAAAAATTAAAAAGAAGAAATGCTGGTGTGGAATGAACAGGGAATCTCTTTGCCTGTAGAACATACAATTCTATCAAATCACTAAAACAGTCCTACAACACAAGAAAATGCAAAAAACAATGCAAAGAAAATTCAAGTCCAAGTAGCTGAGTTTCAGGAAAAGTCCATGGACTGAAGGTGTTCCTCTTGACATATCTGAAAGTCCTTTTTTATCCTGAAACAGGCTTGTGTCAGAAAAGTCCATCAATAGTTATCGAAAACCATTGACAGTCATCAAACAATTTCAAACAATTTTGAAAATTTCTGGAATGTCCTTTTTTGGCTCTTCTATGCTTCAGAGCTGCTGCCAGCTATTTCAATCTTTTTTCTTCTTTTTTTTTTTTTTTTTTTTTTTTTTTTTTTGTGATCGAAAAGAGCAGCAGCAGCAGAGCAGCTGGAGAAAGGACCTGGGGGGCCCTGGCCCATGGAAGGACCAGGAACCCCAAAGCTGGCCCACAAAAGGCAGGCCAGGACCAGTAGGGAAAACCACAACCCCCAAAGCCATCAAGAAGCCAGGTGGTGGGCCCAGCCCAGGGACCTCCTGAGCCCCACAGCCCAGGCCAAACCCACCAGGCAGGTTCTGCATTCCCACAGGCCTGCACCCTGCTTCCAGTACAGTAGCAGCATGGTTGGTGAGACGCTGCCTTTCTCCAAAACCACTGAGGCATGCCAGCAGCAGGGAAATAGAAGCCTTCCCCTGTGGGATCTCAGCACCTCAGGATGGAGGTGCAGAGAGGCCGAGACCACCCTTGGGGGGCTCGGGAATCCTGGAATGTTGCCAGAAGTGTCTGGTGGCAGGATTTTGATCCTACACAGGAGATGAGACCTGTATGAGGACTGGGAGGAATTCACTGGGTGTATGGTGAAGGGATAAGTTAGTTAAAGTGTAAAACACAGGGTTTAGGATTTTGGTACAGGGGGGTCTAAAGAAGTAAGATGGAGGAATTGGGGCGTGTCCTGTCCTTCTTCTTCTTCTTCTTCTTGGCCTCCATCTTCTGTGGTGGTGGTGGCACTTTGGGATTGGTTATTACTAAAAGTGCACCGGTTAATAAGGGTAGAAGGTATTGGGGAGAAATGATAAATATTGTACACGTAACTTAGGGTATAAAGATAAGTGACTGCCCGGGGGCTTCGGGAGTGTGCCCATGGCTGACTTGCTGTGCAGACCTCTGTCGGGCTGAAAGAAAATCTTTTAGATAAACAATTAATAAACACCAAGACCGAGACAAGATCAGAAGTCTCTCCTCGTCCTTTGAAGCGTCGGCTCTTCAAGGCCATCCCTGGGCCTTTCCAGAACACCCAAAACAGCAGCAGAAAGCCTTACAAGCCTAAACAGCCGAGAAACCGAGCAAATGTCATCCCTGAGCAATCCCAGGACATAAATCAGCCAAACGTAAATCAGCAGCGCCGAGCAAAGAGAAAAGAAGAACGCCCGAAATTTACATTCCCCAGAAATCCCGTCTCGGGTCTGGAGATGTTTGTTCCCCAGAGCAAACAAGCCATGATCTCTTCCAGCTATGCCCTCTGCCTCTGCAATGCAAATGCAACAGGTGTGTCTCCCATCTGCCTCACAGCACCACCCCCTCTGGGCTGGGGACCAAAGGCAGAACTCTCGGGATGCACCTGCCCCCTACCACTAGGGCGCAAAAGAGGCAGCAGAGATGGCAACCTCCAACGGGCAGCAACTGACCAAACACCCCCCAACCCGCCGAGAATGCTGATTTTGAACGCAGGCAGACGGGCTGCCCCTGGCCTATGCTGTCGGGCCACGCCGACTCCATGGAAGGAGTGACTGATGCCCTCTTCCCCTGTCCCAGCTCCCCCCACAGGGCCAGCCCCGGGACAACCCGAAAAACTCAAGGGGGAAAACACTCTGGGTGTAGGAGTGGCCACGGGCTGCTCTGAGGGTCCCGCGGGATTGGTGCCGTCTTCAGCACCATCCTGAACAGGGACTGTCTTGGTTTGAGGTGGTGGGGATGCACAGGAACACGCTGCTGCCGTCTCGCCTGGCTCTGGGTGCGGTAGCAGGCAGGGCACGGGGTTGGCAGTGTCTTCTGCCGCTGGCTCTGGGGTCAGCTGCGGAGGCGCAGTCGCAGTCTCCGGCAGAGTGCGCACAGGGGCGGTGGATCAGCCGGGAGGGGCTGTGGAGGGGCCGCCACGGGAGAAGCCATGCAGGAAAGTGCCCGCACCTGAGGGGCGGGCTGAGGCAGCGCTCTCAGTGCTTGTGGGGCGGGCCGAAGAGCCAGGACAGCCGGGGGGGAGGCGCCGAGTCGCTGTTGTCGCCAGGGGTGTCTCCTAGCAACACGGGCAGTGCAGGGAGCGGTGTTTCTGAGCTCTCAGGCGCAGGCGTGGAAGCCGAGGAAGGCGCAGGTGGGATTGCGTGGGGAGGTGGCTGCACCCGCGGGGCGGGTCTGGGAGGCGGCTGCGGGGGCCCGGCAAGTGGGGGGCCTCAGGGGCCGGTACCACCCCCATCTCTGAGCGGGGCAGGGTCCAAGAGGCCAGCTGTGGAGGAGCCTGCCGGGCTTCCAGGGGCGGCACCCGCAGTGCTGGCTGGGGTGGTGCCGGCCACTCCCATCTCCCCAGAGAGAGAGAAGTGGGGGGAAGAGACCGATCCATCTGAGCATGCTCCAAAGACCCAGTAAAACAACCTTCTGCTCGCCGCGGAGTTTCACCCCCCCAGTGCGGTTCAGGGGGGCTGGGAGGCAGCAGATCATCCCCCAAAGGGTCTTGCCCCACTGGGACGAAGGGAAGGGAGCCTGTCCCTTGCAGTTACCAATCCAGGGAAAAACAGCTGCTCTCCGTTTCAAGACTGGAAGGAGCATTCTAAATGCTGGGTATATACCTGGGCAACCACACTCACGGTCCCAAACGAATCGGAAAATGATGTCCATGCCCTCCCATATGAAAACGTCCAGTGCATATAGCACATTATTAAAGAAACCAAAAAGCTTTGCCCATCGAAAAAACTCATAGAAATCTGTCTCTGACAAGAGAATTCCATCCTCTTCAACCCATTTTTGCCAGAGGGCAATAAGGTTCTCCTCTGAAGGAAAAAAATGAACCTCATCCTCTATGGGAGTCGGTCCCCATATCAGCAGCCACAAACTACGAAAGGCTGCATCTTCAGGAAGGGAAAAGCCAACAGTACCTTTTGAAAGAGTCCAGCATGCTCTGGCCAGCTTCACAGTGCTGCTGCTCTTTCTGAACATCTTCCCAGAGGTTTTTCAGAAGGTTCTCTTTGTGGTCAGCCTTGGCTGTGAACTCTGTCCAAATCAGGATCTTTAGTTCTTCAGCTCCTGGCTAGAATCCACTTCTGTGGTCACTTGTGAAGCAACCATCAACGCCACACTATTCGGGGTTTACCCTGTGCAGCTCTTGCTCCTCTGGGGTCTAATCAAATTATGTTTTTTTTTCCTGCTCAGTCAGGGTTCACCAGATGTTTCCGGGCTTGCAAGGGTTTGAGGGGTGAAGAGAGAGACGAGAATCTTGACCTCATGTTCAGAAGGCTGGATTTATTAATTTATGGTATACATTACATTATGACTGTGCTAATAGGAATAGAGAGAAAAGTCTCAGAACCTGCTAAGCTAAGAATAGAAAAAGAATGAATAAACAAAGGAGCTCTCTCTGATTCTGTCCCAGAGAGAGCTTGGCCTTTGATTGGCCCTTAATTGTAAACATGCAACATGGGCAAATCACAGGTGCCCCTGTTGCATTCCACAGCAGCAGATAACCATTGTTTACATTCCCTTTCTGGGGCCTCAGCTTCCCAGAAGGAAAAATCCTAAAGAAAGGATTTTTCACAAAAGACGTCTGTGACAGGGCAACTCCATTGATCCTGCTTGTAGGAGCATCAGGGCTTAGGATGGTTGGGACGGATAGAGATGAGAGATCTCTGAAGCCAGGTCTTGGAACTTGTGGTTTATTGCAAAGGGTGTGGGTGCAGGAGCCTTGTTTGGAACTGCCAGCTATAGCTCAGAGCAGGTCCAGAAGAAGAGCTTGAAAGAGGCGCCCAAAATGGATGCCTGAAAGAGGAGGATAGTTCCCATTACAATACAATAAATCTTCTTCTGTGCTGCATATTCTAGTATTCACTAAACAATCTAGTACAATATACAAATCTCATAGCATTTACATACAGCCTATAAGAATTAGTACATTTCCATACTGTGTTACATTTTAAACCCTAAAAACTACTTTTGGACCCCTTCTGCCAATTTACTAGAGTCTGCTCTGACGCTTGGACCTGTCTGCAAGCAGAGGGTATTGTTTCATCAAAAGGGGATTACCTTCAGCCAGCCATACCATTGTTTTCCAGTTGTTCAGTAACTAAGGTGTCTCAAAGATTGCTTTCATTTAAATCTCACTTATAGTTTCCATATTTTCAAAATCTTTTGCCAGGCAATCATATTTATAAGGCTTTCCTGTTTCATCTTCCCCAGCATCTTCTTCTTTCCATTTTTTGCCACCCTTGCCCTGAAGTTGGGGAACCCAAAAGGTTTGTCACAGCCACCCTCATTGCAATCTTTGGCGCCTGAACAGGGACCCTGACATTCAGTCATGTCAGCTGGGGTTAGCTGATGGATAGGCCAGCACTACACAGGATTTTGGATTGTGCTGTGCCGGCAGATGCATCACTGCTTTGAGGCACCTCGGTGAGGATTCGCAGAGACAATGACAGTTTCACCTGCGTAGGATTGCAGGTGGATTTGGGGAAATGCAGGACAATTATTGCCCATTTTGCAACTGTGTTTCTACAATACACATCCACATCTCATAACCCATTTGGGGTGTTCCTGTGGCAGTTCCACCTAAGGCAGAGAAAGAGACAAATAAGCAGCCGGATGCCCAAAGTAGAAAGGCATGTATATGGATGCTTTACCTTAATTCTCACTGATCATGACCAAATATCTTCAAAGAACAAATTAAAATCAATAGTGAATTAAAAATTTTCCAGATGATCCAGAGCCTGAACGCCCTACCTCCATCTTGGTTCCTTCACTTCCTGCTGCCACACCCTTCTCTTCCACTCTGAACGAAACTCCAGACTCCACCCCAAAAACTGCAGGATATGCCCCCAATGTCAATCATCCTCTCCACCCTGGGCCATGCCTCCAGTTAAGGGAGAACACTGGAAGATAGCCTTGAAACTCCTCGTTGCCCTCGTATGTTATGAAAGAAGGGGGAAGAATCCCAGGTATCAGCCATTGGTTTACGGGGAAATCAAGGAGCTGTGTAGGGCAGCTAAAAACCATAGGAAGGACTTACCTTGTTTAAATTGCCTAATGAGGCCCATGTTTTACAGCACATGTCTTAACTGTCTATGATTTAAAATATATTATGAGCATGTTGTTGTCGCCTACAGAATGCACCCTGTGGGAAAAGGGAAGGAAATGATAACTAAATCAATTAATAGCAGACAATGCTAAAAATGAGGCAAGGGCAGAATTGACAATCAACCATCTAGCTGGAGAAGGACAACACAGCCTACCAGATGATCAAGCAGCAGGTATTCCCAGAGAAGTGTTGGATGATATCAAACAGATGACTTTAAAAGCTTTAATCCAGGTATCGGATGGTAGCACCCCCAATTTCAACTACCTTGCGTGGCTGCAGCTAAAGCTTTAGGACAATTAGACCATCTTGGGTGCCTGTTAAGTAAGCAAACCAACGCTACCTCCCTCACATTGAGTGGCCTGCTCTCAGACACAGAGACCATCACACAGGCCACCTTGCAGAACAGCGATAGAGTTTTTACTCTGGGCACATGGGCATGGCGGTGTGGACTCTGAGGGCAGGTGTTGCATGAACCTTTCCAGCCACAGCGAGTCAATCCACAAGAGCATTCAGGTACTGAAGGAAGGGTTCAAGAAGCTTCACGTGGAAAACAAAGAGGGGTTCAATAAACTCTTCCAATCCAAGGGACTAAAGTGTTGGATAAGGTCTAGCTGAAACAGGACTATTCATTCTCATAGTGATTGCTGAATTGTTAATTGTCCCACGTTTGCTTGGATGCTTTTAGAAAGTCTCACAAAATTCTTTCAGTTCCATCTGTGTTGTAAAACAGACGGGAGGGAGATACTCAACAGAGGCTCATCATGGACTCCTTGGAGGACAGAACTGGAGGCCAGGATGGCACAAAAACCTCTCAGAGACTCAGTGTGGGAAGGAAACACCTTAAAAGTACCTAAAAGTGTTCTTAAATCCATAAAGTACCTTAAGAACCTTGAGTATCTCAAAACATTAATGAGCCCCACTGAGTGTCAGTTCAAAGCTCTCAAGGGACACATTAAAGCAGATAATTGGGGCCATGACTGCACAAACCTCTCACAAAGTCTGCATCAAAAGGGAAAAACCAAATACCTTAAAAAACGTGAAATACCCTGAAGTATTAATGAGCCACAATGAGTGTTGTTACTGACAAAGCCTCTCCAGGGACTAATTACAGCAGAGAATTGGAGGCCATGATTGCACAAACCTCTCAGAGACTCCAAGGCAAAAGCCAAACTCAAAGTCCTTTGAAAAACCTGCAGCCCCTGCAGGGAGCATCAGGAGCCCCCAGGGCCATTGCTGAGCAAGGCTCCTCAGGGACTGCTTCCAGCAGATCCTTGAGGCCACTGGGATGTGGGCTAGGGGGGGATGCTGAGGGCAGGACAAGGGGCTGACATTGCCCAACCTGGCTGGGGCTGTGCCAGAAGGCCCCAGGGCCTCAGGACAAGGTGTCTCCTCCCAGCCCTTGGTGGCACAGACCCTGCTGCTGTGCTCCAGGTCACCAAGACTTGGCTTCTCTTTGTCCCCACCTGTCAGCACTGCCTCCAGTTCTCTGCTCTGCCTGGGGCCTGGGAACACTTTCTCAGTCGTGTTCCTCAGTGGGACCCATTAAAAGTACAAGAAACTTTGGAGTTGGATTCTGACTTGTGAGTTCTGGAGAGCTTTCTTCAGCTCCCTCTCAGGGACTGATGTTCAGGTCTGAGCACAAAGACCCAGAGGCTCATTAAAGTCCTTCTGCTGTGTCTGTGCTGCTGAACTGGGCTGGGCTCGTGGCACAAAGGCAGTTCCTGGTAACCAAGAAGAGCTTCCAAAGCACATTTCTCTTCATGAGCAGCTCTTCTACCAGCCCAGCAGGGCTGGGGCACTGCCTGCAGCCACCCCGGGCACAGCACAGAGGCACAGAGAGCTTCAATCATTCAGGGCTGGGAAGGTGCGGAGAAGTGCCTGAGGCAGAATCTGCCAGCCCTTGGCACAGGAACCTCTGGCTGCAGAACAATGCAGCTGCAGCTCCTGGAATGATCTCTTAAAACTAGAACATCCCAATGCCTACAGACCCTGTGAGTACAACTCTGGGTATTTTTGCTGCAGGGCAGGTGAAATGCTTATGAAGCTCTGACATGCTGATGGGTTCTGATCAGTCGTAGAATATTTTCAAGACAAAGATTTTGATAAAAATGAGGAAATTTCCAAAGAGTTAAAATATTCATTTTCCTTATATTAGAGAATGTAAGGAAGGGAATTTTTAATATTGAAAGTAGAATTAATTATTAGTTATTATTTTTTTCAGTGCCTGAGACATCCGAACTGTTACTTTTAGTGACCAATAGGTTCACTGGAGATCCCTGATGTGCTTTCAGCCGCTCTGTCCATGGACAACACTACTATCGCCTTTGCTGGAGCCATCAGGCTCAGTCGGAGCTGTCCTTTCTCCAAGCTGCAAACAGAACCTGCCTCCTGCCAGTGCCCTGCAAACAGGCAGGGTTCTGTAGGGCCAAGGAGAGTGCAGAGAGATTTGGGGTCTGTGAGTGCTGGCATGGAGAGATCAGGCACAGGGAAACACCTCCAGCAGGGAAATCTGCAGGAAGCAGAGAGAAGATCAGGGAATGAGAGAAAATAAAACCCAGAAGTGCTGTGGCGGGGAGAGTTTATAAATGTCCATACAAGACCCTCCCTCTGAACAAGCCCCCTCCCTGCTGTGCCCCAGCCAAGCCTCTGCCCTCAGGGCCAGGGCTCCAAGGCGTGCAGCTCCTCCTGTGCAGGCAGCTCTGCAGCAGAGCCATGGGGCAGCTCTGCAGCCCGGGCCCAGTTTCCTCTGCAGAGCACAGGACTGGGAGCAGCTGCCCGGCACTGGGGGCTCTTGCAGGGGGCACAGCTGGCTCAGGGTGATGCTATCCCCAGTGCCTGGCTCTGGGCAGTGCTGTCAGTGCAGCCAGGGAAGGAGCTGCATCTCCCTTCATCCAATGCCATCATAAGGACACTTGGAAGTCTCTCTGAGATTTCAGTCCAAGCTGGGAGCTTCAATCCAGGATGCAAACCTGTCTCCTAGAACAACTCTGAGTTATAAAATTGATGGGGAAAGGCAGTGGTGTTGTGATACTGAAGTGATGCTGGGTTGATGGAATGAGCAACGTGAGTCCTTGTGAGCAAATGTGAAGCTGGGCTGTGGGGGATCCATCTGCTCTCACCTCTACCTGGAGGTTTGTGAGAAAAACTTGGGAGTGAGAACATTCTCCATTTCAGAAATTGAAAGCACAGAGAAACTCAAAACAGAATGAGGTGACAGATCATCTGCACCCTGTCTGCACTCACCATCTGGCTGCAGGGAAGTCACTTTGTTCTACCAGAAGACAGCAGAAATCCTGAGAGTATCTGATATTGAAGAATAACAGGACAGACATGGGGGGAGCTCAAAAAGAAAACCTCACAACTCTTCAATACAAAACAGCTTCTGTGTATGTTTCAGTGGTGGGTGTATAAGAAATGGCTTTGATTTTGGTTACAGGTATCTACTCTAATGCTTCACTGTCCTTTTATCCATCAACAGGTCCCCCTGGCAAGCCAGAGCAAATGTCCAACAGCAGCTCCATCAGGCACTTCCTCCTGCTGCTGGCATAGGCAGACACGCGGCAGCTGCAGCTCCTGCACTTCTGCCTCTTGCTGGGCATCTCCCTGGCTGCCCTCCTGGGCAACGGCCTCATCATCAGCACCGTAGCCTGCGGCCACCACCTGCACACGCCCATGTTCTTCTTCCTGCTCAACCTGGCTCTCACTGACCTAGGCTCCATCTGCACCACTGTCCCCAAAGCCATGCACAATTCCCTCTGGGACACCAGGAACATCTCCTACAAAGGATGTGCTGCCAAAGTTTTTTTTTTGTTTTCTGTGCTATAACGGAGGATTTCCTTTTGACCGTCATGTGCTATGACCGCTACGTGTCCATCTGCAAACCCCTGCACTATGGGACCCTCCTGGGCAGCAAAGCTTGTGCCAACATGGCAGCAGCTGCCTGGGCCAGTGGCTTTCTCAATGCTCTCATGCACACAGCCAATACATTTTCCCTGCCCCTGTGCCATGGCAATGCCCTGGACCAGTTCTTCTGTGAAATCCCACGGATCCTAAAGCTCTCCTGCGCCAAATCATACCACAGAGAACTTGGGCTTCTTGCTGTTACTATGTGTGTACATTTCGTTTGTTTTGTGTTCATTGTTTTCTCCTATGTGCAGATTTTCAGGGCTGTGCTGAGGATCCCCTCAGAGCAGGGACGGCACAAAGCCTTTTCCACCTGCCTCCCTCACCTGGCCGTGGTCTCCCTATTCCTCAGCACTGCAGCATTTGCCTACCTAAAGCCCCCCTCCATGTCCTCCCCATCCCTGGATCTGGCACTGTCAGTTCTGTACTCGGTGGTGCCTCCAGCCCTGAATCCCCTCATCTACAGCCTGAGGAACCAGGAGCTCAAGGCTGCAGTCTGGAGACTGATGACTGGATACTTTCAGAAACATTAAACTGCTGGCCAATTTCTGCAAATCACTTGTAATAAAAGTCATCTTTGATAATTTTTGTTGATGTGATTGTGGGGTTTTTTCAATTTTTTTCATATTGTTAAAAAATAAATGTAATTGTTTGTGCCATTTCTCATTTTGTTTCTTCCCCCTTCCCTCTGGCCACAGGCTGTGTCAATGAGGGCTGTGCTCTCAGTGCCTTTAAATAAACTAAAGGATCTCCCATCAAAGTTTTCTGCAGAGAAGCCCTTTTTTTGCCTCCTCTGGAGCTGCAGCAGCAATGTCTGTGTGCAGAGCTGGGGCAGATCAGTGCTGGCCCAGCAGCTGTGCTGAGCAGCAGCAGCATTTGGTCTTGCCAGTGCTGCTGCCATGGCCCTGCCCCACTGCCCTGGCGGCCCTGGTGTTGCTGCAGGGCCTGAGTGCTCTCAGGGCTGGGCACAGCCCTGGGGGTGGCAGTGCCAGGGCTGCAGCAGGGACAGGCCATGGGCACTGCTGGGGCAGCGCTGACGCCTCAGCCCAGGCCCTGGGGGCTCCAGGCTCCTTGCCCAGGCTCTCTCAAGAACACACCCAGGCCAATGCTCAACACAGAAAACCCCCGTGAGCAGCCCCAGGCTGGCTGTGGGCAGGCTGGGGGCAAACAGCATGGCTGGGGCTCTGCAAGGGCCCTGGGGGAGATGGGAAGGAGCAGCAGAGCAGAGGCTGATCCATCCCCAATGTGCTGGACAGCCCAGGGCAGTGTCCCAGAGCATCCTCATGGAGCTGCCAACAACATCCCCCCTCTACAGCCCTGGCCTCTCCCCCAGCTCACACAGGTGCCCCATCCTTGCAGGCACAGACACGGCAGCACTGGCTCAGCAGCCCCTGTTTGCATTGTACACAGCAGGTGGGAGCACCCCCATGCTGTTTGTGTGGGGACATGAACCTGAGGGAGCACAAATGCCATCAGCCCCTGGGGCCAGCAAGGGCTGGGGGAACACCAGGGAAACCACTCAGCTTTGTCCTGGCCTCTGCAGTCCGCCAGAAAGTTTGTTCCCATCAGCTGGGTGTTTCCTATCCCACTGCAGACGCTGTTGCTCAGAGCCAGGGCTGCCTGACAGCCACCCCCAAACTGCCCTGAGCATTTCCTTGGCTTCACCTTTGCTTTCTTTACCCTTCCTTATACAAATGTCTTCCCATTGCCCACCCCTGTTCCCTCTCCTGCAAACGGCCCATCCCCGTTTGCCCTTTCCTCTCTGGCCCCACTCCCCATTGCAGTTCCTGAGTTAGCCCCATGGGAACGTCCCTTGGGGACCAGGATCATCCTACAAGTGCTGCAGGAATTGTCTGCAGGCTCCTGCAGTGCCTGGTGCTGCTCCCTTGCCAGAGGCATCCCAGGCCAGGGGGGCACATCTGGGCTGCTGTGTCTGGCTCTGGGGCTCCCTGTTCTGGGCAATGCGGAGGAGCTGCAGAGGGTCTGCAGGATGGACAGGATGGGCTTTGGGGCTGGCAGGAGAAGCTGAGGGACGTGGGCTGCTGGAGCTTCTGAAGAGGAGGCCCAGGGCTCATCCTGCAACTGCTCCAGGGGTGGTTTCTGAGAATCCAGAATCAGCAAGGTTGGAAAAGACCTTGGAGATCATCAAGTCTAATCTGTGCCCTGACACCACCTTGTCTTCCCTTAGCCTCCTCTTCTCCAGGATAAACAACCCTAGCTCCCTCAGCTGCTCCTCACAGGACATTTTCTCCAGACCTCTCACCAGCCTTGTTGCCCTTGTCTGGACACGCTCCAGCCCCTCCATGCATTTCTAACTATGGGGAATCCAGAACTGGACACAGCACTCGAGGTGTTGCCATTGGCCTTCTTGCCCATCTGGGCACACTGCTGGCTCATGTCCTGCCTGCTGTCCATCAGTCCCTGCCGATCCCTTTGTGCCTGGCTGCTCTCCAGCCACTCTGTCCCCAGCCTGTAGTGCTGCAGGGGTTGTTGTGGACAAAGTGCAGAACTTGGCCCTTGGACTTGTTAAACCTCACCTTGTTGGATCTGGGCCCTGCATCCATCCTGTCCAGGAGCCCTGCTCCCAGCATGAGCCCAGTGTCTGCCCCTGTGTGCTTCCAGTTTCCTTGTCACTCCCAGCATGATCCTGGTCAATTCCACTCACTCCTGGCCGGATCTCTCTTCTTCCCTGTATGAGCCCAGGCACTCCCAATCATTCCCCTTTATGATGCAATTTGTCCCCAACATGATCCCAGTTGCTCCCACTTTCATCCAGTGTGTTTCCAGTTCTACCATTTGCCCCTACTATAGTCCCAGTATCTCCCAGTATGATCCCAGTATGATCCCAGTCTCTCCCAGCAGGGCCCCAGTCACTCACACCTGCCCCCAGTGGCTCCCAGTGTGGTTCCAGTCACTACCTGCATGGTCTCAGGCACTCCCAGTATATCTGAGACAGAGTAAAGATCCATTCTGAATTAGGTGAAGTGTCTAAGAAAGGTGAAAAGTCTGTGAGGCCAAAGCTTGTTGCCTTCTATATCAAGGCAGGCAACCTGGTTCTGAGGTACAGCTCGACAGCCCACTCTCTAGGGCCGTTCGGGCCAATGACACACACAGACACCAATGTGGTGGATGGTCAAAAGGCGTTTATTACTTCTTCTCATGGGGTCTTATAGTCTTGGGGGTCTCTACGTCAAAAAGGGGTTTGTCTTTCTTATCTATAGTTAGTAGAGAATGGAAAAGTACTGGGTAGGGAATGGAAAAGTGCTGGGTAAGGGATAGAAAGTTGCTGACTTCAGTGGGACAGCATTCTTATTGTTAGTGGGGCCACATTCCTATTGTTAGTTTCTTATCTATGAGTACCTGGGGGTCTTATCTACGGGAAACAGAGGGTCCTGCCTTTCTGTGACATTGCGGGAATCTTCCGCAGCGCCTCTTCCCTAGCTACCACATCTCCCCCCCCCCCTTTTCACAAATGAACGAGGTAGTCATGTACATACGTACTGAAATGAGGTATGAGGTTGTAACTTAACAAGGGAAAGGGGTTTTGGGAAACCTGAGTAAGCTTTTGCCAGACAAGTTTGGGAAATCTTGTGGCTGGCAGTGTTCCTTGGGTGAATTCCCTGGTTGAATTCACAGCAATTGTCGTCGCCCTATGAACAGGATGTTGGCCCGTTCCAGACGGCTCTGGATGAACGAGACCAGCTTGTTCAGCAGGCATTGTCCGAAGGTGACTGTTAGAAACAGCATCGCCAATGGACCTATCAAGGCAGAAATCAGTGGTTAGCCAAGGTGATTGATTGAACCAGGACTCGTACCAGCTCTGTTGGGCTTCCCTGTCTTTCTGCCTCTTAGCCAGTCGGTTCCGGAGTTCTGTCATGGAGTCTCTCACGACTCCCGTGTGGTCTGCATAGAAACAGCACTCCTCTTTCAAGGCGGCACACAGGCCCCCTTGCTGCATGAACAGGAGGTCCAGGCCTCGCCTGTTCTGCAAGACCACTTCTGAGAGTGAGGAGACTGACTTCTCTAGATAGGAGATTGATTTCTCGATCCTCTGCAGGTCCTCGTCAATCGTTGCCTGCAGCTGGGACAGTCCTTGGTGCTGGGTCGCAAGGGCTGAGACACCCGTGGGCGTTCCGGCTGCTCCCAGGCCGAGCAGCATTGCAATAGTTATACCTGTCATTATTTCTCTTTTGTGGATCCGGCTGGGTCCCTCAAGAAGATGGTACATCTCTTCGTCTGAGTGGTACAGGACCCTAGGAACAATCAGAACCTGGACACAGAAGTCGATAGAGCCATTGAATTCGGGAAGAAACACACAAGGACTCACTCCGGATCGCTGGCAAACCCACATCCCCGATGCGGATGGGATTGCCCACTTATTGTTTTTTCTGTTAGGTTTGACTATTTTGTTGCAGATGTTGCCTCCCCGCTTAGCTAGGGTTGCATTGCCAAAGCATCTGCCTCGGCCTGTGACTTGACTCAGGGTGATTCTTTTGCGAGGGGTATCCCATCTGCACTGGTGAGGGGCGTCGGCTGAGGAATAACTGAAGGGAGTGTCTAAAGCGACTCCTTCGTAAAAGGGGGGTTTGACATCGTAACAAAGCCAGCAGGAGTCAGTTAGGTTAGGGTTGGATTTGTTCAGGGATACAAAGGTAGCTTCTAACATACGAAGGATTGGGTCTGCGTCTGACTCGGTTAAGCGATTCATCTGAAAGGTTTCTGCTTGGCCGGTCGGGACATTGCTGACCCCTGTGGGTAAGGTTTTGGGGTAGGTTATGTTTCTCCCTTTTGGCACACTTTTAATCACTTTGTTGGGTCCGACTGCTTGGGGTGCT
Source organism: Ammospiza caudacuta (assembly GCF_027887145.1). NCBI lineage: Eukaryota > Metazoa > Chordata > Aves > Passeriformes > Passerellidae > Ammospiza > Ammospiza caudacuta. Next base: position 5,436,092 of record NC_080599.1, read on the forward strand.
GACTGTTGGAGCCTGCTAATTTGCACGTTCACCCTCTCTTTTGACCCTTGAAGGACCACTGTCCACGTTCTGCCTGTGGCCCAGCTAGGGTGATCTGGCTGCAAGACCGTCATGTTGTAATCAGTGCACGCCCGAAAACTAGGGACTTTATGTTGGTTTTGATGGAAGTTTCCGTGGGAGAAGAAGGGTATTTTGCAGCCGATGGGTGCCCAGGTGAACTGTAAGAATTTGTCTGGCTCCTGTGGGTCCCACCCAGGCCCCGACGGTCTGGCATCTGTAACTATGGTTTCGCAGCCCCAGTGCCCACAATATCCCCACCCTGGGTAATTGCAGTAGCTTTTCCCAGGGTTTGAAGCTGGGCACCAGTAGGATAAGTACGAGTGTGTGACGTGTGTGGAATAGGGGTTTACCCTTGGCTGTCCTGGAAACAGGTCGGTGATGCGAAGCACGAAGGATGGGGTGTTTGGAGTGGTGATTTCTCTGAGTGCTTTGCCACTACTAAGGTGTCGCATGACCCACCTGAATGGCCGATGGGGGTAGTGGTCTGGGCTGGCTTGCCCTCTGGCGAAAAGCCCCAACAGCAAAATCACACAGAAACACCCTTGGTGCTTGGGTCTCACCCGTGCGGGTCTCTCGGGTGCTGCCTGGCGGCTTGGTGGTCTGTCGCTTTCATCTGGAACCGGGATGTACGCATCACGAGCACGTCCCACGAGCAGGTCCTGTAAACAAAGACTCGCAATTCTCGTCAGTCTCATTCTGCTCGCTATGAAGGTCCGGTTTAATTGACTTAAGTGCACACCACCTGATTTTGCCGTCCTTTTTGACAGCTGCGTACCCTCGCCCCGTGAGCATCAGCCTCCAGCCCCGTTCCCACTCGCCTAACTCATTTCTGATTACCACCTGTGGGCCCTCTTCTAGCGCTCGAGTGGCCCAGTGTTTTTGGACGGGACTGTTTGTTTCGTCTCCCCTAGGGAATTGATTCAGTGCCAGCAAAGTGGTTGCCAATATACGTGCCTGATCTCCTGGGGGAATGGCATTGGCAAAGCCCTCTGCTTTTGCCAACACTTCTAGCTTGGTTTTCAGGGTCTGGTTTGCTCTCTCAACTATGGCCGGCCCGGTACTGTTATATGGGATGCCTTGCACTAACGTGATGCCCCATTTCGAGGCGAATTCCTGTACTTGTTTGGAGGTAAAATTGGAACCATTGTCCATTTTGATCTGCTTGGGGATACCAAGCCAAGCCATGGCTGTCAGCCAGTGCTGAATTGTGTTTTTGGAGTTAGTTTTGTGGTGCTGTGTGGCTATGATCGTCCCGCTATAAGTGTCCACTGTCACTGCAAGCCATGCTCGGGGCTTCAGCAGTTGACATAAGGTGAAGTCCGACTGCCAGATTTCTGAGGGCTTGAGACCTCTCGGGTTGACTCCGTAGGTCCAAAGGGGTGACTTCTGGCAGTGAGGGCAGGTGGCTACCACGTGTTTCGCGTCCGCCATCGGGATTCCGCATCTCTTCGCCAGCGCTTTGGCTCCGATGTGAAGTGACTCATGCAGCTGACGAGCTCTTTGCAACGTCCAGACGCCTTTCGCTGCGGCGTCCGCTTTGTCGTTGCCGGTCTGGAAGTAACCTTTGACTGGGTCATGGCTGTTGATGTGGATGACTGACACGGTGCCCTGTTGCGAGGAAAGTGCTTCTTCCAGCATTAGGGCTGCTGCTGATGTCGACACTCCTGGTCCTGCCATGGCCAGGCAGAGCCTTGCCACAAATATAGTCTGTTACGATGTTGAGGTGTTCATCTTGGAAGAGTCCGCACGCCAAAACCACTGCTGCTGCCTCCAGCTGTTGCACTGACAGTGTGGGGTCACACGCTTTGACGCAGTGCCATTGCTCTCCTGCCTGCCACACTGCTGCCGCGGTTGAAATCGTGGAGGAAGCATCTGTGAAGACCGTTGGTCCCGGCTGCGGTCTGTCCTTGACCTTCGGTGGCATGTCCATGTCGACTACGGTCAGCAGCTTCGTCCAGGGTGGCTTGGAAGAGTAGGAGATTTCTCCCTTGAAACCGGAAAGGGCAAGGGCCAAGTACTCCGATATTGTGGCTGACTCCGAGGTCGGCTGCTTGCGAAACGGAAGGTGGATGCTTGTTGGCTCGGTCCCTAAGTGTCTCAAGGCGAGTCTCCTGCCTTTCATGATGAGGCTGGCGATGCATTCGATTCCCGGGGAAAATGCACGAGCAGGTCTTCCGAGGACCACCCATTGGATCGGTCGGGCCTTTTCAGAAGGTCCTTTGGGCCAGTGCTCCCACTCCCCCCTTCGGTGTAAAGTGGACGTACAGGTCCAGTGGCACGGCTGGGTTCCACCTGGCAAGCGTGCTGGTGGACATCTGGTTTTCGATGAAGTCGAGGGAGCTCGTCGCTTGCGGTGTCAGCTCCTTGGGATCCCAGGGGTTCTTCCCTTTTAGGAGGTAATACAGAGGGTCCATGACCTCGGGGGGAATCAGGATGATGTTGCGAAGCCACTGAAGGGATCCCAGCAGGCGTTGCACGTCGTGGAGCGTCTCGACTTCTCGGTTGATCTTCATCTTGGGGGGTGTCACGTAGGAGCTTGTGATTCCTACTCCCAGGAAGGTCACGCAGGGTCCTCTCTTGATCTTTGCGCTCGCGATCTCGAAGCCGTTGGCCTGAAGGGTCTCTGTGATTGTGGTCACCAGGTGATCTACTTGGCTTGTCGATGGTGCTGCAACCAGGATGTCGTCCATGTACTGGATGATGGTTGCGGTGAGATTGGAGTGTCTGACTGGTGTCAGTGCTTTGTCCACGGTGATCTGGCATATGGTCGGGCTGTCGACCAGACCTTGTGGAAGCACTCTCCATTGGAAGCGAAGGTTGGGCCGCTCGCCATTCCGAAATGCCACGGAAAAGGCGAATCGTTCTTTGTCCTCAGGGTGCAGGGGTATTGAAAAGAAGCAGTCCTTGATGTCTAGTACTGCGCACGGCTGCCCTGTGGGGATGGCTGAGTTCGCGGGTAGCAGTGTCTGGACCGGACCCAAGGGTCGGATCGTCTTGTTCACCTCTCTCAGGTCGTGGACGAGACGATAGCCTTGTCCGGACCTTTTGGGGATCACGAATACAGGGGTGTTCCATGGGCTGGTGGAGGGTTCTATGTGACCCTTTTGCAGTTCGCGGTCGACCAGTTCCAGCAAGGCTGCCATTCGAGGCTCTGTCAGGGGCCACTGCTCAACCCATACAGGGTCTGATGATTTCCAATTCAATTTGATTGGCAGCGGGGGTTGTACGGCAGTGGCTCTCAGGATAAATTTGTAATCCAAAATCCGAGCATGGAAAGGACGTCCCTTCCTAACAGGGGTGGGGAATTTTTCAAAATGTAGGGGTAGATTGCTACTGTCTTTTCTGGTCCCTTTTTCGTGTGAAGTGTTATAGCCACCAGCTGGGTGCTTTTCCATGCCCGGGACTGCCCTCCCACTCTGTTTACTGGAGGGACTTCTTTGAATTGCCAATGGCCGGGCCAATGTGCTTGGGGAAAAACCGTGCAGTCTGATAGTCTGATCCCGTGTCCGCCCAAAACTGAAACCCTATGACGTGGGGATCCTGGCTGCCGTGAAGGCGGCATGTCCCCCACACCATCAGGGGCTCCTTCCCTATTTTCATGACCAAGGCCACCCAGGGATCCCGCTCTGGGGTGTCCCCTGCTGTTCCTGTGACACCGGCGCGGCTTGTGGCGGTGGGGGATGCGAAGGTATTGAGGGTGCTGCACAACTCTGCCATTGTATTGCTGGAGGGGATACAAAGTTGACCGCTCCCTGTGGGGGCATAGGGTATGAGGGTCCCCTGCCCCACTGGGGGTTGCTGTAGCTGGGCCGCTGCACATTCCAGGTGGGAGGGGGCTGGATACGGCCTGGGTGCCCCCTCCCTCTCCCGTTTCCCTGAAACCTGGATCTGCATTCCTTAGCTAAATGCCCCTTCCTTCCACACACCCAGCACGGTCCTCTACCTCCCCCTTGGCGTGGTGGTGCATCCGCCGATGGGCGCTTTGGCTGAGGGCAGTTTGCTGCCACGTGGCCTGCCTGGCCGCACTTAAGGCACGCCATCACACTGGTTATTGCGGTTTGAACTGCTGCTTGAATGGGAACTAAAAGTTCCTCCTTTGCAATGTGTCTGGTCATGGCAGCTATGTTAGACCCCTGCGGCAGGGATCTTAAAATGTCTTTGGTGGCTGAGTTGTATTGCTGGCGTAGGCACTCTGCCAGCACGGGACCCTTCGCCTCTGAGGGTAACGCAGAGGAATCTAATGCAGCCTGAAGTTTGTCCACAAACTGAGTGAAGCTCTCACTCTCACCCTGTTTTATGAGAGACCACAGGGATGGTTTAGCTACCACTTTAGAAGCATCGCGGATGGCTTCTCGGGCAGCACGGGTTGTTGTCATGACCTCATGGGCCCGCAAGCCCTCAGCCTGCGCCTGGGGGGTGATCATAGTGGGGTCTGTGCCCATCAGCCTCTGTATGCTGGAGCCGTGCAGTGGGTGGTCTGCCCCTGTTACCAAGGCTAGCTGTTTGAGGCAATTGTCCTCCCATTCTTGTTTAAAAACGATCATCCCCGCACCATCAAATATCATTCTACACGTCTGCTTAATATCAAAGGCAAGCATATCGTCCCCACCAAAAAGGCCGTCAATAAGTGTGCAAACCATGGCAGAATTAATTCCCTTATCCACAATCGCTTTAACAATTGCCTGCACATCTTTCGGATTGACTGGTGAATAAATCCTTTGGTTTCCGCTTGCCCCCCCCACACGAACCGGGAACACCAGAGTGGCAGATGGAGCCCATTCCGCGCAAGCCATTTTTATTTTCCGCCAGATTGTAAGCGGGGTTCGGTTTTTCTCTGGTAACTCCTTCACCCATGCAGGAGCGCTGTGGCTAGTAACCTTACACGCCGCTGCTCTCTCTCCATTAAAGCTAGAATCTGAGCCGGAATCCTCCGACCCTGTCTCGGGCTCCGAGCTCGAATCCGAGTCCAAGCCGGAAGTCGAGTAAAGAAACGCTTCCGGACTGCTCTGCCTTTCGCTTGGGCTCCGACCCCGCCCCTTCCTGTGGGGGTCGGGCCGTTCCCTCCCCCTGGGGTCCCCCCGCCTCCTGCTGGGGGAGGTCCTTGCCCTACAAGGACTTAATTTGAATAAAGCGCTCTGATTGGTCTTACGCGCCTCCGCGGGGGCCGCCCCGTCTCCCCGCTCACCCGCGCATGCTTTGTTCCGCGGGCTGACTGCGTTTCCGCCCCCCTCCTCCTCCTTTCCACCCTGACCATGCGGTCCGGCGCCATTTTCAAACGCATATGGTGGGGGAGCTTTTTTATCGGTCTCTATGAGGTCCGACATTCTGGCCGCATTCTGCGCCTCCTCCGCAAGCCCCTGCCAGAACGCCCGCGCATGCTCTCCCCCCTCCGATGGTGAGTCCGCTCTCTGAGGGGGATCCGGCGTTCACGCCTCCGCGTGCCTGTCCGGATCAGGCACCTCCGCGGTTTGTGTCGCCGCGCCCACCCCCAACTGCGGCACGGCTAATAAACAAGTTCGAGCGGCTTTCCAGGTCTCTTGCTCTTGTCGAGCTTTTTGCAGAGCCTGAACAACTCTGCCCCACGACTTTAGGGCTTTCCCTGAGCCCAAGGACATAGTGTCCTCCGCCAGAGCTTTTGTACAATTATCCCACACGTCCGAATATAGGATGTCCACGGGGCTTTCAATAGCCCCAAGCTTAATCAATCTCGACAATGCGAGAGTTAAGTCCCTAAGTTTACATTCGATACCCCATTGCGCATGCATCTCTGTTACGACCTTCGCTATGGCTTCCATCGTCCACGCGGGTCCGGGAGCGTCCTCCCCACTGCGGTCAGACCTGCTGCCGCAGCCGCCGTCCTCGTTCCAGGAGTGTCCCCGTTCGCCGGGCGCAAGCCGCTGTCCTGGGTTCCGGCACCAGAATGTTGCCTTCTATGCCAAGGCAGGCGACCTGGTTCTGAGGTACAGCTCGACAGCCCACTCTCCAGGGCCGTTCGGGCCAATGACACACGCAGACACCAAGGTGGTGGACGGTCAAAAGGCGTTTATTACTTCTTCTTCTGGGGTCTTATAGTCTTGGGGGTCTCTACGTCAAAAAGGGGTTTGTCTTTCTTATCTATAGTTAGTAGGGAATGGAAAAGTACTGGGTAAGGAGTGGAAAAGTGCTGGGTAAGGGATAGAAAGTTGCTGACTTCAGTGGGACAGCATTCTTATTGTTAGTGGGGCCACATTCCTATTGTTAGTTTCTTATCTATGAGTACCTGGGGGTCTTATCTACGGGAAACAGAGGGTCCTGCCTTTCCGTCACATCGCGTCATCTTCCGCAGCGCCTCTTCCCTAGCTACCACACCAAGAAGACACTGCCAACAAGAATATTTATGTTTTGCAGCCAATCCTTCAATATTTCGTCTTAGGGACTCGTGCTACAGTGTAAGCTTCCTTAGCCAATCATGTTATGACACACAAACTCACAGCACTGCATCCTAAGCTTCTTGTTTACCATTGTAACTACTTGTATTTTTTCTAGATCTTCAGCACTAAAGCTCTAAACTTTCCTCCACTTAAACATTCCTCCCCGTGTCTCTGCGATAATAAACTAGAAATTCACATTCTCGCTTCTAGTACCAAGCGTTGTAAGCCCTTGCCAAGGTCTCCGATCAAATCCTGTGTTTAATTCTAAGCTTTGCTGACAAGACCAAAGGTCTGAGATTTCCTTGCATTTGGGTTTCCAACAACACCGATGCTGTTAGTTCCACAGTGCCCAGGATCCCTCTTGCAAGTCAGCCATGGCAGGAACAGGGCGCGCAGTGCCGGGGGGCTGCTTGTGGCCTCTGACAGCCCATTGCTCAAGGCTTGCCAGCGCCCCAGCCCCTCAGGGGCTGCCCCAGCCCAGGCAAGCTGCGTGGCAGCAGCGCCGGAGCCCCACAGCAGCTCCAGAGCAGCCCCATCCAGAGGCACCTGGGAGCCCTCAGCAAGGCAGCCAGCAGCACACGGGCAGGAGGAAACGGATGGCGCTTCCTGCCTGGCACAGGGCTTGTGGCCATCTCCAGGCACCGCTCTGGCAGGGATCCCCGCAGCCCCGGGCCCTGCCCACCCGCTCTGTCACCAGCACAAAGGCTTCAGCAGAACCACCACAAGCCTAGGGGCTTCTGGCCATTTCCCTTGACCACTGCACGCCTGGGAAGCTGGCTGAGCCAAGGTACCTTTCTCCCCCTCTTCCCCTATGCCCTGCAGACCCTGGGTAGCAAAAGAAAGCTCCTGGGAGTCTGTGTATTATAACACACGCTATATTCATATACTAAAGAAAGCAAAAAAAAACAAAAAGAAGAAAAGAACAATCTTAAAGAAATGGAAAATTCCTGCTGGCTCAGGTGGCCCCAGCAGACAGAGCCTCTGGCATCAGCTCTCTGCAGAGCTGCAGCAGCGCAGACAGCCGAGCCGTGGCAGACGAGGCCGTGTCCTCCATGTCCTGCAGAGCTGATCCTGCAGCCTCTGGAAGAGGGAATATCGCTCCCTCTGCAGTGCCTGGAGGCCATACAGTGTTTCTAGTGCCACGTCCGACACGGCACTGCTGATGTTCTCTGTCAGCGGTTCAAGGGCTGCAAGAGAGAGGGACAGAGCCACGGTCAGATCCCGGATCTGCGGGGAGCTGAGGAGAGCCCCCTGCCAGGGCCATCCCAACTGGCTCTAGCCATGGCCAGGAGGGAGCAGGGACCAAAGGCACCGGCCCGAAGCTGCTGGCCACGGATCCCCAAAGTGGCCCTGAAATCTCTGTGTGCTCTGACGCCGCCGCCTCATGTTCGCACAAGGAGCAGAGCCCTCTGCAGCCGGGGCAGGGCTTGCAGCTGCCCCGGCAGCCCCCGCTGTCAGCCCGCTGCCCTCACTCACCAGTGCAGATCAGCTGCAGCTCTTGCTGCTGCCCCCTCAGGCGCCGCCCAGCCGTGCCTGTGAACACAGAGCCTGTCACGTCCCCAGTGGCACACGGGCTGCCAGCGGCGCTGCCGACGCTGCGGCCACACGGGCTGCTGGCCCAGCAGGGGTCAGCCCGGCCCTTGCCGCATGCTGCCGGCCCAGGGCACAGCTGCCAGAGGGCGGCAGCAGCAATGCCCAGGCCAGGCGGGGCTCCACGGCGCCCCAGGGCACGGCTGGCGCTGCCGGGGCAGCAGGCGGGGCTGGGGCCGAGCTGCGGCGGGCCGGGCCGGGGAGGGGCAGCCCGGGCTCGGGACTCACCCATGAACCTGATGGCCGCCTCTCGCAGGGACTCCTGTGGGCTCTCCAGGTAGGGCATGGCCCGGCGCAGGTGCTCGGCCGCTCGGCTCCTGTCCTCTGCCAGCTGGAGAGAGCGACAGGAGAGAAGGGTTGGCGCGGGCTCAGCCCCTGGGCCAGGCGCTGCCTGCACCCAGCCCCGGCCTTCCCTGCCCGCACAGCCCTGAGGCGCGGGCAGCAGTCGCTGGCCAAAGGCTCCCGAGAGGAGGGGGCAGAGGGCCGCCTGCTGCCCGGGGAGCCGCCGTGCCGGCCCGCTGCCCTGCCGGGCCGGGGCTCCGTGGGCACCAGGCTCGGGCCCACGGGAGCCTGGAGAAGAGCCCACGCGGCCTCTGCGTGCAGCACCAGGCCGGGGCACAGCTGCCAGCCCTGCACACTGAGCACCACGCTCGGGGGGCTTCTCCGGGCTGAGGCTGGGGCTCGCAGGCTGTCCTTACCAGACACTCGCTGAACTTCCACAGATTCTGCCTTTTCACCAGCCTTTCAAGATCCCTTCTCTTCAGGAACTCGGCCACACCAAGCAGTGTTTCCTGAGAAGCCTGGAGAGCAGCAGAAACGTGTGGAGATGGCCCCACAGCGCAGGGCGCAGGACCCGCATCCCTGTGCCATGGCCTGGAGGAGGCTGCAGTCCAGCAGGCACAGGGCAGGAGACAGCCGAGCCCCCTGCCAGGGGGACAGCAGCAGCCCACGAGTCCTCACCTGTGCCACAAGCCGCTTCTCATCATGGCAGTGGAAGAAGAGGGGCAGCAGGCTCTGGCGCAGGGGTGTCTTCAGGGCCTTTTTTTCCTTTTCCTGTGGAAGAGTCAGCAATGTTCGGAAGACCAGTATGGAGATCAGCTGAACCTGCCAATTGTTCTGTGTGGAAGGAAGAACAAAAGACCTCAGCATTTGCTGCACAGGGCTCAGCTTGGCACAGGCCTGCAAATCCACAGGGCACAAAGTGTCCGGACAGCACCCAGTGGCCGTGGCTGGGAGCAGTGAGCCTTACGTGGTCAATGAGTGGCAGGAGCGCCTCAAGCAGCTGCATTGTGATGGGACCAGGCATCAGCATGTCATTGTCCAAAATGATAAAGCTGAGGAGCATGACTGTCATGAAAACTATCTCTCCATCTGCATCCCACAGGAATTCCACAAGGCTTTCAGTCAGGCTCCACATTTTTTTGGTCTGTGAGGAGCACAAGTTTGTGAAACGCCATCCTGCTGCCGCAAGGCCCAGAGGCCAAAGGCCTGTCCCAAAGCACTCGGGCAGCTGAACTGGGAGGCAGGAGAGCTGGGAGCAGCTGCCCCAGCACCCAAAGCCCTGCCAAGCCCAAGTGACTGCATTCCCCAATTCAGCCTCAGCCGCTGCCCCCTTCTCACCATGGAGGGCTCCTCAATGAGCTCAAGAAGGGCCCTGAGTGCCAGGCGACGCCTCTCCCTGCACTCGCTCTGCAGCTGCCTTGACAAGATTTTCAGGACTCTTTTAGCACCGCGTTCACTCAAGTCCAGGCACTCGAGGACCTGAAAGGCACAGGGCAGTGACAGGGAGCCGGCCGGCAGGAGCCCGGGGCCGCACGGGGCTGGGCCCAGGCAGCAGCACAGGGCGCGGGCACCGTGCCAGGCAGCTGCGGCTCCGAGAGGGCAGAGAGCTGGGAGGCAGCTCAGCCAGGCAGCGCTGGCCATCAGGCTCACCTCCACAAGGAACGCCAGGGCGGGCAGCTCCCAGCGTGGCTCCTGTGTGCTGAGCAGCCGCAGCAGGTAGCGAGCAATCCGGGAACACAAGGGGATGGAGACACAGCACATCTCCCTGGCAGGAGAAAAAGGAGCCAAGACTGTGGACAAGGGGGACAAACCTCTGCCAGGAGTGACTCATAGAGGTCTGGTCTTTCCCCAGCATCCTGCAAGGGGCCCTGGGCTATTTGGGAGGCAGCTCCTGGTGGGCACCCTCCTCTCCCAGCCTTTTCCAATCTGCTTGGCCATCCCTCGGTGACAAGGCCCTATGGCCCACGACCTCGGGGACTGTGTGGGGCACCTGGGCACGGAGCACACATGGCAAAAGGCAGTGGGGAGAAGGGGGTCTCACCTGGCCAGCAGACCCACGCCATAGTGGTGGGTGTCAGCACGCAGCAGCCTGTCCCAGCCACAATTGCGTTCCATTGCCACCACCACATCCTCGTGCTGCATTCGGCACAGCAGGGACTTCAGGGTCCTCACTGCAAACCTGTGTGCACAGCAAAGCCCAGGTGATGCTGGGAGCACTGGCTCCTGCCCAGGGACATGGTAGGGACAGGAGGAGTGGGATGGAGCACCTGTTGGGGCTGGTGGCAAGGCCGTATTCCTCCTGGCATCCCTTCCAGAAGGTATTGACTTCCTCTGGCATATCCAGAGTGCCCAAGAACACTTGGGAGAGAAGATGCACAAAGAGGTGGGGGAAATACGCCATCACCTTATGTGGGATACAGGGCAGGACGATCTTCCACATCACCACAGTTGCCTGCAAAGGACAAAGCCCCCCAAGACAGCGCTCAGTGCCCAGGTGTCGGTGTGGCAGGGCCCAAGCAGGGAAGGGAGAGGCTCAGAGAGACGCAGGGAGAGCACGGGGCCTGGTGGGCCTGAAGCTGCCCCTAGGCTAGGTTTCAACCCAGCGCCTGAGGCAGGGAGATGCAGTGGGGGAAGGAGGATGGAGAGCTGCTGGAGAGGCAGCCTTAGGGTCAGCAAAGGCCAGTTACAGAAACTCACAGCCAGGACAAAGACACCCGTTTTGTCCCCATCGGAGGTGCACGTGGGGTGCTTGGGCCAGCTCGCCAGCACATCCCGGAGTATCAGCAGCGCCGGCTCCACAGTCCTGGGCGAGCACATGATGCTCATCCACATGGTCAAAGCAGCTCTGTGGGGTTAGAGCTCTGTCTCAGGGGGGTCTCAGATACAGCACTGTGGCCTGGGCAGCAGTGGGGACCTGAGCTGGCTGCCAGCTCTGCCTCTGCACATTGCCACTCACCAGCAGCACACAGGCAGCCCAGCCCTGTGGGGACAGGCCCCTGAGGGGCAGGGAGGGAGCATGGCAGCAGGCTCAGGGGCTGACTTGCCAGGGCTGGGAAAGGCAGCAGCCAGAGGGCCCTGGAACTCTCTGTTGGTCACACACCTGGGCCAGGCTGTACAGGCTGATGGGCTAGCAAGCCCTGAGCCCTCTGGGCAGGTTGGCCCCATACCTGTCACAGGACGGGGCCACACGCAGGAGCGTCATGACCACGTCAGCGGGCTGTGCTTCGGTGAGATCCAGCAGGGTCCTGTCCAGCCTGTGCTCAGCAAACTGATTGGCCAGGAGCCACTGGTGGATGTACCTGACCAGGGCGGGCACCTGGAGAAGGCAGGGGAGACTTGGAAAGCTGCCAGAGGGAGGAATGTCCCCAGCTTCCCCAGAGAAGTGCTTCCCTTCCCAGCACACTGCCATGGCCTCAAAGAGTTACAGTGACCAGCGGGAATGGCTTGGTAGACCAAGCAATTGCTGGGAGGATCAAACCCTGGCCACTGGCTGCTTACTTGCTTTGGGGTGGAAAAGCCCTCCTCTACGAGCATATCCAGCAGGGCAGCACTGGTCTTGGTTTGGAAGATGTGCGAATATGCTCTGAGCCCAGTGCCCGTGGTGCTGGTCTCTTCCTGCCGAATTTTCTTGATGAATTTGCAAACCAGCTGTAGGAGAAGGGCAAGAAGCCAGGGATGTTGCAGGGAATGCACAAAGCACGGTGCCAGCAGGCCCAGCCCAGGTGGGGACGGCTGCAGGTACCTGCGCTGTGCTGCGGAAGAGGCCACGGGTGCGTTCCTGCCCTTGTGTGCGCTGCAGGGCTGCACCTGGCAAAGAGCGAGCGCAGCCAGAGCTGAGGGGCTGCGGGAGAGGCCAGAGAACACAGCCCAGCCCTGCGCTCCCCAGGCAGGGACAGCCCCAGGATGGCCCAGGTGATGGAGCACGGCCCCTGCGGGGTGTCTGCCCGGCCCCTCTTCTGTCCTGTCCATGGGAATGGGATGGGATTGGGTGGGGTGGGATAAAATGGGATGGGATGGAATGGCGCCAAGCTGGCTGCAGGCACCGACCCTGTGGCCCAGCTCTGCCACTCACCCTCCTGCGGCAGCTCAAACGGCACCACCTCTTTGGTTTCATGTGCTGGGACAGCTCCAAGGCCTTCTTCCTCCTCTTCCCCCCAGGCCACCTTGGGCACTTTCAGGGGTCTCTGCTCCATGTTAATGATGGGATTTGTGAGGGCAACTGCAGAAGAGAAGCCTCGGGAAGGCCACAGGTCACCAAGTCCTGTGGTCTGGCCTCGAGCTCAGCTGCAGGAAGAACGCCTCGAAAAGGCTCCGGGTCAGACGCGAACGAGTGCGCTGTGTGGGGGCTCCTCACGGCACGGCTCTGTCCTGTTCTGCCCCGTTGTGCCTTCCCAGCACCGGGCAAGCTTCTATTTCCCACGTGTCACAAAGGGCCCTTGGTGACCGGGTTCCGTTCCATGGCACAGAGACCGTGCTGCAGCATGCCACCCAGGGCCCTGGCACACACTGCCTTCTGCCCTGGGGCTGCCCCCAGCCCAGCCAAAGTGGCCTAGGCTGGAAGGAATGCCTGGCCCCAGGTGTCTAAGACAGCCCGACAGGATCTTTAGGAAGGGCTCAGACCATCAGCAAACGCTGCCCGCCTCTGCGGGCTCAGTCCTGTCCCCATATCTTTCCCTGAGAGCATTTGAATTTCTAAATGAGAATCATTTGAAGGGAGGGGATTTACATTTTCCATTTCAGAGAAGCCTTCTGCCTTCATTAGCCAACACCTCTCTCTTCAAACCAAGACAATTGTTTACCATCTTGCAGATGCGCAGGTCCTGGGGAGCCCTGTTTTACACTAGGGACCTGGAGAACCATTCCCAGCAATTGGGAAAATCCTAGGTGGAACATCCACCTGTAGACGAGGTCTCCAAATGTGCCCCGAAATTGGGTCCAGCTCTTCGAGGCCTAAAAGAGCAAGTCCAAGTGACTTGATGATATTTTTAGCCCAGAAAGCCTGATGGCAGCTGATGGCACACTTCACAGTCAGCAGGGGACACAGCTAGGCCAAAGCCCAGACCTCTGCTGGGAGCCTTTCTCCTCAAATACCCTTCAGACAAACCTCCATGCAAGTCAGTTGGGAAAGTTTCTTCAAATGATCCATTTCTGGCACATGACTACACAGGCTTATGGGAAAGATTCTAAAGCAGCTGCTCTGGAGTCAAAGAGCCAGCACTAAGAGTAGTCCTTGTCATCTCTTTGTAGCTAAATCCCACTTTGGGGGATTCGAGGGAGTTTGGAACAAGCTAGAGAGCACACCTCTGAGTTTTTTACATGATGCCATTGCTTTTTCTTCTCTTCTACATAGACAGGAAGGGTGAGTTTGTCTCACATCTGCACTGCATGGCTCACAAGGCCGCAAGACTTGTAGTTACAAGAGCTTTGAAGGATTTCTTGGCCAAGAAGACACTACCAACAAGGATATTTATGTTTTGCAGCCAGTCCTCCAATATTTCATCTTAGGGGCTCATGCTACAGTGTAAGCTTCCTTAGCCAATCATGTTATGACACACAAGCCTACAGCACTGCATCCTAAGCTTCTTGTTTACCATTGTAACTACTTGTATTTTTTCTAGATCTTCAGCCCTAAAATTCTAAACTTTCCTCCACTTCAACATTCCTCCCCGTGTCTCTGCTATAATAAACTAGAAATCTTCATTCTCGCTTCTAGCACCTAAGTTTGGAAGCCCTTTCCAAGGTCTCCGATCAAATCCTGTGTTTAATTCTAAGCTTTGCTGACAAGACCAAAGGTCTGAGATTTCCCTGCATTTGGGTTTCCAACAACACTGATGCTGTTAGTTCCAGAGTGCCCAGGATCTGTCTTGCAAGTCAGCCATGGCAGGAACAAGGCGGCTGCCGGGGGGCTGCTTGTGGCCTCTGACAGCCCATTGCTCAGGGCTTGCCAGCGTCCCAGCCCCTCAGGGGCTGCCCCAGCCCAGGCAAGCTGCGCGGCAGCAGCGCCGCAGCCCCACAGCAGCTCCAGAGCAGCCCCATCCAGAGGCACCTGGGAGCCCTCAGCAAGGCAGCAAGCAGCACACGGGCAGGAGGACACGGCTGGCGCTTCCTGCCTGGCACAGGGCTTGTGGCCATCTCCAGGCACCGCTCTGGCAGGGATCCCCGCAGCCCCGGGCCCTGCCCACCCGCTCTGTCACCAGCACAAAGGCTTCAGCAGTACCACCACAGGACAAGGGGCTTCTGGCCATTTTCCCTTGACCACTGCACGCCTGGGAAGCTGGCTGAGCCAAGGTACCTTTCTCCCCCTCTTCCCCTATGCCCTGCAGACCCTGGGTAGCAAAAGAAAGCTCCTGGGAGTCTGTGTATTATAACACACTCTATATTCATATACTAAAGAAAACAAAAAAAAACAAAAATAAGAAAAGAACAATCTTAAAGAAATGGAAAATTCCTGCTGGCTCAGGTGGCCCCAGCAGACAGAGCCTCTGGCATCAGCTCTCTGCAGAGCTGCAGCAGCGCAGACAGCCGAGCCGTGGCAGACGAGGCCGTGTCCTCCATGTCCTGCAGAGCTGATCCTGCAGCCTCTGGAAGAGGGAATATTGCTCCCTCTGCAGTGCCTGGAGGCCATACAGTGTTTCTAGTGCCACGTCCGACACTGCACTGCTGATGTTCTCTGTCAGAAGTTCAAGGGCTGCAAGAGAGAGGGACAGAGCCACGGTCAGATCCCGGATCTGCGGGGAGCTGAGGAGAGCCCCCTGCCAGGGCCATCCCAACTGGCTCTAGCCATGGCCAGGAGGGAGCAGGGACCAAGGGCACCGGCCCGAAGCTGCTGGCCACGAATCCCCAAGGTGGCCCTGAAATCTCTGTGTGCTCTGACGCCGCCCCATGTTCACACAAGGAGCAGAGCCCTCTGCAGCCGGGGCAGGGCTTGCAGCTGCCCCGGCAGCCCCCGCTGTCAGCCCGCTGCCCTCACTCACCAGTGCAGATCAGCAGCAGCTCTTGCCTCTGCCCCCTCAGGTGCCGCCCGGCCGTGCCTGTGAACACAGAGCCTGTCATGGCGCCAGCGGCACAGCTTCCTGCCAGCGGCGCTGCGGCCACACGGGCTGCTGGCCCAGCAGGGGTCAGCCCGGCCCTTGCCGCATGCTGCCGGCCCAGGGCACGGCTGCCAGAGGGCGGCAGCAGCAATGCCCAGGCCAGGCGGGGCTCCACGGCGCCCCAGGGCACGGCTGGCGCTGCCGGGGCAGCAGGCGGGGCTGGGGCCGAGCTGCGGCGGGCCGGGCCGGGGAGGGAGCCCGGGCTCGGGACTCACCCATGAACCTGACGGCCGCCTCTCGCAGGGACTCCTGTGGGCTCTCCAGGTAGGGCATGGCCCGGCGCAGGTGCTCGGCCGCTCGGCTCCTGTCCTCTGCCAGCTGCAGAGAGCGGCAGGAGGGAAGGGTTGGCGCGGGCTCAGCCCCTGGGCCTGGCGCTGCCTGCGCCCAGGCCCGGCCTTTCCTGCCCGCACAGCCCTGAGGCGCGGGCAGCAGCCCCTGGCCAAGGGCTCCCGAGAGGAGGGGGCAGAGGGCCGGCTGCTGCCCGGGGAGCCGCGGTGCCGGCCCGCTGCCCCGCCGGGCCGGGGCTCTGTGGGCACCCGGCTCGGGCCCACGGGAGCCTGGAGAAGAGCCCGCGCGGCCTCTGCGTGCAGCACCGGGCCGGGGCACAGCTGCCAGCCCTGCACACTGAGCACCGCGCTCGGGGGGCTTCTCCGGGCTGAGGCTGGGGCTCGCAGGCTGTCCTTACCAGACACTCACTGAACGTCCACAGATTCTGCCTCTTCACAGCAGCAATGGCAGCGCAGGGGGCGCCGGCCTGGCCCGGCTCAGCTGGGGCTCCCAGCCAGGAGCAGCAGCAGCGCCGGCCCCTTCCCACCTGCCCGTTACTTGGCTCCCAAGTGCTTTTTCCAGCTTAATGCGGGAGCAGAGCAACCAGCACCCACACACAGCCCTGATTGCTCAGGGCCCACCTGTGCTGCCCTGAGCCAGCCCTCAGAGGAAGAAAGGATCGGGTTCCAGGCCGGTTTTCAGCGCTCCTTTACTCACCCTGAGCTGACAGCTGGAGGCTACTGCTGCCTCTGCATTGGCAATTGGAGATCACGGCTGCTCTTGGCCGTCTTGTGCTTGCCACCTGAATTTTATCAGTACACCTGCACTTCCCGCTTTCAATCACTGCTGCCCACTGTGCTTTTGTGATGGTGAACTCAGTGTTTTTGTCACAGGCATCATGATTAGCAGAGACTGAAATGCTCACAAGTCCTTGAGTATTAAGTCGAGGGGAATGAAAGCCTCACAGATCACATTTGCAGCACTCAAACACCACCCTGCTGCTGGTGCTGTTGAAATAGAATCAACCTACAGAGGCCATCACAGAAATTGCCTTTGGAGTGGCAAATCAAATGAAAATATCCACCAGGAGAACAAAAAAACAGAACTTGACTGCCTTCATAGCTTCCTTGGAGCAGCCAAAAATGGAGATGCCCAGAGGTATTTTGCACTGCTGCTGATCCCACTTGGAGCCCAGCCCTCTGCAGAGTCCCAGCGGGAACCCGAGCCCAGCCCAGGGAGCTCCCAGAGTGTCCTGGAGATTCTCTCTGCATTCGGTCAGGCTTGCATTCCCCAGCAAGTCCCCAACAAAACCTCCTGTTCTCTTGGGTTAGAAAGGCACAATGAAAAACTCAGCAATGGCACAACTGCCCAGCCCACAAGGAAAAGTAAGAACAAGTTGCCAAGGAATCCAAACATTTGTCTTGCTTTGCTGCAGAAGTCGTGCTTCACTCACAGTGTGGAAAGCCAAGAGAAGCTGCAGTTGGGGGCACATCTTGTGACAGAAGCTGCGCCTCGTTCTCCAGGAAAGGTTCTTGAAAAGGGCAGACAGGACTGTGGAGAAGATTCCTGGGGAATTGAAACAGCTTTCCAGAGGTGAAATGAAAATGGAAAGGAACAATCTGAGATGTTTTCCTCTATTTATTCCTATGCTCCCCCTTTCCATGTTGCACTGCTTCTCCATGCCATGAACTCCAAATGCATCTCACCTCTCAGACTGGTGACTCAGCGAGTTTTAGACACTGCAAAATACCATGAGCTACACCCAGTTTGCCTTGCCCTGGTTTTGTTGGAAAGCAATGCTGGAGTGCAGTGCTCGGGTCGGGCACGAATCCTGCAGGCAGGGAATGTGCCCCGCCAGTGTCTGAGCCTCAGCAGGGACAATGCACAGCAGCAAGCGGGGGATTTGCTGTGCCCTGTGCAGGAGTCAGGACTCTGGATCTGGGCTCAGCACGGCGAAGTTCCCATGTTTGGACAGACTCAGGGGCTGCCCTGAGGGCAGCGAACGGGAGAGTTCCTGGCTGGGAGAGGCCCCAGCAAAGGAGGGGATCTTGTCCCTCCTCGAGGCCCTTTAAGGGTCTTCCAGGCCCCTTTGAAGTGGAGGTTTTATCTTTTGAGGGTTTTTTTGGGGGGATCCCACCACTCCAAGGGTGTTTTTTCCTTTCCATTTTAGGGTGTTTGTGGGGCCGCAGCCACACAAGCCCCTTTCAAGGGGGGATCATGACAGCTTTAATTGGCATTTTTATGGGGCCCCCACTCCAAGCCCCTGTAGGGGATGTTTTGCCTCCCAGGGTGGATTTTTGGGGTTCTCTCTACCATCTCCGCTCTAAGAGCCCCCACTATGGTCGGGTCCCACTATAAGTCTCCTAGAAAGGGCAACACTGCTCCCATTGATTCCGACAGTGGAGCCTGGGAGGGGGAGTTGGAGATCCTGGGAATGTTGGGGGTCCCAAGGGGGTTTGGGGGTCCTGGGAGGGTTTGAGAGTCCCTGGGTGATGGCAATGGGGACTCAGTGCTGGGTATAAACTCTTGTGAGGGGTTCCTGGGGAGGTTTTGTGTATGCCGGGGATTTTGGGGGGTCATGGTGGATTTTTGGGGGTTCCCAAGGAGGGGGTTTTGGGCGTCCAAAGGGGGGATTAGGCGATGCCAAGGGGAACCCAAGGCTGTTTTGGGGTACCTGCCTGTGACAGAGATGGGGATCCCGTGCCAGGTATGAACCTTCTCAGGGGGATCTGGAGGGATGTTGGGGGACCTCCTGTGGGAATTTTGATGTCCTGGGAGGGTTTGGGGGGATCTGTATGGGGTTTTGTGGTGTTGGGGAGCTTTTGGAGAGCCCAGGGATGATTTTGGGGTGTTCCAGGGGGTTTGGGGGTCCCAGGAGGTTTTGGGGGTACCTAGGCAATGCTGGTGACAGAGCTGGGACCCCGTGCTGGGAATGAACCCCCTCACTGAGCACAGGCAGCATCAGCATATTCAGGGGGATCCTGGGCGCCCGGGGGGTCACCCCAACCCTCAGGAGACCCCAAATTCTGAGGGAGCCCCGAACTCCTCTCAGCGCTGGATCTGCTGCAGGCAAGGGGCACCAGCACTCAGCCTCCAGCCCCACCATCACAGTGGGGCTGTGGAAGAAATCTGGGGGGGCACGGACAGGTCGGGGGGGACTCCCCAAAATCCTGGGAATGGGGGAGCACAGGGGAACTCCCAGGAATCCCCATGTGCAGCTTATGGGGGACCCAGGAGGAGTTTGGAGGGGCTGGGTGGGACATGGGGGACCCCCAGAAGTCTTGGGAGGGTGAACCCCAGGAAGGGTTTGGGGGGAAGCGGATTGGAGCCTCCAGACGCCGAATCCGATGAGGAGAACAATGCCGATGGTAGCGCGGACAGACCCAGGGAGCACCAGGGTGAGATTCCCGCTGGATTCCGGCTCTGGGAAGCACGGCATGGTGAGGCGGGAAGGGGAACCCCCATCCCGCTGCTCCCCATTCCCAAAGGGAGGAATAGGGGTCCAGGGGGTCTCTGGCCCAAGGAAAAGGGGGCTCTGGGGTCTGGGAGAGGCGGGATGGCCGGGAAGGGGGTGCGGGGGTTGTTGGTGCCAGATAAGGGGGGGCAGGGTGGAACCCATGCTCGGGAATGGGGGTGCGGGGGGATGGCGGTGCCAAGGAATGGGGGTTCCGGGACCCCTCGGTGCTCCGGAACGGGCGATCACAGAGTCCCGGTGCCGGGGGTCCCCCTCAGCTCTTGCCGCCCTCCGGGCCCCAGGAGCGCCCCCAGCCCCAGCGCTGGAGCCATCGCGCTGCTCTGCTGCGGCCCCGCCCCCTGTGCCGCCTCCGGCCCCGCCATTGGTGCCGCTCTTTGCCTTTCGCCAATGACGGCTCGAGTCTGCAGTGACGTCACCGGTCACCGGGCGAAGGGAGGCCTGGGATGAGGCGCTCCGGGCTGGCTGGGAATGGGGTTCGGGGGTCCCCGGGCTCACGGAAACGGGGGATTCAGGGGCTGGGAGAGGAGGATACCCGGGAAAGGGGGTGCAGGGGGTGTCGGGCAGGATAAGGGGGTGCAGGGGGTCCTGCAGCTGGGGAAGGAGATGCAGGGGCGTCCCAGTGCCCAGGAATGGGCATTCAAGGGGGTCCCCGGGGGGCTCCCCAAAGCCCATCCCGGGAGGCAGCAGGAGCTGGCTCAGGAGCTCTGGGCAGAGAAAAGGGGGTCACCCCGGCTTGGGGGGGACATGGGGGACTCACACACCCTCCTGGGGGGACACGACCCCCGGGGACCCCCCCTCACCTTGTCCCGCACAGGAGGCCGAGCCCCAGCCTGGAGAGACGAAGCCCCCGAGCCCCGGCAGCATCTTGGGGGGCCGTGCTGGGCCGGGACGGGCAGGATCCGGGAAACGGCGGTGGCTGCCGGGGGCTGCGGGTGCCTGGGAACCGCGAACGCGGCGGCGGCGTCTGTGACAGCGGCGCGGCCTCAGCTGCCTGAGAACGCGGCCCTGGGCTCCTGCAGGCGGCTTCAGTGGGCGATTCGCCAAGGGAATTGTTCGCGGGGCATTGGCCTGCGCAGAGAATTCCTACACCTGCAGAGCGTTGGTCTCTGTGAAGAGTTCATCAACGTGCAGAGCATTGGCCTCTGCAAAGTTCATCAACGTGCAGAGCGTTGACTTCTGCAAAAGGTTCCCGAATTTCCTTTGAAGGTAAAGACTGACTCAAATTGAACTTCTTGGTTTTGTCTCATCTGCACTCTGAGAGAGAATGCCAAAGGGAAATACAGGACGCGATAGTGCCTGTGTTCTGGTGCAGCAGTTCAGTGGTACACACAGCTAAGTGGATGAACAATATATGCTCTACTGATTGTGCTTTTTTTTGCAATGAAGAAATGCAACATTTTCTAAATGTACTAGTCTATACATTTTTTTTCCTATAGATTGCTTAAGCTGCTTAAATGTGAACAAGTTCTGTTCAAGTTTCAGTGGGTGGTTATCATCTGGTTATTGAAATTATTAGGGAGATGCCTCTAAATTGCTGCAGCAGCCTGGCTGCCCTCAGCAGACATTCTGGCCAGAAGCCTTGTGAGCTCACCCAGCACAGCAGAGAACCCACACAACAGGAATTCCATCCTTGGGGAGGGGATGGGGTTTCCCTATGTCAGGCTGCACAAAGCTCCTGCTCTTGGACAATTCCTGGCATGGCACATCCACTTCTCTAGGAAAAGCAGTTGCAGTTTTGTTCCACTCTCATAGATGTAAAATATTTCCTCCTTCTAACAAATGTAAATCCAGCCTCATTCACTATAGACATATTGACCCTTGTTTTGCCACTGTAAGATTTGGGAGAAAATAACTTTTACCACTGTTTTCCCATTTTCACAGACCTTGGAGAGGACCCAAAAATCTCTGAAGATGGGGTTTGGAGGCCTCATCACACAACCAGCAGGTGGAGGCTGCAGGCCCTGGGCTCAGTGGGGTGGAGACTGAGGACAGAACAGGAGTAGCCTGGCAGGGGCTGAAGGGTGGTTTCAGAGAGGCTGGAGCTTTTCTTCCCAGACAATATAAGCATGAGAAGGAAACGATGGCACCAAGGGCAGCTGGGCAGGCCCAGACTGGCATCAGGAGAAAGGAATTTCCTGGAGGGGCAGGGCTGTGGTGCAGCACGTCCCCAGCAGGAGCCTGGAGCAGCCCAAGGCTCTGTGTGGGCAGGCAGAGGCAGGCAGGAGGCAGAGCTGTCAGCAAAGGAAGGGCCCAGCCAGGTGGGGCAGCCGGGGGATGCCGACAGCCTGCAGGGACAGAGGCACAGGGCAGGGACACCGTGGGACAGCCTGGGCTGCACAGGGCACAGGGATGGGCAGCAGCTGCAAGACAGCCCTGCCAGAGCCAACTTGGGCAGCACTTTGGCCATGGCTGCTGGCCCTGGGCCTGAGGCCACAAGGGGACAAGTGACCCTTGCAGGCCTGGGGCCTCATTGCCTCCTTGTCCCTGCTCAGCAGCCTGGCAGGGGCCACCCCATGCTCCTGTCCCTGGCACTGCACATCCCCACATGCCAGTGCCCATCCCGGGAAGAGCCCTGAGCAAGGAGGGAGGGACAGGATCTGCCTGGCCAGGGGCTGGGGCTCAGGCCTTGGCCCTTTGCATTCCTCAAACACATTCAGGTGTGCTCAGCACAGAGACACAATTCACTTGCTTGTCCCTTCCTGTCATCAGTTCTTCCAGGGTTCTGCTCTACCTGGAACCTGGGGACATTTTCTCAGTCATATCCCTCACAGGGATCTCTTTAAAGTAGAAGAAACTTCACTGTTTCTACCTGACTTTGAGTTCTTGAGAAGTTTTTAAGAACACTTTGAGGCACTGATGAGTGTGATTCAAATAGCAGCAAAACTCCAGAGGGTCATTAAAGTCCCTGTGCTGTGTCTGTGCTGCTGAGCTGGGCCGGGCTCCTGGCCCAGAGGCAGCTCCTGGCAAGGGCAGCGCTGCAGAGAGGCAGCTCTGGGCAGGAGCAGCTCCTGTGCACAGCCCAGCAGGGCTGGGAAGCTGCCAGGGCCCCTCAGGGACACCAGCAGGGCACAGACAAAGCTCACAGGGGCTCAGCACTGGCAGGGGCTGTGGCATGTCCCCGAGGGGGCTGTGTCACAGCAGCACCTCTGTGGCAGTGTCATAGAGGCACAGAGCAGCTGTGATGTCAGCAAGGGGCTTTGGGACAGCACAGAGTGGGCTGTGTGAGGTCACTGGGGAGGTCACTCTGCCACGGCCCCCCTCACAGTTCCCCCCAGAGCAGTCCAACCCTGCTCGTGCACAGCGGGGTCCCCTCTCCCCCCGGGTCCCCCCGCCCCCGGCCCCGCAGCCTCCCCCAGAGGATGTTCCACGAGATCGACCCCAGAGCCTGACACAGGGACAGGGGGGCCAGGGCCCTGGGGGTGACACAGCGGGACAGGGACTCCCCGGCAGCGTCCCCGTGTCCCCCAGGGCAAGAGCCTGGGCCAGGGCTCCTTCACCCTGTTACGAACGAGGCCTTGAGAGTGCTGAAAAAATCCCCAGCAAGGGATCAGCAAAAACCAGATTTAATACGAAGAGTCAGCAGCACAAAGTTCCTTGGCAAGAGTCCCTCTGCTCCTGACTGGACACTTCAGGCACACCAAGGAAGCAAAGCAACAACAAAACCAAACCAAATCCAGGAAATCAAACCAGAAATTAACCGAGAACTGTCTGTGTGTGTGTGTGAGACAGGACAGTGATGGCAAGGATAAAATGAATACGGCCTAAAGTTTAACAGAGCTCAAATCTACAGTACAGGAGTTATATCTTAACTTCTCCCTTAAACATCTCTGTTTAGCAAAAGAACAGCACTTAACACTATTTAACCTTACTTAAAAGCTATGACTCAGCAATTTTAAAGAGGAATAACACTTAACAATAATTAACTCAGCTTATAATTTATATTAAACGTACAATTTAGCAAAAGAACAACTCTGAGCAGCATTTAACTTCCCTTAGACCTTGTGATTTACCCTCCCTTACAGGCCAGACTGACTCAGCTATCCAAGGCACTCCAACCCCTCAGAGAGCAGCATTTCTGCCACATTTCCCAAGCACAGGCACTCCTGTGTGCACACAGACACAAAGAGTCAGTGCAAGGCACTTGTGAGCAATTCCCCTGAGGGCAGGGAATGCTCACTGTGGATCCTTTGGCGTCTCCGCAGCAAAGGGCAAAGGGTTGAGCTTGGAGGAGTGGGGGGATTGGCCCAGACTCCATCGTTGTTCGGGATACCCGAGTGCAGAAAACGAGAGAGTTCCCGGCTGGGGGAGGCCCCACTCAGAGGGAGTCGCTGGCCCAGGAGAGCTCCAAGGGCTCCTTTTGGAGTGCTGTTTGTAACCCCCCAAGAGAGGGGCTTCAGTCCCAGCAATGGTTCATCCTGGCCGCACTTGGCATCAACAGCTTTCTTTGGCAGTGTGAGAACAGGGATGTTGTGCCACTGAGGGAACACAAACAGTTCCCAGGGCTGCTCCTACAGAAAGCAGGATCTGGTTGGGCAGCAGCAGTGCCTGGAGCAGACAGTGTTTGTGATGAGCTGCAGAGGAGCTGAGCCCAGGGGCTGTTGGCCAAGGCTGAGGCACCCAAGGAGCATTTCTGAGCTGGCAAGGCGGTCTGGGAAGGGGAGGGGGGAATGCAGCAGCACAGGGCCATGGAACCAAGGGACCATTGTGACACTGTGGGGCCCTGTGACACCAAGGGACCATTGTGACACTGTGGGGCTCTGTGAGACTGTCGTGGGTTGACAGCCTTTATCCCGATATCGTGTGTTGTGTCTGGCAGCTGTGCCTTTTCTCTCTTCCCCCCCCCCCCCCGGCCGTCTTGCTGCGGCGGGGCGGGGAAGAGAGGAGGGAGTGTGTGACCAGGCACTTTCGCTTTTGGCTTTTGGCTGCTTGGCTTGGCTAGCCACTTGCTTGCTTGCTTTCTGCTTTTTGCGCTGTTTTTTTTCCTTTTCTTTTGTTCCCTCTTTCTTACCCTCCCTTGAAGATACTGGACGGGCTCTGGACCTGACCTGAGACGTCCAGGACACCCGGAGCTTGTGAGAGAAGCTCAGCGCCCTTCACAACACAGTCTGTTTTCTTTTCTTTTCTTGTGTTGGGGAGTGTTCTTTTGTTACTCGTAAATAAATAGGTTTTGTTTTCCACTTTGCTCCTCCGAGAAATTCCTTCCCGAACCTGGTGTTGGGGGAGGGGTGGTTGGAGGTTTGTTTTGTTTTGGGGGGCTCCCTTTTGGAGATTTCCCCTAATTTGTCCTAAACCAGGACAGAGACCAAGGGACCATTGTGACACTGTGGGGCCCTGTGACACCAAGGGACCATTGTGACACTGTGGGGCCTCATGGAATCATGGAGAGCACTGTGACATTGCTGGGCCTCATGGAACCAAGGGGACAGTACTGACACTGTGTGGCTACATGGAATGTAGGGATCATTGTGACACTGAGAGGCCCCATCTAACAAGGGTTCATTGTGACACTGTGGGGCCTCATGGAGGTTTGGAGACCCTTGTGAAACTTTGGGGTGTCATGGGACCAAGGGGCCATTGTGACACTGTGAGATGCCTTGGAGTCAAAGATCCATTGTGACATTGCAGGGCCTCATGGAACCATGGAGAGATCATTAAGACACTTCACAACCTCATGGAACCATGGGATCTTTGTGACACTGATGGGCACCATGGGATCACAGAGACCATTGTGACACTATGAAGCCCCATAGAATAAGCAAAGCTTTGTGACACTGTGAGGCCTCATGGAACCAGTGAGACCATTGTGACCCTGGGGGTCCCCACAGAACCAAGAGGACCATTGTGACACTGTGGGGCCTCGTGAAACCAAAAGCCCTTTGTGACACTGATGGGTTGCATGGAACCAAAGGTCCATGGTGTCATTGCAGGGCCTCCTGTCATCAGTGGTCCATTGTGAGACAGGGCAACTAAAGGAGACCATTGTGACACTGCAGGGCTGCATAGAATCGAGGGGCCATGGTGACACTGTGGAAACCCCATTGAACCAAGCGTTCATTGTGACACTGCAGGGCTGCATGGAACCAAAGCTCCAGGGTGACACAGAGGGCTTCCTGACATCAATGGTCCATTGTGACACTGTGGATCCAGTGGAGACCATTGGGACACTGCAAACCTCCAGGGTCCAAAAGTCCATTGTGACATTGCAGGGCTCATGGAACAGAAGAGTCACATGACATTGTAGGGGCCTGGGGAACCACGGAGACCATTGTGACACTGCAAGGCCTCATGGAATCATTGGGACCATTGTGACACTG
Organism: Ammospiza caudacuta; assembly: GCF_027887145.1. Classification (NCBI taxonomy): domain Eukaryota; kingdom Metazoa; phylum Chordata; class Aves; order Passeriformes; family Passerellidae; genus Ammospiza; species Ammospiza caudacuta. Next base: position 5,461,581 of record NC_080599.1, read on the forward strand.
CAGGGCCTTCTGAAACCTAGGGACCACTGTGATACTGCAGGTCGTCTTTTAATCAAGGAGCCCTTGTGACACTGCTGGACCAATAGAAACAAGTTACCATTATGGCACTGTGGGGCCCCACAAAACCAAGGGAACACAGAGCATGTCTGGCTGGTTTGGCCTCCCAGGGGTCACCTGACTGGTTCAGCTGACCTTGGCATGTTGAGGGTCTCTTCTCATCTGCTGCTAAGACAGTGGTGCTCTGTGCTTTCCTTCCTAGGGAAAAGAACTGTCCTTCTCCGCCAGACACCTATGGCCTGAATTGGGATGTCACCTCCAAATTTCCTTATATCCAGGGGTTGTTCCCATAGGAATATTGCTAGGACAAGACTTTCTGGCAGTGGTTTCACAATGATCACTTCCCATCTGACTCCAAAACACTGGCGAAGGCTCTGTGTTCTCTTTCCTATAGGAAAGAACTATCTTGCTTCTCTTGATGCCCATGGCTGAGATTGGGCTTCCACCTCCAAAATTCCCTATATCCAAGGATAGACCCCAGACACAATCTGCCATTCCTGACAAGTATGGCTGGCCTTAGCTTAATTAGGCTCTCCAAACACAGTGGCTCTCTGGTTTCCTTCCTATGGAAAAGAACTGTCCTTCTCAGCCAGGTGCCAATGGCCAGAATTGGGATTTCACCTCCAACATTGCCTTACTGAGAGAGACTGGAGGAGATCCTTGGCTCAAAACATTTTATGTGTGGGAGAGGAAGGGGCAGATCCAGCCTTTCCCTGCCCTGGAACACCAGCACTGCCCTGCCCTGGAACCCCAATACTCCAGAGCCTCTATCCCAGCCCAGCAGTGTCTGCCAGTCCCTGGCACAGCACAGGCAATGCTCCACAGCCACCTCTGCAGCCCCCAGCCCAGCTCCTGAGGGACCAAATGAGCCCAAGTCCCACCTGGGGGAAGGGCCCAGGAAGACCAAGGGGTATTGAAGGCTGACCACAAGGCAAGCACACATCTTGGCTCTACCTCCTCTTGGAATTTCCATCTGAACAGTGCTGGAATCAGGAGTTGGTAGCTGTGTGTGTGCTTCTCTGTATCTTTTTTGTCTTTCTCTCTTTCTGTGTCCTCTGTTTCTGTGCTCCTGCCAATTTTGATTAACAATACATTGAACAGGCTTAGAGTTTGTGAAGTTGAATGGGCCAAGTTAATGCTTTTAAAACTGTGTTTTGTTGATTGAATGTCATATTAAACCTTTTGTCAAAGTTTCTTTGATTTTCTAAAGTTCCCAGTAAAGGCTGTTTGGTTGTTTTGAGCTCCTGAGAATCTCTCGTTGGTATTTCTTTAGTGTGTCCAACTCAGAGTACACAAACAACTGTAATTCCTTTCAAATGTTGCCTTGGGAGACTTTTTAAGTGGATGGGAGTCCGGGCTGGTCTGTCCAGCTTGGCGCATCCCAGCCACATTCCACACTCCATTTCCCAACTGGAGCCACTGGTGCCTCTGAGTTGCACTGCCCCAGCCCCAGGGACGCTCTCCTTGCCTGCCCATTCCCCCCACGGTCTCTGGGCAGGGATGGCCTCAGTCGGGGCTGCTGACATCCTCAGCAACTTGGAGGCTGCTGCTGAATTTTCCTGCTCCAGAGGCTTGTTCAGCCTTCAGCTCTTGAGTGCAGGAATTCAGTGTCCCAGGGCTCATTAACATTCAGAACACCTTAACAAGCCAAGCCTTTGGGAAAAAAATTGATTTAAGTTTCCAAATCATTTGTGGTTAAGTAGATATCAGTAGTATATTCAAAGTGAATACATGATATTTAAAAAGACAGCAGGAAGAGATTTTTTATGTCAAGTTTAGATTTGTTTTCCTGTTAATTTTTTGATATGTGCAATCTCCAGTTGACACTGAATCCAAGTACCTCCTCATGCAGTTTTAATAGATATGAAATTCAAGACCCTTCCTGGCTGAAAATCAATCAGACTCTGTCCCTACCCCCACCCCACCACTTCCCCCATCCAAGCTCTGGCATTCAGAGCAGCCTTGTGCAAATCTGAGCTCCCTCCAGCCCAGGCTGCACCTGCAGCTTTCAGCTCCTTGGCTCCAACTCCCACCTGCTTTCCTTGGAGAAGGAGCTGCCCAAGACCCAGAGGGATGTTCATTTACTGTCAGCCAACAAAGCCAAGGGAAGGCACAGCTCCATCAAATGCAGAAGTCATTCCCCTGTGGGATATTCAATGCACTTTCCACATCAGACAGCCCCAGAGCAATGGAAAATAACTTCTATGCCCAGCTCAGATCCCAAGGTCCCCCAAAACCCTCCCTGCCCCAATTCTGCCCAGATTTGCTCTTTGCACACGAGTCACACGCTGAAGTCAGGAGCTCCCTCTATGCCCAGAGGGAGAAAAAGAGAAAGGGGATGAAGAGCTCTCCTATGCAGAGCCCAGGTTCAAGTGCTGCCCCTGCAGTGGGAACCACAACTCATCAGGTTTGTGTCCTTTGGGCTCAGGGACTGGTGAAACTCGGAGGCACAGAAAGGTTTCTTGCCAACAAACACAAGTTGAACATTTGAACAGTTTAGTAACCATCACAGCTCTTCCCTCAGCTCTCTGGGATGTCTGAGCAGCATCTGACATGTCTACCATACCCAAGGGATTTCTTGGAACAGTTATAGACAAAGACATAGGAACAGGAACAGTTATAGACAAAGACATAAGAAAAGGTAATTCTGTGATAAATATTAACACAATTAATACATTTATTTTTCATATATCTCTTTAAACTTCAGAAAGATTGGGCAACTCCCTGAAGTTCAAAGCATGAAGCCAGGCAATTGAGTGGCACTTGAAATGACCAGAGAGCATCTGGAGGAGGAAATATGGGAGCAGTTAGAAATACTGGAATCTAGATCCTGGAATCTATCTAGGGATGTGATCTAGGGAAGAGATGTCCTTTGACATGGCCATTTTAACAGCCTGCTGCAAAAACCTGAAGGAAGAAGGAGAGGAAGTAATACACTGAATATTGGTTGCACAAATAGACAGGAAGATCAGTATTTCTCCTCCTGCCATTAGCACACTTCTAGGAAATCCTCGTTCCTGGTGGGAAAACATTGCCATTTCTTAAAGGTATTCAAAGGACTCAGAAAATAAAGATTTGGTTGTATATTACGAAACTAAAAGGTATTAAAACCTTTGCCCTGTTCCAGGCAGACATCAGTTGTGTGCCCATGAACAGGCAGTGCCACTTGTGCCCTGAGGTGCCCAGCTGGGATTGGATCTCTCTGAGAGCATCTGAGGGAGAGCAGAGCACCTTGCAAGCTGCAGGGCGCCTGTCAGCCTGACAGCCCTGCAGGGCGCCTGTCCCATCAACATCTGCTCTGCTCCAGTCGAAAACAGGGCCCAGCATGGTGCCGGGATCATCAGAGAGCTGAGGTGTGTTCTGGAATTCAATGCCCTCCCCATCCCGCAGCAGCCCTGCATTTCCCCCCTGCAGCCTTGGTCTCCAGCACAGCCATGGAGGCTCTTTGGGCTCTGGACTGTTGCTGCAGCCCCCAAGGGCAGCTGAGCTCTGCCTTTGGCACAGTCAGGCTGGGCCAGCGCAGGCCATGCTCAGCAATTGCTTGTGTGTGCCTGGCCTTGCTGTCAGCCCCGACAGTGGCTGTGTGGCCCCTTTGTGGCCCTGTGCTGGCCCAGCCATGGTGGCCCAGCCCCTGTGCAGGCCCAGCCCAGGCCAGAAGCATTGCGGCTGGGAACGGCCCCTGTGCTGTGGTGCCTACATCAGCCTTGGAGCTCTGTGCCCGATGGCCTCCCTGCTGGGCAGCCTCTGCCAGCTCCTGCAGAGCCCGTGGCACCTGTGGGGCTGCACAGACAGCCCTGCCCCGGGCTCTTCCAGCCTCTGGGCCAGCAGAGAGGCAGCCAGGGCTGGACATGGCTGGGAACAGGCCCTGAGCCCTGCAGGAGGATGGAGCTGGGCCACAGCCAAACTCATCCCAGGCCAAAGCTGGGCTCAGCAGCCAGGGTGGCCAAGGGCTGGGCACAGACACTGGCACTGACAAATGTCCTGGGCCCCCTCCCTGCTCTGTCCATGCCACCAAGGGCACAGAGCAGCCTCCTCTCTGGGCCACTTGCCTGTTTGCAGTGCCTTGCACAGGCGCTGGCCCTGCCCCATAAGGCCTGGCCTGAGTCCTGCCCCTGCACACTCAGCCAGGCTGAGATGGACACTGATGGTTTCTGGGCCAGGCTCTCGGAGCCCAGCCCAGCTCCCTGCAAGCTCTGCCAGCTGCCCTGAGCTCTGGGCAGCACCAAGGGCCTCTCTCCAGCCCAGCCCATCCCATGTGGCCCCACAGCTCTGCTCAGGCCAGGCTGCTCTGGGCACTGCCCCATGGCCTCAGTCCATGGCAAGAGCACAGCAGCAGCTGCAGCTGCCACAGGACTCAGCCCCAGCCGTGGGGGAAGGTGCATGGCCAAGGCCAAAGGAGGCTCCCTTGCTGCTCTGCTCCCCTCAGGCTGAGGTGCTGAGAGCTCTGCAGCCCCTGCTGCCATCCCATCTGCCCAGGGCAGCACAAGAGCTCTGGCCTTGAGGCCCTCAAGTGCTGCTCCTGCTCCAGGCCCAGGGCCCATCCCAGAGCTGGGGCAGCCACAAACCTGGGCTCATTTCTGTTCATTGCTGCTCTGATGGGGATGGATCCTCAGCCACTTGGAGGTTGTTGATGAATTTTATTACTCCAGAGGCCTCTTCTTTCTTGAGCTCTTCACTTCAGGAATTCACTGAAAAAGGCTCGTAAACATTTGTTCAAAACACTTGAAGAAGACCAGCCCTTGGGAATCATTCCAACTTTTAATTCTTATGTGGTTCATTAGATAGATTTCAGAAGTGTATTCAAAGTGAATATACTATATTGAAAACAATGAAGAGAGTACTGTTTGTTCCAGTTAAGTTTTATTCTCTTCATTATAGATGGACCTCTGCAATATCCAATTTATATTGACTCCCAGCACTTTCTAATGAATATCTGATTAGATATTAAAAATCAACACCTTTCTTGGCTGACAATCAATCACACTTTGTTCCTACCCCCACCCTGCCATTTCCCTCATCCAACCCTGGCACTCAGAGTAGCTCAGGAATAGAGTCACATCTGGGGGTGTCCCCAGGGCTCAGGACTGGGGCCTGGTCAGTTCAATCTCTTTATTTCTGATCTGGATGAGGTGGGCACCCTCAGTCAGTTCCCAGGTGAGCCCAAGCTGGGTGGGAGTGTGGCTGTGCTGGAGGGCAGAAAGCTCTGCAGAGGGACCTGGACAGGCTGAGCCATGGGCCCAGGAAAATGGGATGAGGTTCACCAAGGCCAGTGGACAAGCCCTGCCCTGGGCTCACAACCACGCCAAATCCCTGGCCCTACCCTGCCCCTGATCCCCACGGCCTGTCCTATTTCCTTCATCCCTGCATTACCAGGGACTTTCTGGGACAAGGGAGCTCTGTTCTAGGTTTGGAGGGAGGTCCAAGTGTGACCACTGGAGTGGGAACCACAACTCATCATGTTTGTGTCTTTTGGGGGTCAGAAACTGGTGGTACTCAGAGGCACAGAAAGTTTCTCTTCATGGCAAACGGACCACAGTTGAACAGGACACAATTTAATAACAATCATGCTCTTCCCTGAGCTATGTGCAATGTCCCAGCAGTGTCTGATGAGTGCGCCATCCACTTGTGATTTCCATACTAACATTAATTTAGACATTCATGGTTCTGTGATAGATATAAACACAATTAAGTTCTTTTATCAGGATGCCCATCCCGGAGTGGGTGCAAAACAGCTCAAAAAATTCCTGATTTGCAAAGTTGTCAGTGGTGGATGGAGAAGGGAGGTCAAGCTGCTTTTGGTGTTGAGGAAATGCTGAAACCAGCCTGACTCATTTCATCTCCTCATGACCTGGCTTATCTCCCCTCTTTCCCCTTCCACCCCTTGGCTTTTCTCTCCTACCAGCCCCCTCTGAAGAGCCTGGCTCTGTGTTCTCCATCCCCTCCTCGCTGGCACTGCCAGGCTGGGATGAGGAGCCCCTCAGCCTTCCCTGCTCCAGGCTGTACAAGCCCAGCTCCCTCAGCCTCTGCTCACAGCCCAAGGGCTCCAGCCCCACCTTGGAGGCCCTTCCCAGACCCTGCTCCAGCTGCCAGATATCTTTCCTGCCCTGGGGAACCCAATCCAGGCCACAGTGACCTGGATAATCCCCGTCCTTGATGTCCTGGTCACACAGCCCTGGCCCCTAGTCCCCATGTCAGGCTCTGGGGTGGATCCTGTGGAACATCCTTTGGTGGAGGCTGTGGCTCCAGGTGGGCCAGGAGGATCCCGGGGGACAGGGATCCTGCTGGGCATGAACAGCATTGGAGTTGTTGGGAGAAACTGTGAGGGGGAGCTGGGGCAGAGTGACCAACTCAGTGACCTGACACAGCCCTGCTGGGATGTCACACAGCCCTCTGTGATGTCACAGCCTGCTCTGGGATGTCACACCTCTGTCCTGTGGTGTCACAGTTGGCTCTGTGATGTCACAGAGTCAGTCTATCATGTCATAGATGCTCAATAACCTCACTTGGCCCACTCTGTGATGTCACAGCCCACTCTGTGACCTCATGTTACCACATGATCAATTGTCTCCACCAGCTCAGCTCACACCTGGAGCTTATTCTCCAAAATCCCAGGCCTATGGAAACTATACAATGCCCATTGTGTGAGGAGGGGAACTGGAAGTTCAGCAGCCTCAGTGTCCTGCCAGCTCAGCCACGCCCACTGGAACATTGGGGTCCATGACCTCCAGGTACCACCAGAGAGACCCCCAGGGCAAAAGAACCCATGGGTAAAGGTGAGGGAAAATATGTTAATGATTTTGGGAAAATTATTATCATGAGTGTGTTTAGTCCAGGACAATCAATGAATATGTGTGCAATATACAGAATATAAACAGAAACTTTCCTGTACTCAGCCTGCATAGCTTTGGGAGGAGCTCTCCCCCATGCATCCAGCTGAATAATGAATGCTGCTTCTTCATGCTACATTGGGGTTAAGGAGTTTTCTGTTTTACCAAATTTTTGGCAACACTCCCACTGCCAAGGAAAGCTCTGTCTGCTGCTGTTCACAAACAGAGGAGGGCTGGTGGCAGATGTGGGGCTCGGAGGCTGCCTGGGGCACAGTGACCATGAAATAATCAAGTGGTCAATGTTCTGTGGAAGAAGCAGAGGCAGCAACAAAACTTCTGCACTGGAATTAGGAAGGGCAGACTGTGGCCTGTTTAGGATGCAGATGTGGGGACTACCAAATCAGGTACTGATTGTTTTAAAGAGAAAGAGCCCTTAAAATCAAAGGGGTTGAGGAAGGACCGACACATTTCAAGAAATAATTTTAAAGGGGAAGGAGCAGCCTCTAGAAGGGAGCCAAAATACGATCTAGTGAGGAAAATTACTGGCCTGGCTGCCCATGGAGCTTTTGTGGGAACTCAGGGGAAAAAAGGACTGGCAATGCAGGAAGTATTTAAGGATGTTCTTAGATTATCTGAAAGAAAATTAGAGAGGTGAAAGCTCAATGAGAACTTAACCTGGCCCATTCTTTAAAAAAATTAAAAAGTTTGTGCAAAAAATATAAAGCAAAAGGAGGGAGAAGGAGAACCTCTACTCTTTATTGATTGCAGTGGGGAATATAGTAACTAAAGATAAGGAAAAGGCAGAGCTATTTGACAGCTTGTTTGTCTCAGTTTACAATATTAGGACAGTCTGTCCCCAGGAGAAGTGTTCTCCTGAGCTGGTAGATGGGCACAGGGAGCAGAACACACCCCTGGAATCCAGAAGGAAGCAGCTGGTGACCTGCTGAGCCACTCAGATGGTCACAGGTGTTCTGTGGTCCCATCTCTAGGTCCAGATGGGATCCATCCTAGGGGGATGAGGGAGCTGGTGGATGAGCTCCCCAAGCTGCTATCCATCATTTACCATCAGTGCTCCCTCAGCAGGGAGGTCCCAGAGGACTGGAGGTGCCAGTGTGAGCCCAGGGAGCTGGTGGATTAGCTCCCCAAGCTGCTATCCATCATTTACCATCAGTGCTCGCTCAGCAGGGAGGTCCCAGAGCACTGGAGGTGCCAGTGTGAGCCCATCCCCAAGAAGGGCTGGAAGGAGGAGCTGGCAAACTCCAGGCCTGTCAGCCTGACCTGGGTGCCCACAAAGGTTATGGAACAGAACACCCTGAGTGCCATCCCAGGGCACCCACAGGATGGCCAAGGGATCAGAGCCAGCCAGTGCGGATTTAATTGCCTGCATGAATTGGTCTGGAGGAGGGGATTGTGTCCAAAATCAGCAAATTTGCAGATGACACCAAGCTGAGTGTGAGTGTGGATCTGCTGGAGGGTAGGAAGGCTCTTCACAGGGCCCTGGACAGGCTGGATCCGGGGCCCAAATCCAACAAGGTGAGGTTTAACAAGTCCCAGTTCTGGGTCCTGTACTTTGGCCACAACAACCCCTGCAGTGCTACAGGCTGGGAACAGAGGGGCTGGAGAGCAGCCAGGGAGAAAGGGACCTGCAGGGACTGGTGGACAGCAGGCTGGACATGAGCCAGCAGTGTGCCCAGGTGGCCAAGAAGGCCAATGGCTCCTGGTCTGGATCAGGAATGGTGTGGCCAGCAGGAGCAGAGTTGATGTACTCAGCACTGATCTGGCTCCAGCTCTGAACTCAGACATTGCTGCAGATCCAGAATAGGGAACACAAGGGCATCACTGCAGAAAACTTTGCTGGGAGATCCTTTCATTCTTTTAAAGCCACCAAGAGTGCAGCCCCTCATTGACACAGTCTGTGGGCGCAGAGGAGGTGCAGAGAAATGAAATGGCACAAACAATGGTTTTACTTTGTGGACAATATTAAAAAACTAAAACACAGGGGAAAAAAGAATAAATCCAAAAGAACTATCAAAGATTATTTATATTACAAATTATTTATATTACTTGGCCTGTCCCTGCTGCAGCCCCAGCACTGCCACCCCCAGGACTGTGCCCGGCCCCGAGAGCACTCAGGCCCTGCAGCAACACCAGGGCCACCAGGGCAGCGGGGCAGGGCCATGGCAGCAGCACTGGCAACACCAAGTGCTGCTGCTGCTGCTGGGCACAGCTGCTGGGCCAGCACTGATCTGCCCCCAGCTCTGCACACAGACATTGCTGCTGCAGCTCCAGGGAAGGCAACAAAAGGGCATCTCTGCAGAAAATTTTGCTGGGAGATCCCTTCATTCCTTTAAAGCCACCAAGAGTGCAGCCCATCATTGACATAGTCTGTGGCCTTAGGGAAGTTGGATAGAAACAAAATGACACAAACAATGCCTTTTCTTGTGAACAATATAAAAAAATTAAAACAAAGAAAAAGAACCTCCAAAAGGAAACTAACAAGAAATATCAAAGATGACTTTTATTTCAAGTGATTTGCAGAAATTGGCCAGCAGTTTAATGTTCCTGAATGCATCCAGACATCAGTCTCCACACTGCAGCCTTGAGCTCCTGGTTCCTCAGGCTGTAGATGAGGAAGTTCAGGGCTGGAGGCACCACCGAGTACAGAACTGACAGGGCCAGATCCAGGGATGGGGAGGACATGGAGGGGGGCTTTAGGTAGGCAAACATGACAGTGCTGACAAACAAGGAGACTACGGCCAGGTGAGGGAGGCAGGTAGAAAAGGCTTTGTGCCATCCCTGCTCAGAGGGGATCCTCAGCACAGCCCTGAAGATCTGCACGTAGGAGAAAACAATGAACAAAAAACAACCAAATACCAAACAGGCACTAACTGCAGAACTCCCAAGTTCCCTGAGGTGGGATTTAGAGCAGGAGAGCTTGAGGATCTGTGGTGTCGCAGACATTTCTTCACGGAAATCCTTTCTTTCGGATTTCTGTGTCTTCTGGAAGGCAGAGACCTCAGAAGACAAGGTAAACAATTGTTATCAGGTGCTGTGGAATGTAACAGGGGTTTCTTGATTGGCTCATGCTTCTTGTTTATAATTAAGGGCCAATCACAAAGTGCGAGCTGGGGACTGAGTCCTTGGGCACAACTTTGTTATAGATTCTTTCTTTCTATCTATTCTTAGCCTAGCCTAGCAGCTCTGCAAACCTCTCTCTTTATTCTATTAGTATAGTTATAATGTATTATATATAATATATCAATAAATTCAGCCTTCTGAATCAAGAAACAAGATTCACCGTCTCTCTCTCACCACCAGCGACCCACTCAGGTCACTGTAATACTGTGGGAGTTCACAGAAGAACTGGCCCAGGGCATTGCCATGGCACAGGGGCAGGGAAAATGTATTGGCTGTGTACACCAGAGCATTGAGAAAGGCACTGGCCCAGGCAGCTGCTGCCATGTGGGCACAAGCTCTGCAGCCCAGGAGGGTCTCATAGAGCAGGGGTTTGCAGATGGACACGTAGCGGTCATAGCACATGATGGTCAGGAGGGAATACTCCGTTGAGATGAAGAAGAGAAAGAAAAAGACCTGAGCAGCACATCCTGTGTAGAAGATGTTCCTGGTGTCCCAGAGGGAATTGTGCATGGCTTTGGGGACAGTGGTGCAGATGGAGCCCAGGTCACTGAGGGCCAGGTTGAGCAGGAAGAAGAACATGGGCGTGTGGAGGTGGTGGCCGCAGGCTACAGCGCTGATGATGAGGCCGTTGCCCAGGAGGGCAGCCAGGGAGATGCCCAGCAAGAGGCAGCAGGAGCTGCAGCTGCCGCGTGTCTGCCAATGCCAGCAGGAGGAAGTGGCTGATGGAGCTGCTGTTGGACATTTGTTCTGGCTGCACATGGGGACCTGTTCATGGAAAAAGGACAGTGACAAGTCAGGAGAGGCTACTTGGAGCCAAGCCTGGGACATTCCCTGCAGACTGTCCCACTGGGACTCATCCAGCCTTGTTCCTGCTCTGGGAAAACCTTCACACAGGTCCTTGCCTTAGCTCCATTTGTTCTGGCTAAGTGTGCCAGGAGCAGCCAGGCCTGTGCGTGGGGGCTCTTGAGGAGCCATCCCTGCCCCACTTCTGTGGGTTTGTGGCCATGTGGCAGAGGGACAAGCCTGTATAGTCAGGATTTGTCAGGGGAATCACTCATAATGGAGATAGGCTTAGTAGCATCTGCACTCCCATTTCTATAGGACATGGATGGCAGGAGTTGGTTTTAGGAATTGTTTTCCTACCCACACATCGTTCCTGGCTGAGTTCAGAAATCCCCAGCATTTCTGCTGCACTCAGAGTTTGCCACTGAGAGATGGGAGAGGCAAAGGATTCCCCGTGGCTCAGGGAAGGTGAGGGGCTGCATGGGCTTGTTCCCAACTACCCTGGCTTTGCACCTTTGGCTGCAATCAGAGCACAGTCACACTCCCGGGTCACCATGGGATAAACCAGACCCTGCCCAGAGCAGAGGGATCCCTGAATGTCTCACCCTCTCTAAAGGTCTCTGGGCAAGGTCTCAGCACCCCCTTGTGCCAAGGACACTCACGGCTCCCTTGGCAAACCCAGCAGCATTTCCTCAGCTCTGGCAGCTCTGCCCTTCCCCGTGGGACATTCAGGGAACTCCCAGAGGCTCTGGCACAGATTTGCACCCAGGAGGGCAGCTCAGAGCTTGGAAGGGCACATCAAGGAGATCCCTGGCTGTGTCCATGATGGGATCTCAGGGAGGGGGCTCAGCTCATTCCCCTTTCCCATGGACTGCTTTGCCCACAGCCTCACAGCTGCCAGGGAAGCTTGGACACCCCATTCCCATAGACACCCCTGCCTGGCAGGAATGCCAAGGGCAGTGCCTGACTCAGCTGCTGCAAATGCCAGAGACTCCCTGAGGGCAGCAGATAACAGTGACAATATCAGGGCAGGGCAGAACCAAGAGAAGATGTTGTGGTACTGTGCCTGAGAGGGCAGGGCAGAGACAGCTGGGCACTGAGGACAGTGTTCCTGTGCCCAGCTGTGCCCAGCACCTCCCACACACCAACAGTGCCCTCCTGCCCCTAGCACTGCTCTCTTCAGCCCCCTCTCCTTCCTTGAGCATCTCCCTGAGCCTGGACATTCCCTCCTGAGAGGAGCCTTGTCCCTGCCAGCACTCACAGAGCCCATCCCAGCCTGTGTGCCCTGGCCGGGGCCCTACAGAAACCTGCCTGTGTGCAGGGCCCTGGCTGGGGCAGGCTCTGTGTGCAGCTGGGCAAGGGCAGCTCAGGAGAGCCCTGCTGGGCCCTGCAGAGGTGATGCTGCTGCTGTCCAGGGCTGAGGAGTGGCTGAGGGCCCTTTGGGAGGCTCCCAGCAGAGATACTGACGAATTTAATTTACAGTTCTACAGTCCCTGTAAATTCATCCCCCTATTGTCTATAATCCAAAGAGAAAAAAAAAAAAAAAACCCTTGCAGCAGTGTTAGAACAGTAAAGTAAAGTAAAAACCAGACATTTATTGGAAGCATCCAGGTGTCCCAGTGGGAAAGGGCACACCCAGCTCCTGATTTCAACAATTTTTTAAGGTTGATAATTAGGATATTGAACAGGAACATCCAAAAGGAGATTCAGTTTCCCTAGTTACACGCCCCTGGGTCAACCCATTGGAGTAGGTCGAAAGGCTTCTTTGCCTTCACTTTTTATAATTACTGCTCATATTCTGCTCATTCTCAAAACCCAAAATGTTGCTGTAGGTCCACTTTCTGTAAGACTATATAGTATTTCAGGACTATATAAAAGAATAAGACTATATAGCATTTTAGGAATATATTTAGACAGTCAGGGTTTTCAGAGAAAGGTAAGGAAACACACTAGAGTTAATTAAGGATTAAAGCTATATAAGAATATAATAGTGGTTTAACAGAGTTAAGAGCTTAATAAAGTAAGGATTATAGTATTATAACTATATAATAGTAATTTCGAGAGCTATGAATATATAAAAATGTAAAAAATACAAAAATCATTTTGCCACCACCCCAACATTCCCATCTTTCTCCAAGTAGGAAATTGAAAACACTCTCAGGAAAGTTCTGATCTTTACAGCAATCCCAGGCTTACCTTCCTTGAGGAGTGTCCTCCAGAGCTGTGCCCAGGCAGGTCTGGAGCTGGGAGCAGCCCTGCCCCACCCAGCCCCTCTCAGCAGCAGCCCCTGCCCTGCTCAGGGTGGCTCCTTCCCCCCACAGCTTCTCCCCAGCGCTGGGAGCAGCTCCCTGGGCTGTCTGAGAGCTGTCCCTGGCAGGCAGCAGAGTCCCTGCCCCAGCACAGCGCCCTGGGCTGCAGGACCCTGCTCTGCAGGACAGCCCTGGGCACTCCTGGCTGCAGCCCCGGCTGCTCAGCCCTGCAGCAGAGCCTGGCAACAGGAGCTGCCTTGGGCTGTGCCTGGGCTGGGGCAGCAGGGAAAGCCAGCCCTGCCCTGGGGCCACAGCCCTGCCCTGGAGCAGCTCTGAGAGTCCTCCTGAAAGGTCCTAAAAGCCGTGGGATGTGCCAGCTCCAGGAGATCCCTGCAGGAGCTGCAGCTTCTCTTCCCACAGCCAGGGAATGACTGTTTCAAACCTGGGCTGATTTCTGCTCTGGTGAGCCCTGAGTGAGCTCTGCTCTGTGCTCCCAGCCCAGGCTGAGTTTAACCCCTCTGTGCCTCTGTGCTGTGCCCGGGGTGGCTGCAGACAGTGCCCCAGCCGTGCTGGGCTGTGCACAGGAGCTGCTCCTGGCCACAGCTGTCTCTCTGCAGCGCTGCCCTTGCCAGGAGCTGCCTCTGTGCCATGAACCTCTGTGCAGGTTTTTCAAAGGACTTTGGGTTTGGCTTTTTCCTTGGAGTCTCTGAGAGGTTTGTGCAATCATGGCCTCCAATTATCTGCTGTAATTAGTCCCTGGAGAGGCTTTGTCAGTAACAACACTCAGTAGGGCCCATTAATACTTCAGGGTACTTCAGTTTTTTAAGGTACTTGGTGTTTCCCTTTTGATACAGACTCTGTGAGAGGTTTGTGCAATCATGGGCCCAATTATCTGCTTTAACGAGTCCCTTGAGATCTTTGTACTGAAACTTAGTGGGTCTCATTAATACTTTGAGATACTCAAGGTTTTTAAGGTACTTTGGATTTTCCTTTCTATACTGAGTCTCTGAGAGGATTTCATGCCATCCTGGCCTCCAATTCTCTCCTCCAAGGAGTCCATGAGGAGACTGTGTTGAGGATGGACCTCACAGGGACCCATTCATGCCTGAAGACACTTCGGGGTTTTTGTCCATTTTTGACTCCTGGAAAGGTTTGTGCAATTTCCTCTCAGGCCCTGAGGGTCAAGTGCTCAGCTCCAAATGCACCTCAGGGCTCATTAGGATAAAGCATTCCTCACAAGCCATGGTTTTTTCCTTGATTTCTCTCTACTGTAGTGCAGTTTACTAGGAAGTTGTTTTTCTGTAGTTATGGAGAGATATTTAAAAGAACTTCTAATAAATCCACATTCCTCTCTTAAGGGTGTATGCTTTTATTTAAAAAAGAAGTGATAGCAGCATTCTCTGACTGATATTGACTCACGGAGTTTCCTAAGGAGGTCAGGCCTGCTCTGAGAAGCTGTGCTTTGAGATCTGACCGAGTGTGGAGAGCCTTGTTTCACATTTCCAAACCCCGTCCTGTCTCTCCTCACTCACTGGGGCCAGCTTTGCTTGGAGAACTGGCTGCACTCAGGCAAAGAGGGGTTTTTCTTCTTTTATTTTAGTAATCTAAAACTCCTAAGCTCCCTGTTGAAAACAGACACCCTCCTCAAGTGTGTGCCAAGCCCAAGCTGTCACCAAGACCACTGCAGACCTGCCTTGGGCCAGCTGTGAGGATGTGTGGAGGCCCAGGGGCCTACCATCAGAGTCTCAATCCCCTAGATATGGAGGACTGGTTCCAGAAAAGAGGAGTAGGCTTTCATGTTAGGGTGAGATGCTTTCTTCTCCCATTGGTCTTTGTAGGCACATGCTGATTTATGTCACGTTATGTTACCCCATTGGCTCATTGGTGTAATTACCCTAGTTCAACTCCTATTGCCCACGTTTGTTTAGCCCTAGAATGTTCTTCTCCCACTGTCCCTCCACTGGCCCTAGTTTGATGCATTCCTTCACCCTTGTTTCCCTATTGGTTCACCTGACCTCTGACTCCTCCTCTGCACCATTTTCCCCCATATCCATTGGACCCTGACCCTCAGCTCCACTCTCATTACCCCATATAAGACCCTGTTCCCTCAGCCTACACCCTGTCTTCCTCCCTGGACCCTGTTCAGCTGTGTACCCTATTCATGTACCAATAAACCCAGTTTGCAGGAGATCATATGAAGACCCATCCTGCCTATTTTGTCAGCTTTCTAAGGCAGCAGTGAGCTTTGGGCTCATGAGTGCTGGATGCTCCAAGGGCCTCAGTAGAGAAATGACGCTACACATGGCGCCCAAACGGGGACCAGATTCATTGAGGGCCCTGTGAGCATCTCCAGTGGTGATCCTGCCAGCCAAATATCACTGGAAGCTGTACCCCTTCAGGTCAGCCACAACACTGAAATAAGACTCGAGTTTTATTGAATCTCACTGAAGAAGAAGTCGACAATCTCCTCAACATCTGTGGGACCAGTTTCTCTGACAGCCCCACAAGCCCAGCTTTGGCTGAAGATTGTGCCTGTGAGACTGAGAGTGAGTGACTGAGTGGCAGAGAGCTCCCAGGGGTTTGGGCTTTTGATTTTCTGTTCCTGTGGATGGGCATTTCCTCTTCCATTGGGGGGAGCTATGGGAAATAATCAGTCCCAAGCTGAAAAAGATGTGTTTTGTCAAGTTTTGGAGACCTTTAAATTTAGAGGGTAGTTAATTTTCTGAGGGGAGTTTAAAAGGTATTTTTCAAGGTTATTTGAGGAGCTTCCTGATATCTCTGTTGATTCTATCAATTATTGTTTTGGGATGCTGTTGAGGAAAAGCTCTGTATTTTACAAACACAGGGGGTTTTAAAAGTTGGGAAATTTTATCTGTTGTTTCATTCAATTTATAGGATCATTTATCGAGTTCATGGGTCAACCCCTTTGTCCTGGTTTATTCAACCTGCCTCCCATGTTCCCTGAGAAGAGGACGGGAGATGGAGCCTGCCCTTTGGCAGACAAGCCATCTGTCATTGGCAATCTCCCCTCCTTTCCTGTCCTCTCCTCAGGGTGGTAGTGGCCATGCTGCCCTGAGATATTCCCTCGCCCACATTCCTTCATCTCCTGATCCTAATCCCCCTTCCTATAAATCACAAAATGGCAATGCTCCTGTTAGAGAGACCGCCATTTTAGATTCCCTCTGGCCTTCATCCCCATTTCCTGCCTTTGCTCCGGGTACCTCCCCTGTGACGGGTCCCACCTTGACGTTGGGTTCCGACCCTGGATCTGGACATGGGGCCAACCAGAAGGAAGCCATTTTTGCTACCAAAGGCTTTCAACACTGGGTGTTGGTGGTCGGCCAAAAGCCCTGCACCTCTGCCAGCAGACCTGCTTCCTCTACAGAGGAAGAGAGCGATAGCTTACCCAAGAGTGAGGATGAGCCCAAGGATTCTTGGCAGAGGATATGGAGAAAAGCTGCAAAGGAGGGGGACTGGGAGGTGGTATCCAAGATTCAGGTGGCACCTGTGCAGTATAAGCAGGGGCCAAAGTCTCAAAGGGAATCTATTCTGATAGAGAAATTAAGGATTTAGTAAAGGCTGCATAAGATTATTGGAGGGGTTCTCCCTATTTTAACAATTTTCTGGACATGACATTTACCGCCCACATGATAGTACTGTACGATTTAAAACAGTGTATGAAAATTATGTTGTCACCTGATGAGTTTATTTTGTGAAAAGGACTTTGGATAAATAAACTTGATGAATTACTAAAAGGTTATGTTAAGAAAGAAGGGCGACAACACTTCACAATGGACCACATTACTGGGGAAGGAGACTATACTAGACTGCAATATCAGGCTGAAGTCCTCCCCCAGTCAATACTGGAAGATCTCAAAGGTGCTGCATGGTCCACCCTCCTCCAAACACCTGATGCTTCCATACCCAACACTGACTTCACTGACATTCGCCAAGGCCTGGACAAGAGCTATATCAAGTTTGTCGATCACCTTATGAAAGTTCTGGAAAAACAGGTTGACAATCAAAAGGTCCGGGAATATTTTACTAGCAAATTAGCTTTCTGTAATTCCAGTATTGACTGCTGAAAGGTTCTGCATGCCCTCCCCCTTGACCCTGAGCCAGCTATCGCTCAGATGATTGATGCTTGCATTTGCCAAGCGGTCTCAGACCATGACTCCAGACTAGCCAAGGCCACCAGCCAGGGTGCAATGGAAGCTCTGGTTGCAGAAAATATTCTTCCCCACAATACAAAATGTAATAAAGGCAGCAGAAACTGTTATAACTGCGGGAAAACTGGACATGTAGCAAAAGACTGTAAATACAAGAATAACTACTGTTCTCGTTTTTCACCAAGCCCTCAATCCCACAGCCATTGCCCAAACTGTTCCTCTAGCCAACAGCACTACCAGCCCTCGGGAAACTCTGAGCAGAGCACAAAATGACACCACTATATGAAGTTCTTCCGTTCCACCCTTCCATCGGTAATAGATGGAAGAGTGGGATACAATAGGTTACAATATAAAAATGTATTCTATTCCCATCTTCAAGAGCAGTTTAAACCAGGAGGGGCATTGTTCAATTCCTTATCTCCTGTTAATGGGCCCATCAATGCCATTCTGCCTGACTCAGAGATAACTCCCTCCAGGAGCCATTTCTGTTTAATGGACCCATCCCATGAGTCATAGAATGATATCAGCTCATTGTGAGATGCTCTGCCCAGGGGGGAGGAGCTAGGCATCCCCATCTGGATATAATCTGGGGTTTGAGACAGAACAAGCTGCCTTTCCACTGGATTTCCCAGAGGAACAGCTGGCTTTGCCAGTGGATCTTCAGAGGAAGACTACCCTTCTACAGGGTCTCCGCTCCAACAGAACCACACCTGCCACTCCAGGAGGACTGCAGCCACCATTCCAACTGGACTGCTACCAACACCCTGACCAACAGGGCACCAGGTTGTATTCTGACTCTGTCAGTGGTTTTTCTATTGTATTATTACATGTATTTTGTTTTTGTTTTTTTCCTAATAAATTGTATTTCTGACTTGGAGTCTCTCACTGGTTTTGCTTTCAAACCAGAACATAAATTTTGGCACCGAACGAGAGGCAGAAGGTACTGAGAAAAGTCAGAATTACAATTTTGTACTGTAGAAGCCACCTATTTGCTATGATGCTCAACATGCTTATATGGGTCTTATACCTAGCTCTCTGTATTTTTCCGCACATGGTGAATTATCTGCCAATTGTAATGCTTCTGTGTATACCAGGGTATGGTTTACACAGCAAGAAAAATTGCATTATTGGTCTGTTATGCCTATTGCATGATAACCTCCAGGGCAATGAACATAATTCGGAATATGTACTCAATTATTTTTGCCTGTCATAATCTAGGCTTCTATGTCTGGGGCCTCACCAATCACACCCTGCTACTGGGGGGCGGGGTAAAGAATTACTTTTTCAGCCTCTCAGGCTTGACATGGCAGTTTTTGAAAATGCTAAGTTCTCTCTGGATGACATGGACAGCGTAGTGTTTTTAGTTCTGCTTTGTCTGCAACATGCTTAGAAAAAAAACACTACATGGTGTGGTGCATTTTCTCAAGGAAGGGGAAAAGAGAAGCAAAACAACAGCGTCTGTGTGCGCACAGAATGCCACAGAGGAGGAAAGAATCAAATGCCAAACAACAGCATCCATGTCTTTGCAGACTGTCACAGCTGAAGAAGAAACCAAAAGCAAAGCAACAGTGTCTGTGTCTACACAGACTATCACAGAGGAGGAAGAAACCAAAAGCGCCATCAGCATCTCCACACACACCATCACCGAACCAGAACAGCTTGAACAAGTAGCAGTTGCCCCCATTCAGAAGAAGAAATCAAAGAGCAAATCAGTCCGCATAGTGACTGATGAGGATGCAGCAGGACCCTCGCACCCAGCGGAAGAGACAGAGCCAGAAAACATCACTTGCTCTCTATCCCTGGGTGAGCTGCACGACCTGCAGAGGGAATTCACCCACCAGACGGATGAGTCCATCCCAACCTGGCTGCTCCCATCTGGAATGCTGCAGCCAATGACACCATTCTGGATGGAATTGAGGCCAGGCAACTGGGATTGCTGTCCCAGGATGTGGTCATTGACCCAGGGATAGGGAGAACCCAAGAAACTCTCAGCCTCTGGTGGTGACTGCTGATGAGTGTGAGGGACAGATGCCTTTGTAAAGAAGATTTCTAGGTGCACCATGGAAAATGGAGTACAATGGAACAAGGTATCTGATGCCTGAGGGAATTGGCTGTGCTGGAGATAATTTTCTCAGGAGATGAGAGATTTCATAAAAGCCCAGATTGTATACAGTGCACATGGCAAATGTGGTTGAGATTTGCACAGCTTGGACCAGAGGTGTACTCCCATTACCTGGCACCACTACAATGGAGGGAAGGCTAGGAGAGGGCAGGTGCCTTGGCCAATAAGCTAAGAATTTACGAGGGCACTGTCACCACCCCATTTTGTACCCATCTCTTGTCCATGGAAACAAGGCAGGCTGAGCAAGTCCGAAGCTTGGTTGAAGAGGGCCATCAGAAACTAAAAAAGGAACTTAAGGAAGAAGTCTACCACATCTGGCCGGAAGCAACAAAGTCTCTGCCATTAGGAGCCGACGTTCCTGAGCCAAGGAGAGAGGATACACTCTACAAGGTAACCTCTGGTTTTTTCTTCAGGAGCATGGAGAAGACATGAGGAAGTGGAATGGAAAACCCACCTCCTCCTTAGCAGCCTGGGTACATGAACTGAAAAGAGTTCACCTTTTCAAGGTGAACACCTAACACAAGAAGCTCATCTAGAGTCAATGTTGCTCCAGTCTTTCACACACAGAATTCCAGACAATCTATGAATGGTGATATGACTGATCCTCTTGAAGGAACCTCAGGAACCTATTGACAGGAAGAGAGCAATATGGGCCACATCCAGGAATAGAGGGGCCCTGCCTCTAGCCAGGTAGACGACAGGGACAATCGGATCTATTTGACTGTGTGGATTTGATGGCCTGGCACATCTGACCCACAGAAGTATCTGGCTTTGGTTGACACCAGTGCCCAATGTACCCTGATGCCATCAAGGTACATAGGAGCAGAATCCATTTCTATTTCTGGGGTAACAGAAGGATCCCAGCAGCTGACTGTATTCGAGGCCAAACTGAGTTTAGCTGGGAATGGGTGGCAGAAACACCCCATTGTGACTGGCCCAGAGGCCCCATGCATCCTTGGCATAGACTATCTCAGAAATGCTTATTTCAAAGATCCAAAAGGACATGGTTGGGCTTTCAGGATAGCTGAAGTAAAGACAGAAGACATCAGAAAATGGAATACCTTGCCTGGTCTCTCAGACGACCCCTCTGCTGTAGAACTGCTGAGAGTTGAAGAACAACAGGTACCAACAGCAACGGTACACTGTCAGCAATATCGTAGCAACAGAGACTCTGTGATTCCCATGCATGAGATGATTTGTAAACTGGAGAGCCAAGGGATGGTCAGCAAGGCTCATTCACCTTTCAACAGCCCTATATGGTCAGTGCATAAGTCCAGTGGAGAATGGAGACTGACGGTAGATTACTGTGGCCTGAATGAGGTCACACCACCGCTGAGCACTGCCGTGCCAAACATGCTGGAGCTTCAGTACAAGCTGGAGTCCAAGGTAGCAAAGTGGTACACAACCATGGATATTGCCATGCTTTCTTCTCCATTCCTTTGGCAGCAGAATGCAGGCCTCAGTTTGCCTTCACCCAGAGGGGAGTGCAGTACACCTGGAACTGACTGCCCTGGAGGTGGAAGCACAGCCCCACCATCTGCCATGGACTGATCCAGAGTGCACTGGAAAAAGGCAAGCCCCTCAAACATCCACAGTATATATTATGATATCATTGTATGAAGGAGCACAGCAGGGGAATCTTTGAAAAAGGAGAGAAGATTATCCAGATTCTGCTGAAAGCTGGTTTTGCCATTGTGCTATGTCGCCGTGAGGGAAAACTTGGATGCTCAATATGAGATCAGCAAGCTTCGGTTATTGCAAAGAACATCAAACTTTTATACACAACAAGTAATAAGCTCACGAATATTCTGCAAGCCAAGCGACCTATTGGTTATGCTATACCACCAATTCTTCCTCATTCTTTCGGGCCCACATTCCCTTTTCCCATGTCTATCTGTCTACTTGTTATCATACCCAGCTATGCCCAAGGACACGATATCTTGCAGGTGCAGGACTCAGACTAGCTGAGTTCGGTACTTTCCCAGACTTTGGTTGGCTAACAAGCAAATGTCTACGTGATCCCTGTCATGTAGCCATTTCTCCACAGCGCTAAGCAAGGTTAAGGGACCAGCTCAAGAAATTCAGTTTCGAGTAGTCAAGTGGCAACATGGACATTGTCAGATCCTGACAGAGGTAATAAACAAGATCACACCTACCAGCAAGAAGGAAACACAAGCTTTCCTAGGCACCATAGGCTTTTGGAGAATGCACATTCCTGAATACAGTCAGATCATGAGCCCTCTCTACCTGGACACCTGCAAGAAAAATAATTTCCATTGGGGCCCTGAACAGCAACAAGTCTTTGTCCAGATTAAGCAGGAGATCTCTCATGCACTAGCCCTTGGCCTGGTCAGAACAGGACCAGAGTGAAGAATGTGCTCTACTCTGCAGCCAGGAACCATGGTTTGTCCTGGAGCATTTGGCGAAAGGTGCCAGGTGAGACTTGAGGCCAACAACTGGGACTTTGGAGCCAGAGCTACAGAAGCTCTGAAGCCAACTACACTCCCACAGATAAGGAAATCTTGGCTGCCTATGAAGGAGTCCAAGCTGCCTCGGAAGTAATTGGCACTAAAACGCAGCTGCTTCTCACACCCTGGCTACCAGTACTGAGGTGGATGTTTAGAGGAAAGGTTCCTTCCACACATCACACCACCAACACCAGATAGAGAAAATGGATTGCCCTCATCACCCAGTGCACCCGTATTGGAAATCCAAATCACCCTGTGATTCTGGAAATTATAACAAGCTGGCCTGAAGTGGAGACTTTTGGATTATCTTCTGAAGAAGAAGAGGAGCAAGTGGCACGTGCCGAGGAAGCCCCATAATGAGCTACCGGAGACTAAAAGACAGTATGCCCTCTTACCCGATGGTTTCTGCCGAATTTTTGGCACTAACCAGAAATGGAAAGCTGCAGTGTGGAGCCCCACATGACAAGTTGCACAAGCTACTGAGGGACAGGGTGGATCGAGTCAGGTTGCAGAGCTTAAAGCTGTCCAGCTGGCTTTGGATATTGCCGAGCGAGAGAAGTGGCTGAGGCTCTATCTCTACACTTATGGATGGTAGCTAATGCTCTGTGAGGATGGCTGGATTGCTGAATAAAGGCAAGCTAGCAGTGCAAAGGGAAACCCATCTGGGCCGCTGAGACTTGGCAAGACATTGCCACCCAAGTAGAGAGGCTGACTGTAAAGATTCGACACGTGGATGTGCAATACCCAAGAGCTGGGCTAATGAAGAGCATCACAACAATGAGCAGGTAGACCAAGCTGCCAAGGTGAAAGTAACACAGGTGGATCTAGACTGGCAGGACAAGGGAGAATCATTCCTAGCTCGTTGGGCCCATGATGCCTCTGGTCATCAGGAGAGAGATACAACACAATATACTGATAGGCCCGTGACCAAGGAGTGGACTTTGCTATGGAAAACATCTCACAGGTCATCCACAACTGCCAGATGTGTGCTGCAATCAAACAGGCCAAGCAGGTGAAGCCTCTGTGGTATGGTGGGCGGTGGCTGAAGTACAGGTATGGGGAAGCCTGGAATATTGACTATATCATGCTTCCCTAGACCCGCCAAGGCAAGTGCTACGTACTGACCATAATGGAAGCAGCCACAGGATGGATGGAAACCTACCCTGTGCCTCATGCTACTGCCCAGAACACCATCCTGGGCCTTGAAAAGCAAATCCTGTGGAGACATGGCACCCGTGAGAGAACTGAGTTGGACAATGGGACACATTTCAAGAATAGCCTTATCAACACCTGGGCCAGGGAACATGGTATTGAATGGATCTATCATATCCCGTATCATGCAGCAGTTGCCGGGAAAGTTGAATGGTGCATTGGACTACTTAAGACTACCCTGAAGGCACTTGGCAGGGGAACCTTCAGAAATTATAATTGAACTTAGCAAAAGTCCTGGATGGTCATCCACCTGGATGGCCAACATCCGAGGATCCATCAATTGAGTTGGTCCTGCCCAGTCTGAACCACTGCATGCAGTGGATGGAGACAAAGTTCCTGTGATACACATGAAAGGTATTTTAGGAAAGACTGTTTGGATTAATCCCACTGCTGGCAGGGGCACACACATCCATGGGATTGTTTTTCCTCAAGGACTTGGTTACACTTGGTGGGTAATGCAGAAAGATGGAGAAAGCCATTTTGTACCACAGGGAAACCTGGTCTTAAGTGAGAACTGTGTGTAAGGTTTCATTGTGATGCAGGTGGGAATAAAGTGTAAGGCTTCATTATGTGTAAGGCTTCATTGTGATGCAGATGGATAATGTCCTGGATTGCAAGGCAATGTGTATATTCTATTTGTCATATGTTAGAGGTGTGGCAGTTATTTTCTGCTACTTGAGCAGTTTTCTTTATCTCTTCTACAACCAATCCTCCCTCTGGGGAAACATCTGCTGTTAATGGGCCATTGAGTGTCACTGCATGACTGATAAAATTACATCATCCCATTGTGAAATGCTTCACTCAGGGGGAGCAGCCAAGTATTCTTTCCTGGCTATAATCTGAGATTTTGGGACACATGAGACAGCTTTTTCCACTGGATTCCCAGAGGAAAACCAGGCCCATCTACACCACCACTGGATTTTCAAAGGAAGACTGCACTCTTTTACAGCATCACTGCCTCAATAGACCCACACCTGCCACTCCAGGAGGACTACAGCCACCATTTAATAGCACTGCTACCACCACCCTGACCCACAGGGTTTCAGGTCGTATTCTGACTCTTCTTAGTGTTTTGTATTACTGCATTGTTTTGTTTGTTTTGTTTTGATTTGCTATTTTCCTGGTGAAGAACTGTTCTTCCTGCTCCCATATCTGTGCCTGAGAGCCCCCTTAATTTCAAAATTATAGCAATTTGGAGGGAGAGAATGTCAGGATCCATCCTAGTGAATGGATGACCTGATGGTTTGTAGGAGTGATCTCAGGGTGCAAAAACCAACACGGTACAAGGGGATTTGCGGTGATAATCAAAACAAACACAGTTTTATTGAAATAACCACAGCAAAAATACGATAGAGGGATTAAGGGAGAGAAAAAGATAGAGAAAGAGAAGAGAGAGAGAGGGGATATAGCTACCAACGCAGAGATGGAGTCCTTTGGTCCAGTCCAGTCGAGGATCCGCCTGTTACGCTGGGGAGATCTCAAAGGCACGCTTCATTTGCACCCTAATTATACTCTTTTTGTTGGGGGAAGGGAGAATAAATTTCGCAACCAAAACAAAGGTCTTCAGGGGGGAAGAATAGAAAGGGGGTACACAGACTCCAAGCTAGGCAGCAGTAAAGAGCCATTGTCTTCTTGTTCCAGTGGTCACAACCTGCAGGCAAACATCTCGCTTCGGTCAGCTTGCCTCTCCCACACACCTCCCCCAGGTTGGGGGTTTCAGTCCCAGTCCTTGGAAGGAATAGAGGAGCCTTTTAAGAGTTTCATGTCTCAGTCCTTGATGGAGAGGCTTCTTACATTTCAGTCTGTCTGTCACGGTGGTTGTAAGACAGGTGAGGGTCTTCTGTGGGAGACCACCTGAAACTCAGGAGAAGTCCAGCCTGGTCGAGAGGTGGGACAGCTTCCAGAGCTGCTATTGTTGCAAATGGGGCACGGTGCCCCCTTCTTAGCATACAGCAAACACACTTGTGAAAACAATAGCTTAACACTGAGCTTTCAGGTCTCAGGGCCTTTGGCATGTGACTTTTCTCCTTCAGAGCCAGATATTCTAGATAGCGGGGGGTCTTCTCTTCAGTGGTCTCCCAGAGATGATTGTGAGGCAGATGAGGGAAAATTCGGACAGACTCTCACACATGGGTGTTGTTATTATATTTCTAGTGTCCCATACTGTTGTTATCATATTTCTAAAGTCCCATACCGCCTTGGTGTTTTCTTATGGCTAAAGATCTTCGCAGCACGGACTCCTTCTTCTGCATGTTGTGCCTTCTTAGTCAGGGCTCCTTCAAGGCTCTCCCTGACTGGCCAACCCCACCCCCTTTTATCCCAGTTATCTTCACAAGCCACAAGTGCAGCCCAATGAAGGGCATCGCAGCTGCAGCCCATCAAGAACAACCGGGACTTACCTGGGCAAGGCCTATATACAGATATTGAAGTACAATACAGATATTTTACTAGGACTCAAAGGTCACCTATACTATACATAGGAACGTCCCTTGGGCAGCAGGATAATCCTACAAGTGCTGCAGGAATTGTCTGCAGGCTCCAGCAGTGCCTCCTGCAGCTCCCTTGCCAGAGGCACCCCAGGCCAGGGGGGCACATCTCGGCTGCTGTGTCTGGCTCTGGGGTTCCCTGTTCTGGGCAGTGAGGAGGAGCTGCAGAGGCTCTGCAGGACTGACAGGATGGGCTTTAGGGCTGGCAGGAGAAGCTGAGGAACCTGGGCTGCTGGAGCTGCTGAAGAGGAGGCCCAGGACTCCTGCAACTGCTCCAAGGGTGGTTTCAGAGAATCCCATAATCAGTAAGTTTGGAACAGGCCATGGAGATCATCAAGTCCAACCTGTGCCCTGACACTGCTTTGTCTCCCCAGCCTCCTCTTCTCGAGGAAAAACAGCCCCATCTCCCTCAGCCATTCCTCACAGGACTTGTGCTCCAGACCCATTACCAGCCTTGTTGCCCTTCTCTGGATATACTCCAACCCCTCCATGTCCTTCTTAAATTGGAGGTCCCAAACTGGACACAGCATTTGAGGTGCTGCCCAACCAGTCCTGAGCACAGGGCTCACCATTCCTAATCCAGGCCAGGAGTCATTCTTCTGTCCTGGGGGTCTCTCTGGTGGTTCCTGGTGTTTGTGCACCCCAGTGTTCCAGTGGAGCTGGCTGAGCTGGCAGGACACTGAGGCTGCTGAACTTCCAGTTCCCCTTCTCACACAATGGGCATTGTGTGGTTTCCATAGGCCCGGGGTTGTGGAGAACAAGCTCCAGGTGTCAGCTCACTGGTGGAGACAATTGATCATCTGGTAACATGAGGTCGCAGAGTGGGTGATGACATCACAAAGTTGGTTGTGCGAGGTCATGGAGAAGCTATGACCTATATCATAGGCCATCTCTGTGATATCACAGGGCAGATGTCATAGAGCAGACTATGACATCACAGAGAAGGCTGTGACATCCCAGAGGGGCTGTGTGACATCCCAGCAGGGCTCTGTCAGGTCACTGAGTTGGTCACTCTGCCCCAGCTCCCCTTCTTTGTTTCTCCAAACAAGTCCAATGTTGTTCTCTCCCAGCGGGGTCCCTGTCCCCCGGGATCCCCCTGGCCCACCTGGAGCCACAGCCTCCACCAAAGGATGTTCCACAGGATTGTCATGGTTTTGCCCTGGCACAAAGCCAGTGCCCCCATGAGAATACCCTCTCCCTGGTGTCTGCTGTGAGATGTGACCAGGAATAAACAAAGCAGGCTCCAGCTTAGAAATATAGAAAACTTTATTAACTAAATTACAAGAAAAGAAGAAAGGAAAAAAAGAAAAAAACTGTAAGGGAAAAAATGAAAAAATAAAATACCTTACAAAAGCACTTTCCTCCTCCCTCCCACCAAAATTTCCCAATGTAATACATTCCCCCAAATCACCAACTCTCAGTCGGGCACCACCCTTTAGAATACTCAGTCTTCAGATCATGAAGAGGAGTCCTTCTTGCACCATAGGCTTCCCCTAGAAACACGCTGAAACCTCGTGTGCTTCCATGTCACTCAGCACTGCCCAGAAAATCCTTTTGCCATCATGACATCTTCCTTCCATGCCCAGTGCTCTCACCACTGTGCATGCACCAGAGCTGCATCTAGGGTTGTCTTTCAAGGCTGCCTTGTCTCACTCTAAAAAGGCACAGTCTCTCCTTCGGGAAATCTGTCCCCCCCAGTTTTTCACCCCCTAGGGCTGAGGGGTACCCACACTGAACCCTCCTGGTTCTGAGGCACTGCCTCCCCCTAAATGCAGTCTCTGTGTCACAGGAAAATCTGGTTCAGTCTATGGCCACACAAGAAAAGTCCAGCCAAAAGGCCACTCCGTCATCTCTCCCCCCACTCAGCCAGTCTTCTCCACTTCCATCGGGCTTATCCCTTGTTATCTCATCTCTTATCTCTCTTCTTATTCAGCTCCAGGAGGATCAGCATTTCGCAAGGTCTCAGTTATGCAAAAAAAGGGTTAAAAATTTCAGTCTCTGCCTGTCCCAGAGCTCCAGAACTCCCATGCTGCCCTCGCATTCTCCCCCCTTCTCCTCCTGGGCCGGCACCAACGCCGGCTCTCCCTCTCCCTCTCTCTCTCCTGGGGGGGAGGAATGGCTGCCTGATGTCTCTTGGTCTCTTCCACCCTTCCATCCTTGGGCTGGGCCTACCTCATGACCACATGGCTTTTCCCCTCTCCCCACCCAGCTGGCAGCTGGGACAGGGGGGGAGATCCAAAGCCTTTCCTGACAGAAGTCCCAAAAAGAGCCTCCCAGAGCTGAAGCTCTGGTTTTTAACCCCCTATGTGTTCTCAGAGGTGTGTCCAAACCCCACTGGCCAAATCAGATGCCAATATCAAAATCTGAGCGCCCATTGGTTTGACCACAGCATCCCAGAATTCCCACTTCCTGGTCAAACCAGCACAAGGATCCACCCCAGAGCCTGACATGGGGACAAGGGACCAGGGCTTTGTGACCAGGACATCAAGGACGTGGATTATCCAGGTCACCGTGGCCTGGGTTGGGTTCTCCAGCACAGAAAAGATGTCTGGCAACTGGAGCAGGGTCGTGGAAGGGCCTCCAAGGTGGGGCTGGAGCCCTTGGGCTGTGAGCAGAGGCTGAAGGAGCTGGGCTTGTCCAGCCTGGAGCAGGGAAGGCTGAGGGGCTCCTCATCCCAGCCTGGCAGTGCCAGCAAGGAGGGGATGGAGACCACAGAGCCAGGCTCTTCACCAGAGGGGCCTGGTGGGAGACAATGGATAGAAGGGTTGGATGACAGAAGTGTTGGGGACAGGGTAGGGGCAAAGTGTGATTCATTGTCAGCAATGAGGAGTTTTGATTTTCATATCTGTTCAAAATGCATTAGAAGGTGTTGGGGGTCAATATAAATTGGACATTCCTGATATCAACCTAAACTGGAAAAGACAACAGAACAAAACGTTCTCTCTTCATTGTTTTCAATATATTAATTTCTAATTCAAAATATTCATTTCTAATACACTTCTGCAATGTGACTAATTAACCGGAGATGAAATAAAACTTGAATGATTCCCAGAGACTTGTCTTGTTTGGGTATGCTGAACAAATATTTATGAGCTTTTGTAACTGAATTCCTGAAGTGAAAAGCTCAAGAAAGAAGAGGCCTCTGGAGCAGTAAAATTCATCATCGACCTCCAAGTGGCTGAGAATCCATCCCCATCAGAGCAGCAATGAACAGAAATAGGCACAGCTTTGTGGCTGCCCCAGCTTTGGCATGGGCCCTGGGCCTGGAGCAGGAGCAGCTCTTGAGGGCCCCAAGGCCGGGGCTCTTGTGCTGCCCTGGGCAGATGGGATGGCAGCAGGGGCTGCAGAGCTCTCAGCACCTCAGCCCGAGGGGAGCAGGGCAGCCAGGGAGCCTCCTTTGGCCTTGGCCAAGCACCTTCCCCCATGGCTGGGGCTGAGTCCTGTGGCAGCTGCAGCTGCTGCTGTGCCCTTGCCAGGGGCTGAGGCCGTGGGGCAGTGGCCAGAGCAGCCTGGCCTGAGCAGAGCTGTGGGGCCAGAGCCGGCTGGGCTGGGGAGAGGCCCTTGGTGCTGCCCAGAGCTCAGGGCAGCTGGCAGAGCTTGCAGGGAGCTGGGCCGGGCTCCGAGAGCCTGGTCCAGAAACCATCATTGTCCATCTCAGCCTGGCTGAGCGTGCAGGGGCCAAGGAGAGCAGCCCAGAGTCCACAAGTTCTCTGTGTGGGAGCTGAGCTTGTGAGCCCTTGAGCCCTCCCAAGTGCTGGGGCTGCACCTCCAGCTCCAGAGGAGATATGACAGATGGGAACAGAGACCAATAATTCCGGCTGCATTCTATATTGTGTTTGCTTATCCAGGTGACCTTGAGCTGCATGTAGATGAGGTGTTTTGCATCAGATAACACTGGGAAAGTGATGAGAATAATATTTTTTTAACTGAAATTAATATTTCATGCATAATACACAACGAGGGAAAAAAGACATATATGATCAGAAGAGCATCTGAGTTTTTCAGATGATGAGAGACTCATTGATGTTCCAGCAGTCAAACCTGTTCAAATACTTTCCTCAGAGCTTCCTTGAGATGAGAAGTGACCACGAGAGGCCAAGGCCAGCCAGAGCTCTCTGTCCTGGCAGCTTTTGTCTGGGACAACCCTTGCATACAGGGCATTTTTCAGTGGGAGTATCAATTTTGGCCATAGGGATCTGGAAAGATGAATGGTTCTTTTTCATAGGAAGGAAAGCACAGGGCCCCAGTTCTCCAGGGGCTGATGAGAGGCAGCCCTCATCATTCCAAGATCAACTGGACCTGTCAGGTGGCCCTGGGAGGCCAAGCCAGCCAGACCTGTTCCATGTTCTCTTGGTTTCATGGTGCTCTGCAGTGTCACAATGTTCTCCTTGCTTCTGCAGTGTCACAATGGCCCCATGCTTCCATGAGGCCCCACAGTGTCACAATGGTCTCCATGATTCCATGGGGCCTTGCAGTGCCACAATGGTCTCCATGGATCCACAGTGCCCTGCAGGATCACAAAGGCCCTTTGGCTCCTCGAGACCCTGAAATGCAACAATGACCTCTTGGTTCCACAAAGCCCTGCTGCTTCACCCTGGCTCCTTGGGACCATGCAGCCCAACAGAGCCACAAAGATGTTCTTGGTTCCATGAGGCGCCCCAAGGTCACAATGGCTCCTTGCGTCTGTGAGGCCCTGAAGTGTCACCATGGTTGCACAGAAAGGAAAGCACAGAGCCCCAGTGTTCTCGGGGCTGATGAACGGCAGCCACCAGAGGCCAAGGCCAGCCAGATCTGTCTGCCCTGGCAGCTTTCATCTGGAAGCAATGGAATAAATATCTTGGATACCATATCTAGGCTATAAAGAATTTTGGGGCCAGAATCCCAATTTCAGCCATGTGTGCGTGGATGAGAAGGCAGGTTCTTTCCCCAGGGAAGGAAAGCACAGAGCCCCAGTGTTTCCAGGGCAGATTAGAGGCAACCACCAGAGGCCAAGGTGAGCAAGGCCTGTCTGTCCTGGCAGATTTTGTCTGGGAGAAACCCTTGCATAAAGGGAATTTTGGAGAAGTACCAATTTTGGCCATGGGTACCTGGACAGAAGAGATGGCTCTTTTCAATAGAAGGGACAGCCCAGAGCCCCAGTGTGTCAGGAACACATGAGAACAGTGAACCCAACATTTTGAGGTCAGTTAAGCCAGTCAGGCCAAGTCAACCAGACCTGTTACCTGTTTCCTTGAATCTCTAAGGTCCCTCAGTGTCACAATGGCGGTGTCAAATTGGATCCAGCTGTGTCACTTGGATCCCTTGTTTCCATGGGGCCCCATAGTGTCACAATGACCCTTTGCTTCCATAAGGCCTCACCGTATCACAGGGGTCTCCTTGGTACAGCAGTGTCACAGTGGATCCTTCAGTGGGACCCTGCAGTGTCAGAAGGGTCTCCTTGGTTCCACAAGGTCCTGCCGTGCCCCTTGGTTCAATGAGGCCTTGAAGTGTCATAATGGTCTCCAGTATTCCATGAGGCCCTGCAATGTCACAATGAACCTTTGATTCCATGAGTCCCACATTGTTCCATGAATCCTTTGTTCCATGGAGCCCTGTAGTGTCACAATGGTCCCATTGGTTCCACAGGGCTCCACAGTGTAACAGTGGACCTTTGGTTCCATGAGGTTCCACTGCATCACAATAGACTTTGGTTCCATGAGGTTCCTCAGTGTCTCAATGGCCCCTTGGCTCCATTCGGCCCCACAGTGGCAGGTGGTTCCATGAGGCCCCACAGTGTCAAAATTGTCTCCTTGGTTCTGTGAAGCCCTACAGAGCCACAATGGACCCTTGGTTCCATGAGCTTTCACACTCAACAGTGGTCTGAGCTCCACAGCATCACCATGGATCCTTTGTTCCATGAGGTTCTATAGCATAACATGATCACCTCGATTCCAGAAGGTTCTGCAGTATTACAATGGACCATTGGTTCCATGCACATCCAAACTCTCACAATGACCCCATGGCTCCATGAACTTCCATACTGTCAGCAATGGTTTCCCGGCTTCCATGAGGCCTTGCTCTGATACAATGGACTTTTGGTTCCATGGGGTTCCAATGCATCACAATGGATCCTTTCTGCCATGAGTTTCCACATGTCACAGATGGATCCTTGGATCTGTGAGCCTCTGCTGTCACCAAATGGCCAAAATATCAGAATAAGACTCCTTAAATCTAATTTGGTGTTTAAGAGACCATCATTTATTCAGGCCTGAAGTCCACCAGGGGATAACTCCTTACATGGACACGTGATTCTACCAGCGTATCACTTATATACAGTCACTATGTGTATATTAAAATGTACCCAATTTCCATAAAACCCACCCCAAGTTCCCAGATTCAGTCCTTGCTTTTTCTATCACTGCATTCTTTTTCTATCACTGCATTCTCCACATTCTCTTCCAATCATTCCTGCTGGGAAAGCAGCCCCTGTCTGCTTGGTTTCTCTGCTGAAAGTTCACAAGCACAGTAAAAACTGAATTAACTCTTTTGGTATCAAGGCCAAGGCTTTGTGTGGGCAGGTAGAGGCAGGCAGGAGGCAGAGATGTCAGCAAAGGAAGGGCCCAGCCAGGTGGAGCAGCTGGGGGATGCCGACAGCCTGCAGGGACAGAGGCGCAGGGCAGGGACACCGTGGGACAGCCTGGGCTGCACAGGGCACAGGGATGGGCAGCAGCTGCAAGACAGCCCTGCCAGAGCCAACATGGGCAGCACTTTGGCTGTGGCTGCTGGGCCTGGGCCTGAGGCCACGAGGGGACAAGTGACCCTTGCAGGCCTGGGGCCTCATTGCCTCCTTGTCCCTGCTCAGCAGCCTGGCAGGGGCCGCCCCATGCTCCTGCCCTTGGCATTGCACATGCCCACATGCCAGTGCCCATCCCGGGAAGAGCCCTGAGCAAGGAGGGCGGGACAGGATCTGCCTGGCCAGGGGCTGGGGCTCAGACCTTGGCTCTTGGCATTCCTCAATCACATCCAGGTTTGCTCAGCACCAGAGACACCTTTCCCTTGCTTGTCTCCAGCTGTCATTGTGAAGCCCCAAAACAGATAGCCCTCAAGAAATAATGAGTTAAAACATAGAATGTGAGGCATTTGAAAAAGGCATAGTATTAGGAAACACATAGAGCAATTAATCAGCTAAAACATGGAACACAATGACAGGACAGAGATAGGGATAGGAGAAGTGATGGGCTAAGCATGATCAGAGCCAACAATGTCAAACTGACCCTAAGAACTTTG
The DNA here is from genome assembly GCF_027887145.1 of Ammospiza caudacuta. NCBI lineage: Eukaryota > Metazoa > Chordata > Aves > Passeriformes > Passerellidae > Ammospiza > Ammospiza caudacuta. The sequence continues at coordinate 5,494,358 of NC_080599.1, forward strand.
CCAAGCCATAGAGACCAAGCCAAGTACACCGGGAATTGACCAAATTAGGAAAGAAGTTCAAAAGTTTAAAGAGGAAGACTCATCAGGAGACCCCAGCCCATGATGAAGGCAACCGGAATGACCACCAAGAAGATCCTCAAAAGAAGTGTCCCCGCCCATGCTCCGCCTATGCCACGCCCCATATGAATATTCATGCAAAGATATGATTATGTATATTATCTGATGCAATCTTATATCCAAAACTGTATAAAAGCTTGCTTTTGTTACGGGAAACTCAGAAATCCATTTTGTGATTTCCCCGACGCGTCGCAATAAAATACCTCCTGCTTATTAGACTTAAGCTGAGTCTCTTAGGCAGTTATTTTCGCCTTTTGGGGCAAAATTCAGCATCAATTGCCTCTAGTGTTCTGCTCCAACTGGAACCTGGGGACACTTTCTCAGTTGTGTCCCTGACAGGGATCTCTTCAAAGTACAAGAAACTTCAGTGTTTCATTGTAACTGAGTTCTTGAGGACTTTGTGACACCCCCGAGCTGGCTGTGACATCACACAGCAGGATGTGAGGCCATAGAGCAGAATCTGCCATCATAGAGTGTGGCTCTGTGGCATCAGAGTGGATTGTGACATCACCAGGTGGCTGTGTAACATCATAGGGCAGGCTGTGATATCACAGAATAGATTGTGATATGACAGGGTAACTTTGTGACATTACTGTCTTTTGTGACATCACAGCACTGCTGTATGACATCACATGGTAACACCATAGAATTGGCTCTGTGACATCACAGGGTCAGTGTGATATCACAGGGTCAGTGTGATATCCAAGTGGCTGTGTGACATCACAGGGGCTGTAGGAGGGCACTGGGGAGGTCACTCTACCCCGGCCCCCCTCACAGTTCCCCCCAGAGCAGTCCAACCCTGCTCGTGCACAGCGGGGTCCCCTGTCCCCCCGGGTCCCCCCGCCCCCGGCCCCGCAGCCTCCCCCAGAGGATGTTCCACGAGATCGACCCCAGAGCCTGACACGGGGACGGGGGGCCGGGGCCCTGGGGGTGGCACAGGGGGACAGGGACCCCCCGGCAGCGTCCCGGTGTCCCCCAGGGCCAGAGCCTTGGCCAGGGCTCCTTCACCCTGTTACGAATGAGGGCTTGAGAGCGCTGAAAAAATCCCCAGCAACGGATCAGCAAAACCCAGATTTAATATTAAGGGACAGCAGCACAAAGTTCCTAGGCAAGAGTCACTCTTCTCCTGACTGGACACTTCAGACACACCAAGAAACAAAGCAACAGCCAAACCAAATCCAGGCAAACCAAGAGCTGTCCCTCTGTGTGTGTGTGACACAAGGGCAGTGAGGGCAAGGATAAAAGGAATATCGTTGAAAGCTTAAAAGAGCTCAAACTTAGTAGGACTTAACTTAGTTATACCTTAATCGTAACTGATACCTTCAATTTTACAATTGACCAAAAAACCACATTTAACAGTATTCAAGCTAACTTATAACCTATGACTTTGCAATTTAACAGAGGATTAACATTTAACACTGTTTAACTCAGATTATAAATTATAATAAACATACAACTTAGCAAAAGAACAAACTATTAGCAGGGTTTAACTTCACTTAGACGTTGTGATTTAACCTTACCTACAGGCAATGTTTCATCCTGGCCACACTTGGCATCAACAGCTTTCTTTGGCAGCATGAGAACAGGGAGGGAACAAAAACAGTTCCCAGGGCTGCTCCTACAGAAACCAGGATCTGGTTGGGCAGCAGCAGTGCCTGGAGCAGACAGAGTTTGTGATGAGCTGCAGAGGAGCTGAGCCCAGGGGCTGTTGGCCAAGGCCGAGGCCCAAGGAGCATTTCTCAGCTGGCCAGGTGGCCTGAGAAGGGGAGGGGGGAATGCAGCAGCACAGGGCCCATGGAACCAAGGGACCATTGTGACACTGTGGGACCCTGTGAGACCAAGGGGCCACTGTGACACTGTGGGGCCCTGTGACACCAAAGGATCATTGTGACACTCTGGGGCCTCATGGAATCATGGAGAGCACTTTGACATTGCCCAGGGAACCAAGGGGACCGTACTGACTCTGTGTAGCTCCAAGGAGTGTAGGGATCATTGTGACACTGAGAGGCCCCATAAAACCAAGGGTCCATTGTGACACCATGGGGCCTCATGGAACTGTGGAGACCCTTATTTCACTTTGGGGTGTCATGGGACCAAGGGGCCATTGTGACACTGTGAGACCTCATGGAGCCAAAGGTCCATTTGTGCTGTGCTATTGCAGGGCCTCATAGAACCATGGAGAGACCATTAGGACAATTCACAGCCTCATGGAACCAAGGAGCCATTGTGACACTGATGGGCACCATTGTGACACTGTGACGCCCCATGGAATAAGCAAAGCATTGTGACACTATGTGGCCTCATGGAACCAGTGAGACCATTGTGACCTTGGGGGTCCCCACAGAATCAAGAGCACCGTTGAGATACTCTGGGGCCTCGTGAAACCAAGAGGCCTTTGTGACACCGCAAGGCTGCATGGAACCAAAGCTCCAGGGTGATACAGAGGGGCCTTCTGTCTTCAATGGTCCAATGTGACACTGGGGAACCAAAGGAGACCATTGTGACACTGCAAACCCCCAGGGTCCAAAGGTCCTTAGTGACATTGCAGGGCTCATGGAACAGAGGAGTCATGTGACATTGCGGGGCCTGTGGAACCACAGAGATCATTGTGACACTTCAAGGCCTTGTGGAGATGTTGAAACCATCGTGAAACTATGGGGTCATATGGAACCTAGGGGCCACTGTGACACTGTGGGACCCCTTGGAACCAAGAGTCCATTGTGACACTGCAGGTCTTGTTGTAATCAAGGGGCCATTGTGGCCCTGTGGGGCCCCACAGAACCAAGGGCCCATTGTGACACTGCAGGGCCCCATAAAAGCAAGAGAACGCAAAACAGATCTGGCTGGTTTGGCCTCCCAAGAGCCACTTGACCTGACAGGCTGACTTTGGCATGTTGAGGATCACTTCTCATCGGTTACTGAAACAATGGAGCTCCATCCTTTCCTTCCTTTGGAAAAGAACTGTCCTTCTCAGCCAGGTGCCCATAACCAGAATTCGGATTTCACCTCCAAAATTCCCTATTGCGACCGACTGGAGGAGATCCTTGGCTCAAAACATTTGGGGGGGGGGAGGAAGGGGCAGGTCCAGCCTTGCCTTGCCCTGTAAGCCCAGCCCTGCTCTGCCCTGGAACTCTATTCCCCCCAGCACCTCTATCCTAGCCCAGCAGTGTCTGCCAGTCCCTGGCACAGCACAGGCAATGCTCCACAGCCACCTCTGCAGCCCCCAGCCCTGCTCCTGAGGGACCAAAGACATTAAGTCCCACCTGGGGGAAAGGCCCAGGAAGACCAAGGGGTGTTGAAGGCTGACCACAACGCAAGCACATATCTTGACCCTACTGCCTCTTGGAATTTCCATCTGAACAGTGCTTAAATGCAGGAGTTGGTAGTTGTGTATGTGCCTCTCTATATCTTTTTTGTCTTTGTCTCTTTTTGTGTCTTCTTCTTCTGTTTCTCTGCTCCTGCCAATTTTGATTAACATTAAATTGAACAGGCTTAGAGTTTGTGAAGTTGAATGGGCCAAGTCAATGCTTTGAGAAGTGTTTTTTGTTGATTGAATGTCTGTTGTAATTTGACATGAGAAGAATTTTCAAAAGTAATATAAAACTTTTTGTGTAACTGACGATTTGTTAAACCCCTAAGATACTGAACACGCCTCTGTGAAACACAAATGTTAAAGATGAAAAAACCCAGGAACCTCCTCTTTCTTTCCCAGTCAATAAAGAAGCAGCGGGCCCTGGCTCCAGCCCCCATCTCAACCAAACCAAACCAAACCAAACCAAACCAAACCAAACCAAGCAACCCTGCCCTGGGCCGAGCCCCTTCTCCTCTCCCCAGGCTGCCCCCCTCCGTCGGCCCCATTCTAACCAAACCAAACCCCAACAACTAGCAAATAGGAAAACAAAAGAAGCTACAAAAGCCTAACCAGAACAAAGCCAGACACAGTATTAAAATCTTACCATCAAGTCCCCTCCCTCCAACACAACTAAAACCAGAAACCCCTACAACCTATAACCCATAAAAAATAACCCTACAACTAAAAAATTAAGCAGAAAGAAAGCCATAAAACAACATAAAACAAACCCTAACAAAAGCCAACCACAAGTTCCACCAAAAGTTACAAGTGGGTCAGGGGTTAACCCATTCAGGACTTCAGTTCTCCCTTGAGTAAAAGAAAAACAAAATGCAAGCATATTAAAAAAACCCATAAAACCATCAAAGCCAGTAAAGAAGAAATTAAATTCCAAATAAAAAGAAAAACTACCTTAGTCTTAAAATTAAAATCCTCTTATAAACTAAAAAGAAAAAACCATTTTTTTATAACACATAAAACTCTAAAAAAATATTCAAATTAATATCAAACAAAACCCTACATACTAAAATAAACAAATATTTAAATAACTTTAATTTCATAAGAAGTTTAAATGGAAAAAAAAAGTAATCCAGTATCCTCAAGAAATATCTCTATTCCCAGAGATAAAAATAATTTTTAAAGTAAATAATAAAAACTTTTACCTTTAAAGAACTCATCTTTAAAGCAATAAAGCTGTTTTGTTTTTTTGAGCTCCTGAGAATGTCTTCTTGGTATTTCTCCAGGGAGTCCAAATCAGAGTACACAAACAATTGTAATTCCTTTTAAATGTCTCCTTGAGAGACTTTTTAGGGGATGAGAGTAAGGGCTTGTGTGTCCTGCTTGGCACAGCCCAGGCAGGGCTTTCCCAGCCACATTCCACACTCCATTTCCCAACTGGAGCCGCTGCTGCCTCTGAGTTGTGCTGCCCCAGCCCCAGGGACGCTCTCCTTGTCTGCCCATTCCCCCACGGTCTCTGGGCAGGGATGGCCTCAGTGGGGGCTGCTGACATCCTCAGCACCTTGGAGGCTGCTGCTGAATTTTCCTGCTGCAGAGGCTTGTTCAGCCTTCAGCTCTTCAATGCAGGAATTCAGTGTCCTAGGGCTCATTAACATTCAGAACACCTGAACAAGCCAAGCCTATGAGAATAATTTGATTTCAGTTTCCTAATAATTTGTAGTTAAATAGATCTCAGTAGTGTATTCAAGGACATGATATTTTAAATGACAGTGAGAAAAGATTTTTTGGTCCAGTTTAGTTTTGTTTTCCTGTTAATTCATTGAAATGTGCAATCTCCAATTGACATTGAATCCCAGTTCCTCCTGATACGGTTTGAATAGATATGAAAATCAAGACCCTTTATATCAGGCCATCAATCAGACTCTGTCTCTCCCCCCACCCCACCATTTCCCCCATCCAAGCCCTGGCACTCAGAGCAGCCTTGTGCAAATCTGAGCTTCCTCCAGCCCAGGCTGCACCTGCAGCTTTCAGCTCCTTGGCTCCAACTCCCACCTGCTTTCCTTGGAGAAGGAGCTGCCTGAGACATAGAGGGATGTTCATTTCTTGTCAGCCAACAAAGCCAAGGCAAGGAACAACTCCATCAAATGCAAAAGTAATTCCTCTGCTGGATATTAAATCCACTTTGCACAGCAGATAGTCTCAGAGCAATGGAAAACACCTTCTGTGCCCAGCACAGATCCCAAGGTCCCCCAAACCCTCCCTGCCCTGTGATTCTGCCCAGATTTGCTCTTTGCCACACGAGTCACAGGCTAAAGTCAGGAGCTCCCTCCATGCCTAGTGGAAGGAAAAGAGAGAAAGGGGAGGAAGAGCTTTCCTGTGCAGAGCCAAGGTCAAAGTGAAGCCCCTGCATTGGGAACCACAACTCATCAGGTTTGTGTCCTTTGGGCTCAGGGCCTGGTGACACTCAGAGACACAGAAAGGTTTCTTGCCAACAAACACAAGTTGGACATTTGAACAGTTTAACATCCCAGCAAACAAGCAGTTCTCCGTGATGTGTCAGCAGCATCTGACATGTCCACCATCACCAAGGGTTTTCTGTACAGGAAGAGTTTTAGACAAAGACACAAGAAAAGACAGTTCCGTGATAGATATAAACACAATGATGTTGATTGTTGATATATTTATTTGCACTTCGGAATGATTAGGCAACTCCCTGAAGCTCAAAGCATGAAGCTAGTCAGTTAAGAGGAACATGAATGACCAGAGAACATCTAGAGGAGGAAATCTGGGAGCAATGGGAAGAATAAAGATCCAGCTGGTCTAGTGAAGAGATGTCCTTAGACGTGGCTATTTCAATAGGAGAGCTGGAAACCCCTAATGGAAAAGAGAGATTTATATAATAGAATGAATACTGGTGACGCGACTAGAAGGCAAGATCATTATTTCTTCTCCTGACATCAGTATACCTCCAGAAAATCCCCATTCCTGGTTGGAAAACTTTGCCATTTTTACACAGTACTCAAATGACCCAGATAATAAAGATTTGCTTGCATATGGCGAAACTAACAGTTATTAACACCTGTACCACTTTACAGGCAGACATCAGTTGTGTGCCCATGAACAGGCAGTGCCACTTGTGCCCTGAGGGGCCCCGCTAGGATTGGATCTCTCCGAGAGCACCTGAGGGACAGCAGAGCACCTTGCAAAGCTGCAGGTCCCTGACAGCCCTGCAGGGCTCCTGTCCCATCAACATCTGCTCTGCTCCAGTCTGAAACAGGGCCCAGCATGGTGCCGGGATCATCAGAGAGCTGAGGTGTGTTCTGGAATTCAATGCCCTCCCCATCCCTCAGCAGCCCTGCATTTCCCTGCTGCAGCCTTGGTCTCCAGCACAGCCATGGAGGCTCTTTGGGCTCTGGACTGTTGCTGCAGCCCCCAAGGGCAGCTGAGCTCTGCCTTTGGCACAGTCAGGCTGGGCCAGCGCAGGCCATGCTCAGCAATTGCTTTTGTGTGCCTGGCCTTGCTGTCAGCCCTGGCAGCAGCTGCGTGGCCCCTTTGTGGCCCTGTGCTGGCCCAGCCATGGTGGCCTAGCCCCTGTGCAGGCCCAGCCCAGGCCAGGAGCATTGCGGCTGGGAACGGCCCCTGTGCCGTGGTGCCCACAGCAGCCTTGGGGCTCTGTGCCCCATGGCCTCCCTGCTGGGCAGCCTCTGCCAGCTCCTGCAGAGCCCCTGGCACCTGTGGGGCTGCACAGACAGCCCTGCCCCGGGCCCTGCCAGCCTCTGGGCCAGCAGAGAGGCAGCCAGGGCTGGCCATGGCCGGGAACAGGCCCTGAGGCTTGCAAGAGGATGGAGATGGGCCACAGCCAAACTCAGCCCAGGCCAAAGCTGGGCTCAGCAGCCAGGGCTGCTTATTGAAGATAATGAAGAGAGAATTGTTTGGTCCAGTTTTCTTCTCCCCATGATAGATTGATATCAGTAATGTCCAATTGCTATTGACCTCAACATCTCCTCATGTAGTTTGACTATATATTAAAATCAAGACCCTTCATGGCTGACAATGAATCAGACTTTGTCCCTTCCCCTCTGTTGCCTTCTATTCCAAGGCAGGCGACCTGGTTCTGAGGTACAGCTCGACAGCCCTCTCTCTCTAGGGCCGTTCGGGCCAATGACACACGCAGACACCAATGTGGTGGACGGTCAAATGGCGTTTATTACTTCTTCTTCTGGGGTCTTATAGTCTTGGGGGTCTCTACGTCAAAAAGGGGTTTGTCTTTCTTATCTATGGTTAGTAGGGAATGGAAAAGTACTGGGTAAGGAGTGGAAAAGTGCTGGGTAAGGGATAGACAGTTGCTGTGACAGCACTCTCATTGTTAGTGGAGCTACATTCCTATTGTTAGTTTCTTATCTATGAGTACCAGGGGGTCTTATCTACGGGAAACCGAGGGTCCTGCCTTTCCGTCACATCCCGTCATCTTCCGCAGCGCCTCTTCCCTAGCTACCACATCTCCCCCCCCCTTTTCACAAATGAATGAGGTAGTCATGCACATAGGTAGTGAAATGAGGTATGAGGTTGTAACTTAACAAGGAAAAGGGATTTTGGGAAACCTGAGTAAGCTTTTGTCAGACAAGTTTGGAAAGTCTTGTGACTGGCAGTGTTCCTTGGGTTGAATTCCCTGGTTGAATTCACAGCAATTGTCGTCGCCCTATGAACAGGATGTTGGCCCGTTCCAGGCGGCTCTGAACGAACGAGACCAGTTTGTTCAGCAGGCATGGTCCGAAGGTGACTGTTAGAAACAGCATCGCCAATGGACCTATCAGGGCAGAAATTAGAGTGGTTAGCCAAGGTGATTGATTGAACCAGGACTCGTACCAGCTCTGTTGGGCCTCCCTCTCTTTCTGCCTCTGAGCCAGTCTGTTCCGGAGTTCTGCCATGGAGTCTCTCACGACTCCCGTGTGGTCTGCATAGAAACAGCACTCCTCTTTCAAGGCGGCACACAGGCCCCCTTGCTGCATGAACAGGAGGTCCAGGCCTCGCCTGTTCTGCAAGACCACTTCTGAGAGTGAGGAGACCGACTTCTCTAGATAGGAGATGGATTTCTCGATCCTCTGCAGGTCCTCGTCAATCGTTGCCTGCAGCTGTGACAGTCCTTGGTGCTGTGTCGCTAGGGCTGAGACTCCTGTGGCCGTTCCCGCTGCTCCCAGGCTGAGCAGCATTGCGATAGTTATACCTGTCATTATTTCTCTTTTGTGGATCCGGCTGGGTCCCTCAAGAAGATGGTACATTTCTTCGTCTGAGTGGTACAAAACCCTAGGAACAATCAGAACTTGGACACAGAAGTCGTTAGAGTCATTGAATTTGGGAAGAAACACACAAAGGCTCACTCCGGATCGCTGGCAAACCCACATCCCCGATGCGGATGGGATTGCCCACTTATTGTTTTTCCTGTTCGGCCTGCCAATTTTGGTGCAGATGTTGCCTCCCCGCTTAGCTAGGGTTGAATTGCCAAAGCATCTGCCTCGGCCTGTGACTTGACTCAGGGTGATTCCTTTGCGAGGGGTGTCCCATCTGCACTGGTGAGGGGCGTCGGCTGAGGAATAACTGAAGGGAGTGTCTAAAGCGACTCCTTCGTAAAAGGGGGGTTTGACGTCGTAACAAAGCCAGCAGGATTCGGTTAGGTTAGGGTTGGATTCGTTCAGGGATACAAAGGTAGCTTCTAACATACTAAGGATTGGGTCTGAGTCTGACTCGGTTAAGCGGCTCATCTGAAAGGTTTCCGCTTGACCGGTCGGGACATTGCTGACCCCTGTGGGTAAGGTTTTGGGGTAGGTTGTGTTTCTCCCTTTCGGCACACTTTTAATAACTTTGTTGGGTCCGACTGCTCGGGGTGCTGACGGTTGGAGCCTGATAATTTGCACGTTCACCCTCTCTTTTGACCCTTGAAGGACCACTGTCCACGTTCTGCCTGTGGCCCAACTGGGGTGATCTGGCTGCAAGACCGTCATGTTGTAATCAATGCACGCCCGAAAACTTGGGACTTTATGTTGGTTTCGATGGAAATTTCTGTGGGAGAAGAAGGGTATTTTGCAGCCGATGGGTGCCCAGGTGAATTGTAAGAATTTTTCTGGCTCTTGTGGATCCCACCCAGGCCCCGACGGTCTGGCATCTGTAACTATGGTTTCGCAGCCCCAGTGCCCACAATATCCCCACCCTGGGTAATTGCAGTAGCTTTTCCCAGGGTTTGAAGCTGGGCACCAGTAGGATAAGTACGAGTGTGTGACGTGTGTGGAATAGGGGTTTACCCTTGGCTGTCCTGGAAACAGGTTGGTGATGCGAAGCACGAAGGATGGGGTGTTTGGAGTGGTGATTTCTCTGAGTACTTTGCCACTACTAAGGTGTCGCATGACCCACCTGAATGGCCGATGGGGGTAGTGGTCTGGGCTGGCTTGCCCTCTGGCGACAAGCCCCAACAGCAAAATCACACAGAAACACCCTTGGTGCTTGGGTCTCACCCGTGCGGGTCTCTCGGGTGCTGCCTGACGGCTTGGTGGTCTGTCGCTTTCGTCTGGAACCGGAATGTACGCGTCACGAGCACGTCCCATGAGCAGGTCCTGTAAACAAAGACTCGCAATTCTCGTCAGTCTCATTCTGCTCGCTATGAAGGTCCAGTTTAATTGACTTAAGTGGACACCACCTGATTTTGCCGTCCTTTTTGACAGCCGCGTACCCTCTCCCCGTGAGCATCAACCTCCAGCCCCGTTCCCACTCGCCTAACTCGTTTCTGATTACCACCTGTGGGCCCTCTTCTAGCGCTCGAGTGGCCCAGTGTTTTTGGACGGGACTGTTTGTTTCGTCTCCCCTAGGGAACTGATTCAGTGCCAGCAAAGCGGTTGCCAGCATACGTGCCTGATCTCCTGGGGGAATGGCATTGGCAAAGCCTTCTGCTTTTGCCAACACTTCTATCTTGGTTTTCAGGGTCTGATTTGCTCTCTCAACTATGGCCTGCCCAGTACTGTTGTATGGGATGCCTTGCACTAACGTGATGCCCCATTTCGCGGCGAATTCCTGTACTTGTTTGGAGGTGAAATTGGAACCGTTGTCCGTTTTGATCTGCTTGGGGATACCAAGCCAAGCCATGGCTGTCAGCCAGTGCTGAATTGTGTTTTTGGAGTTAGTTTTGGGGTGCTGTGTGGCTATGATCGTCCCACTATAAGTGTCTACTGTCACTGCAAGCCATGCTCGGGGCCTCATCAGTTCGCACCAGGTGAAGTCCGACTGCCAGATTTCTGAGGGCTTGAGACCTCTCGGGTTGACTCCGTAGGTCCAAAGGGGTGACTTCTGGCAATAAGGGCAGGTGGCTACCACGTGTTTCGCGTCCGCCGTCGGGATTCCGCATCTCTTCGCCAGTGCTTTGACTCCGATGTGGAGTGACTCGTGCAGTTGACGAGCTCTTTGCAACGTCCAGACGCCTTTCGCTGCGGCGTCCGCTTTGTCGTTGCCGGTCTGGAAGTAACCTTTGACTGGGTCATGGCTGTTGATGTGGATGACTGACACGGTGCCCTGTCGCGAGGAAAGCGCTTCTTCCAGCATTAGGGCTGCTGCTGATGTCGATACTCCTGGTCCTGCCATGGCTAGGCAGAGCCTTGCCACGAATATAGAGTCTGTTACGATGTTAAGGTGTTCGTCTTGGAAGAGTCCGCATGCCAAAACCACTGCTGCTGCCTCCAGCTGTTGCACTGACAGTGTGGGGTCACACGCTTTGACGCAGTGCCATTGCTCTCCTGCCTGCCACACTGCTGCTGCGGTTGAAGTCGTGGAGGAAGCATCTGTGAAAACCGTTGGTCCCGGCTGCGGTCTGTCCTTGACCTTCGGTGGCATGTCCATGTCGACTACGGTCAGCAGCTTCGTCCAGGGTGGCTTGGAAGAGTAGGAGATTTCTCCTCCGAAGCCGGACAGAGCAAGGGCCAGGTACTCCGATATTGTGGCTGAGTCCGAGGTCGGCTGCTTGCGAAACAGAAGGTGGATGCTTGTCGGTTCTGTCCCTAGGTGTCTCAAGGCGAGTCTCCTGCCTTTCATGATGAGGCTGGCGATGCATTCGATTCCCGGGGAAAATGCACGAGCAGGTCTTCCGAGGACCACCCATTGGATCGGTCGGGCCTTTTCAGAAGGTCCTTGAGCCAGTGCCCCCACTCCCCCCTTCGGTGTAAAGTGGACGTACAGGTCCAGTGGCACGGCTGGGTTCCACCTGGCAAGGATGCCAGTGGACATCTGGTTTTCGATGAAGTCGAGGGAGCTCGTCGCTTGCGGTGTCAGCTCCTTGGGATCCCAGGGGTTCTTCCCTTTCAGGAGGTCGTACAGAGGGTCCATGACCTCGGGGGGGATCAGGATGATGTTGCGAAGCCACTGCAGGGATCCCACCAGGCGTTGCACGTCGTGGAGCGTCTCGACTTCTCGGTTGATCTTCATCTTGGGGGGTGTCACGTAGGAGCTTGTGATTCCTACTCCCAGGAAGGTCACGCAGGGTCCTCTCTTGATCTTTGCGCTCGCGATCTCGAAGCCGTTGGCTTGAAGGGTCTCTGTGATTGTGGTCACCAGGTCATCTACTTGGCTTGTCGATGGTGCTGCAACCAGGATGTCGTCCATGTACTGGATGATGGTTGCGGTGGGATTGGAGTGTCGGACGGGCGTCAGTGCTTTGTCCACGGTGATCTGGCATATGGTCGGGCTGTCGACCAGACCTTGTGGGAGCACTCTCCATTGGAAGCGAAGGTTGGGCCGCTCGCCGTTCCGAAACGCCACGGAAAAGGCGAATCGTTCTCTGTCCTCAGGGTGCAGGGGTATTGAAAAGAAGCAGTCCTTGATGTCCAGTACTGCGCACGGCTGCCCTGTGGGGATGGCTGAGTTCGCGGGTAGCAGTGTCTGGACTGGACCCAAGGGTCGGATCGTCTTGTTCACCTCTCTCAGGTCGTGGACGAGACGATAGCCTTGTCCGGACCTTTTGGGGATCACGAATACAGGGGTGTTCCATGGGCTGGTGGAGGGTTCTATGTGACCCTTTTGCAGTTCGCGGTCGACCAGCTCCAGCAAGGCTGCCATTCGAGGCTCTGTCAGGGGCCACTGCTCAACCCATACAGGGTCTGATGATTTCCAAGTCAGTTTGATTGGCAGCGGAGGGTGTACGGCAGTGGCCCTCAGGATAAATTTGTAATCCGAAATCCGAGCAGGGAAAGGACGTCCCTTCCTAACAGGGGTGGGGAATTTTGCAAAATGTAGGGGTAGATTGCTACTGTCTTTTCTGGTCCCTTTTTCGTGTGAAGTGTTATAGCCACCAGCTGGGTGCTTTTCCATGCCCGGGACTGCCCCCCCCACTCCGTTTACTGGAGGGACTTCTTTGAATTTCCAATGGCCGGGCCAATGTGCTTGGGGAATAATCATGCAGTCTGATCCCGTGTCCACCCAGAACTGAAACCCTATGACGTGGGGGTCCTGGCTGCCGTGAAGGCGGCATGTCCCCCACACCATTAGGGGTTCCTTCCCTATTTTCATGACCAAGGCCACCCAGGGATCCCGCTCTGGGGTGTCCCCTGCTGTTCCTGTGACACCGGCGCGGCTTGTGGCGGTGGGGGGTGCGAAGGTATTGAGGGTGCTGCAGAACTCTGCCATTGTATTGCTGGAGGGGATGCAAAGTTGACTGCTCCCTGTGGGGGCATAGGGTATGAAGGTCCCCTGCCCCACTGGGGGTTGCTGTAGCTGGGCCATTGCATATTCCAGGTGGGAGGGGGCTGAATACGGCCTGGCTGCCCCCTCCCTCTCCCGTTTCCCTGAAACCTGGATCTGCATTCCTTAGCTAAATGCCCCTTCCTTCCACACACCCAGCACGGTCCTCTACCTTGGCGTGGTGGAGCATCTGCTGATGGGCGCTTTTGCTGAGGGCAGTTTGCTGCCACGTGGCCTGCCTGGCCACACTTAAGGCACGCCATCACACTGGTTATTGCAGTGTGAACTGCTGCTTGAATGGGAACTAGATGTTCCTCCTTTGCAACGTGTCTGATCATGGCAGCTATACTGGACCCCAGCGGTAGCGACCTTAAAATGTCTTTGGTGGCTGAGTTGCATTGCTGGCGTAGGCACTCTGCCAGCACGGGACCCTTCGCCTCTGGGGGTAATGCAGAGGAATCTAATGCAGCCTGAAGTTTGTCCACAAACTGAGTGAAGCTCTCACTCTCACCCTGTTTTATGAGAGACCACGGGGATGGTTTAGCTACCACTTTAGAAGCATCGCGGATAGCTTCTCGGGCAGCATGGGTTGTTGTCATAACCTCATGGGCCCGCAAGCCCTCAGCCTGTTGCTGGGGGGTGATCATAGTGGGGTCCGTGCCCATTAGCCTCTGTATGCTGGAGCCGTGCAGTGGGTGGTCTGCCCCTGTTATCGAGGCTAGCTGTTTGAGGCAATTATCCTCCCATTCTTGTTTAAAAACGATCATCCCCGCACCATCAAATATCATTCTACACGTCTGCTTAATATCAAAGGGAAGCATATCGTCCCCACCAAAAAGGCCGTCAATAAGTGTGCAAACCATGGCAGAATTAATTCCCTTATCCGCAATCGCTTTAACAATTGCCTGCACATCTTTCGGATTGACCGGTGAATAAATCCTTTGGTTTCCGCCTGCACCCCCCACACGAACCGGGAACACCAGAGTGGCGGACGGAGCCCATTCCGCGCAAGCCATTTTTATTTTCCGCCAGTTTGTAAGCGAGGTCCGGTTTTTCTCTGGTAACTCCTTCACCCATGCAGGAGCGCTGTGGCTAGTAACCTTACACGCCACTGCTCTCTCTCCGTTAAAGCTAGAATCTGAGCCGGAATCCTCCGACCCTGTCTCGGGCTCCCCTTCTTGCGGGGGTCGGGCCGTTCCCTCCCCCTGGGGTCCCCCCGCCTCCTGCTGGGGGAGGTCCTTGCCCTACAAGGACTTAATTTGAATAAAGCGCTCTGATTGGTCTTACGCGTCTCCGCGGGGGCCGCCCCATCTCCCCGCTCGCCCGCGCATGCGTTGTTCCGCGGGCTGACTGCGTTTCCGCCCCCCTTCTCCTCCTTTCCGCCCTGACCATGCGGTCCGGCGCCATTTTCAAACGCATATGGTGGGGGAGCTTTTTTATCGGTCTCTATGGGGTCCGACATTCTGGCCGCGTTCCGCGCCTCCTCTGCAAGCCCCTGCCAGAACGCCCGCGCGTGCTCTCCCCCCTCCGATGGTGAGTCCGCTCTCTGAGGGGGATCTGGCGTTCGCGCCTCCGCGTGCCTGTCCGGATCAGGCACCTCCGCGGTTTGTGTCGCTGCGCCCACCCCCAACTGCGGCACGGCTAATAAACAAGTTCGAGCGGCTTTCCAGGTCTCTTGCTCTTGTCGAGCTTTTTGCAGAGCCTGAACAACTCTGCCCCACGACTTTAAGGCTTTCCCTGAGCCCAAGGACATAGTGTCCTCCGCCAGGGCTTTTGTACAATTATCCCACACGTCCGAATGTAGGACGTCCACGGGGCTTTCAATAGCCCCAAGCTTAATCAATCTCGACAATGCAAGAGTTAAGTCCCTAAGTTTACATTCTATACCCCATTGCGCATGCATCTCTGTTACGACCTTCGCTATGGCTTCCATCGTCCAAGCGGGTCCGGGAGCGTCCTCCCCGCTGCGGTCAGACCTGCTGCCGCAGCCGCCGTCCTCGTTCCAGGAGTGTCCCCGTTCGCCGGGCGCAAGCCGCTGTCCCGGGTTCCGGCACCAGAATGTTGCCTTCTATTCCAAGGCAGGCGACCCGGTTCTGAGGTACAGCTCGACAGCCCTCTCTCTCTAGGGCCGTTCGGGCCAATGACACACGCAGACACCAATGTGGTGGACAGTCAAATGGCGTTTATTACTTCTTCTTCTGGGGTCTTATAGTCTTGGGGGTCTCTACGTCAAAAAGGGGTTTGTCTTTCTTATCTATGGTTAGTAGGGAATGGAAAAGTACTGGGTAAGGAGTGGAAAAGTGCTGGGTAAGGGATAGACAGTTGCTGTGACAGCACTCTCATTGTTAGTGGAGCTACATTCCTATTGTTAGTTTCTTATCTATGAGTACCAGGGGGTCTTATCTACGGGAAACCAAGGGTCCTGCCTTTCCGTCACATCCCGTCATCTTCCGCAGCGCCTCTTCCCTAGCTACCACACCCCTCCCCACCATTTCCCTCATCCAACCCATGGCACTCAGAGCAGCTGAGAAATGGAGTCACATCCAGGGGTGTCCCCAGGGTTTAGGACTGGGGCCTGGTCAGTTCAATCTCTTTAATGGTGATCTGGATGAGGCCATCGAGGTCACCCTCAGTCAGTTCCCAGGTGAGCCCAAGCTGGGTGGGAATGTGGCTCTGCTGGAGGGCAGGAAGCTCTGCAGAGGGATCTGGACAGGCTGGAGCCAAGGCCCCAAGACAATGGGATGATGTTCACCAAGGCCAAGGGGCAGGTCCTGCCCTGGGCTCACAACCACGCCAAATCCCTGGCTGTGCCCTGCCCCTGATCCCCACAGCCTGTTCTGTTTCTTTCATCCCTGCATTGCCAGGGACTTTCTGGGACAAGGGAGCTCAGCTCTGGGGATGGAGGGAGGTCCAAGTGCGACTACTGGAGTGGGAACCACAACTCATCAGGTTTGTATCTTTTGGGGGTCAGAAACTGGTGGTACTCAGAGGCACAGAAAGTTTCTCTTCATGGCCAACAGGCCATAGTTGAACAGAACACAATTTAATAACAATCTCACTCTTCCCTGAGCTATGTGCAATGTCCCAGCAGCGTCTGAGGAGTCCAACATCCACAAGTGATTTCCATACTAAAAGTAATTTTAGACAAGCATGGTTCTGTGTCAGATATAAAAACAATTAAGTTGTTTTATCAGGATGCTCGTCCCGGAATAGGGACAAAACAGTCAGAACAATTCCTGATTTGCAAAGCTGTCAGTTGTGGATGGAGAAGGGAGGTCAGGCTGCTCTTGGTGCTGAGGAAGGGCTGAAACCAGCCTAACTCATTTCATCTCCTCATGCCCTGGCTGATCTCCCCTCTTTCCCCTTCCACCCATTGCCTTTTGTCTCCCACCAGGCCCCTGTGAAGAGCCTGGCTCTGTGTTCTCCATCTCCTCCTCGCTGGCACTGCCAGGCTGGGATGAGGAGCCCCTCAGCATTCCCTGCTCTGGGCTGGACAAGCCCAGCTCCCTCAGCCTCTGCTCAAAGCCCAAGGGCTCCAGCCCCACCTTGGAGGCCCTTCCCAGACCCTGCTCCAGCTGCCAGACATCTTTCCTGCCCTGGGCAACCCAAACCAGGCCACAGTGAACTGGATAATCCCCTGCACTAGGGGAGGTTCAGGCTGGACAATAGGAAGAAGTTTTTCACAGCAATGATGAGGGGGAACTGGAATGGGCTGGCCAGGGGGAAAGTTGCACAGTCACTGTCCCTCTCCTGTGGCAATTAGTGGCTTGGTCTTGGTGCTAAGGCAGTATTAGGTCATTGGTTGGACTTGATGATCCCAAAGGTCTTTCCCAGACTATCAGATTCTGTCATTCTTGGATGATTGGGACACTCTGGGGCCATTGTGACACTGCAGGGCCTTGTGTAACCAAGGGGTTTCACCATTTTGATACTGCAAAACCAAGGAGACTCCAGGGCCCAGTGGAACCAAGGGGCCATTCTGACACTACTGAGCCTCATGGAACCAAGGGGACATTGTGACACTGCAGGATCCTGTGTACCCAAGGGGCCACTGTGACAGGATGGGGCCTCAAGGAATCTGGAAGAATGTTGTGACACTGTGGGGCCTCATGGAAACTAGGAGTCCATTGTGATACTGAGGGAACTTGTAGAACCACAGGGACCATGGTGACAGTGTGGGACCTCATGTGACCATGGGGCCATTCTGACACTCTGAGGCCCCATGGAACCAAGGGGCCACTGTGAAACTGCAGCATCAATAAGAACATTGTGACACTGTGAAGCCCCATGGAACCAAATAGACCAGTGTGACAGTGCAGGGCCTGGTGTAACCAAGTGGCCATTGTGACACTGAGGGGTCCCATGGAACCAAGGATATCTTTGCAGATGACACCAAGCTGGATGTGAGTGTTGATCTGTGGGAGCATAGAAGGGCTTTCCAGAGAGACCTGGACAGGATGGACTGAGGGGCTGAATCCAGAAATTTTAGGTTTCACATATCCAAGTACCAGGCCCTGCAATTTGGCCCCAGTGCTACCAGCTGGCGACAGAGTGGCTGGACAGCAGCCAGGCAGAAAGGGACCTGCAGGGATTGATGGACAGCAGGCTGCACACGAGGCAGCAGTGTGCCCAGGTGGCCAAGAAGGCCAATGGCTCCTGGCCTGCATCAGGAATGGTGTGGCCAGCAGGAGCTGGGCTGCTTGGCCAGCACTGATCTGCCCCAGCTCTTCACACAGACATTGCTACTGCAGCTCCAGAGAAGGCAACAAAAGGGCGTCTCTGCAGAAAACTTTGCTGGGAGATCCTTTAGTACCTTTAAAGCCACCAAGAGGGCAGTCCCTCATTGACACAGGCTACTGCCACGAGAAAGGTGAAGAAAAAAATAGAGAAATGGTACTAAGAATTAAAATTCTTTGCTGACAATATTAAGTAAAGCAAAGCAAAAGAACCTCCAAGATGAAACCAAAAAGACGTATTAAACATGACTTTTATTACAAGTGATTTGCAGAACTGGGCCAGCAGTTTAATGTTGCTGAATGCATCCTGTCATCAGTCTCCTCACTGCCGCCTTGAGCTCCTTGTTCCTTAGGCTGTAGATGAGGGGATTCAGGGCTGGAGGCACCACTGAGTACAGAACTGACAGGGCCAGATCCAGGGTTGGGGAGGAGATGGAGGGAGACTTAAAGTAGGCAAATGTGCCAGTGCTGAGGAACAGAGAGACCACAGTGAGATGAGGGAGGCAGGTGGAAAAGGCTTTGTTCCGTCCCTGCTCAGAGGGGATACTCAGCACAGCCCTGAAGATCTGCACATAGGAGAAAACAATGAACACAAAACAACCAAAAACCAGAAAAGCACTACTTATAAGAGGACCAAATTTCCTAATGTAGGAATTTGAGCAGGAGAGCTTGAGGATCTGTGGGATTTCACAGAAGAACTGGCCCAGGGCATTGCCATGGCACAGGGGCAGGGAAAATGTATTGGCTGTGTGCAGCAGAGCATTGAGAAAGGCACTGGCCCAGGCAGCTGCTGCCATGTGGGCACAAGCTCTGCTGCCCAGGAGGGTCCCGTAGTGCAGGGGTTTGCAGATGGACACGTAGCGGTCGTAGCACATAATGGTCAGGAGGAAATACTCTGCTGAGAAGAAGAACATAAAGAAAAAGAGCTGAGCAGCACATCCTGTGTAGGAGATGTTCCTGGTGTCCCAGAGGGAATTGTGCATGGCTTTGGGGACAGTGGTGCAGATGGAGCCCAGGTCGCTGAGGGCCAGGTTGAGCAGGAAGAAGAACATGGGCATGTGCAGGTGGTGGCTGCAGGCTATGGCGCTAATGATGAGGCTGTTGCCCAGGAGGGAAGCCAGGGAGATGCCCAGCAAGAGGCAGAAGTGCAGGAGCTGCAGCTGCCGCGTGTCTGCCAATGCCAGCAGGAGGAAGTGGCTGATGGAGCTGCTGTTGGACATTTGCTGTGGCTGCACATGGGGACCTGTTCATGGAGAAAAAGACAGTGAAGAGTTGGAGGATATACCTGTATCCAAAATCAAAGCCAATTCCCATACACCCTCCTCTGTAATACACAGACATGGACTTTAGTTTTTTTGAGTTTGGAGGTTTTCTATATAAGCTCTCCCATATCCCTACTGCTGCTCCTGCATATCAGAAACCCTCCTTCATATCAGAAAGCATTTTTGGTGCACTCATGGAGAACAGAGAAAAATCTGTGATGCAAAGTGGAGTCTGAGGGGAGATGATCCCTCAGCTCATTCTGTTTGGCAGTTGTTTGGGCTTTCACTGTTCTCAAATGGAGGATGTTCAAACTCCCACATTTTCCTTAAAGCTCCTAAGATACTGCTGAGAGCAGATGGATCCACCACAGCCCAGCTCCACATTTGTAGCCAAGGACTCACATGGCTCATTTCACTAAACCAGCAGCACTTCCAGTGTCACAACACCTCTGCCTTTCCCCATCAATCTTATAACTCAGAGATGCTATAGGACAGGTTTGAACCCTGGATAGAAGCTCCTAGCTTGGACTGAAATCTCAGGGAGACTTCAGGGTCCTTATGGTGGCACTGGATGGAGAGAGATGCAGCTCCTTCCCTGGCTGCACTGACAGCATTGCCCAGAGCCTGGCACTGGGGACAGTGTCATCCTGAGCCAGCTGTGCCCCCTGCCAGAGCCCCCAGAGCCGGGCAGCTGCTCCCAGCCCTGCGCTCTGCAGAGGAAACTGGGCCCAGGGCTGCAGAGCTGCCCCACGGCTCTGCTGCAGCTCTGCCTGCACAGGAGGAGCTGCACGCCTCGGAGCCCCAGCCCTGAGGGCAGAGGCTTGGCTGAGGCACAGGAGGGAGGGGGCTTGTTCAGACGGAGGGGCTGCCCTGGAGGGGGTCCTGTGGACATCTCTAAATGCTCCCTGCCACAGTATTGCTGGGGTTTGTTTTCTCTCCTTGCCTGATCATCTCTCTGCTTCCTGCAGATTTTCCTCCTGCAGGTGTTTCCCAGTGCCTGATCTCTCTGTGGCAGCACCAACAGACCCCAAATCTCTGTGCACTCTCCTAGGCCTAGCAGAACCCTGGCTGTTTGCAGGGCGCTGGCTGGGGGGCAGGTTCTGTTTGCAGCTTGGAGAAAGGACAGCTGAGACTGAGCCTGATGGCTCCAGCAAAGGTGATGCTGGTGCTGTCCATGGGCAGAGGGGCTGAAAGCATATTAGGGATCACTTGTGAACCTATTGGTCACTAAAAATAACAGCTTGGATGTCTCTGGCACTTGTCAAAACTAATAATAGTATTTCGGAAGCAACATTTAATATTTATCCCTCCTCCCTGCAATTCTCCAATAGCAGGAAACTGAATACCTACCTAGTCTTTGAAAACTTCCTCATTTTTGTAAACTTCGTTGTTTTGGAAATGTTCAGTGACTGACCAGAACCCCTCAGCATGACAGAGCTTCATGAGCATTTCACCTCCCCTGCACCAGAAACACCCAGCGTTGTACTCACAGAGTCTGTAGGCTTTGGGATGTTCCAGCTTTAGGAGATGGCTCCAGGAGCTGCAGCTGCATTGTCCTGCAGCCAGAGGTTCCTGTGCCGAGGGCTGGAAGTGATTCTGTCCCAGGCACTTCTCAGCACCTTCCCAGCCCTGACTGATTGAAGCTCTCTGTGCCTCTGTGCTGTGCCCAGGGTGACTGCAGGCAGTGCCCCAGCCCTGCTGGGCTGGCAGAAGAGCCGCTCATCAAGAGAAATGTGCTTTTGAAGCTCTTCTTGGTTACCAGGAGCTGCCTCTGTGCCAGGAGCCGAGCCCAGCTCAGCAGCACAGACACAGCACAAGGACTTTAATGAGCCTCTGGGGCTTTGTGCTCAGGCCCTGAACATCAGTCTCTGAGAGGAAGCTGAAGAAACCTATCCAGAACTCCAAGTCAGAATCCAAGTCCAAAGTTTCTTGAACTTTTAATGGGTCCCACTGAGGGACATGACTTAGAAAGTGTCCCCAGGCCCCAGGCAGAGCAGAGAACTGGAAGCAGTGATGACAGGTGGGGACAAAGAGAAGTCAAGTCTTGGTGCCCTGGGGCACAGCAGGGTCTGTGCCACCAAGGGCTGGGAGGAGACACCTTGTCCTGAGGCCCTGGGGCCTCCTGGCACAGCCCCAGCCAGGCTGGGCACTGTCAGCCCCTTGTCGTGCCCTCAGCATCCCCCCCTAGCCCACATCCCAGGGGCCTCAAGGATCTGCTGGAAGGAGTCCCTGGGGAGCTTGGTAATGAATGGCCCTGTGGGGCTCCTTAATACTCCCAGGGAGTGCAGGTTTTTCAAAGGACTTTGGGTTTGACTTTTGCCTTTGAGTCTCTGAGAGGTTTGTGCAATCATGGCCTCCAATTATTTGCTGTAATTAGTCCCTGGAGAGGCTTTGTCAGTAGAAACACTCAGTGGGGCTCATTAATACTTCAGGATACTTCAGTTGTTTCAAGCTACTTGGTGTTTCCCTTTTGATACAGAATCTATGAAAAAATTGTGCAGTCCCAGCCTCCAATATCTCCTTTAATTATTCCCTGGAGAGCCTTTATCAGTAATGACACTCAGTGGTCCATTTATGCTTCAAGGTACTTCAGGTATTTTAAGGTATTTGGTGTTGCCCTTTGGATACAGACTCTGCGAGAGATTTGTGCAATCATGGCCCCAGTTATCTGCTATAATGAGTCTCCTGAGAGCTTTGTACTGACACTCAGTGGGGCTCATTAATACTTTGAGATACTCAAGGTTTTTAAGGTACTTTGTGTATTCCTTTGCACTCTGAATATCTGAGAGGTGTTTATTCCAATTCTGGTCTTCAATTCTCTCCTCCAAGGAGCCCATGAGCAGCTTGTGTTGGGGATGGACCTCAGTGAGACCCATTCATGCCTTGAGGCACTTTGGGGTTTTTTTCTTACTTTAACTCCTGGAAAGGTTTGTGCAATCTCCTCTCAGGTCCTGAGCTTCAAGGGCTCAGCTCCAAATGCAGCACAGGACTCATTAGGATCAAGCAAGTCCTGACAAACCATGGCTCTGCCTTGATTTCTCTCTGGTCTGGAGCAGTTCATGAGGCAGACTTCCTTTTACAGTTGTGGAGAAATATTTCAAAGAGCTTTTAAGTAATATGTAATCCTATTTTAAAGAGTGTATTTTATTTCTGTTCTCTTTGGAGAAGGGCTGATTGGAGCATTAAGTGATTTATATTGATGTAGGGGTGCTCCTAAGGAGGTCTGGCCAGGTCAGTGAAGTTGTACCTTGGAGCTCACCTAGTGTGGACAATCTTGCCTCACATTTCCCAACCTCATGTGAGAAACCATTTTCATTTTCAAAAATTTAAAATATTAAGATCTTTTCAAAATACAACAGAAGATTTAATAAAGAAAATAACACAGTGCCGGGAGCAAAGGATTCCGTCACCATGTGCTTATCTACAAAATGGAGGTTCTGTCTTTTATACCTCTTGCCCCTCCCAAAGTCTTGTCAATCAACTCCTTCTTCGCTGTCCAGTGGTGGAGATCACTGTCTTACACCTTGATTGGAGGTCAGGTGCTGCCATAGTAACAAGCCAACCCTCCCAAATGCCCCTACTACAGAGGCTATCCTGTGATAACAATGCAAGGGGGAGGAGAAAGATAACTATAAGTCTAGAAAACTTCTCTTAACATATATTTAATATTCACTCCTTAATTGTGAGAGTCAACCATAGAATTACTCATCTATAACAAACCCCCCTTTTCTTTTTCTATAAGTAATTTTGCTCGAACAATTAAGTAAAAAACTTTCTCTGTCTCTTGAATGAGTCATACCAGCATCTGTTGATGTGGGCAAGGACAGTGGGAACAGCAGTAAAAATCTCAGGTTTTCCATAGACACACTTATTTGGAATGGACAAAAGGGCATCGCAGAGGTCCAGTATGGCTTTGACTCCCACCTACCGTGCCTATGTGGCCGCTACCCATAATCAGTGTGTGTTAGGGATGAGCATAGAGGCCAATTCAGTCCTGCCCTCCAGTCCCTGTTGAATTAAAAGTCAACTGAGCAATGATAGAGGTGTGGTATGGCCTTTTGTCCCCACCTTACCATGCCAACAGGGTTTCTACCCACAGCAGGGCTATGGAGCCTTCTTGGTAGTGAACAAAGGGGCCAACCTGATCTTGCCCTCTATTCCTTGTCTTACTTCTTAAGGATGCTGCCCCATTACCTTTTACAGTCCCTTGTGTACTTCTCCTCAACAAATGCTGGTAACTATCTCTGACTAAAACAGGAAGACAGTTCTCTAGCTGGTTGGTGGAAGCTTGACTCTACTTTTTGGTTGTCTTGGTGTTTTCCTGCTTGTCGTTCAGTCTCTGCTTGAGAGTCTGTCTTGTTTCACCCAGCTTGAGTGTTATACTCCACTCTTTGGGTTCTTGTACTGGGCCTTTGACTCTGTTGCCATGAGTCCATCCCTGCTCTGCAGTTTGCATGGCCGATTCGGTGGTGAGCAGTACCTGAAAGGGACCTTCCATCTGAGGAGTTAGAGGCTGATCTCCCATGACTTATTCATCTCCCAATTCCCAGGATTAATATTATGGATTCTGAAATCCTGGGTGGTAGTTTGAGGAATTGCCCCTTTATGCCTTAGCCCTTCTAAGGTTTGTGCTATGGACATCAGTTATTTCTTAGCATTGGCTTCCCCTTCCTCATAGGTGGCAACCTTCTGGGGTGAGGTCAGGAAGGGTAACCCAAACATCATTTAATGGGGTGACACCCCCAGATCTGACTGGGATTGGGTTCTAATTCTTAATAAAGCCAAAGGGAGACATTTTATCCATGACATTTGGGTTTCAATCATTAGCTTAACTGGAGCTCTTTTAAGAATTTGATTCATTCTCTCTACCAACCAGAACTCTGTGGATACCATGGAGTGTGTAATTCCCATTTTATTCCCAGGGCCTGAACAACTTTCTGGAATATCTTCTATCTGAAATGAGTTTCCCGGTCTGAATCAATCCTGTTTGCCCTCCCATATCATGGAATGATTGATTCTAGAAGTGTTTTACTCACAACACTGGCATTGGCTTTCACAGTGGCTACCACCTCTGCCCAATGAGTCACGTGATCTCCTATCACTGGCAAAAACCTCCACCATTGTACCTGGGGAAGCTCGGTAAAGTCAGCTTGGATGTTTTGGAAGGGCCTTAAGGCTAGTTCTCACCCTCCCCTGGGTGTTTTCCTCACAATTTTCTTATTCACTTTTTGACATATCACACACCGATCAGTTACTTGCTTAGCTATTCTGAAAATTCCTATGCAGCCCAAATCCCTTAGAAATTGATCACCTAGTACTTGTGTACTCCAATGTGTTGTTCCACGTATGCCTTCTAACATTTTCCTGGCAAGGGATTTATTCAATATTTGTCTCCCACCTGCTCATCTCCACTTCTCTTTTTTATCTTTCTTGGCTCCTCTTTTAAGGAGTTCTTCCTCTTCTGTCCCACTGAATATGGGGACTTTTTGCATTTCTTTTATGGGTGTTAATACCATTATCAGTTTATCTGTCTCTGATTCTGTTGCGTTTTTAGCTTCAAAATCAGCTAAATTGTTCCCTCGCGCCTCCTGAGTTGCCTCTTTTTGATGCCCTTGAACATAAACCACTGCTACTTCTTCTGGCAATTGTAAGGTTTCTAACTCTTCTAAGACAAAAGTTTCGTGAATCAGTCCCTTTCCTTTTGAATTTAATAGCCCCCTCTCTTCCAAAATTTTTCCGAACTTATGCACTATTCCAAAAGTGTATTTTGAGTCCTGTATATATTGTTCCCCTTTTCCATGATAATGTTTCCAGACTTTGTTTTAGGGCACACAACTCACACGCTTGTGCTGACCAGTTGGAAGGTATAACTTTCTCTTTTCTATGGCCTCTAACCCTTCATGCCCTATAGCGTACCCCAATAATCTGTGCCCCTTTATTACCCATGAAGATCCATCGAGGTACAATCATTTTCCACCTTGTAGTGTTTGATCTGTTATGTCGTCTCTTACTCTAGTTTGATAGTTTATAGCCTCTAGGCAATTATGTTTTAGTTTCTCATCTGTTTCTCCATCCAAAAACTGGGCAGGGTTGAGTTGGTTACTCATGATTAGCTCTAAACCATTATCTATTAAGATGTCTTCATACTTTAGCCTTCGGGAATCAGTGAGCCATTTCTCAGCCTTTTGGCTCAGGATACTCCTTACTGATTTTGCGATATATATCTTCAATTTTCTCCCAAAAGGTTAATTTTTTGCTTTCTGCTACGAGTATGGCAGTAACTGCCACAGCCTGAATGCAGGGTGGCCACCCCTGGCTGACAGGGTCTATAATTTTGATAAATAGGCCACTGGTTTCCTGGACCCTCCCCAGTCCTGGGCTAATACTCCATGTGCTACACGTTTTTCCATATCCAGAAACAGATAGAAGGCAGGAAGACTCAGTGCTGGTGAACTGACAATGTTTTGCTTTAAAGCTTCAAACTTTTGTTCGTCATCTTTTCCCCACCTAATCTCTTCTTCCACTAACTTTTCATACAAGAACTGGATGGCCTGCGTGCATCCTTCAATCCATAGCCTACAATATCCCAACAAGCCTAGAAACCTTCTGACTTCTCTCTTTGTTTTTGCTGGTGGGAGTGAGACTAACCCCGTAATTCTCTCAGGGTTCAGCCACCAGCTCCCTTGACAAATCACATGTCCTAGGGAATTTTACTTCCCTCTCTACAAATTTGAGTTTCCCTTTTGATACCGAAAGTCCTTGATCCTTCAGAAAATTTAACAGCACTATGGTGAATTCCCAATCTTCTTTTTCTTCCTGTCCTGTGAAAAGGAAATAATTTACATATTGGATGAGCTTTAGCTCAGGTTTGATGGAGAAGAATTGTGTTACTTCTCCTAGGGCTTGACCGAAGAGGTTTGGAGATTTGGAAAACCCTTGGGGTAACCTAGTCCACCAAAGCTGTTTCTTACTCCCAGGATCATGGTCCTCCCATTCAAAAGCAAATATAGCCCTGCTTTTCTTTGCCAGTAGACCTGCCAAAAAAGCATCTTTTAGGTCTATGACACTAAACCACTGGTGTGCTGGGGGGATATTACTCAGTAGTGTAGAGGGGTTAGGCACTACTGGGTACCGATTCACTGTTTTGTTGTTCACTTCTCTCAAATCTTGGACAAGCCTGTAAGTCCCATCTGACTTCTTTACTGGTAATATGGGTGTATTATGGGGCGACATACATGGTTTTAAGGTCTATCCTCAGGTAGGTCCTGGATCAGTGGCTGCAGCGCTCATCTCCCTTCCAGGGAGAGTGGATATTGTCATACCCAAACTGGATGGTTCACATTAACTATTTTTATTACTATAGGTTTCATGTTCTGTTTACCAGGGTTTTTTTTGGTTTTGCCCACACCATCTCATTAATTTTGTCCTCATCCTCTTCCCTTAATTGGAGAAGCTTAACTAGCATTTTCCCTTCCTCTGGAAGCACTCCAATGTCAAACTGCACCTGTAAATCCCGTCCTAATAATTTTCACCCTGGTTCTGGAACTAATGGAACATCTCCAATTCCTATTTTATTTGTTCCTTCAAACTTTATTTGCTTTATAACTGAGGCTTTGAACCCTTCCCCTTTAGCACCTATACTTGCACAGTATCTTGACCCTTTTTGCACCCCTTTGGATTCTACAAACACAAGTTCTTTCAGCCCCCATCTCTACTAAGAATTCAAATGCTTCCTCCTGGGGATCTATTTTTAAAGTTATCAAGGGCTCCTGATGGTATCCTGTCCCCAGGAGGTAGAGCCTTTCTAGTCTTCCGTTCTCGATTTTGCTCAGTCTCATAGACCCTCAGCTCCTTTTCCCTCTGGGGGAAATTCTTTCTGATATGCCCACTCTCTTTACAGTAAAACCAAACTGGTCATAGGTTCCCCAGTTTCCCAAACTCTCCTTTTTGTGCCCAGTCTGAAGGAGCTGCATCCTCCCTCCATCTATCTTCCTGTACTCGGAATCTTCCTGCCTTACCTGGGTTGTTCTTTAAATGCTGGTTTCCTTCCCTAATGGCAGTTACCATTACTTTGGCTTTTGCCTTGGCCTTCTATTAGTCTCTTTTTACATACTCCTTCTGTGCATCCCTTAAAAGATCCTCTACCCTCTTTTTCTTGCCAACCATCTAACTTTTCTAACTTTCTCCATATATCTGGCCAAATGTGAGTGACAAAATTTATCTTTAGTAAGATCTGTTCAGCAACTGTATCAGGGTCAAACCCTGAACATTGCCTCATATTCCTTCTCAATCTTTCTAGCCACTCTGTCCTGGTTTCTTACTTCCTTTGCTGCTCATCAAAAGCTTGATGAGATTTTAATTACATGGAGCTGCCTCTTTGCTACCTCTTATAATCAATGTTCTATATTCCTCCATGTCTTGCCTACCCCCGGTGCTGTTGTTGTCCCAGGTGGGGTGCACTATGGGCATTGTCAGATCCTCAGGAGGTCCCTGCACATGCTTCCTTTCCCATATCCATATCTCAGCTGCATGGATCATCTGTCTTTCTTCTGGTGTGAATAGCTTGGTCATTATTGATTGCATCTCTTCCCATGTATAAATATTGGGCCCCAGAAACTGGTCTAACTGTTCCACTAATCCAGTGAGGTCCTCTAGTAATCCTTTCAATTATTTCTTGAACATTGTCACATCAGAAGAGCTGAGAGGCACGGTTACAAATCTAATTCCTCCCTGCACCCCACACAGTGGGGTACACATTCCCTCAGGGGATATAATCCTGCTGCTTGGTTCCCATCCCCTGATCTGCTTTCCTCTCATTGTGCCACCCTGTTCCTGGTGTTTTGACTAGGCCCATCAGGGGGTAGGGGAGATGCATCTGGGGCTATTGGAGGTGGAGGGGTTAAGTGTTCTAATGGGTCCCATTCTTTATTTTCTGATACCTTAAACATGTTCACCTTTGAGGGTGAACTCTCCCTCACACAGCAGGCAGCGTAGTCACTCTCTTCCTGATTGAATGGTTTCTTAGTTCTTACATGGATGTTTAATGCCTGACACATCCATCCTTCATCTGACCCATATCTCAGCCAGCATACATGATTGCTCCTAATTTCCCTTCTGGTCCATTCTGCCATGCAATTTTGAATCACTTTGAGCTCATCCTTATCTCTGGTATTTGGGTCATATTTCCACCGGGCTAGTTTCCTTCCCAGTGGTCTATTTGGAGGTAGACCTATTGGTACTGCCTACATTTCTACTCCTCTACTTGGGGATTCCCTATTTGCCCACAGTCCCATCCTGACTGGCCGATCACAGGCCCTCCTCTGACAGAGCCCACCTTTCCAACAACAGGCCCTCTGGACAGAGCCTGGCTCTCTCAGAAGGGAAAAGGAAAGGGGGGCCAGGAAAAAAAGAAATGAGGAAAGAGAAGGAAAGGGAAGAGAGGAAAAATAAAAATCAAAAAACTGTTCTTCTCTTTTGACAAGTAAAAACAAAAAAACCCTTATGATTCAGGGGCTTCCGTATCACTGGATTGGTCCCTGCCCTTCCTATCCTCTTCGGTTCAATGCTCTGGTCCCACAGTTGCACTCTGCTCCCTGTCTCGCCTGCCACATCTCAGCGATGGCCTGCCCCTGGTCCAATTTGCCTTGGCAGCTGCAGTCCCACTCCTGGCCTGACCTGGCTCAGCTTCGGCAGCTCCGCAGGCCCCGATTCGACTCAGCAGATTCCCTCCCGCTTTTGACCCAAGTTAGTTCGGCTTTGGTGGCTCTGCTCACCCCAGTTCAACTCGGAGGCTCTGCCTGCCCCAGTTAGGCTCGGTGGCTGCAGTCCTGCCCCTGGCCTGACTCGTCTCAGCCTCAGTAACTCTGCCTGCCCCGATTTAGCTCGCTCAGCAGCCAGCCCAGCCTGACCCCCTCAGTTTCATGGCTCTGCCCTGACGTGGCTTGGCTTGGCAGCTGGACTGCCCTGACCCCCTTGGCTCAAAAGCACACAAACTGCTGCACCAGCTCCTGGGTGACCCCCTGCAGCAAAGCCCTTGGTGGCCACTCCACTCCAGCCCGGCTTCGGCTGGCCCTGGAAATTACAGCGCTGGCTGCGCCCCAGAGGCTGCCCCCACTCTGAGCACTACGTGAGCCACCGCGCCATGTGGAGCTCACCGGTTTCCTTGGTGTGTGCTGGATGGGAATCCTGCCACGGGTCCCCAGTGGGTGAACCCTGCTCCCAAGTCCCCACAAACCCTTCAATCTTATGTGTCCCGCCAGCCATGGGGTCCTTGTCTATGGGATCCCCACTTTCCTCCCTCCCATGTGTCCCACTGTTCCTTTTTCCTTTCTACCGTCCAATATCCAGATGCTTCAAGGGACCAGGATGGATCCAGTATATTACTAATGTGAAGCTCACTTTCATACACCGGAATTACAGAGTCACAATCTGGCCAAAAATAGTTATGTGGATGCTCACCCCCCTTCCCCTCTTTTCTTTATCCAGTCTCCTGGCGTCTTTGAGCTTACAACCTGCAACGACTGGTGGAACTGGGAGAGTCCAATAGACTCTGCCCAATATGTGGTGGGGGGTGCCCCTTTTAAAAACTCCTAAGGCCACCAGGTGTATTTCTCAGACGAGTCCCAGTTTGTGAGAAATTATACTTACTTCCAAAAATTCAAAAGGATTATTAAAACCTTATCAAAAAAATACAACAGAAGACTGAATAAAGAAAATTTTATGGCACTGGAAGTAAAGGATTTTTTCCCACCTTCTGCTCATCCACACAATGCATGTTTCGCCTTTTAACCCTTTAGCCCCTCTCAAATCTTGTTAATCAACTATTTCTTTGCTGTCCAGTGGTGGAGGTCATTTCCTTTTCATCTTGATTGGAGGTCAGGTGTTGCCATAGTAACAAGTCAACCCTCCCAAATACCCCAACTACCAGGTAACCCTGTGATAACAACACAAGGGGGATAAAACTTGTCTTAACATATCCATAAAGCTATAAAACTTGTCTTAACATATCCATAATATCTGCCTTTTGTGAGACTCAACCATCACATTACTGATCTATCACACAATTATTTCAAAACTGCTTCCTGTTCCACCCCGACTGTCCCTGCAGAGGAACAGAGCATCTTTCAGGCACTTCTACAAGCTCAGGTTTCTCATTTCATGAGGAATCTGGGATGGAAATGGCTGTATTAAGGAGGACAAAAGCAGAGGAAATGGATTAGAAACTCTTAGAAAAAAATACCCTTCTTACAGGCAAAGTTCACCAAGTCATTCCCTGCATTTCTCCTTTTCAGATTCTTTCAGTCTTCTATTCTGGGAGGTGCAGCTTCTTCTGCTGCTTATCATGAACTGATTGTTATCAAGCTCTTGAGTTATACCAGCACAAGAGATGTATAATCATCTAAACTGAAAACAGAAAGAAACTGCCTTTGACAACCAATTTTCATGTTCTAGATCACTTTCCAGGTGTTTATGGAGATGTGTGAATGATTATCACACAACTCTCCACTTCTGGCTGCAGCTTCTGGAGATTCTTTCTCTGAATTCAGTCAGGGTTGCCTTCCCCAACGAGTCCTGGTACCACTTCCTGTTTTACAAGGTTAGAACAGTCACAATGAAAACCTCACCAATGGCACAGCTCCCCAGTCCACCAGGAAAAGAAAGGACAAGCTGTCAAGTTTTCTAAACATTTGTCCTGCTTTGCTGCAAAAGTCCTGCTGCAGGCACAGTGTGCAAAAACCAAGAGAAGCTGTAGGTGGTGGCACATCTTGTGGCAGGAGCTTGACCTCATTCTCCTGGAAAGGTTTTTGAAAAGAGCAGACAGGACTGTGGAGAAGATTCCTGGGAAACTGAACCAGTGTTCCAGAAATGAAATGAAATTGGAAAGAAATCTGAAATGTTTTCCTTTATTAATTTCCATGCTCCCCTTTTCCATCTTGCACTACTTCTCCATGCCATGAATTCCAAATGCATCTCACCTTTAAGATTGATGACTTAGCGAGTTTTAGACACTCTAAAATACCATGAGCTGCACACAGTTTGCCTTCCCCTGTTTTTGTTGGAAAGCAACGCTGGAGCCATCAGTGCAGTGCTTGGGTCGGGCACGAATCCTGCAGGCAGGGAATGTGCCCCAGCAGTGTGTGACCCTCAGCAGGGACAATGCTCAGCAATCCTGCAGGCAGGCAATGTGCCCCGGCAGTGTGTGACCCTCAGCAGGGACAATGCTCAGCAATCCTGCAGGCAGGGAATGTGCCCCGGCAGTGTGTGACCCTCAGCAGGGACAATGCTCAGCAATCCTGCAGGCAGGGAATGTGCCCCCGCAGTGTGTGACCCTCAGCAGGGACAATGCTCAGCAGCGTTGCTGTGCTCGGTCCCCATGGAACCATGCCAGGAGCAGCTGCTGAGCTCAGAAGCCATCGCAGCCCCCGCCCTGCTCCAGAGCCCCTTGGCAGGGTGGGCTCCTGCCCTGGCTCCGTGTGCCAGGAGCCGGCAGCGCTGGGTGCAGGGAGCCCAGGGAGGGCACAGAAACGCTGGGTGAGAAATGCTGGGGCACAGCGAGATGGGCGAGTGCAGCCGGCCAGGGCAGAGGAGCAGCACGCACAGGGCACAGCCTGCAGGACGGATGGCCAGGGGGAGAAAACAACAAACTGCTCAGGAGGGTGGAGAACAAACTTCAGAGAATGAGGTACTTGGGAAATCTGAAGCAACATGTAACTTCAGTAAATCACTTCATAAAGCACTGACTTCGCAAACTCTAACCTGTCCAATTGCAAGTTAACCAGATTTTGATAAAAGGAAGTCAGGAGAAGAGAGAGAAGGAGAGAGAGATCCACAGTCAGTCTTGGATCTCAGTTGCTGTGAGCTCCGGGGCCATGGGATGTGTCAGTGTCACACCCGTGTCCCAGCCTGACCTGCTCTGGTTCCTCTCTCAGGTGGGGGTTTTGGGGTGCCAGGGGCTTGGCAGCCACTTTGGGGCTGCACCAGAGGCTGCAGTGGCTGGGGTGGGGCAGTGACCACCCCACCTATGCAGAATTCTCCCTGCCCCCAAACACACACTGGAGATGTCTGGGGCCATTCATCATTTCTCTGCTCTCCAGCACTGAGGCAACGGATTCTGGCTACAGCTCTGAGCTCATGCCCAAGGCAACACCCTCTGGCAATGGGGCTCCATGGAGCTGCTCTCAGGAAACCCCCAAGAGCTGGGGAGTGCCCCAAAACCACCTCAGAAATGTGAGATACCTCAAAATCTCTTCAGAAATGTGGATTATTCAAAAGCTCACTCAGTAAAGGGCTCTTCCTCCCTTCATCATCCCCAAACTTTGGCTGTCTCATTCCTGACCCCAGCCCACCTCTCCAGCCCCAACCCCAACCCATGCCACCCCTTCTGGACATCATGACCCCCCCTCCCAAGCCGTACTTCCCCAATTTCCCACCTCCCAAACCCCATCCCACCCATCCTGCACCACCCAGTACCCATCTCACCCCTCCTGATTTGCATCACACTTCGCCCAATCTCCTTCCAACCCCATTCCACATCAAGGGGCTGTGGAATCGAGGAATTTTGGGGTGGGAATGAGTAGTTTCAGTGCTATTGAGCTGACACATCGAACCCTCTTGTCTCTTTGAGTGCCAAGAGAGGGAGAAAACTAAACCAAATACCCCCAAAACCCCCAAATTCTCCCAATTATTTCCCGGAATCCCAGATTGCCCTGAAACACAAGTAAAAAGTGAGGATTCATGCCTTTGATGAATTTATTAATTTTTACCCCAATTTTCTCTGTTTTAAAGGGATGAAGATGAATCCAAAGAAAATTAGGGTCATAACAAAAGAATACCCAGCCGTCTTCCTAATGCAGATCACCGGGAATGTGGGTCACCAGGGTTCTGACCAACATGGGTCCTCCAATGGGGGATGAAGCTCTTCCTGCACTTGGGGCACTCACAGGGCTGCCCTTACCAGTGCCTCCGTTGGTGTCGGGTAAAGATCGAGTGGTCTGAGAAGCTCTTCCCACACTGGGGACACTCACAGCGCCTCTCCCCGGTGTGGATGCGCCGGTGGGTGACAAGGGTGGAGTTGTGCTTGAAGCCCATCCCACATTCAAGGCAGTGGAAGGGCCTCTCCTCGGTGTGAATCCGCTCATGTACAAGGAGGTGGGTGCTGGTGTGAAACCTCTTCTGACACTTGGGACACTCGTAGGGCCTCTCCCCAGTGTGGAACCTCAGGTGGACAACCAGGTCGGACCTGTGGGTGAAGCTCATCCCACATTCCAAGCACTCGTAGGGTCATTCCTCAGTGTGGATCCTCTGGTGGCAAATCAGGTTGAATCCCTTCCTGAAGCTCTTCCCACACTCCAAGCACTCACAGGGCCTCTCGCTGTCATGAAGCTGCTCATGGGCCACCAGCTCTGAGTTCTGGCTGAAGCTCTGGCTGCTTTCCTGGCTCAGGGTGGGTCTTTCCTCCTCAGAGCACACTGGGCTGGGTTTGCAGCCCCTCCTCCTGTGGGATCTCTGAGGGTTTTCTTCCCCATTGGATTCCTGTGCCCTGGAGTCATTCAAAACAGCCTCTTCCACAAGGTTTTGTGCGGATTTGTCATCCCTGGTCTCCATCATCAGCTCCTTCCCTGGGGTAGGAAGGACAAGGAGAGGATGGGATTTGCCTCCGTGCCAGAGCGAAGGGGAAGGAGATCCCCCCAGTGCATCCCCGGCAGGACAGCGTTGGCAGAAGGGCTGTCCTGCAGCCAGGGGCTGTGCTGGGCTGGGAGATGGAGCAGGAGAGAGGGGGAAAGGGGCACTGACTTCCTCCTCACCTGCCTGGCTGTCCTGGGGCATCTTCCTCTTCCTCCAAGCCTTCTCCTCTTCCATCCAGCCAAGGTTTGGGAATGGGAAATCCTGGCATTGGGAAAAACAAGGTGTGAATGCCTTGGGTTGGGGATTCCTCCTGCCCAAGTCTATCTCTAGAAGTCATCTGGTGTCCATAAAAACCTCCAAAAATCAAGAGTGAATAAAAAAAAGCCATCAGGAGTGTCCCATTTCCAGTCTTGTCCCTCTGGAGTTCTGGTGGTCCCCTGTCTCAGGGCTGCTGAGGATCCCCCCTCTCCAGGGTCCTGCTTAGGGATGCTGGGGGGTTTTGGGGTTCCCCTCTCCAGCCTCCCTCTGGTCCAGCTACTTGGGGCTCCCCTCTCTTCCCACCACTCTCTCCTGGTTTAGGGCAAATTTGGGAGAAAATCTCCAAAAGATTTTCCTCTAGAAAGCAAATTCAAGTGGCCCCTCTCCCAGCCAGATTAGGAAAATATTTTCTCAGAGAAAAGGAGAAAAAACCTGTTTATTTAACAGGCAAAGTATTCACCAGCACAAAAAAAAATTACCAATATTAAAAAAAAAAACCTCTTGCCACTCCAAAATAGATGACAAACTCAAAAAGTCCCTCTGTAGGCAGTAGCTCGGCTCCCTCAGTCTGTTATCAGTCTCTTATCAGTCTGTTATCAGCCCCTCCAGCACTGGAAATGCCGCGGCCCAGGCCCGGCCAGGTGGGCCACAGTGGAAGCTGCCAGTGGTGTTCTGGGTGTTCAGTCCAGAGCGGGTTTAAACAGCTCCAAAGAAAAAGAAAAATCACAGTCCAGGGAACTTCTCTGCCTCAGAGAGCTAAAAACGAACTGAAAGCAAAGGAGAGCTCTGTCCTGCTGTCTGTCCATCCACAGACAACTGATACCTTAGGTTTTAAGTTTTTCTGTTCTGTTTTGATGTGCAGCTTTTAGCTTTATATTAAGTGTTACTGGGATCTTTTCTCAGGGTGGTGAAGACAAAACAATCCTGGAGACTCAAGGACAATCTCTTCAAACTTCAGGCCCAAAGCATAAACAACATGGAAAGAAGATAGCAGGCAAGCAAGCAAGGAAGATGTAACTTCATAATTTGAAACTATTAATCGAGCAGTTAACTTCTATATACAAATGGACTAAAACTTATAAAAATGTGAGATCTCATGACCAAGCCCTCTTTTGCTCCCATCTTGGAGCCATCCAGGCAGAGCCACAGTTGTGGCTCCTGTGCTGCCAGGGAGTGGCCTTTGAAGGCATTTCAATAAAAATCAACTTTATTCCTCTTAGCTCCATCTAGCCACTGTTCCAGCTCCTTAAGGCACCACAACAGTCCAGGAGCTGGAATGTGCAGGATGAGTGCAGTTTCTGAAAACAAACTGCTGCTTCTCCCTCCTCCCCTTCACTCTCAGAACCAGCCTTAAAGGTGCAGAACTCATTTCTGGGCTAAACAGACCCATGGGGTACGAGCATCATGAAGTCACCCCAGGACACGCCCCAGTCAGGGTCAGGGGGTCCCGTCCCCGCCTCATCTCCGGGCTGCCGGGGCTCCCCCAGCTCCGGTATCGCCCCTTCCCCTCTCCCCACCCCGGGGGTCCCCCGTTCCACAGCCCCGGCTCTCACGGGGATCCCCAAAACCAATGTCCCGCCCCGTCGGTACCGGGCCATCCCCACGTGGACCCCCGGGACCCTCCCGAGGGGCGATCGCGGCTCCTCTCCCCGCGAGAAAGCTCCTCTTAGGGAGCCCGGAGATATCCGGGGCTCGAGTCCGGGATCTGCCGGCTCCGAACACTCTCCAGAAAAATTCTCCTGGAGACCCCTGGCTGGAGCCGGGGCGAGCTCGGCCTCCGCCCTCCCCTGCGGCTCGGGGCTGGGGGCGATGCTCCCGGGGCAGGGGGTGCTGCAGGCTCGGCGTGCGGGCGCTGCGAGCGCCGCGATTCTCCCGCTCCCGCTCCTGCTCCTCCTCTCCCTCCTCTTCCTCCCGCATTTCCTCCGCTCCCAGCCCGGACCCCCCTTTCCCACCGCTCTGCCCCGCGGCCCCGCAGCCCCGGCTGCTGGGTGGGGGAGCCCCCGATCGGCCCCAGGGCTGGGCAGGGGCTCGGGGACCCCCCCGGGGCGGATCCGTCCCCCGGCCCGAGCCCCAAATTCCGCTCCGGGGCCGCCGGGCTCTGCGGGCCCGCCTGGCAACCGGTGAGTCATCGGCGAGAAAGGCTCCGATTGGCTGGAATTTGGTTAGCGCCTCCTCTGATTGGCTAGAATTGTGAAAGGTGCTACGCCCTGCGGGTGTCCCCGGGAGCCGCGGAGTTGGGGCTGGAGCCTTTTCATATTTCTTTCTCTCTGAGAACATTTCTGATTTATTTCTCTCCCTCCCTCCTTTCCATTTCTTGTTCAGTACAATCCAAGTTCGAGCAGATCCACAGGTTGCGTTCCCATGATCTCATTTGCACCTTCACTCAGGTGTGAGAAGGTCAGAGAGCCCCCCCAGCCCCGAGCACCCTCAGCGGTGAGAGGGACACAGAGCCCCTGTTCCCCAGCCCTGCACAGGCATTGCCTGAGGCCAGAGGGATGGAGACCCCCCGAGCATCCCCTGGGCTGAGAGGGACAGAGAGCCCCGACCATCCCCTGGCACAGGGTATGAGGGGGAGGGGAACTCCCAGGAATTCCCTGGGGTGAGAACGATGGAGACCCCCTGGGAATGGCCTGGGGTGACAGGGACAGGGACAACCCCTCCAGCCCCTCCCAAGCATTCCCAGGGCATGAGGTACAGAGACCCCTCAAGTATCCACTGAGCACTGTGTTATAAATGAGAAGCTTGACTGGGCCAATATTCAAGCAGCAATCAATTTATTAATTAATATGGTAAAGCATGAGCAATACTGCACTGGGTACAGTAGGGGAAATTTTCCCTCCAACTGCACACCAATAGTTGAGGCTTACAGGTATTTATAGGGGTACTCATCAGCTTTCTCAGCAGTTTCTATTCCCAATTTTTACATCCCAATTCTATACCTATTGTGAATTAATTTTTCTCAGGATGTGTCCCAGAAAAGGAGTATCCCCAGGTGGTGGTGGTTCGGTTTCCGAAAGAAGGAAGAAATCTCCCAGATGGTGAGGTCCAGCTCTCCAGATGTGGGTTCACCTTTTAATTGCAAGGACTATAAATCTCATAACAGTGATGTCCAGCTACCCTTGGTCAAAAGCATAAATCCTTGAGTTGATGTTCATCTTCCTTTCTCATGCTGCTTTTCACAGTTTTAAGTGTGTGATAAGCATGTTTCCTTTTACATATTCTAAAGCTATAGTTTCAAAGATCCTTACTACAAGCAGTATTCCCAAATTATACTTCAAAAGGTTATTATTATTGCAAAACTCTTTAAGGCTTATCTACAAGCAGAAAGTTCCTGTCAAAAAGCAACATCCTTAACGCTTTAATTCAAATGCTCCTATATCACTTTAAGATTTATCAAGGATAATTACGAACAAAAGATAGGTTCAAAGGCCTTCTTCCAAGCTTTGCTTTCCTCAGTAATTATTAGAATTCATCTTTATACCTGCCCCATGGTCAGTTTCCACACATACCACAATCACAAATACACACATTGCCTGTATGTACCTGGCACGAAACACAGCTTTGTATTTCACAGGGGGGCACAGGGACGGCTCCTGTGAGAAGCTGCTGGAAGCTTCCACCATGTCTGGCACAGCCAATTCCTGGTGGCTTCAAAGATGGACCTGCTGCTGGCAAAGGCTGGGCCAGTTACAAATGGTGGCAATGCCTCTGCGATAACAGATTTAAAAAGAAATCAAAATAGAGATTGTGGCGCAGTTTAAAATCCAGTCAGAGGAGAGCAGAGGGAGAACATGTGAGAAGAGCAACTCTGCAGACATCAAGGACAGTGCAGAAAGAGGGGCAGGAGGTGCTCCAGGCCCTGGAGACCCAGGCATCCTGCAGGAGAGCCATGGAGAGAGGGGCCCTGCTCCCAGGCTGGAGCAGCCTGTTCCTGGAGGAATGCACCCCCTGGAAGAGTGACCCATGCTGCAGCAGTTTGGGAAGGACTGTTGTCCCTGGCATGGACTCACACTGCAGCAGTTTGCAGAGGGCTGCTGCCCCTGAAATGGACTCACATGGGAGAAGCTCCTGCAGAACTGTCTCCCTTGGGAGGGACCCACGGTGCAGCAGGGGAACCACTCCTCTCCCTGAGCAGGGGCAGAAGCCATGGGTGATGAACTGACCATAACCCCCATTCCCTGTCTCCCTGCGCTGCTGGGGTAGGAGGTAGAGCTGGAAGGAGGGAGGTGAGGAGCTTATTTTATTTCCCCATTTCCGGCTCTGACTTTGTTAGTAATAAATGAATTTCACATCTCTAAGCTAAGCCTTTTTCTCCAGGAAAATATTCGATGAGTGATCTCACCCAGTCCTTATCTCAACCCACGAACCATTTATTAAATTCTCTTTGTCCAGCTGCAGAGGGGAGTGAGTGAGCAGCCCACATGGATGCCTGGCATTTGGCCTGGGTCAACCCACGACACCTTGGTACCACAGGGTCACAATGGACCCTTGGTTCTATGGGGTCTCATTGGTTCCATCAGGCCCTGCAGGGCCACTTCATTCAACAAGGCCCCAAAGTTTCACAGTGGTCTCCAGGATTCCATGGGACCCTGCAATGTCAAAATGGACCTTAGGATCCATGGGGGCCCACAGTGTCACAATGGGCTCTTTTGATTCTACAGCTTCACAATGGCCCCTTGGTTCCATGTGTCCTGCACTGTTCCATGAATCCTTAGTTCCATGGGGTCCTGTAGGGTCACAATGGTCTCCTTGGTTTCGTGGTGCCACAGCTGCCATAATTTCCATGGTCTCACAATTGCCCTTGGATCCCAAGAGGCCCCAGAGTGTGACAATGGCCCCTTGCTTCCATGACACCCTGTTGTGTCACAATGGTGTCCGTGATTCCATCAGGCCCTGCAGTGTCACCATGGGCAGTTGGTTCAAGGACACTCCACAATGTCACCACGGCCCCTTGGTTCCACAGAGCCCCACTGTGTCACTGTGGTCCCTTTGCTTTCAAGGCTCAGAAGTGCCAGAATGACCCTTTGGTTCCATCAGGCCTTGAAGTTTCAAAATGGTCTCCATGGTTTCATGAGTACCCCCTGTGTCACAAGAGACTCTTGGTTCCCTGAAGTTCTTCAGTGTCACAATGGGCACTTGGTTCCAAGAGGTTTGGTAGAGTCACAATTGACTCCCTGGTTCCTTGAAGCCCTGCTGTGTCACAATGCCCATGGTTCCATGAGTGTCCATGGTGTCACCACAGTCTCCTTGGATCACCAGTATCACCACGGTCTCCTTGGATCCCCAGTATCACCCATGGTCTCCTTGGTACCATCCAGGCCTTGTAACAAGAGACAGTGAGCCATTTTGTGCCTTAGATGAAAGGCTGCAGAACTCATGGTGGTGAGGCTGTGTCACTGATAAGAAACAAAAAACACCTGAATCTAAACGCGAAATATCATCTCAAGTACCTTCAATCCCAGCCTCAACAGAGGTAGAAAATACAAACAGAGATTCCACAGTAAATCAAAAACAGGGACCATATTTGGAATGCAGACAAAATGCATTCAAGTGCATTCAAATGCACTCGCTATGATGGGGAGGTGATAATCCCCTATTCCAAGAGTGAACTTAAGAAGGGCTGACTATTGAAGGAACTGCAGAGAACCACAATATAAGAAAAGCAGGTGGCACAGGTGATTCTGGGATAGGCAGACCAGAAAGCAAGAGCAGATGAACCAGTGCAGTCCCCACCAAGAAGATCACGTTCACATGATGTGGGCAGCAACCCCATCAGGCCGTGTCACCATCCCCTGGTACAAGGGGGTTCACAATGGCTCATTTCAGTGATCTCAGGGTGCAAAGACACACAGCAGGGGACTTTCAGTATTAACCAAAACAAATGCACCTTTTATTGAGTGCCCACAGCAGATGCAGCACAAGGATTAGAAAGGAGATAAAGGATAGAGAGACAGAGAAAAGGAGGGGGGGAATAGCTGCCAACAGAGAGATGAAATCCTTGTGGTCCGGCCAATAGATCCGTCTGGTCACGTCAGGGAGAGTCTCAAAGTCTTTGGTTAACTCAGGGCTCTTTTATAATCTACCGCTGGGAGGGGAGCAGGACAGCACATGGAGGGAACAGTGGAGAATAAATCCATTGGGAACAGGTACAGACAGTCCAGTTCTGAACAGCACAAACCGGTGCCAGCATTGAGCGGGGCCC
Organism: Ammospiza caudacuta; assembly: GCF_027887145.1. Lineage (NCBI taxonomy): Eukaryota > Metazoa > Chordata > Aves > Passeriformes > Passerellidae > Ammospiza > Ammospiza caudacuta. The sequence continues at coordinate 5,534,576 of NC_080599.1, forward strand.
GTTGTTTCAGGACTGGTTCCTATGGGAAACATCCCGCTTCCTATGGCAGACATCCAGCTCCAGTCAGGCCTGCACCCCTGGGTTAAAATTTGAAGGGTCTCAGTCTCAGTCCTTGGGGAGAGCTTTAATCTCCGTCCTTGACAGTGGCTGTAAGGCAGATGAGGGATCTTTGGACCGTCTCTTAAAGACTGACATCGCAAAGCATAAAAATAATTATTCATCTTCCCTAAAAAGAAAATTAACTGAATTAATAAAATTATAATATTTTTCTTATTTAGAGTATTATTATTCTATATTTGTATTACCAAATTTGAATGTTTATATTAAAAAACCCATACCATTTTAGCAAGCAAAAAATTTATTGGTCATTGGTTCTAAGTAACATGATTCCCTTCATTAATTCACTGCCCAGTGCGGCTCTCGATTTCTCCTTTATGCTAATTAGTCCCATTTTAAATCCTTTTGTCATCTTTTTTATCATTTTAACAGACAGGGTAAAAAAGGCCACTTTGGGGTCCATGGAGACATTTCTGGGGCACATTTGGGGCAGTTCAGGGTCTGGAGAGGGAATTCAGAGAGAACTTGATGGTCTGGAGGACACTTGCAGGAGCCGGGTGGGCACATGGAGGGGCACTCAGGGATTCTGAGGGACAGTTCGGGGTCTGGGGCAGCACTTGGGGGTCCAGGGTGGCCCTTGGAGGTCAGGGAGGGGAATTTGGGGCCCTTCAGGGTCCGGGCGGGCCCTTGGGGGGCTCAAACTGGGATCTCTGGGGCGCGAGGGGTGATGGGAGTTGTAAGCGCGGGTCTAATACGGTTAAACGGCGCCGCGGAGCATCACGGGAGTTCGAGACGCAGCTGCAATAGCTCTCAGTGGGGCGCAGGGTATGACGGGAGATGAAGTCCCGGCTGGAAAAGCTCTGGACATGCGCCACAGAGCATGATGGGAGTCGTAGTCCCGGAAGTGGCTCCAAAGCTTTGTTTGGGAGTACGGGAAGGCTCTTCGGGGAGACTCCTGCGTCCGAGCCGCGACTTGAGATCCTCGGGGGAATGTAAGCGGTTGGAGAGAACTTGCGGGGAGTTCGAGGACCTCTAACAAGGCTCTTTAGGGTGCGGGGCACGGCAGGAGTTTTAGGCGCAGGACTGTGTTCTGAGGGGCTCTGGGGCTCTGCGGGGGAGGAGATGAGATGAATTCCCAGAAGTGGCTGTACCGGGCATCTGTGGGGTCGGGAGCACTCAGGGCGTCCGGGGACGCTTTTGGGGAGTCCCGAATGGGCGCTGAGGGGGCACTGAGGGATCCTGGAGGGTCGGCGGGACACTTAAGGGACAAAGGGGGGGCGGATCCCGGGGTTCTGTGGAGCGCAGGGCATGACGGGCGTTGAAGTCCCGGCTCCAATGGGGCTCAATCGGGCCGCGGGGCATGACGGGAGTTGTGGCTACCGTAGGCACCGGCCCCGAGCACTGCCAATCTCTGGCAGTGATTGGCTTTGGGCGGTGATGGGCGGGAGTCTCGGCAAATGGGATACGGTGGAGGCGGGAACAGCCCATTCAACTTCTCCACTCCCTCCCATTACAGCCCAGTCTCTTCCAGTATACCTGAGTTTATTCCCAGTCCCTTCCAGTTTCCTCCCAGAGTCATGCACAGGATGCCTCAGTGTCCCCAGTCTTCCCCGCAATGGCCCCAGTGTCCTCAGTTTGCACCCGTATTCCCTAGTATCACTCCCAGTATGTCCCAGACCTTCCCAATGTCACTCCCAGTGTGTCCCGGTGTCTCCCACAGCGTTCCCAGTGTTCCCAGTATGTCCCAGTCCCCCCCCAGTGTCACTCCCAGTATGTCCCAGTCTCTCCCACAGCGTTCCCAGTGTCCCCAGTATGTCCCAGACCTCCCCAGTGTCACTCCCAGTATGTCCCAGTGTCTCCCACAGCGTTCCCAGTGTCCCCAGTATGTCCCAGTCCTCCCCAGTGTTTCCAAGGACAGTTTCATTTCTCACGGTGGCCGTGGCAGCCAAACCCAGCAGTGGGGTCAGTGCAGTGCCCATGGCCACAGCCCCTTGCAGGGCTGATGATCCACCCTCACAGCTGGCCCAGGGCAGCTCTGCAGTGCCTTTGGTGGCACCTGGGGCTGGCACACACCTGAGCACTGTGTCTGTTTGCACTGGGGAAACTCAGCAGTTTGAGATGGCTGCAAAAAGTACAAAAAGGGAAAACCCCTCTTAGGCTGAGTGCAGCCAGCTCTGCAAGCACAGCAGGGCCCAGGGCAGTGAGGACAGACAGGATGGGGCTGGGCAATGTGGAGCAAGGTTGTCCACACTGGTCAGAGCTCCAGGCACAGCTTCTGTGAGCAGGCCAGAGCTGCTGAGGAGAGACCCTAGGTCAATATCAATCACAGACTGCTGCAATCACCTCTGCTCTTAACAGAAATTTAATAAAATACACCTTTAAAACAGGAATGTATATTTTATTACTGCTCTTTGAAATCTTTCTCCATGACTGGACTAGGAAAACTTTAATGACCCTCTCAGGGCTTTCCTGTTGTTTACATCAGACTCAGTCCTTGAGAGTGTCTTGAAAAAACTTCTCAAGAACTCAAAGGTAAATTTAGACTCCAAATTTTCTTGAAGTTTTAATGGCTCCCACTGAGGGATACGACTGCCTGCCTCTGCCTGCCCACACAAAGGCTCCTGCTGGGGCACATGCTGAACTACAGCCCTGCCCTGGCAGGGAGATTCCTTTCTGTTTGGGTTCTGTCTGGCTCTCCCTATCTGCCCTTTGCATTAATTATTTCTCCCTCTGTCTGTTTTCTATTATGCCAAAAGGATCCACCATCTCTGAAATCTCCCTTCAGTCCCTCCCAGGGCTCCTCTGCTGTCCTCAGTCTCCACCCCACTGAGCACAGAGCTGCTTTGTCCCTGTACACGAATTTGCTGTTTCAGAGGGTGTCATTTATTCAGGCCTGAGCTCTAGTGAGGGATAACTCCCAACCTCACATGGACATGTAATTCTACCAGCGTGTTGCTTCTATACAGTCACTAAATGTGAATTACAATTTACCCATTTCCATAAAACCCATTTCAAGTTCCCAGATTCAGTCCTTGTTTTCTCTATCACTGCACCCTTGAGCCAGATGTCTTCATCTTCTCTTCCAACCATTCCTGCTGGGAAAGCAGCCCCTGCATGCCTTGTTCCTGCGCTGAAAGTTCACAGGCACAGGAAAAACTGAATGAACCCTTTTGGTATCAGCCCCAGGCTCTGTGTGGGCAGGCAGAGGCAGGCAGGAGGCAGAGCTGTCAGCAAAGGAAGGGCCCAGCCAGGTGGGGCAGCCAGGGGATGCCGACAGCCTGCAGGGACAGAGGCACAGGGCAGGGACACCGTGGGACAGCCTGGGCTGCACAGGGCACAGGGATGGGCAGCAGCTGCAAGACAGCCCTGTCAGAGCCAACTTGGGCAGCACTTTGGCCATGGCTGCTGGGCCTGGGCCTGAGGCCACGAGGGGACAAGTGACCCTTGCAGGGCTGGGGCCTCATTGCCTCCTCGTCCCTGCTCAGCAGCCTGGCAGGGGCTGCCCCATGCTCCTGTCCCTGCCATTGCACATCCCCACATGCCAGTGCCCATCCCGGGAAGAGCCCTGAGCAAGGAGGGAGGGACAGGATCTTCCTGGCCAGGGGCTGGGGCTCAGGCCTTGGCCCTTTGCATTCCTGAAACACATCCAGGTGTGCTCAGCACCAGAGACACCTTTGCCTTGTTTGTCCCCAGCTGCCATCACTGCCTCCAGTGTTTTGCTTTATCTGGAACCTGGGGACACTTTCTCAGTCATGTCCCTCAGTGGGACCCATTAAAACTCCAAGAAAATTTGGAGTCTAAATTTAACTTTGTGTTCTTGAGAAGTTTTTCAAGATACTCTCAAGGACTGAGTCTGATGTAAACAACAGGAAAGCCCTGAGAGGGTCATTACAGTTTTCCTAGTCCAGTTATGGAGAAAGGTTTCAAAGAGCAGTAATAAAATATACATTCCTATTTTAAAGGGTGTCTTTTATTAAATTTCTCCTTTGAGCAGAGGTGATTGCAGCATTCTGTGATTGACATTGACCCAGGTCTCTCCTCAGCAGCTCTGGCCTGCTCACAGAAGCTGTGCCTGGAGCTCTGACCCAGTGAGGACAACCTTGCTCCACACTGCCCAGCCCCATCCTGTCTGTCCTCACTGCCCTGGGCCCTGCTGTGCTTGCAGAGCTGGCTGCACCCAGCCTGAGAGGGGTTTTCCCCTTTTGTACTTTTTGCAGCCATCTCAAACTACTAAGTTTCCCCACTGCAAACAGACCCAGTGCTCAGGTGTGTGCCAGCCCCAGGTGCCACCAAAGGCACTGCAGAGCTGCCCTGGGCCAGCTGTGAGGGTGGATCATCAGGCCAAGCTGCACTGGGCCCCTGCAAGGGGCTGTGGCCATGGGCACTGCACTGACCCCACTGCTGGGTTTGGCTGCCATGGCCACCGAGAGAAATGAAACTGTCCTTGGAAACACTGGGGAGGACTGGGACATACTGGGGAACACTGGGAACGCTGTGGGAGACACTGGGATATACTGGGAGTGACATTGGGGGGGGACTGGGACATACTGGGAACACTGGGAACGCTCTGGGAGACACTGGGACATACTGGGAATGACACTCGGGAGGACTGGGAATGCTGTGGGAGACACTGGGGCATACTGAGAGTGACACTGGGGCTGTTGCGGGGAGGACTGGGGACACTGGGGCACCCTGTGGATGACACTGGAGGGAACTTGGAGGGACTAGGTATAAACTCAGGTGTATGTGGAAGGACTGGGCTGTACTGGGAGGGATTGGAGTGGCACTGGGGTTGAACTGGGTTCTACTTGGGCTGTAGATGACGTGGGCTGTACTGGGAGGGACTGGAGAAGTTGAATGGGCTGTTCCCTCTTCTGCCGCATCCCATTTGCCGAGGCTTCTGCCCATCACTGCCCGAAGCCAATCAGCGCCAGAGACAGGAGACTCGGGGACGGTGCCTAGGGTAGCCACAGCTCCCGTCATGCCCCGCGGCCCGATTGAGCCGCATTGGAGCCGGGACTACAACGCCCGTCATACCCCGCGCTCTCCCTGGGATCCGCCACCCCTTTGTCCGTTAAGCGTCCCCCAGACCCTCCAGGATCCCTCACTGCCCCCTCAGTGCCCATTCGGGACCCCCCAAAAGCGTCCCCGGACGCCCTGAGTGCTCCCAACCCCACAGATGCCCGGTACAGCCACTTCTGGGAATTCATCTCGTCTCATCCCCGGCGGCCCTAGAGCCCCTCAGAACAGTCAGGCGCCTAAAACTCCTGCCGTGCCCCGCGCCCTAAAGAGCCCGGTTAGAGCTCCCCGAGCTCCCCTCAAGTTCTCTCGAACCGTTTACGTTCCCCCGGGGACCTCAAGTCGCGGCTCGGATGCAGAAGTATCCGCCAAGAGCCTTCCCGGACCTCCAAACAAAGCGTTGGAGCCACTTCCGGGACTACGACTCCCATCATGCTCTGCGGCACTTGCCCAGTGGTGTTTTAGCCGGGACTTCATCTCCCGTCATGCCCCGCACCTCCGCCCACGTCTATTGCAGCTGCGCCTCCAACTTCCATGATGCTCCGCGGCCCCGTTAAACTGCATTAGACCCGCGCCTACAACTCCCATCACCGCTCGCGCCCCAGAGAGCCCTGTCAGAGTCCTCTAAGGGCCTACCCGGACCCCGAAGGGCCCCAAATTCCCCTCCCTGACCTCCAAGCGCCCCCCTGGACCCCCAAATTCTGCCCTGGACCCCGAACTGGAAGCTCTGAGTACCCCACCAAGTGCCCACCCGGCTCCCCCAAGTGTCCTCCAGACCCTCAAGTTCTCTCTGAATTCCCTCTTCAGACCCAAAACTGCCCCAAATGTGCCCCAGAAATGTCTCCATGGACCGCAAAGTGGCCCCTTTTATCCTGTCTTTGAAAATGATAAAAAAGATAACAAAAGGATTAAAATAGGACTGATTAGCCTAAAGAAGTAGAAATTAATAGCCACACTGGTCAATGAATTAATGTTGGGAATTGTGTTACTTAGAACTAATGACCAATAAATTTTTTGCTTGCAAAAAAGGTATGGATTTTTAAATACAAATATTAAAATTTTGTAATACAAATATAGAATATTACTATCATAAATAATAAAAATAATTATAATTTTCCTAATTACGTAAATTTTATTTTTAAGGGGAAATGCACATTTATTTTTATGTTTAGGGATGTCAGTCTGTAGGAGACGGTCCAGAGATCCCTCATCTGCCTCACAGTCGCCGTCAATGATGGAGATGGAAGCCCTCCCCAAGGACTGAGACTGAGATAAAATTCTAACCCAGGGGTGCAGGCCTGACTGGAGCGGGATATCTGCCATGGGAAGCAGGATGTTTCCCATAGGAACCAGTCCAGAAACAACGGGCCCCGCTCACTGCTGGCACCGGTTTGTGCTGTTCAGAACTGGACTGTCTGTACCTGTTCCCAATGGATTTATTCTCCAATGTTCCCTCCATGTGCTGTCCTGCTCCCCTCCCAGCGGTAGATTATAAAAGAGCCCTGAGTTAACCAAAGGCTCTTTGAGAGCTTTTGAGACTCTCCCCAAAGTGACCAGATGGATCTATTGGCCGGAGCACGAGGATTTCATCTCTCTGTTGGCAGCTATTCCCGCCCTCCTTTTCTCTGTCTCTCTGTCCTTTATCTCCTTTCTAATCCTTCTGTTGCATCTGCTGTGGGCACTCAATAAAAGGTGCATTTCTTTTGGTTAATACTGAAAGTCCCCTGCTGTGTGTCTTTGCACCCTGAGATCAGTGAAATGAACCATTGTGATCACCTTTGCACCAGGGGATGGTGACACGGCCTGATGGGGTTGCTGCCCACAGCGTGTGAACGTGATCTTCTTGGTGGTGACTGCACTGGTTCATCTGCTCTTGCTTTCTGGTCTCCCTATCCCAGAATTACCCATGCCACCTGCTTTCCTTATATTGTGGTTCTCTGTAGTTCCTTTAATAGTCAGCCCTTCTTAAGTTCACTCTTGGAATAGGGGATTATCACCTCCCCATCATAGCGAGTGCATTTGAATGCACTTGAATGCATTTTGCCTGCATTCCAAATATGGTCCCTGTTTTTGATTTACTGGGAGATCTCTGTTTGTATTTTCTACCTCTGTTGAGGCTGGGATTGAAGGTACTTGAGATGATATTTCGCGTTTAGATTCAGGTGGTGTTTGTTTCTTATCAGTGACACAGCCTCACCACCATGAGTTCTGCAGCCTTTCATCTAAGGCACAAAATGGCTCCCTGTCTCTTGTTACAAGGCCTGGATGGTACCAAGGAGACCATGGTGGCATTAGGGATCCAAGGAAACCGTGGTGACACCATGGACACTCATGGAACCATGGGCATTGTGACACAGCAGGGCTTCATGGAACTCAGGAGTCAATTGTGACTCAACCAAACCTCATGGAACCAAGGGCCCATTGTGACCCTGAAGAACTTCAGGGAACCAAGAGTCTCTTGTGACACAGGGGGTACTCATGAAACCATGGAGACCATTTAGAAACTTCAAGGCCTGATGGAACCAAAGGGTCATTCTGGCACTTCTGAGCCTTGGAAGCAAAGGGACCACAGTGACACAGTGGGGCTCTGTGGAACCATGGGGCCTTGGTGACATTGTGGAGTGTCATTGAACCAACTGTCCTTGGTGACACTACAGGGCCTGATGGAAGCAAGGGGCCATTGTCACACTCTGGGGCCTCTTGGGATCCAAGGGCAGTTGTGAGACCATGGAAATTATGGCAGCTGTGGCACCACGAAACCAAGGAGAACATTATGACCTTACAGAACCCCATTGAACTAAGGATTCATGGAACAGTGCAGGACACATGGAACCAAGGGGCCATTGTGAAGCTGTAGAACCAAAAGAGCCCATTGTGACACTGTGGGCCCCCATGGATCCTAAGGTCCATTTTGACATTGCAGGGTCCCATGGAATCCTGGAGACCACTGTGAAACTTTGGGGCCTTGTTGAATGAAGTGGCCCTGCAGGGCCTGATGGAACCAACGAGACCCCATAGAACCAAGGGTCCATTGTGACCCTGTGGTACCATGGTGTCGTGGGTTGACCCAGGCCAAATGCCAGGCATCCATGTGGGCTGCTCACTCACTCCCCTCTGCAGCTGGACAAAGAGAATTTAATAAATGGTTCGTGGGTTGAGATAAGGACTGGGTGAGATCACTCATCGAATATTGTCCTGGAGAAACAGGCTTAGCTTAGAGATGTGAAATTCATTTATTACTAATAAAGTAAGAGCAGGAAAAGGGGAAATAAAATATGCTCCTCAGCTCCCTCCTTCTAGCTCTGCCTCCTACCCCAGCAGTGCAGGGAGACAAGGAATGGGGGTTATGGTCAGTTCATCACCCATGGCTTCTGCCCCTGCTCAGGGAGAGGAGTGGTTCCCCTGCTGCACCGTGGGTCCCTCCCAAGGGAGACAGTTCTGCAGGAGCTTCTCCCATGTGAGTCCATTTCAGGGGCAGCAGCCCTCTGCAAACTGCTGCAGTGTGAGTCCATGCCAGGGACAACAGTCCTTCCCAAACTGCTGCAGCATGGGTCACTCTTCCAGGGGGTGCATTCCTCCAGGGACAGGCTGCTCCAGCCTGGGAGCAGGGCCCCTCTCTCCATGACTCTCCTGCAGGGTACCTGGGTCTGCAGTGCCTGGAGCACCTCCTGCCCCTCCTTCTGCACTGACCTTGATGTCTGCAGAGTTGTTCTTCTCACATGTTCTCCCTCTGCTTTCCTCTGACTAGAGTTAAAACTGCGCCACAACCTCTATTTTGATTTCTTTTACAATCTGTTATCACAGAGGCATTGCCAGCATTTGTAACTGGCCCAGCCTTTGCCAGCAGCAGGTCCATCTTTGAAGCCACCAGGAATTGGCTGTGCCAGACACAGTGGAAGCTTCCAGCAGCTTCTCACAGGAGCCGTCCCTGTGCCCCCCTGTGAAATACAAAGCTGTGTTTTGTGTCAGGTACATACAGGCAACATGTGTATTTGTGATTGTGATATGTGTGGAAACCGACTATGGGACACTTATAAAGACGAATTCTAATAATTACTGAGGAAAGTAAAGCATGGAAGAAGGCCTTTGAACCTATCTTTTGTTCGCAATTAACCTTGATAAGTCTTAGGTTGATTTAGGAGCAATTGAATGAAAGCGTTAAGGATGCTGCTCTTTGACAGGAACTTTCTGCTTGTAGTTAAGCCTTAAAGAGTTTTGCAATAATAATGTTTTGAAGTATAATTTTAGAATATTGCTTGTAGTAAGAAACTATAGTTTTAGAATACATAAAGGAAACATGCTTATCTTACACCTTACCAAAACAGTGAAAAGCAGCTTGAGAAAGGAAGATGAACAACAACTCAAGGATTATTCAATTTGACCAAGGGAATCTGGACATCAATGTTTCGTGATTTATAGTCCTTGCAATCAAAAGGTGGACCCACATCTGGAGAGCTGGACCACACCGTCTGGGAGACTTCTTCCTTCTTTCAGAAACTAAACCCCCACCATATGGGGATACTCCTTTCTGGGATACATCCTGAGAAAAACTAAATCACAATAGGTATGGAATTGTGACATAAAAATTGGGAATAGAAGTGGCTGATGAGTAAAAATTGGGAATAGAAACTTCTGAGAAAGCCTTTGAGTACCCCTATAAGTACCTTTAAGCCTCAACTATCAGTGTGCAGCTGGAGGGAAAACTTCCCCCACTGTACCCAGCGCTGTATTGCTCATAATTTACCATATTAATTAATGAATTGATTGCTGCTTGAATATTGGCCTAGTCTCATTTATAACAGAATCCACATCAGCCCAGGTTGGGGTGGGCAGTGGCCGCTCAGTTCCATGGACTGGATGCATCTCTGGACGCTTCCCTTGGAGCGACTGCAGGGAGGGAAAGCTGGGGCTGTCACCGCTGGCGTGTCACACACAGGGCAACGCTGGGGCTGTCACTGCTGGAGTGTCACACACAGGGGACATTGGGACTGTCACTGCTGGGGTGTCACACACAGGGGACACTGGGGCTGTCACTGCTGGAGTGTCACACACAGGGCAATGCTGGGGCTGTCACTGCTGGAGTGTCACACACAGGGGACATTGGGACTGTCACTGCTGGGGTGTCACACACAGGGGACACTGGGGCTGTCACTGCTGGAGTGTCACACACAGGGCAACGCTGGGGCTGTCACTGCTGGAGTGTCACACACAGGGCAACGTTGGGGCTGTCACTGCTGGGGTGTCACACACAGGGGACACTGGGACTGTCACTGCTGGGGTGTCACACACAGGGCAACGCTGGGGCTGTCACCGCTGGAGTGTCACACACAGGGGACACTGGGACTGTCACCGCTGGGGTGTCACACACAAAGGGCAACACTGGGGCTGCCCCCTCCTGCCCTGTCCCCAACAGCTCTGCCAGCACCTCAAAGGGACACCAAGGCTGAGCCAAAGGGTGAGAATTGCAGGAGGGGCTGAGCTGGCAGGGCCCATTGGGATCAGCCAGTCCAGCCCCTGGCCCTGCACAGACCCCCCAACAATCGCAACCTGGGCAGCCCTGGGAGCACTGTCCAAAGGCCTCTGGAGCTTCAGCAGCCTCGGGGCTGTGCCCATTCCCTGGGGAGCCTGGGCAGTGCCTGAGCCCCCTCTGGGGGAAGAAGCTTTTGCTGATCCCCAGCCCAGCCCTGCCCTGGCCCAGCTCCAGCTGTTCCCTTGGGTCCTGTCCCTGCTCCCCTGGGCAGAGATCAGAGCTTGCCCAGAGAAGCTGTGTCTGCCCCTGGATCCCTGGCAGTGTCCAAGGCCAGGTTGGACAGGGCTTGGAGCAGCCTGGCATAGTGGAAGGTGTCCCTGCCCATCACCAGGGGTGGAATGAGATGAACTTTAGGGTCTCTTTCAAGCCAAGCCATTCTGTGATTCTGTGATTTTTGGAAAGATGCTGAAGCTCTGGCTCAGCTTTATCTCACCCGATGTCTGGACCCAGCAGCAGCCATGGGTGGGATCATCTCCTCCTCCCTCTCCCTGTGGCTGGAACTCACCCAAGGGCAGCAACTGAATAATGTCCCTCATGGGCAGTGAGGAGTGCCAGAAAGGAACGTTGCTCCCTGGGGAAACACAATGTCCTTGGACTCCAGCAGAGCATTGAAATGGGCCCCCTCGAGCACCTCAGCACCACTGCAATCTCCTCTTACTGCACTCGGCCCAGGAGATCTCCCAGAGCAGCTGCAGAGGAGTCGCTGTCAGGAATAGGGACGTTTATCACAGGTTGATGTAGATCAAAGCAAGCACTGGCACCATTCCACATTTTTGTTTGTCACTGGGAAATAAATACAGATGTCCCCATGCCACAATCTCGGTCACCGCAGGGTTCCTGTGTTTGGTTTTGTCTCTTGATATGGAGACACAGGAGCTCTCCCAGCTGGACAAGGTGTCAGGAATCCCTTCCTGAGATAGACACCCTTGGAGAGGGTGAACAAGGAGGTTCCTTGCTGCAGGAGACTGTGTGGGTTTTGGAAACAGACCAGACCTGGAGAAGGCTCCTTCTACAACCTCTTAGCACCTGGCAATCCCACATCTTTATTTGTGTGACTGTCTTGTCAGGGCAGGGAGAGGGGAGAGAGGAGCCTCCTTGGGCAGGGAGAGGAGGCAGAGACACCAAAAGCAGGAGTCCCAAAGGGATCTGGGCACATCTGGATCCAATGACTGCAGTAAGTGTGCCATTCCTAAATCCAGTTTGGAAGAGCCATGGCCGTTATTCCCCAGGATTTTAGCCACTCATCAAAAGAATTCTAAACCACTGTGAGCTTTTTCATATTCTCCTTAAGCAATGACAATTTCTTGTCAATAGATTCAGAGTGGTCAGAGAGATTCATGCAACACATCCCTTCAAAATCTTCATACCCATCTCCTTGTGCTAGCAACAAAAAATCTATAGCAGCCCTATCCTGTAACACAGCGTGGTGTATGCTGCCTACATCAGTGGTGAGTTCCTTCAGTATTGCAGATGTAATGTTAATTTGTTTTCCTGTCCAACAAGCCAATCGTTTGAATTATGTAAGAGCCTTTGATGAAGCTAATGTTGGTGTAAAAAGTGATGCCAATTTAACTGAAGGCAAATTCCACAATTCTACATTATCCTTGCAGTCTGAGCCTAATAGATGCACACTATGTTTTGAATGTTGGAATTTGTGCCTGATGTCAAGCATCTGTTGAATGCTAGGGGCAAACAGTGTCAATTTCCCAAACTAGCATGGTCCTCCTAATCCTTTCTGAGGAATTGCAGGCCAAGCTTTATCTCCACAAAAGAGAAACAAAAGTAGAAAAATGTTATTGCAGAAGTTATTGTAGAAGGGACTTTTCTCTCCAGTGATGTAGAAGCTTTTCCTGTAGTAACTAATGCTGCAAGTAGAGTTTGGAAACCTTTCAATTGGAAGATTTTAGAAAAGTTGAGAGCTGCAATTTCACAATTTGGTTGAAAATCCCAACTTGCACAGTCACTTCTGCAGTATATTTTTCCATCCAACATATTAATTCCAGCTGATGTGCATACCCTAATAAGACAGAATGCCACCCTATCAGCAGGTGATGTTTCATAAAAGCTGGGAGGAAAAGTGTGCTCAAGAAGCTGCAAGACCTAGAGTGCAGGGTGATCCTCTGTATGGTTTAACAGCACAACAGTTACTTGGCAAAGGGCCCTGGGCTACTGCCACTGCCCAGGCTAGGAGCATTGATCAAGTCTTACAGATGAGCCAACAACTAGCATATAATGCTATCCTTGCACTTCCAGATAAGTTACACACCATATCTTTTACACAGATTTGTCAAAGAAAGAATGAAGACTTTGATAAAATTTGTAGACAAATTGCATGAAGCTATCTATAATCATCCTGATTTAAATTCAGACACAAAGATATAATTGTATGGACTTTGGGATCATTTCTCCATTCCAAATGGCTTTCCCTTCAGTCACAAGAGCCTTCCATCTCTTCCAAAATTGCCTGCTGAAACTCTTCTGCTCCCTTCCAAGTCAGTTCACTACTCCAGCATAACCCTTGAAGCATGGACAGATGACTCTTCAACTAATTATAGTAGAAAAGAAGGGTATTTATTGCAGCACTGGACACATGTGAACTCGTTTCCAAAGACACGTGCAAGGAGTTGCAGACTCCTGCTCTCTATTTCTACAGAAAAGGTTTTACATTAGGTTTCTAAGGACCCATAATACATAATTATTACGTCCTGCTTTGTATTTTATCAACTGAATATCTGTTACAGCTGCGCAATTTTATTCCCTTAACTGGATAGGTGGGATTTTGAAATGAGGGAGTGGTTGTATGGGAGGAAGAAAGCAGTCTTCCTCATGGTGAACTCTTCTCCCATGGCCAGTTGGCAAGACCTTTTCACCTGCTGCTCACGGTCCAAGCCTCTCCTAACTGTTCAATTATTCTTAAGGCAAGGTCTTTCTATGGTCTCAGCTTCTTCACAATTGCTTCCTCTAACCCTGTCACTCCTAGCTTTATGTTCCTCATATATTTGGTACTCTTTAACTAAGTTACGTGATTTCTGCTAGCTGTATTACTAGCTTAGCTTCTTACCTCATTTGAAAATCTTAAGTAAAATATGCAATCTTCTACTATCCCAATTTTATTCCCAGCTGGCCCCTCGACTCATCTGCACTTTTCAGTTATCCTAATTACATTTTCAGCTAACCCCTTGACTGCATCTGCCCAAGATGTTTGGGCTGCCTCATTCTTCCTTTGGTTTTGCCTTCAAATGCCATTGCCCTTTGTGCCTCAATTAGAAGTGTCACAGATGTACCAAAATGGGCCAGTGTGCTGGCCAAGGGCAGTGTGCTCTGGAGATGATGAATGAAGAGTCTTCCCAACTTTCAAAGCACACTGCGAAAAACACCAATCACTTGTTTTAAATTATTTAAGTTTAATAGCAATGAAATGGTTATTAAGATAGTAAGAAAAGTTAGAGTAATAAGAATTTGGACAATCAGAGTTAGAACAGTAAAGGACAATAAAAACAAAGACATACAGACACCCCTGGTGCTTCCTGGGCAATTATGCCCCGAAAGCACACAGGCTGGCAAAGGATTAGCCCTTAAAAGCAATAGCCTGTTCATAAATCTCATACATGCTGCATAAATTCTTTTCAAACAAAGGGTGTTCTCTGGTTATTGTCAAGTTCTCCCCCTTAATCCTGTTGGCTCCTCAAAGTTGGGAAGGAGGTGGAAGAAAGTTGGTCTTTTCCAATAAGGACGCAAGAATTCTTTTCTTGGGGCTTTAGGTGTCCTGTTGCTGTTATCTCTGGGCAAAGAATTCCTTGATTATCCCATCCCTTTCTTGAGCTAGTCAAAAAAGTATCTTACATCATATAGTTTCTATTTTTTACATGATGGTATAAACTAAAACTATATTTACCACTGAAATAATTACCAATATAGCCAGACAGGACGTACATGAGCTTGTCTGGCTTTTGCTGCTTGACCAAATAGCAGCAACTGTGGAATTTTAGCCCAGAGACACTTTTGGCTAGCTGGATGCTGCAGCTGGGCACTTGGAGGCAAGACTGGGCATGCAGGAGCTCAGGTTTACCTTTGGTGGAGAAGCTTTAAGGCGAGGTGAAGGAAAGGAGTCGGCTCTGATGGAGGGTTTCTATCCAGAGCTTTATTCCTGGCCCACAGGCCTCTGGATCCAGCAAGGGCTCCAGGAGAACTCCCAACCGCGTGGTTTGCTCACCCTTTTACCCGGGGCAGAGGGGCAGGGAAGGAACACGGGGAACACCAACCAGGTATGGGGCGGGGAAGTCTCAAGGGACAGAGGAACCTGGATGGCCCAATGTCCTTCCAGGAGGGGAGGCCATCTTTTGAATTCTGCCAATCACTCAACGCCCTTCTGGAATGCCAGGATTGACAGACAGCACTCAGCAGGGGTCAGGGTGTGGAAAGGAGGGATGACTGACACACCTGGCAGGGAATTATCAGGGAGGAACCTGGGGTATCTGAGGCAAACCGTGACATCACACTGCAACATACCACACTACTTAAAACAATACAGTACTGCTAACTAAGACAACATAACACATATAGTATATTAATATATATATATATTCATTTTAATACCTGTGAAGTTCCTATCCTGTAATATGTACTTTTCACAACACCAAAGAAGCCATTTGCACATTTAAGAGACAGCTGACAAGTCAGAAGGAAATGCTCAGCTTGTTCACAGGGTGAGAAAGAAAGGATTCTTCCAGATGAGTTAGTTTCAGAAACTTTATTTATTTACAGTCCTACTCTATAATCCTGTGGGGGGTATTTACAGAAAAATGGACAGGCACTAAATCAACCGGCCTAACCTTCTTGAGCTAACTAAACTAATTAAACTTCTAGGACTAGGTCAGGTTTTTAATAAAGCTGCATTCAATTTTGTGGATAAAAAGGTGATGTTGCAAGCAGAAGAAGAAGCGATGCATGCTTGCCTCAGAACAAAATAGAGCTACTAGTCAAGAGATGTGTGGACAAAGTGCAGCAACCAAACAAACAATGCATGACTATAGAAACCTGTAGGATAGGAAGTAATTATAAACTGTGTTTAGAAGCACAATAAATGGCTTCTCCTTGATTCACATGGGATTGTGCAGCCTTTTGTCTTTTCTCCACATAATCCTACTCTAAATCCCACTCTACAGTCCTACTCTACTATCCTACTCTAAGATGGCTATGGAGAAAATGGTCCTGATATGATTATAGCACTTTTTGCTTCTCCATCTTCCTCTTCACTGAGATGATGAGAGGTGCCAGGGTGGATGCAGCCTTGGCTGATGTTACAAATGGATGCTGTTCACAAAAAAAACCAACAAAAAAAACCAAAAAACCAAACCAAAATACCAAAAACAGTACAAAACCAAACAAAACAAATAAACCAAAAAAAACCCAAACAACAAAAAGACAAAGAACAGTGAACCATTACTTTCCAACCTCAGTGCTTCACAGGCTCAATTGGGATTGCTCTGGGTCCTAAAAAGACCCAGAAAGAGAAGCAATGGGACCATCTGCTACCCAGCAGTCATGTGCAGGACACTGCCATCACAGGCAAACCTGGCCCAGAATCCCACTTATCCATTCATTCAGGTTTCTTGATCTTGTTAGGATTTTTGCCCTGCCAGTGCTCTAGAAGTGGTGCTTTCTGTCCCTGGGTTTTCTTCCTTTCAGGAAACTCCAAAGCCTTTCATTGGTCCCTCCCTTTGAAAGACAGGCACTGTGCTGATTCCCACAGGCACAGAAAGCAGTGTCTGCCTTTCCATGCCCTGCCCCTCGTGTGCTGGATGGCACCTTCCTTCCCAGCAGGGCCAGCCCAGTGGCACTGGGCCCTGCAGTTCCCTCTCTGCCACACAACCTGGCAGTAACCCTGGCACAGTTCCTGTCTGCTTGAGCGTGCCAGGCAGCAGATGGGGCTGGGACAAGTCCCTCCCAGCTGTCCCTGTTTGCATGGCAGAAACCTCTGAGGGTGGGCTGGGGGGCACCAACCAGGGCCCCTCAGAGGCTCACAGTGAGCCCCCCACAGCCCCTCCTGCCCACAGCCAAATCTCTGACCCCTAGGCTGGGACTGGCTTCCTTGGGTTCCTCCACCACCATGTCATGTCTCTGTACCCTGCATTGCTCTACTTCAATTATTTTGCCATTAGATAAAACTGAACACTCCACCAAATCACAAAAGAGGGCAACAGAAACAGTCAGAGGACAGAGCACCTCTCCTCTCAGGAAATGCAGAGAGAGGTGGAGTTTTTCAGTTTTGTGAAGGACAGGCCCCAGGGAGACTTTATTGCCACTTTCCAAAACTTCAGAGTGGCTTTGAGGAAAGTGGGGTACATCTTTTTTAACAGGGCCAGTTACAATAGGATGTGGGTGAATATTTTTTAACACAAATAGGATCTAATCAGAACTTGTTTACTCCGAGCATGGTGTGACCCTGGCACAGCTTGCCCCAAGAGCTTGTAGGAGCCCCATCCCTGCAACCATTCCGGCTCCGGTGGCAAAGGGCTCTGAGCAACCTGATCTCTTTAAAGATGTCCCTGCTCATTGCAGGACACTTGCACCAGAGGACATTTACAGGGCCCTGCCAGCCCAGCCCAGTCTAGGATTCCTCACCATTTTCATTTGAAGAGCAGCAAGAGTGGAGGTGAGGAGGAAGGGGGCTCATCTGCTGCCTTGGGCTTGAGTGGAGGAGGAGCCCATCCCTCAGAGCCTATTTCACCTGCAGCCCCTTCACATTTTACCTGCAGGAGCTCCTTGGCAGACCAGCGCCGTGCCTCATCTCTCTGCAGGCAGCAGCTCAGGAAGTCACACAGGCAAGATAAAATAGGTTGGGCTGCTGCAGCTTTTGTCTTCCTCCTGTGGCTATCAGGAGTTGAGGCTGGGGAAAAAGGAGAGACCAGGCTCCACCTGCTTCTTTTCCATGTGTCACTGCTCTCCCAGATCTCATTGATTAAGCTCCACTCTGCAGTGGCAGTTTCTGCCCTGGCAGAGACCCAGAGATGACTTCTCCTTACCAACCAAAAACCCAAACCCCAATGCAGCCACAGCTTTCCCACCATCCCACAGATCTTGCCTTGGCAGCTGATTTCATTGACTGACCCAGTTAGTGGGAAGTACATCAGCACAAGCACATTTCCTTCCCTGAGGATTCATACCAGCTTGAGAGGCTTTTTGGAAGAAGGACTTTGCTATACTGACTCTACTGTATCCAAAGGTTAGTACATGGAAAGTATTTCTGCAGTGCTTCTTGGTCCCTTAAGTACAGCTGCCATAGAACAAAACTAATCAAGCTTTTTGCTTTGTTCTTGAAAACAATGGGAATTGGAAGGAAAGAAAGGAAATCCACCAGGTATTCCTCAGGTAAGAAAACAAATATTTGGAATCTCATCTTCGACAGAGACACATTAAAATGCCTGCACAAATGTACTGGGATGAAAACGTCTGCTTGGACACACAGCGGCCACCTGCAGCTCTGTCTCTCAGCAGCCTGAAAATTTCTGCTTTCCTTACATGGAAAAGAAAAAACCTTTCATGGTCAAATCAGAAGGAGAGGTTCCATCCCTAGGGACACCCTCTAGTCATTTGGCTACTCAAGTCAATGCATGAATGGTAGGCCCATCCCAGAAAGTGCCAGGAAACAAATGGGAGGTTTTGGCAGGCTCTCCGCATCACCAGGCTCTGGCTTGGTGACGGGCAGAACGTGGCTTGGGCTGGGAGAGAAACATGGTCACTGAGTGTTTCAGCAGCACTGCACAAGAAGCAGAAGAGATTCTGTGGCCTTTACACCCTCATGCCCAGGTTTCAGGCACGTTTCCCAGTGAGAAGAAACTGCACAGGAGGTTAAGTTCCTCCCTAAAAACCAGTGCCTTAGCAACTTTCTTGTGTTTGGGCTTCTTTTCTTCATTTCTGGAAATGTAACACCACTTCTGAGAGGCTTGCATTGTGGTTTGAGGGGCATCTTCACAGACAGACAAGTGGGAACAACTTGAAACCCAAAGCAAATGTTGCCTGAGAAGAGCTGGGGAGTGTTTGCCTGTGGTGAGGCTTGAGCTGTCTGGCAATCCCTTTCCATGATGTGCAGAAATATCCAGCTGCTCCCCAGAACTCAGTCCCTCTGGGCACGCAGGCCTCTGGAAACACCTGACAATTCCAGCCTTTCTCCTGCCCAAGAGCATCTAACCTAAGCTGAGCTCCAGTTTCTTCAGCAAGGCCAAGGATGCTCACTTCCATGCAGCTGACAGTGTCCATGGAGCTTAGCAGGTCTTTCTCATACTCCTCAGGCCGAGGAATTACAGTGTAGATTGGCAAGACATCAGCTGATCCTTATCCAGCGTGGTTCATGTGGAACCAAGCTCTAACATGCTGACAAGTCAGAGGGAGAGAGCTCATTCTGCTTTTGCAAGAGGGTATTTAGAAACATAAGACACCAACTTGGAACTATTCAAACCTCAACTTGCAGAATCCATCTCAAATAGACAAAAATAACAATGGCAAGAGGCCTTGGAGTCTCCATAAAAATGCCCACCACTGTCATGATAACTGTGCTTGTGGCACTGAAATAGATGGTGACAAAAGAGACTTTGCTTTATCCTCTTTAAGCCAAAGGAGAATTTCAAAGCTGGAAATGGCAATGCACTCCTCTTGTGTACAAATAATTTATGCGGCTTTCTGTCCTTTTCCCACATCACCAGAGGTGACAAAGAGGGTTTTATCCTGACTCTCAGCTGAGCTCAGCCACTGGCCATAGTGGGGAGCTGGAGTCCTCCCTGTCATTAGAACTGTGCAGGCCAGGGATGGCCCTGCTCCTGTGGTAAAGAAACACAGCACCGGTGTCAACTGCCCACGCTGGATCCCAGCCCAGGCACCTGCCTGCAAGCTCATCAACTTGTTAAAGTACCAAGAAACAGCCAAGGGTTTGGCAAACAATTCTAACTGCAGTCGGAGAAAAACACATCCTACACTTATCCAGGCCACCCACACACGTGACTGAACAATGTACAGATGACTTGAAAGCCTGAAAGTTTTGAAGAGCCACAGGATTTGGAAAAAATGCTACAGAATGGAAGAGAAGAGCTGTGTTTAAAAAATGAAAAAGCAAGCAGAACTACTTTGGCATTGCTTTGGTAGTAGGTTTTTTTCTCTTTTTCTTTTTTGTTTACTTTTCTTTTTCCTTTTTTTCTTATGTTTTCTATAAAATTGAAACTGGGAAGGTCTAAGCTCCATTGCTCAGGATGTTTATCACATGTCTACCCTGTCCACTGAAAAATTCTTGTCCTTCAGAAACAGAGTTCCAACATTGTTCAAAAAACAAGTGAGAAATGTCAGGCATGGCTGGAGGCCAAAATGGCAGGTTTCTGAACTGGTTAGGTTTCTGAACTGCCACTTCCCTTTCTGATACAACCAAAGCTACAGCAGATGCTGATGTGTTGCAGGGGACTTTTTAGAAGGAGACCTTGGTGGAAGTGGTACCAGCAGATGGCAATGGGATTTTGTCCAATGGCACACCGAGCATGGGACAGCTGAGAAAGACAGTGGGATCAGTGAGTATTTGCACCTTACCAAGACAGGAGTTGCATTCCAGGAAGGAACTTCTCGTTCCACCATTTCGATGCCCACAATTCCCAAAGACCATATGTCCACTTTGGGGCCACATGGTTGACCTGTCACCACTTCAGGCGCCAGCCACCCAGCAGCGCCAGCCACGGAGCTCCGTCTGCTCTGCTCAGGGCTGAGCTGAGCAAAGAGGCCGAAGTCAGCTGTGGAGAAAACAACAAACCATGTAAGCCAGCTCCAATTAGGAAACCAAGCAAAAGAATTCCCCACCCTCAGGCTAAGAATGTGCTGTTGAATCTCCTGGAGAACTGTCCATGCTCGATTTCCTTGGGGCTTTAGCCAAGGGAGTATGGAAATGGCCACTTCCCAAAAAACCCAGATTTCTTAACGCTGCTCACAGCAGTGGACTTTATTCCCCTAAAGCTTTAGATTGTAACTCCCTCTGTCTGGAAGGGACCCACACAGAGCAAGGCCACTCTTGACTGCTTGTGGCTCCTTCTACCTCTGTGCATGTTGCAACTGTACCCTCAGCTCGCAGCAGGGGTCCCTGCACTGCCACCAGCACCATTTTTGGGGAGCTGGCAGTCACGCCAAGCAGCCCCACATCCACATCCCTGGAACGCTGCACCTGACCAAGAATATACTGACCCAGCTTGACAGAACCATCAGTTCTGAGAAGGATGTTTCTGCTCTTCACATCTTGGTGGATGATGTGGTTTGAATGAAGAAATTGCAGTCCTTGCAGGCACTGAGCGAGAAAACAGAAACAGAAGGGCAAAAATGAGTGATGTGATTTCATCACACAAGAAAGGAAACAAAGAACCTAAAAGATTCTCTCTCTAGGGGAATGGGGAGCAATGGCAGAACAGTAATGGCCACTGAGAGGAAGAGCTTGCTGCTCCAACACTTGCAGAGCAGGACCTTTCTGAGGAAAGGCATGTCAGCTTTTGAAAGAGCAACAGCACCTGCTGTTGTAGGCTGTCCCCTGCCAACCAGCCAGGATGACTTCTGCTGCAGTGTACGTGCTTTTTCCATGCAGAGGACAAAGGAGGGGTATGGAAAGCAAAAGTCCCTCCCTTTGGTGTGAAGTGGATCACTTTTGGGTGGGAGGCTGCATGACAAAGATTTTCTTGCTGGCCTCAGTACAGGCTTGGATGTATCACACCAGTCACCTTCCTGAAGCAAACAGCATTTTGGCTGCACTACTATCCTTTTCAGCTGAGGACTGTGAGAAATGAGTCTTTTTTCTTTGCTGATCATTTCAAATCCTGCCACCAGCACCTTTGCTTTTACAGGCAAGGAATGCAGTGAAGACAGACTCCAGGCAAACATTTAGAGAGGCAAGGTGGAGAACAGCAAATACAAATACAAGAGACAGAGCAAGAATACAACAGCAGGAGATAAGAGTACTGGCACTGAGTACAGGGAGTGCAGGGGCACTGGCAGGCCTTTCCCTTGAGATGCTTTTACTTGCCCATAGAATAGCAGCAACACAGAAACAAAGCTTGGCACAGGAAATCACTCCAGCTCTGAGCCCCTGTTTCCCAGACAATGCTGCCCAAGCCCTTGGAAACACAGATGGGATTGCTGACCTCCCGACTGATGGCTGCCATCTCATCTCCCGACAGGGAGGTCTGGCTGATGACATTGCTCAGAGTGCCTCCATCCATGTACTCCATAACCAGGGACAGTTCCTCACCCACAAGGTAGCTGAAAGAAGGAAACAAGGGCATGGAGATGAATGTACATGGCTAGGTTGCTGTTTGGAAAAGACGGGTTGACTCTTCTTTTCAGATCCCTTTGAGACAAAGACAAAATAAAGGAAGAGACATTCCCTCTTGGCTGTGCTTTGTTTGCCATCTGTGCAGTCTCAAAGAGAAGGGTGCAGCTGCGAAAAAGGAGATGTCTTAGATGGTCAGCAAGCAAAATGTGCAGTTTAGTAACAGCCCAGATAAAAAACCTGTCATGCATGGTGTTTCTGGAAAAAAAGCACCTAGTCTTCCTGGCATGTATAGCAATGGAAAACAGTGGCAACAATCCAAGGGAAATCCTTTTTAGTTTATGTGGACGTAAGAAGACACTTGAATAAAATCAAGCTCCAAAACAAAGGGGTGGCTGTGAATATAGAGATCATTGATTTAGTAAGACACAACTCATCCGGGTTTTTGAACAATTTTCCAATACCATGTGCCAGCAAAGACTCATGCGGACAAAATGCAATCTCTTCCCATCCACTGGAGATGAAAAGAGCAATAATAATTAGCCAATAATTACAGCTCTATTTTCTGCCAGTGACCAAAGTGGGATTTTACTTTGCATGTTTGCAATATGTGAACAAACATTCATGGGACAAAAGCACAACTCACCTGTCTAAACAGTTGACCAGGTTGGGATTCCTGTTCACCTTCATGACCATGAGTTCCTTGACTTTTAGTTCCTTCTTTCTCAGTCCTTGAAGACGTATTTTCTTGATGGCCACCTAAAATGACATTGAAAATCAGTAACTTGAGAGGTTGGTGGCACGAGACCACAAGGCACGTGGAGCGAGTGATTTT